>NC_086444.1:1003364305-1004564305 GCF_028390025.1 Pseudophryne corroboree | reverse complement strand
CTCGGCGTCCCTAGTAGCTAGGCGCCGGGCCGCGACGACATCGCGGACCCCGGCGCCTAACAGTACCCCCCCCTTGAGGAGGGGTCAAGGAACCCCTAAAGCCAGGTTTCTGTGGAAATTCTCGAAAAAATGCCCTCTTGAGCCTAGGGGCATGAAGATCCTTGTCCAGGACCCAAGACCTTTCCTCCGGACCATAGCCTTTCCAGTGAACTAAAAAATAAAGCCGACCCCGGGACAATTTAGAGTCAAGAACTTTCTCTACCAAGAATTCCTGTTGTCCCCGTACCTCCACTGGAGATCTACCCTGAGAGATCCTCCGAGGAAATCTACTGGAAGAAACGTATTGTTTCAACAGGGAACAATGAAAAGTATTTCCAATTTTAAGAGATCTTGGAAAAACGTAGCCGAAAGGCAACTGGGTTGACCTTCTTACTAATAAGAAACGGTCCAATAAATTTGGGTCCCAGTCTAGCCGAGGATTGTCAAAGCCTGATGTTGCGAGTCGACAACCACACCTTATCTCCCACCTTAAAGTGCAAGGACGTCGGAGCCTGTCAGAAAATTTCTTCTCTCGGAAGGCCGCTTTCCTGAGAGCAAGGTGCACTTTTTTCCAAATTGCTCTGAGATGGGAGGTCAAGGTTAGAGAGGAGACTGGAGAATTATGAAAAAAATAATTGGCTCTGGGGTGAAAACCAAAAACTGAAAAGAACGGAGACTCTTTGGTGGAGGAATGACAAGAGTTATTGTAAGCAAATTCAGCCAAAGGGAGAAACTCAGACCAATCATTCTGGAGTTTGGCTGAATACAGACGCAAATATTGTTTTAATGACTGGTTGACTCGTTCGGTTTGCCCGTTAGACTGTGGGTGGTAACCAGATGTTAAAGACAGTGTCATCTTCAATGAGGCACAAAAACATTTCCAGAACTGTGCAATGAATTGTGGACCGCGATCAGAAACAATATCAGTGGGCAACCCATAAAGCCTGAACACATGGCGGAGGAACAAAACTGCCAACCCTTGAGCAGAAGGCAATCGGGGAAGAGCGACAAAATGAGCCATTTTACTAAAACGGTCCACTACCACCCAAATGACTCGGAATCCGGCTGAAAGGGGAAGGTCAACCACAAAATCCATGGAAATATGAGACCACGGCCTGAGAGGAACAGCTAAAGGCATGAGTTGCCCGATAGGCAACGAACGAGGAACCTTATGCTGTGCACAAACCTGACATGAATGAACGAATTCCTTAACGTCTTTAGAAAGACTAGGCCACCACACTGAGCGAGAGACTAACTCCAATGTCTTAGTGATTCCCGGATGCCCTGAGACTTTGCTGTCATGAAATTCAGTTAAAACAGTGGCTCTCAAAAATTCAGGGACATAAAGACGACCAGCAGGAGTAAGTCTAGGAGCTTGGTGTTGAAGCTGGTTTAACTGGGTAAATAAATCCTGAGTGAGGCCTGCCCGGATGACTGAAGATGGAAGTATGGAGGTAACAACAGGATTGCTATTGTGAACCGGAAGAAAGCTACGTGACAGGGCATCAGCTTTTGTATTCTTGGAACCAGGCCTGAAAGTAATTATAAACCTGAAACGAGTAAAAAATAATGACCAACGTGCCTGCCGAGCATTAAGCCGTTTAGCTGACTCAATATATTGCAGGTTCTTATGGTCAGTCAAAACCGAAATAGTATGTTTAGCTCCCTCCAGCCAATGCCTCCACTCCTCGAAAGCCCATTTCACCGCCAGTAACTCCTGATTACCAACATCATAGTTGGATTCAGCGGAGGAGAATTTCCTGGACATAAAGGCACAAGGATGTAACTCCAGAGACTCCGGATCCTCTTGAGAAAGGACAGCCCCCACTCCAACCTCTGAGGCATCAACCTCCACAACAAAAGGCAATTCCGGATTAGGATGTCTGAGGACTGGAGCCGAGACAAAGGCTTGTTTCAATGCCTGGAAGGACAATTCAGCTTCATGCGACCAGTTGGTAGGATCCGCCCCTTTTTTTGTAAGAGGTACTATGGGAGAAACCAGGTCAGAAAAAGAATGAATGAACCTCCTATAATAATTCGCAAACCCTAAAAAGCACTGAATTGCTTTTAAATTAGTAGGTTGCGCCCAATTAAGGATGGCCTGGAGCTTCTTTGGTTCCATGGAAAATCCCTGAGGAGAAATTATGTACCCTAAAAAAGATACTTCCGTGACGTGAAAATCACACTTCTCCAGCTTGGCATACAAATGATTCTCACGTAACTTTTGAAGAACCAGACGCACCTGGGTAACATGTTGTTCCATAGATTCAGAAAAAATCAAGATGTCGTCTAAATAAACGACCACGAATTTCCCTAGGAAGTCACGGAGAACATCGTTAATAAGGTCTTGAAAAACCGCTGGAGCGTTAGACAGGCCGAACGGCATCACCAGGTATTCGTAGTGACCTGACTGAGTGCTGAAAGCCGTCTTCCACTCATCCCCAGATTTAATTCGGATGAGGTTGTAAGCTCCTCTAAGGTCAATTTTAGAAAAAATCACAGCAGAACGTAACTGATCAAAAAGTACAGAAATCAACGGCAAAGGATAGGTGTTTTTAACGGAAATCTTATTCAGGGCTCTAAAATCAATGCATGGTCTAAGCGAGCCATCTTTTTTCTCCACAAAGAAAAAACCTGCACTTAAAGGAGATTTTGATGGTCTAATAAATCCCTTCTTTAAGCTTTCCTGAATATAATTATTCATGGCCGTAGTTTCTGGCCCGGACAAAGCATATAATCTCCCCTTTGGAAAAGTGGCACCTGGAACTAGCTCAATTGTACAATCATAAGGCCGATGGGGAGGCAGAATATCCGCATTGCCTTTAGAGAAGACATTGGCAAACTCTTGGTATTCCACAGGAATGAGCTCTGGAATGATTGCTGCAACTCTGACTGGATACGAAATACATTCCTTAGCACAAAATGTACCCCATTGGGAAATCTCCCCGGACCGCCAATCAATGGTGGGATTATGAAAGGCCAGCCAGGGGTGACCCAGAACAACAGGAACTGCCGGGCAATGTGTAAGGTAAAATTCAATATTTTCGGAATGTAAGGCTCCTACGGTAAGTACTACTGGAGGTGTACGGTGAGTAATTATCCCATTAGAAAGCGGACCCCCATCTAAGCCGTGCATGGTGATACATCTATCTAATGGTAACTGCGGAATGCCTAAGGCCTTAGCCCAAGTTAAATCCATAAAGTTTCCTGCAGCTCCACTGTCGACAAAAGCCGACACCAAAGAACTGAGGCTGCCAAAGGAAACCTTAACGGGGACTAAGAGAGAGTTGTTCGAGGAGATAAGCTACAGACCTAAGTGAACCCCCTCACAATTCACTTGGTTAAAGCGTTTCCCGACTTGTTCGGGCAATTACGAGCAAAATGTCCCTTACAACCACAGTATAAACAAAGACCGGAATTTTGTCTTCTGGTTTTTTCTTCAGGAGACAGCCGGGAGAGACCCATCTGCATGGGCTCCTCGACGTCCTCTGGAATGGAATATACACATGGACTAGACCTTACAGATGCTCCTCTTTCAGCCCTCCGCTCACGGAGACGACGATCAATCTTTATAGCAAGCTCCATAAGTTTATCGAGAGTCTCAGGAGCGGGGTACTGGAGGAGGCTGTCTCTTATAGATTCAGATAAACCGAGGCGAAACTGACTGCGCAGGGCAGGGTCATTCCAGCCACAGTCGTTCGACCAACGGCGAAATTCGGAACAATAAACCTCCGCAGGATTTTTTCCTTGTTTGAGAGCGCGCAGCTGACTCTCAGCGGACGCCTCTCTATCTGGGTCATCATACAAGAGCCCTAAAGACTTAAAAAAGGCGTCTACAGACAGGGCCGGTGCTAGGGTGTTCGGCGCCCCCCTGCAAACTATAAATTTGCACCCTCCCATATTCCTTTGGCGCGCGCCAGGAAAAGGGGTGTAGTCTCACAAGGGGCATGGCAACACAATAGTACACCCATTTAAAATTACGCCAAAATATAGCACAATCTTATTTATCTTATACGTAATGCCCCACCCGTAGTAGTAGCGTCCTTATGCATAATGCCCCCCCAGTAGTATTAGCGTCCTTATACATAATGCCCCCCCAGTTGTATTAGCGTCCTTATACATAATGCCTCCCCAGTAGTAGTAGCATCCTTATACGTAATTTCCCCCAGTAGTAGTAGCGTCATTATACGTAATGCCCCCCCTGTAGTGGCGTCCTTATACGTAATGCCCCCCCAGTAGTAGTAGTAGCGACGTTAAACGTAATGCCCCCCTGTAGTGGCATCCTTATACGTAATGCCTCCACCAGTAGTAGTAGCGTCGTTATACGTAATGCCCCCCTGTAGTGGCGTCCTTATACGTAATGCCCCCCCAGTAGTAGTAGCGTCGTTATAAGTAATGCCCCCCTGTAGTGGCGTCCTTATACGTAATGCCCCCACCAGTAGTAGTAGTGTCGTTATACGTAATGCCCCCCCAGTAGTAGTAGCATCCTTATATGTAATGCCCCCCCTGTAGTGGCGTCCTTATACGTAATGCCCCCCCAGTAGTAGTAGCGTCGTTATACGTAATTCCCCCCTGTAGTGGCGTCCTTATACGTAATGCCGCCCCTGTAGTTGCGTCCTTACACGTAATGCACCCCCCCAGTAGTAGTGTCCATATTGCACGTGCGCGCACACACAATTCACACACATACACAGCCACGATACATATACACACACACACACACACACACACACACACACATTTCTCAGTCACCCTCCACTTACCAAAGACACTGTCTCCCTCAGTACAGCACTGCAGCAGCCTGGTCCGTGTAGCTCCGCCCCTTCTGTCCCGTTTAGCTCTGCCCATTCCGGTCCGTGTAGCTCCGCCCCCTCCTTTGCTATGTATCGAGCCACTGACACAGACACACAGGTGAGGGGAGGAGTGAGGGGAGGAGTGGAGGAGTGGAGGGGAGGAGTGAGGGGAGGAGGAGGGGAGGAGGGAGTGGGCTTTTCATGCTGCCAGCGCCGCACAGCCGCTGGCAGCAGCAGCAGCAGCAGTGGGGACAGGACGGCGCAGCAGGGAAGGGATGCAAAGCAGGGTGAGCGCCTCTCCCTCCCAGCGCCTCCCTGCACTGCATCCCTTCGCTGAGCGGGTAGCGCCGGGCCTGTCTACAGATAACAACGCCGGATCCTCTGCTCTTAAACCAAATGCCCAGGTCTGAGGATCCCCCTGGAGTAAAGAAATAATAATCCCAACCCTCTGAGATTCATTACCAGAGGATGTTGGTCTTAAACGAAAATAAAGTTTACAGGATTCTTTAAAATTAAAAAATTATTTTCTATCACCGGAAAAACGGTTGGGCAAATGCATCTTTGGTTCAGAGACTACCTTCGGGGAGACTCGCAAAAGATCTTCCTGCGATCTCACCCGAAGAGAAAGATCCTGAACCATCTGAGTAAGTTCTTGAATCTGGTTTACTAAGAGCTGACCGGGATTCGGCCCTAAACCTGACGGATTCATGAGGCCGATAAACTCTCACAAAAACTGAATGAGAAAAAATTAAACCCTGTTTAATTTTAAGTTTTGGTTTGGGCCGGTAATAATGTTATGATTCCAGCACTCTGGTCTGAGGAGATTTTATAACAAGGACCTGAGCACTGGAACGTAATGCTGGGAAAGGAAGCGGGAATGGAAAATAGCCCCTGGCGCCCTAACTCCGTTGTCTCGCCCGTGCTGTCAGAAATCCCTTGCGAGACTATGGTTGCTTGAGCCCATGGCAGCCGCGTTTAAAGGGCGGATTACGTCTGCCCAACTCCAGTGCCCCCTCAGGTCTTAATGGGAGACAAAGGGAAATCCGAGACAGGGTGATAACAAGGGGCCCTCTAACTCAGCAACAAGGCAGGGGCTACAAGGTAACTTAAAACTAGAATATGTGCGGAAATACCGCCAGGGAAAAGGACAACCAAAATACCACTTGTCCACTCCCCTACCTGGCACCGCCGAGTTCCGGAGGGGACTTGTGGAAGCGGAACCCTCCACAAATGCTCTGAAACAGAATACAAAAAGTATAGCGGGCTGAGCCGCAGCACACGGCAGAGCCGCAACTCACGAACACCACACGAGATTCTCTGGCGACCGTGGCGGACAATAGAGGACCAGAGACTTCTTGGGATGAGATGATAACTCCAAGATTCGGGAACTCTGAAGACAGGAATGACCGGACACAGCAGGACAGGAACTGACGTTTAGCAAACCTAAGCAGCATGCAGGAAGCTATTACCGGCGTCTGTGTGAAGCACTGAGAAAGCATTTAACAAGGAGTCCTCCAATCAGATGTTACAGAGCCAGATTATCAACATGCCGTGCAGCTGCCAGGCTGCACGAGCAAAGACAATTGTGTGTGATTTATTTGATTGACCCTGCAACGGGGAACGCGGTCCGCCCGTGGCGTCCCCGTTGCTAGGGTCCGGGCGGCTAAGCACGCCTGGCATCCCTGCATTGCTAGGAAGCCGGCGGCTACGCACGCACGGCGTCCCAGCGTTGCTAGGGACCCGGCGGCTAGCCCGCTCTGCGTCCCTAGTAGCTAGGCGCCGGGCCGCGAGGACATTGCGGACCCCGGTGCCTAACAAGAAGTTGGGTACCTTCTTTTTATTTGTTTTATTGTTTATTTTGTATTATTATAATTTTTGTTATTATTATTTTTTATTAATATTAACCCATTCCATAGATTGATACTTATAAACTGTAATGATTAATAGCTAATATATTTCAACACCCTGATCATGGGGTACTTTCTTCTAAGAGAAGACATGTACAGTAGAAGCAATATGCAATGACAATTACAATTACAATAAAACAGATACAATACAGTGGGACCATCATGGGGACCAGGTTTGCCCCAAGTTATGCCAACCTCTATATGGGGGCGCTCGAGGACAAACTAATTTGAGGTGTGACTTGGGGGTGAGCCTGGTCCTGTATGGGCAATTCATAAATTATTTCATTTTTATTTGGGATGGGGACATCACTTCAATCACTTCCTTTGTTAGTCACTTAAACTCCAACACTTATTGGTTAAAATTCACTAGTGAGGCAAACAGGGAACATATCACATTTCTGGATATTGTGCTCCATTCAGGGGTTAGAACATCCATACTGAAACCTTTTTCAAATCAGTGGATACCAATCACTTTCTAAAATATACTAGTAGCCATTTACAAGTATGGCGGGATAATATCCCTAAGAGCCAATTTCTAAGATTCAAAAGAAATTGCTCTAGGGAAACCAATTATCAGAAACAAGTAAAAAGGGTTTATTCTGCTTTTCAGGAACAAGGATATCCTAAACACATACTTTCCAAGGCACTTACTGATGTAGAACAAATAGAAAGAAGCACATTGTTGGAAAAAATGAATAAAATAAATTATAATGATGAGTACAATGGGGATAGCAAATGTGTTTTTGTCACTCAATACAACACACATGCCACATAAATATGACAAATCATTTGTAAAAACACTCCAATTCTTAAAATTGATCCATTATTAGACGCAGATACAGTATAGGTAGAAATATAAAAGTTGTATATAAAAAATAAACAAATCTGAAATATTAAAACAAAAACTAGCACTGAGCATGTTCAGAAAAAAACACACCAATCAGGAATGCACTAGAAAAAGGGTGTAACAGTGCAGATTGGTTGGTTGAGAAACCTAAAGGATTCTTTAGATCATTGGATGGGCAACATGGGTAAGTTACCCCAAATGGGGTAAAAATTAAATTCCTGAGGGTAATGGACAGTCGCGCTGCCAAGAAAGCCCCGTCCAGCACCATCCAGCTCGTGATGTGATGTGCTGACATCACACCACGCTCCCTCCTGCACGTCCTGCACTGTGCTCCTGGCCGCCCTGTGCTGTGTTACTGACCATGGTGTGATGTGCTGACATCACACCATATTCCCTCATGTCTGCCCGTCCTGCGCTGTCCTGTTCTCCCGCCTGTGGCCCGCCAACTCACACACAGAATATGAAGTGTTCTGTGGCTGACCGCTGACGGAGTTCCGCAGGATCAGACAGTGGCCCACATAACAGTGGGAAATTCCCACTGACAATACTGAGGTGAGGATGTGACCATCTGTCTCCTAAAAGTTTTGTGTCCCCCCCTTCTCCCCTCATCCATCTTTCTTACATTCATTCTGGTGTTTTGGGGAGAAAGTGTTAATTAACCCATTCATTATCAAAAATTCATCAGCGAAAATAATAATAAAAAAAGAAATCATTATATATATATATACAGTTGTGCTCATAAGTTTACATACCCTAGCAGAATTTGTGATTTTCTGACCATTTGTCAGAGAATATGAATGATAACTCACAAACTTTTCTTTCACTCATGGTTAGTGGTTGGGAGAAGCCATTTATTGTCAAACAACTGTGTTTACTCTTTTTAAATCATAATGACAACAGAAACTACCCAAATGACCTTGATCAAAAGTTTACATACCCCAGTTCTTAATACCGTGTATTGCCCCCTTTAACATCAATGACAGCTTGAAGTCTTTTGTGGTAGTTGTGGATGAGGCTCTTTATTTTCTCAGATGGTAAAGCTGCCCATTCTTCTTGCCAAAAAGCCTCCAGTTCCTGTAAATTCTTGGGCTGTCTTGCATGAACTGCACGTTTCAGATCTCCCCAGAGTGGCTCAATGATATTGAGGTCAGGAGACTGAGATGGCCACTCCAGAACCTTCACTTTATTCTGCTGTAGCCAATGACAGGTCGACTTGGCCTTGTGTTTTGGATCATTGTTATGTTGGAAAGTCCAAGTACGTCCCATGCGCAGCTTCCGGGCTGATGAGTGAAAATTTTCCTCCAGTATTTTCTGATAACATGCTGCATTAATCTTGCCATCAATTTTGACCAAGTTCCCAGTGCCTTTGTAGCTCACACATCCCCAAAACATCATCGATCCACCTCCGTGTTTCACAGTGGGAATGGTGTACCTTTCATCATAGGCCTTGTTGACTCCTCTCCAAATGTAACGTTTATGGTTGTGGCCAAAAAGTTCAATTTTGGTCTCATCACTCCAAATGACTTTGTTCCAGAAGTTTTGAGGCTTGTCTCTCTGCTGTTTATGTAATGTCTGGTTATATATGCTGGACACCTCATCGTCTACACTGCGTTTTTTATTAATGTTATGAATTGTATATTATGTGATAAAAGTCTTCATTCAAAGAAGGATTCTAATTATTAATCATATGCTGCTGGTTTTTAACACTATTGGTTTGTCACATACAAGAGAAGTTCAGACTTTGAACAAGGCAGGACATGGTTAAATGATTCAACCAATCAGGCACCCCTGAGGGGGATAAATTGAGACCCGGAAATGGTTAAATGATTCAACCAATCAGGCACACCTGAGGGGGATAAATTGAGACCACAGTGACTGTAAACCCACTTTCTGATGAAACTGCAGTCCAATTAGGCAGAGAAACACATCAATTGACAAAAGCAATGAGTGAACCGCAGGTGGAACCAAAAACCTTAAGCCAGAAGCCCCGAACCGGAAGTTGCTGCACGAATCATAGCCAGCATTCTCAGGAGCCGCTACACAGCCTCCACACACAGCGCTTGAGCCCACCACTCATCTATGGCCTTAGTTAGTCACACATATGGTGATCAATTCACCAACCACCAGTTGATTCTGGTACCAGAAACTTAAATGCCCATGACTGTCAGTCCTATACTGAAACTGTCACTCAAGTAACATGATTCCTCACATAAATTGAAAACAATCTTTAATACAGTACATTGTTGTCAAGAAAAATGTGTCTGTGAACCCTGGGTCACCAACTTGTATCATATTGTATTAAGCACAATACTGCACAAATCTTCAATATAGGTACAATATCCTAATTTTTAGTATGCAAAACAGTCAGGCTGTGCTTCATTATGCAGCGTGGTCGTCCTCTAGAGCAATTTAATCCAAAATTAACTTTGCCAAAACCAAAGAGTCAATGCCACTTTATTACTCTCTGTGTTATCAGACATCTCTTTTCATAGCACACAATCTACGTAATTAACAAAATCGAATGGCTTCTGCATATTGCAAATCAGGAGGGAAGAGATGTTATACACTTGCATTCATTTCACATGCCAACTCCTATAACACTGATGTGATAATAACATAGTTTCAATTTGATAATGGTAATACTGTAGGTACATTGAATTCTCTTTACAGTAGAAGCAGGAGAGAAACAATAGAAAGTCATGCATGTATTAAGACAAGTGATGCCTCACATTTAATTTAAATGTCATGTACAAATTGTGAACATTTTTTTAAGCTTCAAACAATCACAATAGGCCTACTGTCAGCAGCAAAATGTATCAAAAGAAATGGTACAGTATAATGTTAAACTTAAAAGAGTCAGGTACTGTAAGAACATAATTTTGTTCTTTAAAATGCAATCCATTTACTTTGATCTTTGCCCCTTTTCTGCTCTTTAAAATATGTGTTTAGAAGACATGAGTAACATTTTCTAAATTGCTCTGCTAGGTAACCACTTTATTCTGCATATGACCATGAAATTTTATGTTTCACAAATGACATTTGGTCTTAAGTGTTACTATTAGTACCACAACCGCCCCAAACAGCAGAATAAATTAACTGTTGTTGTGCCAGCTCTACTACTGAGGCCCACAAAATGCAAATTTACAAAATCAGTGTAGCATGGCTTTGTCTGGATTGTTTATTGTTTTACAGAAACATTGCAGCTCAGAAAAAAAGGCCTGTTCTACTGCAACAGTCGAGTCAAGTGAAATTATCATGCAACTGTACATACAGTATCTAATACTGTACATATGTGTCCTCATACATCTAGCCTCAATACACCATGTGGCGCGAGTTGTCTTGGGCTAGTAAACCACGCCAAGCGGCATAGCATAGGAACTTTTTCCTTAAGTTTGCATCTTATTCACAAAACAGACCACTCTATCTGTACCAGAGACACTGGACTGCAACTTTAACCGCACAGAATTAAGTATGTACAAAGTTGCATATACAGCACAATGGAACATAGGGGATGATTCAGACCTGATCTTAGATGTGCTAAATTTAGCACATCTACGATCAGCTTCACTGACATGCGGGGGGACGCCCAGCACCGGGCTAGTCCGCCCCCCATGTCAGGTCCTGCCCCGCTGCACAAATACAAAAGCATCGCACAGCGGCCTGGGCACCTACTTATCGCTGCTCGGGTCACAGTGGCTGCATGTGATGTCACGCAGCTGCCGCGACCCACCCCCCCAACAGTCTGGACATGCCTGCGTTGCCCGGACCATGACCCCTAATTGGCGGCCAAATGCTGCCGGACTGCCCAGCGACTACCTCTGCCTGTCAATCAGGCAGAGGCAATCGCAGGGCTAAGACAGCCGATGGCTGTCTGGCATGCGCCGGCGCACTGCCGTGCTGGCGCATGCGCAGTTCAGACCTGATCCCTGATGTGCAAACACGCAAAGCAGCAATAAGGTCTGAATTAGCCCCATGGTGTGAAAAAAAGCAGTGGCCACAATTTGTACACAGATTCAGACTCACACAGATGTACAAGTGTTGCATATCAAATTAATCAGTGCAGTTTGGTGAAGTGGTTTGGTCACATCGCGTTGCTACTAAGATGCACAATAAAGGGAAAAGAATGCGAAAAAGATGCTAGCTGCAAGCCAAGTTGTACGGAAACTGGCACACTGAGAAGAGCTGTTTACCGCGACTGCAGCAATAGTGTATGAGGACACATGCATTTTTCAATAGTATTTGAAAAATACTGTTTTTTTATGTTTTGATTATGTGTTTACAAAGGACTCACAATGCCAACGTAGGACATTATTTAAGTAATGTGAACATATTATTTCTAATAAACACTCAGTGATGCTTGAACTGTAAACACATAATGTACCTTTTACTTTTTTTCAGGCATTACATGCAAATAAATAATGCAACATTTTGAAAACAAATGTCCGCCAGATCCATTTGGGGATGGAACCAGTTCTGCCTCCTCTGGCCCTCTGGGGTATTACTACTGGGGTCACTACCAATGGGGGCATTACCACTGGGGGCACTACTGTAGGTAACATTACTGCTGGGGGCCCTACTATGGGAGGCATCACTCCTGGGGGCATAAGGGGCACCACTACTATGGACTATGCATAAGGGGCGCTACCACTTTGGGCATTGCATAATGGGCACTACCACCTCAGTAGGCATTACATAAGGGGCACTACTGCTATGGGCATTGAACATGGAGCACTACAGCTGTGGGCATTATGTGTATTAGGTGCACTACTTCTGTGGGCATTGTGTATAAGGGGCATTAATGTGGGTATTGTGTAAAAGTGGCATTACTGTGTGTCATAACATGAATTTGGGACACTGTGTCATGTAATGTGAATAAGATTTTGCTACTGAGCAGCATAATGTGCATTTGGGATACTATTGTGTGACCACATCCCTTTCTTTTTGAGACCATGCCCCTAATTTGCGGCAAGCAACACGGTACCTTTTTTTAGTAGGCACCGGGTAGAGGGGAGTGAGTTCCACCACCTCTCTAGCACCACTTTAAGCACTGGTCCTTAGTGGACATGGGACCACAGGAGCGGTGCTCACCCAAAATGGGGATTAATTGTATGAACTATACCAAGATGGCAGTTTGGGAGTTGGCGGGTCGCACCCCCCCTTTCCCCCGCATGTCAAGCAGGGAGAGAGAGGACACTGTTGAAACTGTCTCTCTCCCCAGCACAGCACACAGAAGTGAGGAGAAAGATTGCCAATGCAGCAGTGTCGTCTCTCTTCTGTCTCCGTGCCTGCACTGTCTACATCGAGGACCTTCACCCCCTCTCGGCACCACTAACTGTCATAGAGGATTTTTTGAAGCAAGAGAGGAGTGACTATTACCTATCTTAACTTCTTTTTAGATTTAGGACTTTTACATATTTGCATATCCCTCTGAGAGTTATTATTGGGAGCTATGGACAATATTGCAGGTTTGATTTATGATAGCCAAGTATTCCTTTGGAGATAAAGTATAAGTAATTGCTATTGTGTTACACAATGCAGAAACGATAAATACCAAGAAAAAATGCAATCAGTGTGCAAAAGCAAAATACTGTGGGAGTAATTCAGACTTGATCATAGATGTTCTAAATTTAGCACATCTATGATCACTTTCACAGACATGTGGGGGGATGCCCAGCACAGGGCTAGTCCGCCCTACATGTATGGCTCTGCCTCCCCTCCGCACAGTTACAAAAGCATCGCATGGCAGCGATGCTTTTGCGTCTGAAGAGTAGCTCCCTACCAGCACAGCTCCTGCACTCAAGCAGGGAGCTACCCATTGCTCTCCGGGTCGCAGTGGCCGCGTGTGATGTCACGCAGCTGCAATGGCCCGCCCCCCCGCACAGTCCGGGCATGCCTGCATTGCCAGGACTGTGCCCCAAAAACGGCGGCCCAACGCTGCCGGCCCACCCCCTCCCGCCCAACGAACACCTCTGCCTGTCAATCAGGCAGAGATGATCGCTAGGCTGAGATGCCGATCGCATCTCTGGCATTCGCCGGTGCACTGCGGCGCTTGCACATGCGCAGTTCAGACCTACACAGCAGCGATCAGGTCTGAATTAGCCCCTAAGGTCTGAGACACACAGACAGATCTTGCAACATTATAAAACTGTGTTTCATACTTTATGCTGCTTGCTTAAGAGTGCAAGAGTGTGTGTGAATTGTTTATTGCTGTGTATAGATCTTATGACAGGATAGGGAAATGAGAGCTAATTAGTTCGGAGCGCTGTTGGTAGAGTGCTTGCCATATTTCTAGTAGCTTAGACTTACTCAGATGGACAATAACTGCAATGGTCGCAAAAGTGAGTACACAGGACTAGAGATGAGCGCCGGAAATTTTTCGGGTTTTGTGTTTTGGTTTTGGGTTCGGTTCCGCGGCCGTGTTTTGGGTTCGACCGCGTTTTGGCAAAACCTCACCGAATTTTTTTTGTCGGATTCGGGTGTGTTTTGGATTCGGGTGTTTTTTTCAAAAAACCCTAAAAAACAGCTTAAATCATAGAATTTGGGGGTAATTTTGATCCCAAAGTATTATTAACCTCAAAAAACATAATTTACACTCATTTTCAGCCTATTCTGAACACATCACACCTCACAATATTATTTTTAGTCCTAAAATTTGCACCGAGGTCGCTGTGTGAGTAAGATAAGCGACCCTAGTGGCCGACACAAACACCGGGCCCATCTAGGAGTGGCACTGCAGTGTCACGCAGGATGTCCCTTCCAAAAAACCCTCCCCAAACAGCACATGACGCAAAGAAAAAAAGAGGCGCAATGAGGTAGCTGTGTGAGTAAGATTAGCGACCCTAGTGGCCGACACAAACACCGGGCCCATCTAGGAGTGGCACTGCAGTGTCACGCAGGATGTCCCTTCCAAAAAACCCTCCCCAAACAGCACATGACGCAAAGAAAAAAAGAGGCGCAATGAGGTAGCTGACTGTGTGAGAAAGATAAGCGACCCTAGTGGCCGACACAAACACCGGGCCCATCTAGGAGTGGCACTGCAGTGTCACGCAGGATGGCCCTTCCAAAAAACCCTCCCCAAACAGCACATGACGCAAAGAAAAAAAGAGGCGCAATGAGGTAGCTGACTGTGTGAGTAAGATAAGCGACCCTAGTGGCCGACACTATGTGACACTATGTGACATAGTGACACTATGACGACGGTATAAAGAAAGAAAAAAAAATACCACAGTTAGGTGGTATATATTATAATAATAATACAATTATGGATGGACGGACTGCCTGCCGACTGCCGACACAGAGGTAGCCACAGCCGTGAACTACCGCACTGTACACTGGTTGATAAAGAGATAGTAGTATACTCGTAACAACTAGTATGACACTATGACGACGGTATAAAGAAAGAAAAAAAAATACCACAGTTAGGTGGTATATATTATAATAATAATACAATTATGGATGGACGGACTGCCTGCCGACTGCCGACACAGAGGTAGCCACAGCCGTGAACTACCGCACTGTACACTGGTTGATAAAGAGATAGTAGTATACTCGTAACAACTAGTATGACACTATGACGACGGTATAAAGAATGAAAAAAAACCCACGGTTAGGTGGTATATATTATAATAATAATACAATTATGGATGGACGGACTGCCTGCCGACTGCCGACACAGAGGTAGCCACAGCCGTGAACTACCGCACTGTACACTGGTTGATAAAGAGATAGTAGTATACTCGTAACAACTAGTATGACACTATGACGACGGTATAAAGAAAGAAAAAAAAATACCACAGTTAGGTGGTATATATTATAATAATAATACAATTATGGATGGACGGACTGCCTGCCGACTGCCGACACAGAGGTAGCCACAGCCGTGAACTACCGCACTGTACACTGGTTGATAAAGAGATAGTAGTATACTCGTAACAACTAGTATGACACTATGACGGTATAAAGAATGAAAAAAAAACCACGGTTAGGTGGTATATATTATAATAATAATACAATTATGGATGGACGGACTGCCTGCCGACTGCCGACACAGAGGTAGCCACAGCCGTGAACTACCGCACTGTACACTGGTTGATAAAGAGATAGTAGTATACTCGTAACAACTAGTATGACACTATGACGACGGTATAAAGAAAGAAAAAAAAATACCACAGTTAGGTGGTATATATTATAATAATAATACAATTATGGATGGACGGACTGCCTGCCGACTGCCGACACAGAGGTAGCCACAGCCGTGAACTACCGCACTGTACACTGGTTGATAAAGAGATAGTAGTATACTCGTAACAACTAGTATGACACTATGACGGTATAAAGAATGAAAAAAAAACCACGGTTAGGTGGTATATATTATAATAATAATACAATTATGGATGGACGGACTGCCTGCCGACTGCCGACACAGAGGTAGCCACAGCCGTGAACTACCGCACTGTACACTGGTTGATAAAGAGATAGTAGTATACTCGTAACAACTAGTATGACACTATGACGACGGTATAAAGAAAGAAAAAAAAATACCACGGTTAGGTGGTATATATTGTAATACAATTATGGATGGACGGACTGCCTGCCGAGTTCCGACTGCCGACACAGAGGTAGCCACAGCCGTGAACTACCGCACTGTACTGTGTCTGCTGCTAATATAGACTGGTTGATAAAGAGATAGTATACAATACATACAACAATATACTACTATACTGGTGGTCAGGCACTGGTCACCACTAGTCACACTGGCAGTGGCACTCCTGCAGCAAAAGTGTGCACTGTTTAATTTTAAATTAATATAATATTATGTACTCCTGGGGGCTCCTGCTATAACAACCTGCAGTGCTCCCCAGTCTCCCCCACAATTATTATAAGCTTTGCCTTTTATACATTGATGTGCAGCACACTGGGCTGAGCTGAGTGCACACAGACTGAGTCACACTGTGTGACTGGCTGCTGCTGTGTATCGTTTTTTTTCAGGCAGAGAACGGATATAGCAGAGAACGGATATATTATATTAAAATAAATAAAAGTTAACTAACAACAACTGCACTGGTCACTGTGGTAAACTCTGTCTGACTCTGCACAATATCTCTCTCTCTTCTAATCTAATTTCTAATGGAGAGGACGCCAGCCACGTCCTCTCCCTATCAATCTCAATGCACGTGTGAAAATGGCGGCGACGCGCGGCTCCTTATATAGAATCCGAGTCTCGCGAGAATCCGACAGCGTCATGATGACGTTCGGGCGCGCTCGGGTTAACCGAGCAAGGCGGGAGGATCCGAGTCTGCTCGGACCCGTGAAAAAAACATGAAGTTCGTGCGGGTTCGGTTTCAGAGAAACCGAACCCGCTCATCTCTACACAGGACACAGTTCTCGGATTAGTGATGCCAGCAGGAGACCTCTTTTTTTTTTAGACGCCACCCTGTGGCATTAACATATTTACTCATTGCTGCTGTGTCCAAAGCAAATAGCATCCACCTCTGAATCAAGCTCAATAATTCCAAGTTCTTTGCTGACAATGGGCCTGATTCAGTAAGGATTGCAAATTCTGCTATTGATCAGAATTTGCAATCGCAGGGAAAGGCTGCCCATAATGCTGACCCACCATTCATGGTGTGTGGAAGGCAGGCTGATAGCCATAAAGTGCATACAATTTTTTTAGAAATAAATATTGTACTTGCTG
The DNA here is from genome assembly GCF_028390025.1 of Pseudophryne corroboree. Classification (NCBI taxonomy): domain Eukaryota; kingdom Metazoa; phylum Chordata; class Amphibia; order Anura; family Myobatrachidae; genus Pseudophryne; species Pseudophryne corroboree. Next base: position 1,004,547,025 of record NC_086444.1, on the reverse strand, counting down.
TAAAACTACAGTTCCCAGCAAGCCTCCCCTGCATGCTGGTACTTGGATAACTACAAGTACCAGCATGTGGGGCATTAAAGGGCTCACTGGTTCCTGTAGTTCCACAACAAAAGAAATAACTAAACACCACACCGTGACAGTACCAGTTTATTATAACACACTTACACACTCACACACTTACATATACTTACCTAGTGTCCCACGGTGCTCCTTGGTCCCCTTGTCCCTGTAGAATCAATTAGGGTACCTGTAAAAAAAAATCCTATACTCACCTACTCTGGTGTAGATCGGTCCTCTTCGGTCCATGTAGGCATCCACAGGGTTAAAAATAAAAAATACACTATCATTCCAATACAAATCACGATAGGCTACACATTTTTACACACACATTTTCACTACGTGAATGGGGTCCCTCCACGTGACTACTGTCACTACAGGGACCCCTCAGTGAATCAGGAGCTGCTGCCATGGCAGATGCTTCCTAATTGGCTTTGTGCCCTGAGGAGACAGCCAATCGTTGCTTGACCAAAGGAGTGAATGAAGACGCTTGTCTCCATTCACTCCTATTGTGGGAACTGCTAAATTGACTTAACCACAAAGGTCAGCCCTAATTGACTTTGTGGTTAGAGAGGGAAACCACAAACTCAGTTGGGACTCACCTTTGTGGTTAAGCCAATTTAACGGCTCCCACAGCCCACGAATGGCGGGTCAGTCCCAGGCTTCACCCCTGGCAATTGGGTCCCTCAAGGAGGGTGACCCCTTTATTATAGGGGTCCGCAATCATGCAGGGCACCCCGTCCAGGGGTGACTAGTTGGGGGGTGATGTTGTGGCCGCAGGGACCTGTATAAAAGTGTCCACTGGCTGCGGCATTACCTCCCTGGCTAGTGGAGCCTGGTGCTGGTTCCAAAAATAGAGGGAACCCCTACATCTTTTTCCACCATATTTTTGAAACTAGGACCAGTCCAAGAGCCCGGTGCTAGTTGTTAACATACGGGGAACCCCTACACATTTTTTTCCTGTATTTTAGCAACCAGGTGCGGCTGAAAGAGCCCGGGCTAGTAATGCTTGTGGGGGGGTGACCGGCACGTTTTTTTTTAACACTTTCATTACTTTTAAAGACAAAGCATGCACGGATCTCACTGATCTGTGCATGGTTCTGGCTAAGTGCACAAAGTAAAGAAAACTTACTAAAAATCGCAAAAAATCGCATGTTTCCTTTAATAAAAATTGTAACAAATTGAATACTGTTTTAACCGTAAAAAATGGATACTATTACATTTGTGATTTTCAGCTAAAAATCGCAAGTTTTAAACATGTGATTTGATTAAATTTTTAGTACACATCATAAATCACACCCTATTACATATAGGGGTTCATTCCGAATTGATCGCTCTTTGACGATTTTTGCAGCGCAGCAATCAGGTAAATAAACAGCAAAACTGCACATGCGTATGCACTGCAATGTGCAGGCGTGTCGTGCGGGTATAAAGAGGATCGGTGTTGGGTGATGGATTTAGCAAAGATTCCATTTGCACAGCTGAACGCAAGGTGATTGACAGAAAGGGGGCGTTTATAGGTGGCAACTGACTGTTTTCTGGGAGTGTTTGGGAAAACGCTAGCGTGTCCTGGTGTTTGCAGGGCAGGTGTCTGACGTCAATTCCGGCACCAAAAAGACTGAAGTAATCGCAAGGGCTGAGTAAGTCCAGAGCTACTCTGAAACTGCACAAAATGTTTTTGCTGCGCTCGGCTGCACAGGCATTCGCACACTTGCAAAGCACTCCCCCGTGGGCGGCGACTATGCGTTTGCAGGGCTGCTAAAAGTAGCTAGTGAGCGAACAACTCGGAATGACCCCCCATAGCTCCTGGCGTCTTTATTGTGCATTTTCCCTGAAATGTGTCTTATCTGCACTGCTATGCAAATAAGATGCACAAGTAGAGTCTGCTGATTAAAATAATATGTGGCATGGATATATTGTGTGTGCTATTGCGGCTGTAACTGCAAATGAAACGCTACAGTGTTTTCCAGTTTTTAAAGTCTTATGGGGTGATCTACTAAGCAGTGAAAATAGTAGAGAAGCGAGCCAGTGGAAAAGTTTCTCAGCAAAAAAATAGCCCGATTTTAGCAGAGCTGCCTAGAAATTGCCGACTCGCAGAAAAAATCCAGCCCCTCCTTTTATTTCCTTTGAAACTTCATCAATGTGAGCCAGAAAAGTCCATTTTAAAGAGCAAACAACAGGCATTGCTGGTCAGCAACAGGCTGGTGCAAAAATTTAATTTGCACGGGCGTTCGCAAGGTGATTGACAGGAAGAAGCTGTTTGTGGGTGGTAACTGTCCGTTTTCTTGGAGTGTCAGGGAGAATGCAGGCGTTCCCAAGCGTTTTCAGGGAGGGTGTTTGACGTCAGTTCCGGCCCCGATCAGCCCGTTCTCATCACACTGTAGGAGTAAGTCTTGGTCTGCGCACAGACTGCAGTGCAGTTTATTCAATGGTGAGTGAGGTGTGAATGGACTGAAGCATTTTTTAGCAGCTCGGCGTACACATGTGATCGCACTCTTGCATGGCGAATATGCACTCCCCTTGGGCGGCTACTATCTGATCGCAGGAAAACAATTTTTGCAGCCCAGTGATCAAGTCTGAATCACCCACAGTATGTGTACATTATCTTGCAACTTAGTACTACAAAACTATAATTTTGCGTCTATGCAGCAAGAGACATTTACTTATACTAATTAAAAGAAAGGCAATGAAGATGGAAGGTTAATAGTGACAATACTGTACATATAATTTTTAAACTGTTCTATTATGTCCAATCCCATCCCTTTAGATACTCTGAAAACCATTATAATTTTAATTTCTCTTTTAAGGTCATTTAAAATCAAAAAAGTTTTAGTAATTTATACTGGGGGCAAATAAGCTAACAGTATAATTAACTTATGTCCTCTTATTTCTATTAAACATTGTAACTGTAAACAGAAATTAATACTGTATGTGTTAAATTATAGCTAGACACAATATTTTTTAAATGATGTTCCACATCAATGAACTAACCCACACATTTACAGAAATATTACAGAATTACAACTTCCTATATTTTAAGATATTTTAATAAAAAACGCACTTTTTCAATGTAAAAAATTCAAGTCAACAATAAATTAATTTGCGTAACAATTGCCATTCTAGGCGTGAGGGGCCATTGAACTTGATATACACATTGGGGGTAATTCCAAGTTGATCGCAGCAGGAAATTTTTTAGCAGTTGGGCAAAACCATGTGCACTGCAGGGGAGGCAGATATAACATGTGCAGAGAGAGTTAGATTTGGTTGGGTTATTTTGTTTCTGTGCAGGGTAAATACTGGCTGCTTTATTTTTACACTGCAATTTAGATTGAACTCACCACACCCAAATCTAACTCTCTCTGCACATGTTATATCTGCCTCCCCTGCAGTGCACATGGTTTTGCCCAACTGCTAACAAATATCCTGCTGCGATCAACTCAGAATTACCCCCATTGGCCCTAATTCCGAGTTGATCGCTCTCTAGTTGCTTTTAGCAGCACTGCAAATGCTAAGCCGCCGCCCTCTGGGAGTGTATCTTAGTTTAGCAGAAGTGCAAATGAAAGATTAGCAGAATTGCTTGAAAATCTTTTCCTGCAGTTTCTGAGTAGCTCCAGACCTACTCCTAGATTGCGATCACCTCAGTCCGTTTAGTTCCTGCTTTGACGTCACAAACACGCCCTGCGTTCGGCCAGCCACTCCCCCGTTTCCCCAGCCACTTCTGCGTTTTATCCTGACATGCCTGCGTTTTTTAGCACACACCCAGAAAACGGTCAGTTACCACCCTGAAACACCCACTTCCTGTCAATCACACACCGATCAGCAGAGCGACTGAAAAGCGGTTCTCGCCCCTGTGTAAAATTGCTTAGTTTTGTGTAAAATTACTTGGCGCGTGCACCCTGCGGCCCATACGCATGCGCAGAACAGCCAATTTTTAGCCTGACCGCTATGCTGAGAAAAACGGCAGCAAGCGATCAACTCGGAATGACCCCCGCTGATCCAAAAACAAAAGGCTGAAAGTGTCTTCTACAATATTTCAAAATATATTAAATAAAATAAAAAAATTGCAACCTGATAAAATTAATGTCATCAAGATTGTATTTACTAACATGAAATGAGATGTTTTACTTACCATTGCACCATTCATTAGGCCTGATTCAAAGATGGGTGAAGACGCCATCACAGCTGAGATCACATGCATAGTAGTTGTGCAAAAAGATGCCACCGTCGCAGCCGCTGGTATTTGTACTGAGACGCCCACTGGCGACATCTCAGATCAACTGTTTATGTACGAAGATAACCATCGGAATGCACATTGCTTCACTGCGTCCGACATCTACATTCCATCCATCTGTGAATCAGGCACATTGAGTCTAGCTAAAGTCTCAAGTGGATAGATAGTTGCTGACATTCCATAGAGAAAGCATCATGCACTGGGAAGTCCAGCATAAATCAATATGCTGAATGTTTGAATCAGTTGAGCAGTAAATAAGATCTGTAAAAGGCATTGGTGACCCAGCAGATCAGGCTATAGTGTATAACTCAGAATGGAATGGAAGTAACACACTACATTTATTGTTAACATTTAAAATTGTAATTGTAAATTGCAATCTTCACCCAATACTTTTAAAGAGTTTCTTTATCTGACCTTGTCACACCGGATGCTACCAGTCAGACAGACAGTGTGTGTGGCTACAGGGAAGAGAAACTTCCCTCTGCTGCCGCTTTTAGAGGGAACGGAAGGTTCCTCTGCCTCCCCGCACCCTCCCCCAGTGTTTACCATGCTGCGGATTACTACTGATTGGACAGCACGGCAGGGCCCCCCACCCAGCGGCTGCAGACAATAGCAGCTGCTGTGGAAGTGTAAAGTAACCCCCCAACTCCCCCTGTGTACCTGGCAGCCTTCAAAATTAAAGTCGATATGTTTATGATGTTACGATGGTGCCGAGCGTTATTCCGATGTTTTTAAAATAACTTTTTTTTTAATTTACAAATGTATATGTTTTTTTTTTTGTTTCTGTTTTTTTTTACCAAAATAATTTTGGATAAGGTTAAATACACGCTCTACACATAATTCACTCATTAAAAAAACTGACAATTTCTGAGCGGCTTTTGGGAAAAAAACCCCCGTCAGTTAAGTGGTTAAGTTCTATGATCCACAGGTGAACAGTGGTAGCTACACATTGACCTGCTCTACAGCCTTACAGCCTTTCTTATGACTATACAATGGGGGAAGTTTAATGCTCGGTGATGAGCTCCCATTATAAATACTGTAGTCAGTTAAACACAAGTTTTCCTGCACACCTCTTTCGGGGGGGAGGTTGAGCTGTCATTCTGCAAATGGCATATCAAATCCATCCCCTCAAACTGATACTGAAATATTAAATATAATATGAGTGATGCAATTTTCATAATCCATGTAAAACAAATAGTATAATAGCAATATAATAACCTAGTAAATGTTATTGTGAATGACATTCTAACATAATAAATTAATATTAGTTTTACGCCAGATTATCAACCAAAAGAATTTCTTTCATTGAGTAATTGGTTTTTGTATTTTGCAGCAGAGAGGGTTAAATGCCACAACAAAAGCATTTCCTAACTACACATACGGGAAGATTATATTTATTCTCTTTTATATTTGTTTGTTGGGGTGGCAGCTGTTTTCATTACTATAAGATTAGCCTAAAGGCCATCTCCACTATTATCTTCTAAAGTTCAAAACCCAGGGCACTCACATTCTCAGTTCATCAACTTTTACAAAACAACACGGGCTGTTCTGCCATGCATGCGGAGCACTAATCCAGACCTTTTTCTCTCTCCCTCCCTGTGTTTTGTGGTTTTTAGAAAATGATTTTGCCATATGTTGAGAAGTGACATTTGCCTGTAGTTGTGTCAAGAAGGAGATGAACAGCTATGCGTGCAGCATGCAATAATCAAACAGAGCATCCACATGAGCTAAATAACTGATTAGGTTACAAAGAAAATCAATAGATCCAAATCAGTCTTAACATTACTACAGAACAAGTTCAAATATCAACAAATGACAGCCAAGCACTCATGCATATCATTATGATTGCAGACAATAACAAATCCCAACACATATGTCCAAAAGGCTTCAGAGTGTCAGTCTTAAATTAGATTTGATGGAAAAAAGTCTGTTCCATTCACATACATATCTGTTGCCAGGATTTCATACAAATGTAATTATATTTATGGAGTGAGACTAAATACATACTGAGGCATAAAAATTATTTGAGAAAGCATATAAGGCTGTGGTGTGTTTACCTGGAGAACGTAATGGCAATAATCAAAGGCTTACTATTATGATCTCATGGAACTGTACTGACTTCAAACGCTGGATAGCCCAAAATGGACAAGGTTACCGTATGTAGATTGAGGGGATGCATTCAGTATCCCACCTGCTGGGTTGCCGGTGGGCATGTGACCGCCGCCGAAATCCCGACAGCCAGGATGCCGAAGGTGAGTATCGGGGATCAGGGTTAGGGCCCGGTGGGAGGGTTAGGTTTAGGCATTAGGGGGTAGGTAATTAGCCATAGCCGTCACCCACCGATGGTTAGTGTTAGGATTGGGGGGGTGTAGAAATACTTACCCCCTCCGATGTTGAGATCTTCACAGTTGGGATTTTGCATGTATTTCAAAGTGAGGGAAGAACTGATGTTCGTATAGTAAGCCTCAGCTTCATCTATTAAACACTACTTCAAGGACATCTTCTATCCAGAAAAACTACCACAGTATACCACCTGTGAGTGTAAGCTCTTTTTTGTTTAATAATGAGAAATGACATTGATGGGGCTGATACAAAGCTGAAGGCAAGGCCATAGCTTGCATTCTTTCACATGTGCATGTTCCAGAACCAAGTGTGCACTAGTACATACAATGCATAGTGCAGTGCCACTTGTAACTGATGAAACATAGGGGGTAATTCAGACCTGATCGCTGGGCTGCGATTTTTGCAGCCCTGCGATCAGATAGTCGCCGCCTACAAGGGGAGTGTATTTTAGCTGTTCAAGTGTGTGAATGCATGTGTAGCAGAGCTGCACAAACTGATTTTGTGCAGTCTCTGCGCAGTCCAAGACTTACTCAGCCGCTGCGATCACATCAACCTGTCCGGGGCCGGAATTGACATCAGGAACCCTTCCTGCAAACGCTTGGACACGCCTGCATTTTTCTAAACACTCCCAGAAAATGATCAGTTACCACCCACAAAGGCCCTCTACCTGTCAGTTTCCTTGTGATCGCCGGTGCGTTCGGAAATATCGCACAATCCCATCGCTGGCCGGTTGTAATGGGACAGTGTTCACTGAGTCCATATCAACAGAATTGTAGGCTGAAAGTTGGCTGCAAGCATAAATGTGCCTGGTTTTAGATGGATCTTTTCCACCTACAGTAGTTTAGGGTTGGTGCAAGTGCACGCTGATGACAGTGATGGAGGGTATCAAGTCAAACATATGGATTGGTGTGGTCTGGCCATGTAGAGGCATACAATTCTGCACACAGTACATGCAAATATCCATCCCCATGCATGCGGTGCAGCAATTGTGTCCGACCTACATTCAACTCTGCATCGCCCTAATGTCTGTTTCAGCAGTACTCTTCATAGCCCTAATGTCTTTGTTCCTGCAGTACTCTTCATTGTCCTAATGTCTTTGTTCCTGCAGTGCTCTGCATCTCACAAATTTATTTTCAAGCAATAATCTACATCGCCCTAATGTCTTTGTTCCAGCAGTACTCTGCATCACCCTATTGTCTTTGTTCCAGCAGTACTCTGCATCACCCTATTGTCTTTGTTCCAGCAGTCCTCTGTATCAATCTAATGTCTGTGTTCCAGCAGTACTCTACATCGCCCTAATGTCTTTGTTCCAGCAGTACTCTGCATCACCCTATTGTATTTGTTCCAGCAGTCCTCTGTATCAATCTAATGTCTGTGTTCCAGCAGTACTCTGCATCGGCCTAATGACTTTGTTCCTGTAGTACTCTGCATTAACCTAATGTATTTTCCAGCAGTACTCTGCATCACCCTAGTGTCTTTGTTCCTGCAGTACTCTGCATCGCTCTAATGTCTTTGTTCCAGCAGTACTCTGCATCAGCCTAAAGTCTTTGTTCCAGCAGTACTCTGCATCGCTCTAATGTCTTTGTTCCTGCAGTACTCTGCATCGCTCTAATGTCTTTGTTCCAGCAGTACTCTGCATCGGCCTAAAGTCTTTGTTCCAGCAGTACTCTGTATCACCCTATTGTCTTTGTTCCAGCAGTACTCTGCGTTGCACTAATGTCTTTGTTCCAGCAGTACTCTGCATCACCCTAATGTCTCTGTTACTGCAGTACTCTGCATCACCCTAATGTCTTTGTTCCTGCAGTACTCTGTATCACCCTAATGTCTTTTCCAGCAGTACTCAGCATCACCTTAATGTCTTTGTTCCAGCAGTACTCTGCATCACCCAAATGTCTTTGATCCAGCAGTACTCAGCATTGCCCTAATGTCTTTGTCCCAACAGTAATCAGCATCGCCCAAATGCCTTTGTTCCAGCAGTACTCTGCATCACCCAAATGTCTTTGTTCCAGCAGTAATCAGCGTCGCCCTAATGTCTTTGTTCCAGCAGTACTCAGCATCGCCCTAATGTCTTTTTTCCAGCAATACTCTGCATCACCCTAATGTCTTTGTTCCAGCAGTACTCAGCATCGCCCTAATGTCTTTGTTCCAGCAGTACTCAGCATCGCCCTAATGTCTTTGTTCCAGCAGTACTCAGCATCACCCTAATGTCTTTGTTCCAGCAGCAAATTCCAAATTTTTGCTACAACTCATGATTACATCAGTTCCAAGCCAACTCTTTTGTTTCTTTTCAGTAGTAGGGAAAATGAGTTGAAAAAAATAATCTTAAACATTTTGTTCATTTTACCATTTTACCTTTGTTTACAGCAGACAGCAATGTACAGATTTACTATGTCATTTGGTTTGTAGATTTACAATGTCTGCCAAAAAGTGCTTTCCCACTGACTTTCCAATTGCCTGGTCTGCAATATCATACAGTACAATAATTTTTAGAACACTCCATCTTTATTGCTGCATAGTATATGCTTAGTTCTATTATAAGCTGACTTATTGATATGCATGTAGAACATTTGATGCACACCTGTGAGAAGGACTGCAATCAAAGATGGAAACAAAAGGAAATGATAATGCAATTAAAATAGATACTTACCCCTTGTGTAAGCTTCAAGTTTCACTCATCATTTTTCTCACAGAGGTAAAGGATTGCAATCACAGCAAGTGCTTAGGTGGTTGACTTTAATATCCATGCAAATTGGAAGAACTCTATTCTTAAAATGAATTCATGGAAATATATACAAGCAGTTGGGATATTCAAGCACAATGCCATATTTAAGCCACACAGATTCATATTCACACCTAGAATTATTAATATAGATGATCATTAATACTTATGCACTCAGAAGAAAGTATCTTAATAATGATAATGGTTTCCCTGTTTTTGGAAGCTTTCTATTTTATGTTAAATAAATTGCTTTGAAACTGTTCTTAACCCATATTTAGCTATTAGCAGACTGAATAGTCCAGTTTCTCCTATTAGAAGGGGCAGTCTCTTGAACCCTGTGCAGTCACCACAATTTTGACATGCACCCACTATAAAAAACCAGCTTGTGTGTGAAAAATTTAGCACATGATGTTATAAATAGGGATTTTTCAGCTATTAACTGAGTCTGATTTTTTTTTATGTGTTTTCATATTTCTTGCTTACTGCTTTGCTTTTTCACCAATTATGTATTTACAAATTGATGGAGCTAGTTTAATTTAATTAAGTGGCACTATAAGGAGAAGAGATTAAAAAAAAACACTCCACACCAACAGGCAGTACAAAGTCCATTTATACATGTCCTTTAAAATGCAATGTGGAATTTATTTTACTCATTGTGTTTTTTTTTAAAGACACACTGTTTATGAGAATAATCACACGTTACTACTATTTTTATTGTTTATTCTCAAGCTAATAAAGCATGATTCACAAAACATTATATTATACAGGATGGGCTTATAATTTTAATATAAGAGGGTATTGCCACAATATTATACATTATACAATATAAGAAAGCAGAGTGTAGAAATCAGTGATCGGTACCATATTGACAAATGATGACTAAATCAGTGGCAGGGATGAGCGGTGAGATATATAGCTGGGGAGGGATTGGGATCACGGCAGCAGAATGCCAGTGGAGGGGGTGAGCGCAACAAAGCCCCTTTCAGCTTGCTGTGCTAGCCACACAGCAGGCTAGGTGGTTCACTGCGCTTGCCACAGGTTCTATTCCCACTCTATGGGTCGTTATTCCATTGGCCGGCATTATGAGCGCTCAGGATTCTGGCATCAAGATCGTGAACGCTGGGATCCCGAGCGCCGGTCACATGATCGTATACCCTGGGGAGGCACTGGCTTGTACCAGTGCTGGATTTACACACAATATTTGAGCCTAAGGGTGCATGTGGGCATTATACATAGGTGCAGCAGTAAATACTGCCGGAAATTTGGTGAGTTTTGATCAGAGATGTGCGGAAAAGACAGTCAGGGGAGGCACTGCCTCACCTGTCATAGACTTTTTACTCCAGACTTTTAATTAGAAAAATGATTATAATAACACAAATGAATATATTTTGTATAGATACAGTACATTATATTGTCAAAACTCCAGCATATATGTTAATATGACAGGAGAGGCTCTGCCTCACCTGCCTCACCACAACTCACATCACTGATCGGTGGTGGCCTGTGACAAAGGCGTCTGACAACATGAGTAAAGCCACCAGTCATAGTTACTGGAGTGCTGCACAGAGTTCCTCCACACACAAAGAAACACCACCAGTAAAATAATTTTTCCACCAGATTCAACCCAAGTGGTGGATGGTGGCATACAGCTGTGTCACATACAGTAAGTGACAAGGGTAGAATAGTGGATTACCCATATGGCAAAAGAAGAGTGGGAATGTCATAAATCATACTCCCTATGCCTCCTGCCAAAATGAAAGTCACCAATTGCTTACTTAACTGCACCACATTCCACATTCTATTGCCAAGTTCAGGGAGAAGCACAAAAAATTGATTGCCTAAACCATCTTTATCTTGAATCTTTCATTAAAATGGGTGTTTTAGACCTTTCACTCATTACATGGGAATTACAAGGGTTTCTAAAAATGCAACTGTAATGGCCAACAAAAAAATTGTACTCACATACTTTTCATGTAATCTGCTGCCCTGGGGAAAGCTAGAAGGCGCAGTGTTCATCAGTAGCAGATTGACATCCCTCCCACCCCTCCATAAAAACCTGACAAATTCTAACATCATTTTAGCACTTGAGCACTGACACTATTGCAAGAGGACATACACTGTGTGGTCCCCCTGTCATAGCAATAATCTGCCCCAAACTGGTCAGCCCATAGCTGGATGTCCTTGGTAAGTCTGGACCCCCCCAAAAAAGAGGTCCCAATGCTATGTGGGGACACACAGGGGCAGTACATCTGTTAAATCATATTGCAGGTGTCCTAAGGTGACCTTATGGAGAGAGAAACATCCTGTTAAACAGAAAGGCTAAAGCTTCGCTCTAAGGATGATTGCTGCTACCAGCCCATGCTATGAGTGCTGGTGCTGCAAGCAAATTCTCAGGAAGGGAAGCACAGGTTACACAGGGTATCATCATTTCTTCCAATTTATTTATGTTATTCTTATTTTAAACATTTAAAAGGTGCATGTTGATAATGACCATCACCCTTGTGTGGCACATTGGATAGTGGTGTGTGTGCCCCTTTAAGGCTGACTTACAGTGTCTGTAGCTAGAGAAGGTGAAACACTGGTGCAACAGAGGTTAAGATGGACCCTGGTCCAGGCACATGTTTTATATGGTGAGTGTGGATTGGACAAGGGAGTCAGGGAGAAGAAACCTTGTGGAAAGAAGATAGATGTGTCTGAGGAGAGTGATTGGAGGTGCTGGACATGCTGAGTGAGGAACAGAGCAGGAGCTGAGTAATGGATGCAAACTGTGTGGCCATGCTGGGTGGTGAGAGCAGTGCTGCAGAGCAGAAGCAGCGGAATGCTACTGGAGAGCAGAGAACTGGGTAAGTGTGAGACATAGCAGCCAGAGACTAGACACTGCCAGGTCTATTGAAAGGCGTGGACACCATGGCCATCTTGTACAGCAAGGAACCACTGAGACAGGTCCTGCTAGTGAGTAAATCTACCACAGAAGTTTAAAGTGAGTACACAGAGACATATATTGTTGTGAGCAACTGGCAAACAAAGTGCCAAGTCCAAGTGCAGTGCAATACAGCCCTTCAATGCAACATCTTACAAACCAGCCCCTGCCTGTGTACAGCTATTAAGAGAAACACACTTTGTTCATGAAAGACATATTTTGTGACCTTTAAGGAGATAGAGACATTTGTGCAAGTGAACTTAAGTTACTTTACATGGAAAGGACTGAGTTTATTTACACAAGGAACCCTTACTACTAAGTAAGCTGCATTTGTTGAGAGACACTAAAATACCTTCACTAGTTTCATCCTCTTTGTATAGACTGAGTTATAGTGACATTCTTGTTAACTTAGGATTCATTGTGTTCACATGTGCCATCTGCCCCACTGTAAAATGCTGCCATTTCAGTATTTAAAAAGAGCTCCAATGTTATTTGCTTGTGAAGATTGAAACATCCATATTAGAAAAAGTTAGGCATATAGAAATGGTCATTGTGAATTGCATTTTTCATCACTCTCTCATTACCACATTATTATTATTATTATTATTATTATTATTATTATTATTATTAAATCATATTGGAATAAGCATATAACTGTGATTAGACTGATTGTCCTATTTAATTACTAATTGTTTTCTGCAGGTCATTAGTTAAAATCACTATGATTTACCAATCTTCTTTGATGCCATCTCATTCTTGTTGCATATCAATCTATCCTACCTCTTTGAGCAAAGTACTACAGACAAGATACAGGTAAGAACACTTTAGTGAAAAGATCTGTCACATAGCCACCTAAATCTGTAAAACAGTACCTCTTCTAACCACTCAGACATACCCACCAAGTCCAGGGTGTTACACTTGCACCAGCCTTCCACCAGCAGCAAGAAATATGACTTCTGTCAGGCATACAAAAGCCTGTGACTGGCCAGGGCACATTTTCAAAAACACCCCCCCAACTATCCATCACTTTTGCTTATCTGGACATTCCTCCCCCTTCCTGTCCCACCAGGTGTAAACAGTGTCGGACTGGAGTATGAAGGGCCCACCGGGGGTATGCAGTGGTAGGGGCCCATGATTAGAGGTGTGGCCATCCTCCAAAGGGGGTGTGGCCAGCCACCGCAGAGTTTTGGCTAACCATTATAGAGTACCTGGTCTGGACTCCTTGATAATTTATATAGTAATTAATGCTAGTGCATGCATGATAATGTGCCAGATTAATGACAGCAATGTACTGTAGAGAATACATCATAATCCTGTGCAGTATAAGGTAACATGTATAATATATAATTCAAGTGCACAGTCTAGAACCTGATCCCTAGAGGAGGAGGGCCTCCCAAGCAGTTGGGCCTACCGGTGGTTTCCCCTATACCCCTGTGGGTAATATCTAATATCTAATATCAGACCAAGCCTTATCTGTGCCTCTGAGCTACTAAGTCATGTTATACATTTAAACCTCATTTAAGTTTCAGCAAAATGCTTATCTAAAATGTTAACATTGAGAATTCTGAATTTAAATCAGCCAATTCTTCACTCTTTGTGGTAATAAAACAAGCTCTTGAAGGGCCTCTTAGAATTATTATTTGATTCTACTTTCCAGATTGAACTGACACTTTAAAACGACTTTTAAACACCATTTAAACATAAGGTTAATGACTCCTATTTGTTCTATGCAAAATTAACTTCCTCATATTAAAATCAATAAAGAGAAACATAATTTGAATGTTTTATGCTGCCACTACAACTATTATAAAATTTTTAGTGCAGTTACTTTGCATTGTATTTTATGGAATGTCCAGGACTTATAGAACTGACCTGTTAGGTTAAGTGTATGCTGTATGTAATACTTAATGGTCTATAACAAACATTGTATTATTCCAGTTTTATTCAGTGTCTTTTAATTATTCAGAGATTTTGTAAATTATTCAGCTAAAATATGAGAATACATAAATATGAGAATCCATTGGTTTTGTAGCTAATACAGTTAAACAGTGACCAAGTTAATTTTGCCATGTAAATGATTGCCACTTTAAAAAAACAGGATAACTTTCACAAATTCTCTCACTTTCTAATTCTCACACCCTATAACATTCCTCCCATGGTATAAGACCAGTGCTGCAAGTATGGCGGTATGGGGCAGTACTGCGTACTGGTAAGAATTTGGCAGCAGGTATGCAGTACCACCAGGCCGCCACCTTGCAGCCACTGTGTCCAGGAGAGGAGAGCGCAGCATGCAACTCTCTCTCCTGCCCCTCTCCTGCCCAGCAGTCAGTCCGGTCTTTCTTCTCTTCCTTTGGTGGCAGCGCTGGGGGCTGCGGCGGTGGCGGCATGTATCGAAAGCTGGTTTCTGAGCCAATCATGGAACAGCATCCAATCAGGCGCCACCACAAGCTATGATTGGCTCACGAAATGGCGTTTAGTTGTGATACACGCTGCCGCCGCAGCAATGATAAGTTGCACCCAATTTATGGCACCCATGCCTTTGGTGCACACACACAGTACCACTAAGACATTTTTTCTACTTGCACCACTGTATAAGACTGGATGTGGCTGGGTACCATCATCCAGTATAGCAAACGATATCGTTCAGTGTGTATGAACTATATTGTTTGCTGGGGGATATCTTGCACAATGTCACATCTGATGTGCTTACCCAGCCTTAATCTCCGCAAGCCCTGGCAGCCAATAGGTAAGGTAATCTGAAGATGGCAAATGTTCCTGCAGTCAAGCTTCTAAAATGTTGTTTTTTTGGATATTGATGAATTTAGGACCCTATACTAGTGTATGGAGAGAGTGGAACAGATTTTGAGTGAAAGGTAAGCAGGAGATAAACAGTTATGCTGACACTCATCGTTGAAATGATGTGGTTGCATTTGTGCATGCATTGTGTAAATGATTACATATCTCCGGGTGTGAATAGTCATGGGTGCAAGCAGTGTGAGCATATTTGTATGTGGTATGTTAATTTTCACCTACTTTTGTATAAATTAAGTAATGATGAATAGATCCCTAAGTGATATATTTGCCAAAGTCAAGATGGAACAGACCCAATATCTTTCATCTGTATTGGTATGGTGTCACTTACTAAAGTATATAGTTGGTGTAGTATGAGCTGAGCATTATTTAATAGGATGAGAGCATACTGTAGTCTATTTTGTCCTGATTTTCAGTTAATTCTGTTGTTTATTTTCACTCTTCCTTTGGCCCTAAATGCACTATTTTACATTAATATGTATCAAATTCTAAAAACCACTACTTGATCTATTTTGTCTAAATTTACATATCTTTGAATTATTTACAAATAACCTATTTTCCATTTAGACCTTAAGTAATATACCTAATAAATACATTAAACACACATGATACAGAACTAATCCCCATAGTTTCTACATTGGTTATTAACGTTTTATATGAAATTGCCCCATTGTCTACAATAATTGGGTCTAAATTTACTATTCAGGTTTAAGTTGAAAAAAAGAGACAGAGGGGGACATTTACTAAGCAGTGATGAGAGCGGAGAAGTGAGCCAGTGGAGAAGTTGCCCCATCAACTAATCAGCAGCTCTGTATCATTTTATAGTATGCAAATTAAAGATGTTACTTCAGTACTGATTGGCTACCATGGGCACTTCTCCACTGACTCACTTCTCCGCTGTTATCACTGCTTAGTAAATGTCCCCCTTAATTCCTTATTTATAACCAAAAGCTACAGTATACCTATTACAAACTACGAATTCCCCTTTAAACTATTAAAGCCATCTGCTAAGCAATAGTCCGAAGCCAGAGTTATTATGCCCCAACAAAAGCATATTTTGGGTTTAAACCTAGGGACATTGGACAGTATAGAAGTAACTTTATACTGCAGTATAAAATGAAGGTAAATGCAATTTGTTTTTATTGTACTTTGTAATTGTTATTATACTGTATTAGTGAATTGCATGGTTTGACCCTTTGCTTTGCAGAATAAGAGACCAAGTGGAGATGTCTATTGTTTGATTCCTGCAAAAAGAAAGTTAAAGTTGTGCACATAAATAATTGTATTGATTACCTGTGATTGGGCTGTACTGAAAATATTTCATCTAAACTGTACCTAGCACCATTCCCTCCCTTCCCCCAAGCAGCCGCAGCCTGTCAATCAGGTTATGGCTGTCGGGGCACTGTGTGTTCACATGGCTCATTCTGCACACTCGCAGAATCAGTCCTGTAAATACGCAGTTCGCTCACCATAGGATTAGAGTGTAAACCGTAAAGTTTATGTACTACTCTGAATTAGGCCCGAAGTGTACTGGAGAGGCTGGGCCATTGGTGTTTCTATAATGGGTGCAATGTGTGCGGTGCACATGGACTCCTGGGTCCGGGGGGGGGCCCACACTGCATACACTGCACCCATTTAAATACTTCCCTTACTGGAGTCCAGCGGTGGGGGAAGCAGAAAAAAATCACCGCCAAAATGGCCCCTGCACATGCGCAGTAGCCAAATTGGTCTCCAGATCATGGTGCGCGCCATGTTTCCGGAGACCTGTGCATGCACAGTAGATTTAGGCACAATGAGTCTAGTTTTAGGCCATTCAGAGGAGAGGGCCCACCCGGAGGTGCAAACGGGTTCCCTCCTCTGTAGAAACACCCCTGGGCTGGGCTGTGACTTTAATTGCACAGGAATTAGTTTTAAACATGTACAAAGTCACAGATGAAGCACAACAGAACTTGGAGTGAGAGAAAGCTGCAGACGCTGCATCGAAGCACTTCTTACACAGATTCAGACTCAGTTACACACAGATGTTCTAATGCTCTTTTTGTGGCATGGAACCTTTTATTTTCCTTTTTTTCCCAATCAATTATACTGTATTTTTACTGTACTTGTCAACAGCAAATAGTTAAAAAGTTTGGTTACTGGCACTGTAAGCAGAAATCTTGATCATTGTAATTATTATGCTTTATTGATGTTGACTACTGTACCTTAACCAAAAGAGTTAAAGTAACACATCTTCTGCAGTAAGTATATTAATATATAGAGCACAGTAGAGCTGTTGATTAATGTTAGCAAAGTTTTACATTACCGTCTATTCACACCCAAACAGCTAAGAGTGTGGACATATTGAGAGAAGGTGGTACCTGAAGAACGATGTGCAACAGGAACTGCAGAGAGAGAAACCTGCATACATCAGCACTGTGAGTATTGGAACAGTTATATACAGGTGTTCATTGGAAACTTAATCCAGTACTAGAAATAATTATGGATATGGCCTCGTTTATGGGGATGGGGGGGTCAACTGTAGATGGGGTCAATAAAGAAGTAGGCAGAGTAAATATACATTTTCCCTAGCAGTGAAAAATAAATCACATTGCCTCTGCCTCCTAGTACCCAAAACTTAAACAATCCTAGTTACCTACAATGCAGAGATCATCCCAGTGACTGCAGCAATATAGCATTTTGTCCCTTAATCATTAACCTATCTTCAGTATCCTTATATCCTTCAGCATCATATTAGCAACCCCAGTAAACATAATTAAACCCCTACGTAATTAACCCTCCTATCATCATTAATTATTCTCTATATAAAACAGTAATTCCATTCATATTCATTAACACCCACATAATCTCACACAAACACTAATCAACATAGCTTCCCTCAATGTTCACATAGAGCCTACCCTACTCTCTCTTGTACTATTCACACTGGGGGTAATTCTGAGTTGATCGCAGCAAGAACTTTGTTAGCAGTTGGGCAAAACCATGTGCACTGCAGGGGAGGCAGATATAACATGTGCAGAGAGAGTTAGATTTGGGTGGGTTATTTTGTTTCTGTGTAAGGTAAATACTGGCTGATTTATTTTTACACTGCAGTTTAGATTGCAGATTGAACACACCACACCCGAATCTAACTCTCTCTACACGTTATATCTGCCTCCGCTGCAGTGCACATGGTTTTGCCCAACTGCTAACAAAGATCCTGCTGCGATCAACTCAGAATTACCCCTATTGGCCCTCATTCTGAGTTGATCGCTCTCTAGTTGCTTTTAGCAGCAATGCAAATGCTAGGCCGCCGCCCTCTGGGAGTGTATCTTAGCTTAGCAGAAGTGCAAACAAAAGATTAGCAGAATTGCTTGAAAAGTGAGCGATCAACTCGGAATGACCCCCATGGTTTTGCCCAACTGCTAACAAAGTTCCTTCTGCGATCAACTCAGAATTACCCCACTGTTCCCTGTAATTCCACTTTGATCCACCACTGCTAATTTTGTCTCAGCTCTGCTCTTAAATTGTAAACTCTCACCCAATACCAGTTTTTCATGTGCTTAATATTCTTTTGTTATATGATTGCTCTGTTTTCCCCACTGTCCTGCATTTCTGGACACTGTGGTGTTTTTCAAATCAAATCAACAGCAACTTCACCAATACTACTACAGTACTACTACTACTACTACTACTACTACTACTACTATCATTACTACAACTACCAATATCATTACTACTACTACTACTACTACTTCTACTAGTTCTACTACTACTACTACTACTACTACTACTACTACTACTACTACCACTACTACTACTACTATTATTAATACTATCATTACTACTACTACTACTACTACTATTACTACTACTATTATAATTACTACTACTACTACTATCATTACTACTACAACAACTATCATTACTACAACTATTACTACTACTATAATTACTACTACTACTACTACTACTACTATAATTACTACTACTACTACTACTACTATTACTACTACTACTACTATCATTACTACTTCTACTACTACTATAACAACTATCATTACAACTATAACTACTACTATCATTACTACCACTACTGCTACTAATAATAATAATAATAATAATAATAATAATTAGGGGACTTAATATACAGTTACAATTCTAAATAAATGTTAACATTCTAATTAACATTTGTTTTGACTTAATTCCTGATTTGATAAAAAAAAGTTCACATATAGTATCTGACCACAAATAAGAACTACACATTGGACCTAATTCATACACGATCGCAGCTGTGTTTTTCCCACAGCGGGGAAACTGAACTGCGCATGCACCGCAATATGCAGGCACGTCGGTCCGCAGCGACGGGAAGTGATGGGCAGCAATGGGATGGTGCGAACAAAGCGATCGCACGGGCGATCTCAAGGTGACTGACAGGAAGAGGCCGTTTGTGGGTGGCAGCTGACCATTTTAGAGGAGTGTCCGGAAAAACGCAGGAGGATCCAGGCATTTGAAAGGAGGGTTTCTGATGTGAGCTCAGGCCCCAATCATCGCAGCGGCTGAGTAAGTCCTTGGCTGTGCAGAAACTGCACAAACTATTGTTTGTGCAGATCCCTGCACATGCGATCGCACACCTGCACAGCGAAATCTCCCTCCCCCTTGGGTGGTAACTACCTGATCGCAGGAATGCAAATAACGCGCCCTAGCGATCAGGTCTGAATTAGGCCCATTGTACTGTACTTAAAAGCTTACAATGTTTTTTACTTCAAACTTAAGACAGACTACTTATTTTACAATATTACAAACTGAATGTCTGATAAAACAATTAGTTAAGTGTTACAAAAATAAGCCTTTCTTTAAATAAAACTTTCCGGTATACTGTACACAAAATGTTCACACGTCTGTGATTACTGTTGAACCTGCTGTAGAACCTGCTTCATCTGTGTGAAGTCATTGAAAAAAATCTTGGATTCTATCTGACAGCTTGTAAGCCTATGTAGTGTATGTCATTTAACCTCTTGATACTAGAATAGATTTAGAATCTGTCCACAATAGTTTATTACCTTGGGCACAAATCTTTGTAAGAAGAATCTAACAAATGAGGAAGAGCAGTGGGGAAAAAAGATTGCATGTTACTGTTACAAATAGATTTACATCTCTTATGAAATCTACATTGAGAATACTGAAAAGGAGTTAAATTAATATTTAAAAAAAAACAGCAACAGATCTTCGAAAAAAATGTTTTTCTTAACTTAATTGCAAACTACTTAACGTTCAAGATGTTGACTACACTAAAGCAAAATGTGGGTTGCATGGCTGGAAAATTTTAATTACCCTTGGTAGTGTTTATGCTCTTCTACAGTATGTTACCTTGTGCAGTTTTCTAAACAGATCGGGAGGACAACCAAATGTATGACCATTGGCGTTTCTATAATGTGTGCAATGGGTACTGTGCACAAGGGCCCCTGGGTGCAGGGGGGGGCCCACACCGCACCCATTGCACCAATTTTAAAACTTAACTTTCCAGAGTCCAGCGCCGGGAGCTGTGATCGTGCAGGAAATTGCAGCCGAAATGGCCGCCACACATGCACGGTAGCCAAATTGGTCTCAGAGTCTACAGTGCCGCAAAGAGGAGGGGGCCCACCCGGAAGTGCACACGGGCCCCCTCCTCCGTAGAAATGCCCCTGTGTATGACATTACTGAAATAGACACATGTTGTCAGGCAACTGCATCCAGCTACAAGTTGAAGACCGTAGCACAAAGCGGTAGTGTGCTAATTACTTGCCAAGGCAAGATGGAAAGACCTGGGTCTGCTGCTCACCATACCTCCAATACATTCACATATAATTTTGCATTGATGATAATTGGCTGATAAAATCAAAACCATATTGAAAGGGACTATGGTGGTCATTCCGAGTTGATCGCTAGCTGCATTTGTTCGCAGCGCAGCGATCAGGCAAAAAAATGGCAGTTCTGCGCATGCGTATGCACCGCAATGCGCACGAGCGACGTACGGGCACAATGAATGATGCAGTTTTGCACAGGGTCTAGCAATGCATTTCAGTCGCACTGGTTGCCGCAGAGTGATTGACATGAAGTGGGCGTTTCTGGGTGGCAACTGACCGTTTTCAGGCAGTGTTCGGAAAAACACAGGCGTGCCAGGGAAAATGCAGGCGTGGCTGGGCAAACGCTGGGTGGGTGTGTGACGTCAAATCCAGAACTGAATAGTCTGAAGTGATCGCAAGCGCAGAGTAGGTTTTGAGCTACTCTGAAACTACACAAAATTTTTTGCAGGCGCTCTACGATAAAAACGTTTGCACTTCTGCTAAGCTAAAATACACTCCCAGTGGGCGGCGGCATAGCATTTGCACGGCTGCTAAAAGCTGCTAGCGAGCAATCAACTCGGTATGATCCCCAAATGGGCCTAATTCAGCATGGATCATAAAAGCAAAATCTTTCTCTAATGAGCAACACCATGTTGCACTGCAGGTGAGGCAGATATAACATGTGCAGATAGAGTTACATTTGGGTGGGTTATTTTGTTTCTGTGCATGGTAAATACTGGCTGCTTTATTTTTACACTGCAATTTAGATTTCAGTTTGAACACACCCCACCCAAATCTTACTCTCACTGCACATTATATCTGCCCAACCTGCACTGCACATGGTTTTGCCCATTAGAGAAAGACTTTGCTTTTGCGATGTATGCTGAATTAGGCCCAATGACATTGCACTAAAGACTCCATCATTAGTGACTGATGGGTATATACCTGCATATGATATATTATAGGGGGTCATTCCGACCGGATCGTAGCTGTGCTAAATTTAGCACAGCTACAATCACACTGACATGCGGGGGGACGCCCAGCACAGGGCTAGCCCAGCCACTGCAGCCCGCCCCCCACACGGTTCGGCCATGCTTGCGTTGGCCAGACTGCACCCACAAAATGGCAGCCAAACGCCGCCGTGCCGACCCCTCCTGCTCAGCGAATGCCTCTGCCTGTCAATCAGGCAGAGACGATCGCTAGGCAACAACAGCCATCAGCTCTCTTGCATGCGCCGGCGCATTGTGGCGCCTGTGCATGTGCACTTCTGACCTGATTGCTGCGCTGCAATGAACAGCAGTGAGCAATCAGGTCAGAATGACCCTCACAGTCCACTAGTACTACTGTTAGTTACTTAGTTCCTACCAGCATTGTCTGGTAAACATTTGTTGTTCTTCTGGAGATTTGCCAACTAACAACAGCTGGTGGGTGATAAGCAACCCTCCTAGATTTTGGTGGAATAAGATAAAAGAGAAGGAATGGCAAGAGCACCTCCTCCGTGATCTGCATTCACATGTGTGTCATAGATGTGATTACAGTCATGTACTCACTTGTGCCCACCCTCCAGATTCCTTTTCAGCAAGCACTGACACAAATGTCCTTCCCATATGGAGGCAGATTACCATAGAGAGAGGGCTAATAAAAAAAAAATATTCATAATGGCTTCATTCTTCCCCAATTCAATTCCTTTACCAAAATGTCCCTGCTCAAGGAACTGCAGCCCCTACTAGATGACATTTTGTCACTAGTTTGGGAATAAGGTAAAACTGAGTTGACAGAACCAGGTTTGAAAGGTTATACAAGTTACCTTGTCCCTGTAAAAAAAAGCAAAGATTACTTGTGCCTCAAAATAGATCTAAAAGAAGCTTTCCATCCAGTCTCAGTTCATATCAATCAAAGGATCTCTTATGTCCCTACTGGATAGATAACCTACTATATTTCAGTGAATGGTCATGGTTTTTGGCCTCATCACTACTCCTTATGCCTTCACTTATCTGAAGAAAACAGAAGTCTCTCATTTTCATCAGAAAGGAGTACCTGTACAATATGCCAAGACACCAGGCTGCTAGTCCACTTAGATTGTAAGATGTTACTGAAACAGCAAGAGTTAGTTACAGATGTGTCCTCCCTCATCTAGCAGCAATATGTTTGTGATAAGTGTGCCTGCAAATGGGCACATGGACTGCTTATGCGCATGCGCACCGTGGAGAATGCATTGTGTGCAACCATGCGTGAGTAGGTGCAAATACTTACTGCCATGTTGTGCGCACATGTGCGACAAAGATGAGGGAGGGCCCATCTGTATCTCTCTCTCTCAATTTGAGTCTTAATTTTTCCATAGACAAGGATTAATCATAGGTACCACTTTAATTTCCCTTGCGTTTCTTTCTAAATGATCCAAAATACTATGTTCTCAGTACTACTGCATCACATGAAATCCTTAAGAGATTTGGAAAAGGTCAATGATTTCATGATTATTATTATTATCCTTAATTTATATTGTGCCACATGGAAACCGTAATGCCCAATTACATAAACAAATAAGCAAAACAAGAAAACAATGACTTACAATTCAAGACAATAAAGGACAAGTAGAGGGTATATAACCATAGCTTGCCTCCCAGTCTAAATGTCCTGCTCCCCGCAGATTTTTATTTGAGCTTTAGAAGACTGTAGATGTGTGTTATGTAAGTATCATCAATGAAACAAGGCTCAAAGTTCAGGCCAAGAGTGGACCAAGCATAGGACCTGTACTATGGAATCTTGCAGAGATCTGAGATCTCTATCTATTCAGTACAGTGCTAAATAATGCTATCATATAATTTGTATTTTACATAGAAACATAGAATTTGATGGCAGACAATTTGGCCCACCTTGTGTTCTCTTTTGTTATCCTTTAGGTAATCTCAACCCTTTTTGGTTCTTGGTTCTTTGCTCTTTGCTAAATTTTGTGGCTGCTACTGTACTAGGGACAAAGGTCCTCATTCCGAGTTGTTCGCTCGCTAGCTGCTTTTAGCAGCATTTCAAACGCTAGGCCACCGCCCTCTGGGAGTGTATCTTAGTTTAGCAAAATAGCGAACGAAAGATTAGCAGAACTGCTACTAAATAATTTGCTGCATTTTCTGAGTAGCTCCAGACCTACTCCTAGATTGCGATCACCTCAGTCCGTTTAGTTCCTGCTTTGACATCACAAACACGTCCTGCGTTCGGCCAGCCACTCCCCCGTTTCTCCAGCCACGCCTGCGTTTTTACTTGGCAAGCCTGCGTTTTTTAGCACACTCCCTGAAAATGGCTAGATACCACCCAGAAACACCCACTTCCTGTCAATCACACTACGATCACTCGAGCGATGAAAAAACGTCGCTCGACCTTGTGTAAATCTACAAAGTTTTGTGTGAAAGTACTTAGCGCATGCGCGCTGCGTACCATGCGCATGCGCATTTTTGCCATTTTTTTGGCATTTTTTTACTTAGTTGAACAATTCGGAATGACCACCAATGTTTTTTGAGAGGAGATGGCAAAAGCCCCGGATACTAACCTATTTAGAGCACCACAAATGTTTATTTATAATTTTACTTACTAGCTTTGTAATAATATAATATATTTCCTTTTCACTGACAGCAATCGCTGCAGAAAAACAGAGTAGCCAGGGCTCAAATATGTGCCAGGAGCCTATGTCTACTCATGTTTATACAAAGGATTATACACATAGAAAACAGAAATAGACAATGCAATCTGTATGCACAAACAAAGAGGAGAACCATTTCTCCTCTATCTCCTTTCATTAATGTATTGAAATAACTTCCCTGCAGTTGTCAGATTGTAGCTTTAGATTCCTATATCTTTTTTAGCTCTCAGGTAGAGAAAAGTGTCTGTGGTAAAATACACGCAATATATCATCCTGGCACAGTTACTGTTCTGTCTGCTGTGTGTTTTCTTCTGTTTCCGATATAAAAAAAAATATTTTTTGTATTTTCTTTCTAATGAGTGATCACAGCTACAGAAATAGCTGATGTTCAGAGAAAAATGAATGCTTTACCTTTTATGATAAAATGGCAGGGCAAATTTAACAAAATGTAAATGAACTGAATTTTCTAGAAAAATAAAATTATATTAATAAAATTAAAACTTTCTATGGCATTATATTACCAAAGATTAAGGAAATTATGGTACACAATAACTACATCAGGGAAGTAGGTATGCAGCAAGTTGGAACCTTACACATGGATACTCAGAATTATACAGTATCAGTTAATTTTGCATATTGAAATATATATTTTTTGTTTCTTAAAAAAATTTCATTTTGTTTCCAAGAACTATGCAAAATGTGTCAACCAAGCAATATGTTTTGGTTGAAAAAGGATAAGCTTGAGTCAAAAGTTGACATTAAAAATGAGAATGTACCCAATCAGGGGCATTTCTAGAGAGGAGTAGGCCCGTGTGCAGGCTCCGTTTTGGCACCCTCCTCTCTAGCCAGCAGTGCTGTACAGCTCTGGGAACTAGGGTCCAGAGCTGGCCCAAAGCCTAGAGCGCATATGCAAATCACCAGGAAAATGGAGCAGCAGCCATTTTCCCAGTGATTTTCCTACTGTGCATGGGCGAATCCCCGTAAATTTTTTCCCAGTGATTTTGGTAGCGCTGCTGCTGCACCGCGGGACTCCAGAGGGTAAGTATTCAAATTAATAGTTGTAGGGTGTGCGGTGTGGGCCCCACTGGAACCCTGGGGGCCCGTGTGCACCGCACACACTGCACCCATTATAAATACGCCAGTGGACACAATGTGATAGTAACAAATGACTGCTGTTGACTTTTTACTTGAATTGTGCAAGTGATGCAACGTGGAGTCCTAACTTATAAAACACAAATGTCTAAGGTCAGATTGACCCCCAGGTGTACAGAGGATATCCCAGTGGGCTCCACTGGTTAAGGCCCCCTCCTTTATGTGTCAGGTTCAAGAATAAATCATTTATTGTTATTCTACATGATTATGGACAAACTTAGGTACTTGGTTCGTCTCTATGCAAGCTACACCAAGAATAGCCCTCCTGCCATACAAAATGGCCATTCCTGACACACCCCTTTTCCCCTTCGTTTTAAAGGGTCTCTGTTTTTTGCAGGCTAACTATAAATGACCACCTTCATCTTACCCACAAACGGATTGCTGGTGCAATTTTGCTGTGATTACGATTATTCATGACAAGGTGCATATAGTCACACCCACAATCACTCATTTCCTATGCACATTGTCACTCTATGATCGTTTATCAGACCCCTCTGGGGGATAGCAACACCCCTTAAACTTTGGCTCCTACCACTGCATTCCCTGGTGGTCCCTTCATGCCCCACTCCTACGCTGCATAGATCGTGTACACTGAAGTGACATTTGGGCCATAAAAATGCTTGATGCGTACAAATGTACAGTATGTGCCTATAACAATAGGTGTAAAGAGTTGCATTCTTCACACCTTCACATTCTTTTAATAATTATGCTACTGAAATTAAATATAATTTTTTGCACAAAGCAGCAGTCCACACTTTAAATAGAGCACCCAACTCTTGGTCAGTGCAAACCCTGTCAGTGTGAAATGCTGAACCATGATCTTAGACAGGAACTAGGAACACCAAAGAAAATTGTGGCAAGTGAGATCACCAAAGGCTGCATTGCACTGTAGAAGTTTTGGGTATCGGATATTGTTGGTCATTCCGAGTAGATCGCAGCCAGCAACTTTTTGCTGCTGATGCGATCAACTAATCCACGCTTATGGGGGAGTGTATTTTAGCTTAGCAGGGCTGCGATCGCTTGTGCAGCCCTGCTAAGCTAAAAATGTTTCAAGCAGAACATGACTAGCCCTGGACATACTTTCCCTGTGCAACGATCTCTGCGATGCTGGAGCCGGCTTTGACGTCAGACATCCGCCCTCCATTCTCCTGGACACGCCTGCGTTTTCTTCTCCACTCCCCGAAAACGGCAGCCAACGGTCCGGATCCGCCTAGGAACGCCTTCTTTCTGTCAATCTTCTTGCAGTCGGCTCTGAGACCGCTTTCTTCGTAGGACGCGACGTAACTCAGCGACCCCTGTCGCCGGGCAACGATGCACATGCGTAGTGCGCCCGCTGCGCATGCGCATTCCAGACCCGTTCGCACTGCAGTGACAACCGCTGTGTGTGAATGGGTCAGAATGACCCCCATTGCCTCATAAAAAGAAAGATCAATGTCCTGTATCTCAAGAAAGTTGTACTGAAAAATGAAACAATTTCATAAAAAAATTGTATTTGCTGGTTAATATACTATAAAATTAATTTCTACTTCTCATGGAATATTTATTTGCTCCAAATTGCTGTAATCTATAATTTGTTAAACTTCATGGTCTGGTATGTTTTTTTAAATAGCACATTTGAAATGACCAGGGGTAATTTTAGGGGTTGTCTACTGAGAAAATAGTTTTAAGAGTTAGTCTGTGCATTTATACACAGATTAATATTGTAATGTATTTTTGTTTTGGTGAACCTATACATTTATTGGTACTGATAACAAATACAGAAATGTTGTTTTATTTTATTTTTATTGTGATAATCCGCCTGTTTTAGCAACTACAGCCTTTGTATAATTCTACATTTATATAGGCAGTGGTACCATTAACAAGTGAGGAAAGTATTTTGTAGTGCTCAGACTGTTGTATTGTGGGTGTATAATGTGTAATTATTAGAAAAGGGATGGATAAGGTTTTATAAAGCATTTCACCTTTTATTTTTCACTAACAATAGGACGTTGGCACACACAAACAGAAACTCTGAAGTGAAGCACACTAGTGGGGTTGTTGTACTACCATCAAATTGTGTAATTATATATATTTTTATTTATTTATTTAGTTTTATTTAAAAAATCACACTCCTTTTAATACACTATACATCTATGAAACATGCTGTAAAGAGTGATTTTAGTGGCTTCATACTACAGGTGAGCGGGTTTTGGTTCCATGAGAACCGAACCCCCCCGAACTTCACTACCCGAGCCCAGATCCGAGTCTGGCTCAGGTTTTCCCACCTGACTCGGAAACTAGAACGAGGCAAAACATCATCATCCCTCTGTCGGATTCTCGCAGGGTTTGGATTCCATATTAGGAGCCGTGCGTCGCCACCATTTTCACTCCAGTCCTGGAGAGTGTAATGAGAGGACGTGTCTCCATCCTTAGTGTCCTACATCAGTTCAGTGGTAGTGTCTTGTGCTTTATCAGCCGAGTCACAGTGGTGGTGTCCTCTGCTGCCATATGTCTAGTTCTGCTTTATAAGTCCAGTCCAGTGGTGCTCTGTTGTGCTGCATCAGTTCAGTGATGGTTTATTGTGCTGCATCAATCCAGTCACAGTGGTGGTGTCCTCTGCTGTCATATGTCCAGTGCTGCTGTATAAGTCCAGTCCATGCTGTGTTATCCTGCATCAGTCCAGTGGTGGTGTCCCTGTGCTGCTGTATATGTCCAGCGGTACTGCCGTATAAATCCAGTGATACTGCCGTATATGTCCAGTGGTACGGCCGTATATATGTCCAGTGATACTGCCATATATGTCCAGCGGTACTGCTGTATAAATCCAGTGATACTGGCGTATATGTCCAGTGAAACTGCCATATAATTCCAGTGGTACTGCCGTATATGTCCAGTGGTACTGCCGAATAAATCCAGTGATACTGGCGTATATGTCCAGTGAAACTGCCATATAATTCCAGTGGTACTGCCGTATATGTCCAGTGGTACTGCCGTATAAATCCAGTGATACTGCCGTATATGTCCAGTGGTACGGCCGTATATATGTCCAGTGATACTGCTGTATTTGTCCAGTGATACTGCCATATATGTCCAGCGGTACTGCTGTATAAATCCAGTGATACTGGCGTATATGTCCAGTGAAACTGCCATATAATTCCAGTGGTACTTCCGTATATGTCCAGTGGTACTGCCGAATAAATCCAGTGGTACTGGCGTATAAATCCAGTCAAATGATACTGCCGTATATGTCCAGTGGTACTACCATATAATTCCAGTGATAATGCCGTATATGTCCAGTGGTACTGCCGTATAAATCCAGTGAAACTGCCATATATGTCCAATGGTACTGCCATATATATGTCCAGTAATAATGCCGTATATGTCCAGTGATACTGCTGTATATGTCCAATGGTACTGCTGTATAAATCCAGTGATACTGGCATATATGTCCAGTTAAACTGCCATATAATTCCAGTGATACTGCCGTATATGTCCAGTGGTACTGCCGAAAAAATCCAGTGGTACTGGCGTATAAATCCAGTCCAGTGATACTGCCGTATATGTCCAGTGGTACTGCCATATAATTCCAGTGATACTGTCATATATGTCCAGTGGTACTGCCGTATAAATCCAGTGATACTGGCGTATAAATCCAGTCCAGTGATACTGCAGTATGTCCACTGATACTGCCGTATGTGTCCAGTGGTACTGCCATATAAATCCAGTGGTACTGGCGTATAAATCCAGTCCAGTGATACTGCCGTATATGAACAGTGGTACTGCCGTATAAATCCAGTGGTACTGCTGTATAATTCCAGCGATACTGCCGTAAATGTCCAGTGGTACTGCTGTATAATTCCAGTGATACTGCTGTATATTTCCAGTGGTACTTGCATATAAATCCAGGGGTACTGGCGTATAAATACAGTCCAGTGATACTGACGTGTATGTCCAGTGGTACTGCCATATAATTCCAGTGATACTGCCGTATATGTCAAGTGGAACTGCCGTATAAATCCAGTGGTACTGACGAATAAATCCAGTCCAGAGATACTGCCGTATATATGTCCAGTGATACTGCCGTATATGTCCAATTATACTGCCATATAATTCCAGTGGTACTGGCGTATAAATCCAATGATACTGCCGTATAATTCCAGTGGTACTGCCGTATAATTCCAGTGGTACTAGTGTATGAGTCCAGTGATACTGCCATATAAATCCAGTCAAGTGATACTGCCGTATATGTCCAGTGGTACTACCATATGATTACAGTGATACTGACATATATATATATATATATATATATATATATATATACCCTGTTGCAAAATGGATTACTGAGGCCATAACAACTATGCTGGTGTTAGACGTGCATCCAATATCCGTCATTAGTGCAGTAGGACTGCAGTGCCACTCCTAGATGGGCCAGGTGTTTGTGCCGCACACTTGTGTTGCTTAGCTTAGTCATCCAGCTACCTCATTGCACTTCTTTTACTTCTTTGCATGATGTGCTGTTTGGGAACAATTTTTTTTAAGTGCCATCCTGTCTGCCACTGCATTGCCAGTCCTAGATGGGCCAGGTGTTTGTGCCTCCCACATGTGTCGCTTAGATTAGTCATACAGCCACCTTGTTGCAACCTTTTGGCCTAAAAACAATATTGTGAGGTGTTCAGAATAGACTGGAAATTAGTGGAAATTTATGTTATTGAGTTCAATCATACTGTAGGATCAAAATTACCCACACATTCTGTAATTTTTAGCTATTTTAATGTTTTTTTTCAAAAATCATCCAGATCCAAAACCAAAACTCGAAAGGGTGGTTTTGGCAAAACCAATCCAGATCCAAAACATGAGCATGGAACCAGAACCAAAACCAAAACACAAAACACAAAAAATGCCCACCGCACATCTCTTCTTCATACCAGGGTTCCATATTCTAGCCTGTTTGCAATATGTGGTACACGCCATCTGATTTGGTACAAATACACCTTTTAACAAGTGTTAGTTGAATTTTAAGTACTGCAGTTTGTTTTTATTTCGTAATGTTGGATTGGAATGGCATAATGGGCCTAATTCAGAGTTGATGGCAGCAGCAAATTTGTTAGCAGTTGGGCAAAACCATGGGGGTCATTCCGAGTTGATCACTCACTAGCTACTTTTAGTAGCCGTGCAAACGCATTGTCGCCGCCCACGGGGAAGTGTATTTTCAGAAGTGCAAACGCTTGTGCAGCAGAGCGTCTGCAAAATAATTTTGTGCAAAACAAGACCTGTCCAGTTATTTTGTTTCTGTGCAGGGTAAATACTGGCTGCTTTATTTTTACACTGCAATTTAGTTTTCAGTTTGAACACACCCCACCCAAATCTAACTCTCTCTGTACATGTTATATCTGCCCCCACCTGCAGTGCA
This sequence comes from Pseudophryne corroboree, assembly GCF_028390025.1. NCBI lineage: Eukaryota > Metazoa > Chordata > Amphibia > Anura > Myobatrachidae > Pseudophryne > Pseudophryne corroboree. Next base: position 1,004,515,974 of record NC_086444.1, on the reverse strand, counting down.
CATGGGCCCTCATTCCGAGTTGATCGCACGTAGAAACTTTTTGCTGCTCATGCGATCAACTAGACGACACCTATGGGGGAGTGTATTTTAGCATAGCAGGGCTGCGATCGCTTGTGCAGCCCTGCTATGCTAAAAAAGTTTCCTGCAAAATAAGACCAGAATCAGACTTACTTACCTCGTGCGATGGATCCAGTGACGAAGGTCCCGGGATTGACGTCAGACATCCGCCCTCCAAACGCCTAGACATGCCTGCGTTCAGATCTCCACGCCCGGAAAACGGTGAGTATCCACTCTGGAATGCCTCCCTGCTGTCAATCTTCTTGCGATCGCGCTAGCGATCACTTTCTTCTCTCTTCTGTTCATTGCCCAGCGATGGCTGTTACTGGGCAACAACGTGCGTGCGCATTGCGCATTGCGTGCGCATGCGCAGTTCCGACCTGTTTGCACCGCAGCGAAGAACCGCTGCATGCGAACGGGTTGGAATGACCCCCATGGTTTTGCCCAACTGCTAACAAATTTGCTGCTGCGATCAACTCTGAATTAGGCCCAATATGTCCACAGGACGTAAAATAAGAAGAGCAAAGACATTTGTATGGGTCTGTTGTTCGTATTGCTCATAGTATGTAAGCCTATGTGTAAACATCCTCAACTTATGTGATTATCTTTTCACTATTTTGGAATGATCTACTGCTTATGGGAGCACTTGTTTTTCTGGAGATCTACAGGGACTTGTTTACTGTCTCCACTACCATCTAGACATTTGTGTGGTGTTGCAAACAGTATTACACCATTGTGTGTTTATTCTTTTCTTTTTTATTTCACTGGAGGAGATATATCCTTGAAGATAGAGGAACTTATTTGGTATAGGAACATAGTATATGTTGGGGCAATAGAGTGCAGAGTCGATTACTCTTTTTTGTTTTATGTATGTATGAGTTGGTGATTCTGTTAGTTGAATTATTGCTGCTTTGAAGTGCTGTACTTTGTTAAAAATAAGGAAGATAATAATAATCATAATAATAATAATTATAATAATAATAGTAGTAATAATATAGAAGCTTTTGACCAATTGCAAATAATACTGTAAATTTGCACCCTCTCTGTCATACATAATATGGAAAATATGGGTGTGGTCTCATAAGGAAGGGGCATGACCACACAATAGTGCCCCAAATTAAAATGATGCCACAAAGTAGCACAATCTTAATCACATTACACTGCACATAGTGCCCCTGATTCATATTATACCACATAGTAATGTCCCTTTTTCACATTATGACACAGTAGTGCACATTATTCACATTAAATAACACAGTAGTGCCCCTTATGCATGTTATGCCACACAGTAGTAGCCCTTATACCTGTTATGCCACACAGTAATGCCCTTTATACGCAATGCCCATAGTAGTGTCCCTTATACACAATGCCACCAGTAGTGCCCATTATGCAGATAATGCCCACAGTAGCAGTTCCCCTTACACATAATGCCCACAGTAGTAGTGCCCCTTATACACATAATGTCCACAGTAGTAGTTCCCCTTATACACATAATGCCTCACAGTAATGCCCCTTATACATAATGCCCACAGTAATGCCTCTTATATGCAGAATGCTGACATTAGTAGCATTCTTTATACATATAATACCCATAGTAGTAGTGTCCTTTATACACATAATGTCCACAGTAGTAATGCCCCTCAAACATAATGCACACAGTAGTAGTGCCCCTTACACATAGTGCCCATGATAGCAGTGTCCCTTATACACATAAATTCCACATTAGTAGTGCACTATACACATAATGCCCACAGTAATGCCAATCACACATTATGCCACACAGACACATCACTGTACTTACCTGAAGCCCCGCTCCTGTGCACAAAACCATCAAACAGCTCCTTATGCTCGGTATTACTGTATGGGAGTGATGTCATGATGACTGTGTGAGATGTAAGGCGAAGTTCAGTAGTGAACTTCAACCTCTGGCTGCAGGGAAGGAGCCACTGGGTGAATGCTGGTAACAAAATCCCAGCATGTGCCCAAGCAACTGGAGAAGGCGGCGCCATCTCTCCAGCCTGGCCACATTGCAGAGCCCTCTTACCACATTGTGCCAGCCCTGCACATGCACACTTACACATATTGTATTTTTATTATGCTTTAGTAGATTTGTCTTTTTTGTGTTCAGCTATTTTAAGGTTAACAGCTTTCAATGTGATAAAAAAGAAATGTGGTATTGTCATGAAATGTGCTACTTAATATAGAAACAGTACACAAGGCAAAAGTATAACTAATACCAATAGATGTGTTATATTTTTTTATACTTGACCTACATACAGTACAGTATGTACATAAAAGGATTTAAAAGAAATAAAAAAATAATAATCTGTATGTACATATTTGTTTTCAAATTCATGCGAATGTGCAGTTATGAATTTTCATGCTGTTTCCATATTGGCATTCCATAGGGTTTTCTATAGTGAGTAATCTCTGCAGTCAAACCTTACATGTGGGACACAAAGGTCGCAATCTGCTTCCAGCAATGGAAACCCCAGTGATGGCTTCTAAGACATATTCCTTATCTACTGCACATAAATAATAAGACTGATGCTGTGATGATGTACATTCATTACATTATCAAACATTATGTCCTTTGAAAGAGATCAAATTTTAAAGAAGCTTATATCTTAAGTGATATAGAACAATATTTATTAACCAATATATTATGTTCTTTTATCTCTTTTTCAGAATTGTACATTTGTGGTATATTGGTGGTCATTCCGAGGTGATTGCAGCCAGCAACTTTTTGCTGCTGCTGCGATCATCTAGTACACGCCTATGGAGGAGTGTATTTTAGCATAGCAGGTCTGTGAACGCTTGTGCAGCCCTGCTAAGCAAAAAAAAATTCAAGTAAAACCAGACAGCCCTGGAAATACTTACCCCTGTGCGACGATCTATGTGATGCTGGAGCCGGCTTTGACATCAGACATCCGCCCTCCGTTCTTCTGGACACCCCTGTGTTTTCCTTACCACTCCCCGAAAATGCCAGCCAACGGTCCGGATCCGCCCATGAACGCCAACTATCTGTCAATCTTCTTGCGGTCGGCTCTGCGACTGCTTTTCTCGTAGCCCGCAACGTAACCCGGTGACCCCTGCCGCCGGGTAACGTCGCACATGCGCAGTGCGGCCGCCGCGCAAGTGCATTCCGGACTTATTCGCTCTGTAGCGACAAACCGCTGCGTGTGAACGGGTCGGAATGACCTCCATTATTATAGGTGCTTGTATTATTTAATGCATTCAAAGTATAATTAATTCCTTCCAAGGAAGCAGCAGTAATAGCAAATCTGACCACACCTGAGTAACCCCCACTTATTCTGGTTTGACTGACATGGCCGAAACACATGCTTCAACAACAAACTAAAAACTCAGAATTCACAATTGCAGTTTACTTTCATAATTAAGGTTCTTAAAGATGTTAAAATAAACAAAAATGACGGCTGTTCAAATCAAAATAATTTATTTTAATAGTTTTTATTTTGAACACTAAACATTCTTTCTTTTCGAAGTTAAATGTTCACCGATCACATGAAAGACTATTAAAAATACTATTCTGTTTCTTAAATAAGGTTAAAACTAGAGATGTGTGCTGACCCCCATGTTTTGGTTTTGGTTCTAATTTGTCTTTGGATTTATTTTTGGTTTCCCCAAAACCACCCTCTCATGTTTTGGTTTTGGATTTGTTTAGTTGTTTGTTTTTTGAACTGTCATTTTGGCCTGTTTTTGTTCCTGCAGTATTATATACCTCAATAACATTAATTTCCAATCATTTTCAGTCAATTTGGATAAGTGAGGGCCGATAACACCCCTCTAACATAACGTGGTAGATGATGTGGGCATGGTCGTGGGGCACAAGGAGGTAAATTTGGGGGGGATGGAGGTGGGAGCTCAGGGTGGAGATGGAAAGTCAGGAGGTACAGGAATGCAAGGGATGCTCAAGGGAGCACAGGGTTGAGGGGGTGCTCAAAAGGGGCACTGCATTGGAGGGCGCTCAAGGTGGCACACGGTTAGGGGGTTGCTCATTGGCACAGGGTTGGGGGATGCTGAAGGGGCATAGGATGGGGGAAGGGGAGTTCGGGGACACTCAGAGGGCACAGACTAAGAGGGAAAGCTCATGGCACAGGGTAAGGGGCACAAGATGGGGTAGGGTAGTTCAGATTGGAGGAGACAGAACCCCCTATTGCCAGGAATGTGGGGGCCTCCTCAGTCATAGCAGCTTCATATGTCTGGAAGTATGCAGGAACCCCCACTGGGTGCCGGTGTTGTGTCAGTAAGTCACTCTGGCTGGTCCACCCCCTGGATTTCCAGCATCTCCTGTCAGCCCACCTCCGCTCTCTCACCATACTGTAGGTGCAGTGATGGCTTTGCACCTCCAGCACTCAGCCTTTTTACCCCAGTAATGCACTTCTGTCTGTTGGATCTCATCAGTGGCTGCTACCATGGTAATAGGCCACTGACTTGCTGTGAGACAGCCATTCCCAGCCAACCAGGGGCCTGTTACTACGGTAACAGCTGCTGATTTGATCCAATACAGAAGTGAAACAATCCAAAATGCACAAGATCCAATGCTGGGAAGAGGATGGTTTACCTCATTTTTGGATCCAGATCTGGTGGGTACAACCAAGCTACTGTAGGACTCGGATCTACTTGGAACTGATAAGTTTGGGTGGGTTCGGTTTTTAGAAAACTGAACCTGCACATCTCTAGTTAAAATTGTTTCCCTTGTTCAACTTGTGTTCAAGTTATCAGCCTAATTGAAAGTCTGAGACTTATTGCAAAATTTTGATACTGTAACTTTAAAATTGGTTAATTGACTTTAAATCATACTTGAGCATCTCTATGTTGTCTGAAAATGATGACAGGGAGTATGTAAATATAGGCCCAAACTATTTGACAACTATCTTGCTTAATAGTACACAATATGTCTGCGATAAATCATCTAGTGTCTATCCAGCTTTACATTAGCAACCTAAAATTATGTCTTGCATGTTCAATCACCTTTACTGGTAGAATCTGTGTATCAATTATTTGGTTCTAAGACCGAATATTTAAAATTCAGATTTGTCCAGTCAGGGGCGTTTCTAGAGAGGAGGGAACCTTTGTGCAGTCTCCATGTGTGGGCCCCCTCCTATCCCGTCCCGTAGCTGGCAGCAGCACTGTTAGAGCTCTGTCTGAGTACTAGAGACTCTGGCATAGTGCCAGAGTCTACAGCGCATGCGCAAGTCTCCAAAAAAATGGCGCGGCGCCCATGTCTCTGAAAAAATGGCGCTATGGGACCGGAGAGGAGGGGGCCCATGGACACCAGTAAGGTAAGTATAGAAGAAATGGGTGCAGTGTGTGCCCCCTCTGGACCCAGGGGCCCATGTGCAATGCACACACTGCACCCATTATAGTTACGCCATTGAGTCCAGTGGTATTCAAAGTTCAATTTTCTTTAATATGGATGTATTTGTGAACACTACAGCTGCTGAAACTTCTTTATCTGTTGCTCACTTACATAACATGAACTAAAAGCAGCATAGCAGCATCTCCAAATTTTCTATTATTTATAAAGAAAGGTTAATATAAAATATTTTATATTTAATATTAAATAAACACCACCTACAATCACAGTATAAGATGGAACACTGCCAAAATTTGTGATTTACTATCTTATTACTGATAGGTAGCCAAGTTGTATTAATGCCAATAGGTGTTTCTGGAGTTTCTAACAGTGATTAATCACTGCAATTACAGAAACACAGAAACACTTGTAACTGCCGATAGGCATATGACCCTACTAATTCAATAATTTCCTGGAAACAATTGAGTGGACCTAGAACCTGACCATATCTTGTCACTTGTAGCACACTTTCATTTTTAAAACCAATTTATTGTAATGAATAAATACAGTGAATTATATTTAAATTACTTTTTAAAGTAAAATACTGTAGATAAAAATAGTTTAACCCTTATCTACATTAAATGCAATGCAAATACTAAAGTATTTCTAACTTTCAAATTAGCTAACATTGGGGCAGATGTATTAAGCCAATCAGCTCCAATATGTAAATCGACAGTTAGGAACTGATAGGCTGGTGCGTTATAACCTTGCACTTATCACTGCTTTCTCACTTCTCCATGCTTAATACATCTGCCCTTAGTTCATGATTGTGACCTATTACGATATACTGTAGTGCAAGACAAAGTTTTAAGCTCAGAACGAACCATCATGCTTTTGATAAAGTAGTACCCCTTTTTCACTGGTGGTATAACCTGGGTTGTTGCCAGGTCAACCCAGGTCGCGGCTTAGTGGAGAAGGATTAACCTGGGTCCAGTGAGTCAAGAATACAACCTGGCTAGCTTACAGGGTTGGTCCTGGGAAGGACCTGGGTTAAGGGCCAGTGTAAACAGGTAACCTGGGTCAAATGACCCAGCTCCTGTATACAGCATGGGGAGATCTTCATACATGCACACAGTGCAGGACACTGCTGAACTTCCTGGTTCCTGCTACACTGACAGCAAGCAGTGTGCACTGTGCAGTGTGAATGGCTCAGAACCAGGAATAAACCAGATTGGAGCCACGGTGTGAAAGGGGAGTTCTAGGTCTGACCTACACTGGAACCATGTTCCAAATTCCAGGTCAGTACCTGGACCTAAGTAGAAAATCATATACAAATAGTTTAATGGTGTCTAGTATTTAATATTGTGGCCTTAATTCGTCATGTAGACCCAGTTCTTTAAAAAGTATTTAAGTGTCACTGTTTTACATTATAGTAATTAGCAACTGAGCCATCTACTCTCTGAAATCAAAGGGAAAAAAAATTAAAGCTTTGCTCATCTATTGCTAGTTACAGCCACATAACTAGGTGGACTAATGCCACCTACTGTAGCTCTGATTTCCATTAAGCAAATGTGATATTCTTTACCTCTAAAGCCTGTATGTTTTTTTTAAATATGCAACCAGTTGTCTGTGAAATTAGTATTTTGCATGAATAATTTAATTGTTGACTTTGTTATTTTTTTAGCATTGTATTTTTATTTACGGCAATGTAGTCATTCCATAGAACAGTGAATTTTATATCTGCAGATAGTAATAGATACCATTTCTTCTGTTTTTATAAACATGTTTTCTATGGTTTACCACTCTTGTTTTTGCTCTGTTCTAAAAATAGTCACAGAAAAATGCTTTTGTGCATATTTAAAAGGACACAAAAGAGGAAGTTAGCTGTCAATCATTGGTATAAAACTAATGTACCAAATATTCAATTTACAAATAAATTCTAGTCAAGTGCTACAGTAGCTTAATTTAAAATCATAGTGTGAATAATTATTGCTCAACTGAATTTTTTTTTGGTTTATGTAAAGAGATCTGAGAATTTTAATATTCTTGGGGAGAGATGTATCAAGTCTTGGAGAGAGATAAAGTGGAGTAGTTGCCCAAAGCAACCTATCAGCTTCAAACTGTCACTTCAAAGACTGTGAAGGTAAATTATTCAGGGGTCTATGTACTAAGCCTTGGAGAGAGATAAAGTACCAACCAGCTCCTGTCATTTTCCAAACACAGCCTGTAACATGGCATTTAGGAGCTGATTGGCTGGTACTTTATCTTTTTTTGTTTTATGTGTTTCCAAGGCTTAGAACATATGCACCAAAGTCACCTGATCAGTTGCTTTGGGCAACTTTTCCACTTTATCTCTCTCCACCTCTTGAAACAATTTGGCCAGTTTATTTAGGGCATGTTAATAAACATGTTAGTAATCTAATAGTGCTCACATTTGGTTCAACTAGGATACATGTGAGGGTGGCACTAGATAAATAACAATATGTCACTCATTTAGTGTTATAGGTAACCTCCTGAACACAGCGCCATTAGCAATTGCATACTGTTGGTTACTTTAATGTGAGTGCCAACTCCATTACAGAATCCCTAAACTGATTTATTATTTTTTGCTCACTGGCTAATGTCTAACACAACTATAGATTACTGCTACTGTTTTCAAATTAGTAAATGTGTTATATTTTACAGTTATGGGGCCTAATTCATATCTATTTGTATCTGAGTGCGCATGTACAGCATGGGTCCTGCATCATTGGATGGACTACAGCTGCAGATGTCGCTAGAGTGTCAGTCTCTTTGTGGCCTCCTTATAGGAACTGTGGCAGATGGCTCCAGCCAACCAATAGTGTCGCAGGTGATCTGATGCTGCATCTTCGGATGAAGCACGGATCACTAATGCAAGTAGGAAGCCCCCATTTTTAATCAGACGCCTCCTCCTTCTTCATTACCATACTTGGGCATCACTGCGGATTCCAAGTAAGCAGAAGGAATAGCACCTCCAGCCACATTTGATTCAGGCCCCTTGTTCAGTGTTTTGCTATTTTCTTCTTACAGTATATATCAATTTGTGATAAAAAAAAAAACCTGTGGTAAATATAATGATATTATTCATGTCTTTGCATTGACTAACACCAATGATTACATTAGTGATTAATTATCTAACCCTAAAATTGACCATTGTTGACCTGTTGACCTGTATACATGAATGTTCTTTCTGTGAAAATATTTGTATATATTTTTCTTTTCGCAATAAAATATATTAAAAAAAAAATTGCCCATTGTGTTTCCGATGAGAAGTCAAATTCAAGCAATAGTGATAGTGATGATGTCTTGATAAATGGTATCCGGTCAAAAGGTCGACAGTAACCATATCAACATTCATAATGTGGACTCAGCAATGTCTACATCAGAATGTCAATATGGCTCAAACTGTCAGGCACCAGTTAGACATCCTCAAACTGTTGGCAGGTTCACAATGTTGATGTCTTAAATGTCAACAGTCTGAGGATACCAATGGTTAGGGTTAGGCACCGCTGGAAGGGTTAGAGTTAGGCTAGAAGTGGAGGTTAGGGTTATCACAACAAAGTAACTCGGCGCTATTTGCTGGGTAGATAAGTACACATTAATTGGAATCTAAAAAACACACATTAATCAATAGCAGCTGTAAAAAGGGAGAGTACTCCACCCAACAATTAAAAACTAAAACATACACAGATCACAGCGCTTATTAAAAAATTACGTGTCTTTTTATTAATACACTAAAATTTCACAATAATTAATAACAAAGTCCCGTCCTAGTATGTCGGCTGATCCTGCCAAACATTGAACACAACTATAGATACATCTCTACATAAGTATGGTTAGTAAAGCGATCTTCCACAGTCAGCTGATTAATCAGAATTTTTAATTTGTATTAGTCAGAGATTTTTATCCATGCGATAGATATTGTCACTGGTGTTAGTTAGTTGCAACAATTATTAGTGATGTTATTTCAATGGTTAGTACAGCATGCTGTTTTATAGCTTGAAAGCAATGGCAGTGATCCACAAATAAATTTAGTAGTAAACCTGTTTCAGATTCTGATCCCATACATTGGTTCCTCCCGGCTCCTGGTGCTTTTTTATCCCATCAATGGTGCCATATCTGGAGTGTCCAATTGTTTGGAGAATGCCTGCAGGTTTTCTTAAAAGTTCCGACCGGTACCGGAGGGGTAATATGAAGAGACTTCATATTACCCCTCCGGTACCGGTCGGAACTTTTAAGAAAACCTGCAGGCATTCTCCAAACAATTGGACACTCCAGATATGGCACCATTGATGGGATAAAAAAGCACCAGGAGCCGGGAGGAACCAATGTATGGGATCAGAATCTGAAACAGGTTTACTACTAAATTTATTTGTGGATCACTGCCATTGCTTTCAAGCTATAAAACAGCATGCTGTACTAACCATTGAAATAACATCACTAATAATTGTTGCAACTAACTAACACCAGTGACAATATCTATCGCATGGATAAAAATCTCTGACTAATACAAGTTAAAAATTCTGATTAATCAGCTGACTGTGGAAGATCGCTTTACTAACCATACTTATGTAGAGATGTATCTATAGTTGTGTTCAATGTTTGGCAGGATCAGCCGACATACTAGGACGGGACTTTGTTATTAATTATTGTGAAATTTTAGTGTATTAATAAAAAGACACGTCATTTTTTAATAAGCGCTGTGATCTGTGTATGTTTGAGGTTAGGGTTAGGCTGTGGGGGTTGGGATTGAGTTTAGGCACTAGGGGGGAGGGTTAGGGATTAAGATTACGGATAAAGTAGAACTACTTATTGAAATGCTACTCCTCAGAATGCCAGAACTAATATTCACCTGACCGCTGGGACCTGCAACAAGATGCTGGAGCCGCTGCAGCTACCAGGACAAGGTAAGACACCACTAGATCACCAGGGTATGTTTGTTGACAGGTCATCATGTTGCCATATCATCCATATAGACATGATGAATATCAACATTGTCACTGACAACATGCAGAATATACTGGCATGCTGCATGTCGTCAGTTAAACTAAATCAACATTCTTGTGTCGAGATGATGAATGTTGACATGATTGATGTCAAACATTGGCACTCAACCACTGATAAATGTAGGGAGAATGAGACATCAGAGAAAACATGTTTCCTCTGCTTTATGGTCTTGAAAAAGCCTACTGTTTGCAATAATTTCTAAAATATGAATATATGAATAAATAAATGAATAGACCATTTCACCTACAGTAGTAATGCAAGCTGTTCCAGAGTAGTAGCAAAGATGCTTGATTAATGGCACATGCTCAGGAGTGGTTCATCCTATATGGATGTCATAGATGGGTTGGATTCAGATTGTAACCAGAAAGTATTTTTCCTATGGCGCTGCAATGGAAACAGCAAAAGATGGTACCAACCTATTATGACAAACAGAAAAGAGGAAAATAACAATCTCACTATGGAGTATGAAGATTTTTCAAACCAACATGAAACAAAAAATCAAACACAACATAGTGTAATACTGCAAAAATAAATTATATGGATAAAGTTCCTCCCAATGTCACCCGAATGATGTGTCACCCGAATGATGTGTCACCCGAATGATGTGTCAGAAAAGTTTCATTACATGTATGCTTACTTGTATACAAATGATGCGAAGCACGTAAAGGTTTCTTTAAGGCTCCGGGTCACTCATCACTGTATAGGTAGGAACCACTTTTCCTCATACATCAGTTGGGTGACCTTTCTCAGACGGAGGTGGATCTTGGATTTGGAACTATTTTGCCACCATCATCATCTTTTCACACATTGGGAGGAACTTTATCCATATAATTTATTTTTGCAGTATTACACGGGGGTAATTCCAAGTTGATCGCAGCAGGACATTTTTTAGCAGTTGGGCAAAACCATGTGCACTGCAGGGGGGGTAGAGATATAACATTTGCAGAGAGAGTTAGATTTGGGTGGGTTATTTTATTTCTGTGCAGGGTAAATACTGGCTGCTTTATTTTTACACTGCAAATTAGATTGCAGATTGAACTCACCACACCCAAATCTATCTCTCTCTGCACATGTTATATCTGCCCCCACTGCAGTGCACATGGTTTTGCCCAACTGCTAAAAAATTTCCTACTGCGATTAACTTGGAATTACCCCCTTTGTTGTGTTTCATTTTTTGTTTCATGTTGGATTGAAAATCTTCATAGTCCATTGTGAGGATCATTGGACAGTTTGAACATTTGGACGTGCAAAGTGATATTGTACTTTTCTTTTTTTTGGATTCAGATTGTGCCATCTCTGCAGCATAATCATGATTTGCAGCAGCACATTTTCCAACCTAAACACTATCTTCATGACAGAAAACCATACCAAACCCACCAAAAACAATACCAGCAAGGCTGCACATTTCCCTCTAGGCAATCTATCATATTTTGTGTACAATACTTTTTCAACATTTTTAGTGCAATCTTTTTAAATGAATCATTATATTTCCAAATCAAAGTGTTGTTTTGTGGTCAACTGGTTAGGAAGGGGAAAATGGATACACACTGAGACATTATAAAACTCATTGGGAAATAGTAATGACTTTGGATTATTCCTGCTCAGGGACACTATTATCATATTTTAACTCTGCTGTTATTAGTCAACCTTCTCATTGTTACCAGCCAACCATCTGCAATACCCCTTTCACACTGAACTAAGATCCCGGGTTATTGACTGGGTAAGCCAGCATGACCCGGTCCTCATCTCTGTGCGAATGGGTCTGCGACCTAGGTTGCCGCCAAGGTTATTTCCTGGTCTGACCAAGGTTGGCTACAGTTTGAAAGGCATGAACCACATCATTTGTCCAAGGTCATGCCAAAAAGGCTGCTAATTGGTGGGCTAAGGAAGGCCTGGAGGTGACTACATCTCCAAGTGTCCTGTGCTAACAGTGACGACCTTTGAACATCCCGGTTCTCTGTGACAGTCTGAATGTAGATACATCCAATGCTCTGGCTATGACGCATGTTTAGTATTTCGGTTCGGACATGGGTGGAAGGCAGGGCTTCTGTCTTGAAAGGGTCTAACTGAATCATTAATATACAGTAATAGGACCTTTTGTTGCATGGAAAATAACCAAAACTGTTAACTGATTGCTTTTCAGTTCGTACAATCCCCATATGATAGACCATCGGATGAAGATCCCCATTATGGATTTATTTTTTCAAATTAGCCTATCCACAGCTTACAAAGGAATAATCAATTATGTGGAAAGGGGCTGTCTACATCTTTCTGCCATTCAACACATTAAACACTGCCATGCAGAGTAGTGAACATGGTGCTGATGACTAGTATGTACAGTATGTGGCTGTAACTGCTCATCTGGTTATGGCAAAGTGCAAACGGGTAAGAGGCCAGAAGTGGCAAAGTGAACAGCAGCAAACACAACTAGCAGCAGCACCGAGATATCCTCGCCATTTTTTATAATCATTGTCAGCAACAGATAATCATGAAACAGAATGCATGCAGAGTTTTGAGTCACAAATATGAACATATAATAATAAAAATGTTATTTATATATAGCGCTCTTCCTCCAATAGGACTCAAGGCGCTTAACAGATACATAGCATAATATAGTACAAAAAATAATAAAGTACAGAAAAGCTTTTCATAAAATACAGAAGCATGTAGATACTAAGGGGACATTATGGAAATGCTTGAGTAAACAGGAAAGTCTTGAGTCTACTTTTGAAGGATTCTATAGTTGGGGCCTCTCGCACTGTGCGGGGAAGTGAGTTCCATAGAGTTGGAGCCGTATGACTAAAAGCTCGACCCCCAGATAAATTACGGGAGATTTTAGGTACTGCTAAAAGTCCTTCATCTACAGATCACAGTAATCGAGTGGTGCAGTATGGGGTCAAAAGTTGCTTCATGTACCTTGGGCCCTGCTCATGAAGGGCTTTAGTACTAGGAACCTAGGAACATATAGTACTAGGAACCATGTTTTCTCCTTATGGCAACATTTCTCACAGCTCTGATCATACCTTCACTTAGATACCCTCACATAAAGCTAGACTGATAACTTTAAAACTTTTACATAATGAATTGTGAAGCAGTTAACCGTTTTATATACTCATGTTAGGGTATATTTCCTTATTTCAAGGCTCCAGTCATAGGTTTTTGGCATGGTTATGGATCAGTGAGTCATCATGTATTAGGTCGACAGTCAATAGGCCGACAACCATCAGTAGGTTGACCGACACTGACATGGTCAACAAAGGAAAATGGTCGACACATTGAAATGGTCAACATGGGGCTGATTAACACATGACAAGTTCGGCATGACATTTTTACACTTTTTTTGTGTCGTTATTTGCGTAACATGACCAGGAACCCCAGTTAGTGCACCGCGTCCCCTTACATGGCTCGCTTCGCTCAGTTACTATTCCCAACCGTAGTTCCATGTCCCACATAGACAATTTTAACATGTTGACCGCTGGCATGTGTCGATCACATCAGTATTAACCAATAGTGGTCGACCTATTGACTGTCAACCTTATCAAAGTCGCCCTACCATCCGGATACCATTTGGCACTAGAGATTATCTGCAGAGGGTGAGGCCAAACACAAGTTTTTTTATTATTCATATAAATGTATTCAACTTAAAAATTCTAATTAATAAGGAATGATGCCCTTTTTATTGACTATCCATTTGCAACATATCTAATGTAAAAATATCAGTATACAATACACACAATGTTAAGTGAAATGAAATTGTTATTTTTCATTAAAGCTAACATTTTATTCTGTCTTTCTCTTGTTGTTTTGTTTTTGCTTTAATTTATAATTAGGCATTAAAAAGTGATAAACTTTATAATATAGCCATTCTGCAACTTTATATAGTGATTGATTGTGGTGAAATGTTTTACAAACATGTAATAAATTGGATATTATAGTTCTGTTTTAATATCTATGAACAGTTGCATGTGTACATGTTTATGACTTTTCTGCAAAGAGAATTATTGTAGCTATAATGCTGAAATTATGCTTTGAACATTACTTGACTAGCAAATATGAACTGGCAGCCCAAGAAAATTACATCAATCAATCATTTTACTCATAGTATTAAAATTTATATTATTATATACAATCCTAATAGATTGTATATAAGTGGGTAGGTGCCAGAAATCATAAGGCGGATTTCTCTTTACTGATGAAACTATTTCTCTTTTTGACAACTGTCAGACATCTCAGAGCTATGAATATTAAAACTCTGTTGGCTGGCACATTTGGTATTTTGAAGCTAGGTAAATAGAACTCATGAAATATGAAATGAATGCTCCATGTTCTTGTGTAAAAAAAATAGCCATTAAAGTGATTTATGAAGATTGCTCACCTTAACCTTAAGCCACTGTCCAGCATTAAAAAAATAAAAATAAAATGCAGGTGGATGTGGCTATTGAGCAGGTGAATGTGTACAGGACATGAGGGCAGTATAGTCTATGTAGGCAGAGAACACAAGTGGAAATGTTCTGTCATACAGTAATACAATGTTATTACATTCTATAAAGTGCATATGGGCAAATATCCACATTTGCTGTAGGAATATGGATATAATGACGGATGTGATATGGAATACCAGCGTTTGGGATGCCGGTTGTCAGAAGACTGACACCAACATCCCAATACTCAGCATCCCGACAGAGGTTAGGTAAGTCTGCTTACCCTCCCCCCTCATTCCTTAAACCTAACCCTCCCTGTTGGTGCCTAAACCTAACCTACCCTTCCCAGCAGCCTAACTCTAACCCTCCCTTGGGGGTGCATAACCCTAACCCCCTCCCCAGGGGAGGGGACCCGTGTGCAGACTCCGTGTGTGGGACCCTCTGTTGACCTCCCCCTCGTAGACGCATAGGCAGGGCTCTGGAAACTGGGCGCCCGTTATAGAAACACCTATGTGACCAGTAATACTTCAAGACAAAACCTGTACTTCTGACAAAAATCTAAAAACAAAACATTGTAATTGTCCAAACTGAAAAAATTTACAACATTTTAAAGATTACATAGGGGTGTAATCAATTGTAGTCGGAAAGAGGGCAGTTTCTGACTTTTTTAGGTCGGAAACTGTTCCGACATATTCAATCCCCCTGCTTTTTTTTCTGACAAGTCAACAATTCCGACTTGTCAGAAAACATGTGGATCCAGGGCCGGTGCAAGGTTTCTTGTCACCCTAGGCAAAACATCTCCCTACTGCCCCCCAACACTATCAATTACCCACTTTCCCAGTCAGTAAGGTGAAAGAGATTAGGCAGATTCTTATACGTTTCCCAGTCGTCTGACTGCATTGACTACAACAAGGATGTATCTCTCAAAGACATCCTTAATTATTTGATGGGTACCCCCTTCCCAGATCCTGGCACCCTACCCAGCTGCCTATCTTTTTCTATTTCATTTGTCTCTCATACATACATCCATACACTGCCTCTCACATACATCCATACATACATCCATACATTGCCTCTCTCATACATACATCCATACATCCATACATCCATACATTGCCTCTCTCATACATACATCCATACACAGACTCTCTCATACATACATCCACACACTGCCTCTCACATACATACATACATACATACACTGCCTCTCTCATACATACATACATACATACATACATACACTGCCTCTCACATACATACATACATACATACATACATACATACATTCATACATACATTGCCTCTCACATACATACATACATACATACACAGCCTCTCTCATACATACATACATACATACATACACTGCCTATCTCATACATACATAAATACATACATACATACACTGCCTCTCTCATACATACATACATACATACATACATCCATACACTGCCTCTCACATACATCCATACACTACCTCTCACATACATCCATACACTGCCTCTCACATACATACATACATACATACATACATACATACATACATACATACATTGCCTCTCTCATACATACATACATACATACATACATACACTGCCTCTCACATACATCCATACACTGCCTCTCATATACATACATACATACATACACTGCCTCTCTCATACATACATATATACATACATACATACATACACACACACACACACACACACACACTGCCTCTCACATACATACATACATACATACATACATACACTGCCTCTCTCATACATACATACATACATATATATATATATATATATATATATATACATACACTGCCTCTCACATACATACATACATACATACATACATACACACACACACATACATACATACACTGCCTCTCTCATACATACATACATACATACATACATACACTGCCTCTCTCATACATTCATACATCCATACATTGCCTCTCTCATACATACATACATACATACATACATACACACACACACACACACACACACACACACACACACACTGCCTCTCACATACATACATACATACATACATACATACACACACACACACTGCCTCTCTTACATACATACATACATACATACACTGCCTCTCACATACATACATACATACATACATACATACATACACTGCCTCTCTCATACATACATACATACATACATACATACATACATACACTGCCTCTCTCATACATACATACATACATACATACATACATTGCCTCTCTCACACACACACACACACACACACACACACACACACACACACACACACTGCCTCTCACATACATACATACATACATACATACATACATCCATACACTGCCTCTCTCATACATACATACATACATACATACATACACACACTGCCTCTCACATACATACATACATACAAACATACATACATACACTGCCTCTCTCATACATACATACATACATACATACATACACTGCCTCTCACATACATCCATACACTGCCTCTCACATACATACATACATACATACATTGCCTCTCTCATACATACATACATACATACATACATACACTGCCTCTCTCATGCATACATACATACATACATACACTGCCTCTCACATACATACATACATACATACATACACTGCCTCTATCATACATACATATATACATACATACATACATACATACACAACCTCTCCCATACATACATACATACATACATACAAACATGCATACATACATTGCCTCTCTCATACATACATCCATACACTGCCTCTCACATACATACATACATACATACATACATACATACATAACCTCTCTCATACATACATACATACATACACTGCCTCTCACATACATCCATACACTGCCTCTCACATACATACATTGCCTCTCTCATACATACATACATACATACATACATACATACATACATACATACATACACTGCCTCTCTCATACATACATACATACATACATACATACATTGCCTCTCTCATACATACATACATACATACACTGCCTCTCACATACATCCATACACTGCCCCTCTTAAACATACATACATACATACATACATACACACACACATACACTGCCTCTCACATACATACATACATACATACATACATACATACATATATACATACATACACACACTGCCTCTCTCATACATACACACACACACACACACACACACACACACACACAGCCTCTCTCATACATACATAAATACATACATACATATATTGCCTCTCTCATGCATACATCCATACACTGCCTCTCTCATACATACATACATACATACATACATACTTACATACATTGCCTCTCTCATACATACATACATACATACATACACTTCCTCTCACATACATCCATACATCCATACACTGCCTCTCTCATACATACATACATACATACATACATACATTGCCTCTCACATATATACATACATACATACATACACAGCCTCTCTCATACATCCATACACTGCCTCTCACATACATCCATACACTGCCTCTCGCATACATCCATACATCCATACACTGCCTCTCATACATACATACATACATACATACATATATACATACATACATACATACACAGCCTCTCTCATACATCCATACACTGCCTCTCACATACATACATACATACATACATACATCCATACATACATCCATACACTGCCTCTCTCATACATACATACATACATACATACATCCATACATACATCCATCCATACAGTGCTTCTCACATACATACATACATACATACATACATACATACACTGCCTCTCTCATACATACATACATACATACATACATACATACACAGCCTCTCTCATACATCCATACACTGCCTCTCACATACATACATACATACATACAAACATCCATACACTGCCTCTCTCATACATCCATACACTGCCTCTCACATACAGATGTGTCCTGATATATGGTTGCTGCGTACCGCATAGCGGGCGCCATGCAACTCGCGCCAGCTCCTTGCGCTATAACTCCCGTTATAAGTTGCGTTGTAAATGTGACGTCACGTTATAATTGTAACGTGCATTCTACTTTCTGTCCACCAGATGTCGCTTTTCTTAAACACTACAGCGAATGCCTCAAATAGCCAACGGACCCTTCGTAGCGCTACCTGCTGATTGGCTGACGGGTTCGAATCCTAGCGGGACCAGAATTATTTTTTTGTGTGGATTCTTAATGTCATTTTTAATGGAATGGGAAAAGTCAGAAAAAAAAATGCGTGGGGCCCCCCCTCCTAAGCATAACCAGCCTCGGGCTCTTCGAGCCGGTCCTGGTTCTAAAAATCCGGGGGGAAAACGGACAGGGGATCCCCCGTATTTTTAAAACCAGCACCGGGCTCTGCGCCTGGTGCTGGTGCAAAAAATACGGGGGACAAAAAGAGTAGGGGTCCCCCGTATTTTTTACACCAGCATCGGGCTCCACTAGCTGGACAGATAATGCCACAGCCAGGGGTCACTTTTATACAGTGCCCTGCGGACGTGGCATTAAATATCCAACTAGTCACCCCTGGCCGGGGTACCCTGGGGGAGTGGGGACCCCTTCAATCAAGGGGTCCCCCCCAGCCACCCAAGGGCCAGGGGTGAAGCCCGAGGCTGTCCCCCCATCCAAGGGCTGCGGATGGGAGGCTGATAGCCTTGAGAAAATGTAAAGAATATTGTTTTTTCCAGTAGTACTACAAGTCCCAGCAAGCCTCCCCCGCAAGCTGGTACTTGGAGAACCACAAGTACCAGCATGCGGGAGAAAAATGGGCCCGCTGGTACCTGTAGTTCTACTGGAAAAAAATACCCAAATAAAAACAGGAGACACACACCTTGAGAGTAAAACTTTATTTCACACCTGCCGACACACACATACTTACCTATGTTGACCCGCCGACTGCCACGTCTCCTGATCCGACGATCCGGGGTACCTGTGAATAAAATTATATTCACCTCAATCCAGTGTCCAGATATAAATCCTCATACTTGGCAAAACAAATAAACGCACACCCGTTCCAGCGGACTGAAAGGGGTCCCATGTTTTCACATGGGACCCCTTTCCCCGAATGCCGGGACACCACGTGACTGCTGTCACAGAGGTCCCTTCAGCCAATCAGGAAGTGCCACGTCATAGCACTCACCTGATTGGCTCTGTGCGCGTCTGAAGTGACAGAAGCGCATCGCACTGCTCCCTCCATTATATTCAATGGTGGGAACTTTCCGGTCAGCGGTGAGGTCACCCGCGGTCAGCGGCTGACCGCGGGTAACCCCACCGCTGACCGGAAAGTTCCCACCATTGAAACTAATGGAGGGACTTCAGACGCGCACAGAGCCAATCAGCAGAGTGCAAGGACGTTGCGCTCGCTGATTGGCTGAAGAGACACTTCTGTGACAGCTGTCACGGGGATGTCTCTGCATTCGTGGAAAGGGGTCCCATGTGTAAACATGGGACCCCTTTCAGTACGTTTGGTGCGGGTGTTCGGTTTGTTGTTTTGCCAAGTACGTGGATTATAATCTGGACCCTGGATCAGGTGAGTATAATTATCTTTTATTTTCAGGTACCCGTGGATTCTACTTGGAGAAGAGGACCGACTGCTTCGTGTCAACATAGGTTAGTATGTGTGTGTCGGCAGGTGTGAAATAAAGTTTTACTGTCACGGTGTGTTTCTCCTGTTTTTATTTGGGTATTTTTTTTCCAGTAGAACTACAGGTACCAGCGGGCCCGTTTTTCTCCCGCATGCTGGTACATGTGGTTCTCCAAGTACCAGCTTGCTGGGACTTGTAGTACTACTGGAAAAAAACAATATTCTTTCAATTTTCTCAAGGCTATCAGCCCCCCATCCGCAGCCCTTGGATGGGGGGGACAGCCTCGGGCTTCACCCCTGGCCCTTGGGTGGATGGGGGGACCCCTTGATTGAAGGGGTCCCCACTCCCCCAGGGTACCCCGGCCAGGGGTGACTAGTTGGATATTTAATGCCACGGCCGCAGGGCACTGTATAAAAGTGACCCCCGGCTATGGCATTATCTGTCCAGCTAGTGGAGCCCGATGCTGGTGTAAAAAATACGGGGGACCCCTACTCTTTTTGTCCCCCGTATTTTTTGCACCAGCACCAGGCGCAGAGCCTGGTGCTGGTTTTAAAAATACGGGGGATCCCCTGTCCGTTTTTCCCCCGGATTTTTAGAACCAGGACCGGCTCGAAGAGCCCGAGGCTGGTTATGCTTTGGAGGGGGGACCCCACGCCATTTTTTTTCGTGTTTTTCCAATTCCATTTAAAAAAATAAAAAATAAAAATAAAAATATTTTTAAAAATATATAAATAATACTTGTGCCTCCAAAAAAGACAAACCAAGTACCTAATCCCTTCTAATATAAATATGGTTTGTACACAGACACCGGACAAAATCCGTTAATAGTACAACACATCAAAACACATCATATATTTACTAGTGATGAGCGGGTTCGGTTCCTCGGAATCCGAACCCCCCCGAACTTCAGCCTTTTTACACGGATCCGAGGCAGACTCGGATCTTCCCGCCTTGCTCGGCTAACCCGAGCGCGCCCGAACGTCATCATCCCGCTGTCGGATTCTCGCGAGGCTCGTATTCTATCGCGAGACTCGGATTCTATATAAGGAGCCGCGCGTCGCCGCCATTTTCACACGTGCATTGAGATTCATAGGGAGAGGACGTGGCTGGCGTCCTCACCATTTAGATTAGAAGAGAGAGATTGAGAGTGAGACACTTGATTTACTGGAGCTTAGGAGTACTCAGAGAGTGCAGAATTTACTAGTGACTGACCAGTGACCACCAGTGCAGTTTTTTTATTATATTATTATTTAATATAATCCGTTCTCTGCCTGAAAAAAAACAATACACAGTAACAGTATACCATATCTGTGCTCAGCCTCAGTGTGCTGCTTCATCTATGTATATCTGACTGTGCTGAGTGCTCAGTGCTCACACAGCTTAATTGTGGGGGAGACTGGGGAGCAGTAGCAGGAGTACATATTATTTAACAGTGCACACTTTTGCTGCCAGAGTGCCACTGCCAGTGTGACTGACCAGTGACCACTGTCTGACCACCAGTATATTGTGATTGTCTGCCTGAAAAAGTTAAACACTCGTCGTGTGGTGTTTTTATTCTATAAACGCATTCTGCTGACAGTGTCCAGCAGGTCCGTCATTAATTATATAATATATACCTGTCCGGCTGCAGTAGCGATATATATATATTTTTTATATCATTATCATCCAGTCTATATTAGCAGCTGACGCAGTACGGTAGTCCACGGCTGTAGCTACCTCTGTGTCGGCAGTCGCTCGTCCATCCATAATTGTATACCACCTACCTGTGGTGTTTTTTTTTTTTTCTATCTTCTTGATACTACTAGTAGCTTACTTTAGGAGTCTGCAGTGCTGCTGACAGTGTCCAGCAGGTCCGTCAATATATAATATATACCTGTCCGGCTGCAGTAGTGATATATATATATATATTTTTTATATCATTATCATCCAGTCTATATTAGCAGCAGACGCAGTACGGTAGTCCACGGCTGTAGCTACCTCTGTGTCGGCAGTCGCTCGTCCATCCATAATTGTATACCACCTACCTGTGGTGTTTTTTTTTTTTTCTATCTTCTTGATACTACTAGTAGCTTACTTTAGGAGTCTGCAGTGCTGCTGACAGTGTCCAGCAGGTCCGTCATTATATAATATATACCTGTCCGGCTGCAGTAGTGATATATATATATTTTTTTTATATCATTATCATCCAGTCTATATTAGCAGCAGACGCAGTACGGTAGTCCACGGCTGTAGCTACCTCTGTGTCGGCAGTCGCTCGTCCATCCATAATTGTATACCACCTACCTGTGGTGTTTTTTTTTTTTTTCTATCTTCTTGATACTACTAGTAGCTTACTTTAGGAGTCTGCAGTGCTGCTGACAGTGTCCAGCAGGTCCGTCATTATATAATATATACCTGTCCGGCTGCAGTAGTGATATATATATATATATATATTTTTTATATCATTATCATCAAGTCTATATTAGCAGCAGACGCAGTACGGTAGTCCACGGCTGTAGCTACCTCTGTGTCGGCAGTCGCTCGTCCATCCATAAGTATACTAGTATCCATCCATCTCCATTGTTTACCTGAGGTGCCTTTTAGTTGTGCCTATTAAAATATGGAGAACAAAAATGTTGAGGTTCCAAAATAGTGAAAGATCAAGATCGACTTCCACCTCGTGCTGAAGCTGCTGCCACTAGTCATGGCCGAGACGATGAAATGCCAGCAACGTCGTCTGCCAAGGCCGATGCCCAATGTCATAGTACAGAGCATGTAAAATCCAAAACACCAAATATCAGTAAAAAAAGGACTCAAAAATCTAAAATAAAATTGTCAGAGGAGAAGCGTAAACTTGCCAATATGCCATTTACCACACGGAGTGGCAAGGAACGGCTGAGGCCCTGGCCTATGTTCATGGCTAGTGGTTCAGCTTCACATGAGGATGGAAGCACTCAGCCTCTCGCTAGAAAAATGAAAAGACTCAAGCTGGCAAAAGCACAGCAAAGAACTGTGCGTTCTTCGAAATCACAAATCCACAAGGAGAGTCCAATTGTGTCGTTTGCAATGCCTGACCTTCCCAACACTGGACGTGAAGAGCATGCGCCTTCCACCATTTGCACGCCCCCTGCAAGTGCTTAAAGGAGCACCCGCAGTCCAGTTCCTGATAGTCAGATTGAAGATGTCAGTGTTGAAGTACACCAGGATGAGGAGGATATGGGTGTTGCTGGCGCTGGGGAGGAAATTGACCAGGAGGATTCTGATGGTGAGGTGGTTTGTTTAAGTCAGGCACCCGGGGAGACACCTGTTGTCCGTGGGAGGAATAGGGCCATTGACATGCCTGGTGAAAATACCAAAAAAATCAGCTCTTCGGTGTGGAAGTATTTCAACAGAAATGCGGACAACATTTGTCAAGCCGTGTGTTGCCTTTGTCAAGCTGTAATAAGTAGGGGTAAGGACGTTAACCACCTCGGAACATCCTCCCTTATACGTCACCTGCAGCGCATTCATCATAAGTCAGTGACAAGTTCAAAAACTTTGGGCGACAGCGGAAGCAGTCCACTGACCAGTAAATCCCTTCTTCTTGTAACCAAGCTCACGCAAACCACCCCACCAACTCCCTCAGTGTCAATTTCCTCCTTCCCCAGGAATGCCAATAGTCCTGCAGGCCATGTCCCTGCCACTGGCAATTCTGACGAGTCCTCTCCTGCCTGGGATTCCTCCGATGCAACCTTGCGTGTAACGCTGTGACGACATGTGATGACACAGCTGGCGCGTCGTGTCGCTCAGTGGTAAAAGACACGTGGTTACTTTCCTAGCCCTGGTCCTACACATGGACTTCACCAATTGCCAATATGTTATTAGTTCTATGTTAGGCAATATTGTATTGTATTGTGTGGTTATTATATTGTACAGTTATATTTTATCTGTTATATTTGGTATATGTAGTTTATTTGGTTATTATATATTCAATGTAATTGTTAACTGAATAAGTCTAGGCCAGAGTGTTAGTAACATAGTTAAATCAGTTCATTGTAATGTAAGTCCCCTAGCTGTACACTCAGATGTGATTAGGATGAGTAGGTTATGTAGTAAACAGGTTCTGTATGGAGATGCAGGTAATCTGCTCCTGTGCACTCCATTGTGTACAAGAGTCCAGACACCTCGTCTCTCCACTCCTGACTGGCCAGCTTGTGTGATGAATAGACAGGGGAGGGATAACAAGAGGAGTGAGCTCTGAGGGGGAGAGAGTGGCAGGAGACTGACTAAGAAGTAATGTTCTGTCAGGAGCTCCAGGAGGGAATTGTCGTGTAGAATTGGATCACAGAAGTGTGCTGAGCTGTTTATAACCCATTCTGTCAATAAACCACTGTTGGTTTTCATCTACCACCGTGACTGAGTGATTTGGAACCCGGTATCCTCACATTTGGCGGCAGCGGTGGGATCACTCAAGACACCAGCAGAAAGGTATAAACCACAACAGGCAATGGATTCCGCCCCGCTATGCTACCGTTACAGCAAGAAGGATCAACTACAGGACCTCTGTCGAGCAAGACGGATTGAGTTTAATACAGTGGATACCAAGGAATCCCTAATTGGAAAACTGGCTCAATGGGACGTTGAGCACCCTTGTGATAAGGAGGAAGAAGAGGATATGGTCGAGGCCTCAGCGGAGGAGACCAGTAATGGAACCAGGGCAGTGGAGCTTGTTGTTGGAAGTTTGTCAGCATATCGGCAGGCTGGGAAGCCGGATCTTTTATTTATAGTTTCCAAAATGCAGTACATTTGGGAGTACTGGAATGAAGCTCAGTGGGAAATCAGCAGGTGGAGAGTATCCAGCATACAGGACAAGTTGTGTCATCTGGGGAATGCGTTCATGCACTGCAGAAGTGAAGCAGCCACATGGAATCTGCTGGGGGAGCCAGAGTTTGAGGAATTCAGGGAGGAAGTGATCGCCACAGTGGCCCAAATGACACAAAGGATACAATATGCAGAGACGGAAGAGCAAGTGCAGAGTAAATTGCCTTCCCGGACAGAGCCAGAAGAAGTGGCATTGGATCGGGGGCCCCTGGATACCCCAGCATGGCGAGGCCAGTGTTACAGGGTGGATGTGGAAAGGCACCACCTGCAACAGCTTCTCCCATACCCAAGGGAAGAAGTTGCCCAGTGGTCTATACGGAAGGAAGCACACGAAGTGAAGACAGCAGTGAGCACAATCCAGGCACCCCAGGAGGAACTGCACTACAACTTCCCTTTTGCTGAGATGGAGGATGAGGACTTGGTGAGAGAGTGTCAAGAACTGTCTGCCCAGTATGTTACACTGGAAAAGGATGAGCTTGACCAGGTGGATGCAAGGAAGCGCTGTCTGCAACCCGTTCTCTTCTCCCTGGGGGAATGTCACAGTGAAACACTCAGTGACCGGCCTGAGCTGTGTTACAACTGGCCATTTGCAGGCTTGGAGGATATAGAAACCATCCCAGAGTGCCAGCGAGACATTGAGGAAGAAGTTGCCACTATCACCCGACCACCACTTCAGCAACAGAGCCTCCAAGGGAATCCTTCAGGTGAGCACCAACCAGTCCTGGCTACTGAACCATTTACAGTGTTGTGTTTGGGGGAGGCTACTGAAAATGAGAAGAAAGTGGGGTCTGTCATCCAAACACCCCAGGAGAAGATGCACTATGCCTTCCCATTGGCAGAGGTGGAAGAGGAGATCTCTGCGAGGGCAGCAGTAGGGGGTAATGTCCCATCTATAAGCATGGCTAGTGCAGACAGTGTCTCACTTCAGGCTGATCAGCATATTCGGCTGAGGGAGGCCTATTGTGAAGCTATGTTCATGGCTGCCCCAGTTATTTTATCAGAAAAGGATGTTCAGGAAGGGCCCAGTGTATCTCCAGCAATTGTATCTCTCCCAGAAGATTCTGGAGGTCTGTTCTCATTCAGTGAACTTGGTGGTAAGGAGCTGCAGTCTGAATGCCAGAATCTTCCCTGTGACTCAGAGAAAATCCAGGGATCAGACCTGGTGAAAATAGCATCAGCTCAGGAACTGGAAGGGAACATGTTGCTCTACTCTAGGGCACCTGAATGTGTTTTGGACTGGCATTGTGTGCAAGGTGAAATGACTGACTCTAACCAGGACAATGGTGTTCAGCCAGTACATGTAGCAGTGAATGGAGAAGGTAATGCCACTGTCCCGGTGAACCTACATCCATGTTCCAGTACAACGATGGTCGAGTTGGTGGATACACACAAGGAAGCTGAGCAGATTGTACTCCAGGCCAAAGCATACAAGACTCAGAGTAGGATCCCACAAGTTACCCAGCTAGCCAGGCTGGAGGAAACATTTACCCAGGATAGCACAGAAGAAACTTCTGGCATGAAGGAATCCCCATTGTGCCCTGACAATTACCATACCCGTGGTTCATGTTTGGGGGAGGGAAGCCACTGTCCTGATGCACCAGAGGTGATGGAAGTGGGGTTCCCAGGGAATACATGGTTGGGGAGGGAGAGTGAGGGCCCCAGAGATCAGATTTTGTTTATAGAGGAAAATTGTGACTATCTGAACTATGAGGTTACCCAGTTGGGTGTAGGGGAATTATTAAGTCCCCAGGTGCAGTTATTGGACTTACTGAATTATACTGTTGCACATGCTGTTACCCCAACCCAGCGGCTGTCTACAAAGGGGACTTTGATTAATGTATTTGGATGGGTCACCGGGGGGAAATACAAGAACTATGGACTGCTGATCACGTTTCCACCGGACCCTGGTAAGACTGTATTGAGTTATGCACTGTGGGCCACACACCCACCAGACCGGGGAAAGAAATTCCCACACAAGCCTCATGACAATTACCACAGACTTTGGACCTGGGACTCAGGTGGTCTCCGTACAAACTGTACAATGCTATTCACAAAAACCACCAGACCCACAAGAGAAACCTGCCAGTCATTATTATGACGGGGCACAGACTGTCTGATGTAGGAGAGCATCACTGCGCTCAGCAAGCTTCAGCTACTTAGGACACAGGGCGAGAAAGTAGGGGAAGGTAATGTGACGACATGTGATGACACAGCTGGCGCGTCGTGTCGCTCAGTGGTAAAAGACACGTGGTTACTTTCCTAGCCCTGGTCCTACACATGGACTTCACCAATTGCCAATATGTTATTAGTTCTATGTTAGGCAATATTGTATTGTATTGTGTGATTATTATATTGTACAGTTATATTTTATCTGTTATATTTGGTATATGTAGTTTATTTGTTTATTATATATTCAATGTAATTGTTAACTGAATAAGTCTAGGCCAGAGTGTTAGTAACATAGTTAAATCAGTTCATTGTAATGTAAGTCCCCTAGCTGTACACTCAGATGTGATTAGGATGAGTAGGTTATGTAGTAAACAGGTTCTGTATGGAGATGCAGGTAATCTGCTCCTGTGCACTCCATTGTGTACAAGAGTCCAGACACCTCGTCTCTCCACTCCTGACTGGCCAGCTTGTGTGATGAATAGACAGGGGAGGGATAACAAGAGGAGTGAGCTCTGAGGGGGAGAGAGTGGCAGGAGACTGACTAAGAAGTAATGTTCTGTCAGGAGCTCCAGGAGGGAATTGTCGTGTAGAATTGGATCACAGAAGTGTGCTGAGCTGTTTATAACCCATTCTGTCAATAAACCACTGTTGGTTTTCATCTACCACCGTGACTGAGTGATTTGGAACCCGGTATCCTCACAAACGCCTACTGCTGCTGGCGCTGCTGTTGTTGCTGCTGGGAGTCGATGGTCATCCCAGAGGGGAAGTCGTACTCGTAAGACCACTTTTACTACTTCCACCAAGCAATTGACTGTCCAACAGTCCTTTGCGAGGAAGATGAAATATCACAGCAGTCATCCTGCTGCAAAGCGGATAACTGAGGCCTTGGCATCCTGGGCGGTGAGAAACGTGGTTCCGGTATCCATCATTACTGCAGAGGCAACTAGAGACTTGTTGGAGGTACTGTGTCCCCGGTACCAAATACCATCTAGGTTCCTTTTCTCTAGGCAGGCGATACCGAAAATGTACACAGACCTCAGAAAAAGACTCACCAGTGTCCTAAAAAATGCAGTTGTACCCAATGTCCACTTAACCACGGACATGTGGACAAGTGGAGCAGGGCAGGCTCAGGACTATATGACTGTGACAGCCCACTGGGTAGATGTATGGACTCCCGCCGCAAGAACAGCAGCGGCGGCACCTGTAGCAGCATCTCACAAACGCCAACTCTTTCCTAGGCAGGCTACGCTTTGTATCACCGCTTTCCAGAATACGCACACAGCTAAAAACCTCTTACGGCAACTGAGGAAGATCATCGCAGAATGGCTTACCCCAATTGGACTCTCCTGTGGATTTGTGGCATCGGACAACGCCAGCAATATTGTGTGTGCATTAAATATGGGCAAATTCCAGCACGTCCCATGTTTTGCACATACCTTGAATTTGGTGGTGCAGAATTATTTAAAAAACGAGAGGGGCGTGCAAGAGATGCTGTCGGTGGCCAGAAGAATTGCGGGACACTTTCGGCGTACAGGCACCACGTACAGAAGCCTGGAGCACCACCAAAAACGCCTGAACCTGCCCTGCCATCATCTGAAGCAAGAAGTGGTAACGAGGTGGAATTCAACCCTCTATATGCTTCAGAGGTTGGAGGAGCAGCAAAAGGCCATTCAAGCCTATACAACTGAGCACGATATAGGAGGTGGAATGCACCTGTCTCAAGCGCAGTGGAGAATGATTTCAACGTTGTGCAAGGTTCTGCAACCTTTTGAACTTGCCACACGTGAAGTCAGTTCAGACACTGCCAGCCTGAGTCAGGTCATTCCCCTCATCAGGCTTTTGCAGAATAAGCTGGAGACATTGAAGGAGGAGCTAACACAGAGCGATTCCGCTAGGCATGTGGGACTTGTGGATGGAGCCCTTAATTCGCTTAACAAGGATTCACGGGTGGTCAATCTGTTGAAATCAGAGCACTACATTTTGGCCACCGTGCTCGATCCTAGATTTAAAACCTACCTTGGATCTCTCTTTCCGGCAGACACAAGTCTGCTGGGGTTCAAAGAACTGCTGGTGACAAAATTGTCAAGTCAAGCGGAACGCGACCTGTCAACATCTCCTCCTTCACATTTTCCCGCAACTGGGGGTGCGAGGAAAAGGCTCAGAATTCCGAGCCCACCCGCTGGCGGTGATGCAGGGCAGTCTGGAGCGACTGCTGATGCTGACATCTGGTCCGGACTGAAGGACCTGACAACGATTACGGACATGTCGTCTACTGTCACTGCATATGATTCTCTCCCCATTGAAAGAATGGTGGAGGATTATATGAGTGACCGCATCCAAGTAGGCACGTCAGACAGTCCGTACTTATACTGGCAGGAAAAAGAGGCAATTTGGAGGCCCTTGCACAAACTGGCTTTATTCTACCTAAGTTGCCCTCCCACAAGTGTGTACTCCGAAAGAGTGTTTAGTGCCGCCGCTCACCTTGTCAGCAATCGGCGTACGAGGTTACATCCAGAAAATGTGGAGAAGATGATGTTCATTAAAATGAATTATAATCAATTCCTCCGTGGAGACATTGACCAGCAGCAATTGCCTCCACAAAGTACACAGGGAGCTGAGATGGTGGATTCCAGTGGGGACGAATTGATAATCTGTGAGGAGGGGGATGTACACGGTGATATATCGGAGGATGATGATGAGGTGGACATCTTGCCTCTGTAGAGCCAGTTTGTGCAAGGAGAGATTAATTGCTTCTTTTTTGGTTGGGGTCCAAACCAACCCGTCATTTCAGTCACAGTCGTGTGGCAGACCCTGTCACTGAAATGATGGGTTGGTTAAAGTGTGCATGTCCTGTTTATACAACATAAGGGTGGGTGGGAGGGCCCAAGGACAATTCCATCTTGCACCTCTTTTTTCTTTCATTTTTCTTTGCGTCATGTGCTGTTTGGGGGGTGTTTTTTGGAAGGGCCATCCTGCGTGACACTGCAGTGCCACTCCTAGATGGGCCAGGTGTTTGTGTCGGCCACTAGGGTCGCTTAGCTTACTCACACAGCTACCTCATTGCGCCTCTTTTTTTTCTTTGCGTCATGTGCTGTTTGGGGAGTGTTTTTTGGAAGGGCCATCCTGCGTGACACTGCAGTGCCACTCCTAGATGGGCCAGGTGTTTGTGTCGGCCACTAGGGTCGCTTAGCTTACTCACACAGCTACCTCATTGCGCCTCTTTTTTTCTTTGCGTCATGTGCTGTTTGGGGAGTGTTTTTTGGAAGGGCCATCCTGCGTGACACTGCAGTGCCACTCCTAGATGGGCCAGGTGTTTGTGTCGGCCACTAGGGTCGCTTAGCTTACTCACACAGCTACCTCATTGCGCCTCTTTTTTTCTTTGCGTCATGTGCTGTTTGGGGAGTGTTTTTTGGAAGGGCCATCCTGCGTGACACTGCAGTGCCACTCCTAGATGGGCCAGGTGTTTGTGTCGGCCACTAGGGTCGCTTAGCTTACTCACACAGCTACCTCATTGCGCCTCTTTTTTTCTTTGCGTCATGTGCTGTTTGGGGAGTGTTTTTTGGAAGGGCCATCCTGTGTGACACTGCAGTGCCACTCCTAGATGGGCCAGGTGTTTGTGTTGGCCACTTGGGTCGCTTAGCTTAGCCATCCAGCGACCTCGGTGCAAATTTTAGGACTAACAATAATATTGTGAGGTGTGAGGTGTTCAGAATAGACTGAAAATGAGTGGAAATTATGGTTATTGAGGTTAATAATACTTTGGGATCAAAATGACCCCCAAATTCTATGATTTAAGCTGTTTTTTAGGGTTTTTTGAAAAAAACACCCGAATCCAAAACACACCCGAATCCGACAAAAATAATTCGGTGAGGTTTTGCCAAAACGCGTTCGAACCCAAAACACGGCCGCGGAACCGAACCCAAAACCAAAACACAAAACCCGAAAAATTTCCGGTGCTCATCACTAATATTTACCTGGAGTACCAACTCATAACATGGTCAGCACTGGCATAATGGTTATAGTGTCTGTTTGCAATGCGTGCATCCTGTGTTCAAATCCTGTTGAGACCAGAATTTTTTTTTTTTCTGGTGATTTTATTTTTATATATATTTTTTTAAATAAATACACTTGTTTGGTCTGTTTTTTCTTTCCCGCTGGGCTCCATTATGTTTTGTACACAGACACCGGATAAAATCCGTTATGGGTATACCACATTGCAGGCGGTGGGGAAGCAAATTCAGTTTGCACGCATTGTGGGCTACAGATTCAATCCACAGTTTGTGGACTGCATCCGGCACCTTACTGTACATCAGGCAAAAATGGCAGGGAGACGCTACGTTAGAGGGGAGCTTCTGATCCTGCTTAGGTGGCGGGACCGGCCATTTATTACGAACTCAGAGAAGCGGCGGGCTTACAATAAAGCCCGCCTTGAGATCCGAGCAAAATATGGCCAGTCCTGCAGCCTCAGGTCACTCCAGAGGAAGTGGAATGATCTGGTCACCAGGGAGCGCAGGAAACTGGAATTACTGCGGCTGTGCCTGAGGAGTAAGTACAGTCCAGTACTGCACATTATTACTACTGTATTTAAGTAATGTACATTTCTCTAATGTCCTAGAGGATGTTGGGGTCCATTTAGTACCATGGGATATAGACAGGTCTGTAGGAGCCATCGGCACTAAATAACTTTAAACATGTGGGCTGGCCCCTCCCTCTATGCCCTTCCTCCAGATGTCAGTTTAGAAATTGTGCCCGGAGGAATCCGTTTGGATGGGCGACCATGTTAAGGTCGACAGTCATTAGGTCATTAGGTCGACCACTATTGGTCGACAGTGACATGGTCGACATGGACTCATGGTTGACACATGAAAATGGTAGACATGACAGGTCAGCATATGAAAGGTCTTCAGTGATGAATACTCACCACTCTTCTGACTTCTGGCTCTGTTAGGGGGTGGCGGCAGTGCTGCGGGAGTGAGCACTGGCCAGGCTTGGGCTATGTTCAGTACCCTCAGGAGCTAATGGTGTCCTGTCAGTGGAAGCAGAGCCATGGAACTTAATGAGAAGTTGGTTCCTACTTCATACCTCCCAACTTTCTTATGTTCTAAGGAGGGACACATGCGTGGCGAACCCGCGTTCTCCCGAAAAGGGGATAGGGCCTATGAAAAGGGGCGTGGCTTTGCGGATGCCCCGCAATTGCTAGCCACGCTAAGCAGGGCAGCGAGATCTAGCATGCAGGCCAATCTAGCACCAGCGATAGTGATGCGCAGAGCTGCGCATCGCTATCGCAGTGGGAGGTACACACGGAGCGGCGATCATGCGTAAAATCTAAGCAATCTAGTCAAATCTAAGTGATCGCTCCGTGAGTACCCCCCTTAAGTCCCACAAAGCAAGTAGACTTGCCAGCAGCATCCTCTAGGATGTTAGAGAAATACAGGCGTTCCGAAACATACAGTATCTGAGTGAGCCTAATAATGAGTATACTGTGAGATACTGTATGACATACTGTACAGTATGCTGTATCCGAAGTGGTGCATTCATGAACAAACTCCATATGCAGTAACCTTTTTGGTTGCTTTAAGAAATGTCATTTACAATATGGCTATCCCTGCCCCCCAGTCAAAACCTGTTTCTGCAGACACTACTGTTCAATTAGCAGCAGTTGAATGTGTATTCAGAGTAAAGTGGATTAACTCTTCGCTATTGTTTAGAAATGTAGTGTCTGCAGAAATGGTGTTTGACTGGGGGGAGGGACAGCCATACAACACTGTATGTTATAAATGACATGCCGTTTTTGCCTCGCCGGGAGGGTGGGGGGCAAGCAACGCGGGACCCCGTTGAATACGAGAAAGCAACTTCTCCTATAAA
This sequence comes from Pseudophryne corroboree, assembly GCF_028390025.1. NCBI lineage: Eukaryota > Metazoa > Chordata > Amphibia > Anura > Myobatrachidae > Pseudophryne > Pseudophryne corroboree. Next base: position 1,004,482,661 of record NC_086444.1, on the reverse strand, counting down.
ACGTATGAAAAGTCCCATTTTCAGAACCTTCTGGCCCCCTTGTCCGGCATTGAATACCCCCCTTAGTGTACTAAGGTGGAAACTAACACAAATTATAATAACACAAAATAACTGTAAATTATATAAAAACTTTAATAAAAAAACTGGAAGGAAAAAAACAAAAAATATTTTTTTTTTATAAGCAACGTAAAATATAAACAAACATTTGTTGGACTACCGCCCTCAGTATAAGGACCAATCGCCAGAGTTGGTCTGTGAAAATAAAAAACAATGTACAGTATTAGAACAGTAAGACAGGTTGAGTATTGTACAGTATACTGTACAGCACTTTATCAAAGTTTATGAACAGTATGCATGTAAAATAACATTATTATGACTGTACCCCTAGTCAGGTTGTCCGGGCCATAGCGCCCTGGTCAAAAATCAAGGTGCATGGCACAATATATATAGTATACCCAATCAAAATTATGATGCACAGTAGCACAATCTTATTCACATTCCACCACATACTGTACTGTAGGGGTGTCCCTTATTCATGTTATGACACACATTAGTGCCTCTCATACACAAAGCCCACAGCAGTAGCACCCCTAATACACATAATGCCCACAGCAGTACCGCCCCTTATACAATGCCCACAGTAGTATTGCCCCTTATGCTATGGCCACTGTACTGTTAGTGCCCCTTATGTACAGTAGAGCCCATAAAAGAAATGCCCCCAGTAGTAGTGCCCTTTATGTCCCCAGGAGTGCCCCTTATGTCCCGCTTATAAAGTGACTCCTATGCAATGCCCGTAAATCTCAAAAATAAAAATAGACGCTTGCAGGGGTGATCAAGACTCCTATGCAATGCCCGTAAATCTCAAAAATAAAAATAGACGCTTGCAGAGGTGATCAAATATTTATTGTCACTGTAATAGGCACTGGAACTTGGCCGGTACCTGTTTTATGGGAAAAAAGATAAATGACTGTAAATACTGTACTGTACCAGGCCCCCAAGGAACCCTATAAAGCACAGTTTACGTGACATCATGATGTTCCACAGCAGAGACATGGGGAGGCTCAGCCACAGGAGCAGGGAAAGGCTAAAAGACAAGGGGAAGCTGAGGCACAGTGGGAGGTGTAGGATAAGAGGCACAGGGTGGGGAATAAGGTTTAGAAACAGTGGTGAAATGAGCCTTAACTTAACAAAAATGTCTTACCAGGACGAGGCGGGTCCGCAAATGCCGGCGGCGGAGGAATTGGTCCAGGGATGCCTGTATTAATCTGTATTGATCTGAATTAGGCCCCAGGTGCGATTTGCACCTTGTGAAATGCACAGTAAACCATGAGGGTATGAATGCTTTTGTTTGATTACTGCTGGGGACAATGGTAATGCTGTGGCCAATGTGTTTAATACAGGCACCCCTGGACCAATTCCTCCGCCGCCGGCATTTGCGGACAGTCATTTATCTTTTTTCCCATAAAACAGGTACCGGCCAAGTTCCAGTGCCTATTACAGTGACAATAAATATTTGATCACCTCTGCAAGCGTCTATTTTTATTTTTGAGATTTACGGGCATTGCATAGGAGTCTTGATCACCCCTGCAAGCGTCTATTTTTATTTTTGAGATTTACGGGCATTGCATAGGAGTCACTTTATAAGCGGGACATAAGGGGCACTCCTGGGGACATAAAGGGCACTACTACTGGGGGCATTTCTTTTATGGGCTCTACTGTACATAAGGGGCACTAACAGTACAGTGGCCATAGCATAAGGGGCAATACTACTGTGGGCATTGTATAAGGGGCGGTACTGCTGTGGGCATTATGTGTATTAGGGGTGCTACTGCTGTGGGCTTTGTGTATGAGGGGCACTAATGTGTGTCATAACATGAATAAGGGACACCCCTACAGTACAGTATGTGGTGGAATGTGAATAAGATTGTGCTACTGTGCATCATAATTTTGATTGGGTATACTATATATATTGTGCCATGCACCTTGATTTTTGACCAGGGCGCTATGGCCCGGACAACCTGACTAGGGGTACAGTCATAATAATGTTATTTTACATGCATACTGTTCATAAACTTTGATAAAGTGCTGTACAGTATACTGTACAGTACTCAACCTGTCTTACTGTTCTAATACTGTACATTGTTTTTTATTTTCACAGACCAACTCTGGCGATTGGTCCTTATACTGAGGGCGGTAGTCCAACAAATGTTTGTTTATATTTTACGTTGCTTATAAAAAAAAAATATTTTTTGTTTTTTTCCTTCCAGTTTTTTTATTAAAGTTTTTATATAATTTACAGTTATTTTGTGTTATTATAATTTGTGTTAGTTTCCACCTTAGTACACTAAGGGGGGTATTCAATGCCGGACAAGGGGGCCAGAAGGTTCTGAAAATGGGACTTTTCATACGTTTTATAGGAGAAGTTGCTTTCTCGTATTCAACGGGGTCCCGCATTGCTTGCCCCCCACCCTCCCGGCGAGGCAAAAACGGCATGTCATTTATAACATACAGTATTGTATGGCTGTCCCTCCCCCCAGTCAAACACCATTTCTGCAGACACTACATTTCTAAACAATAGCGAAGAGTTAATCCACTTTACTCTGAATACACATTCAACTGCTGCTAATTGAACAGTAGTGTCTGCAGAAACAGGTTTTGACTGGGGGGCAGGGATAGCCATATTGTAAATGACATTTCTTAAAGCAACCAAAAAGGTTACTGCATATGGAGTTTGTTCATGAATGCACCACTTCGGATACAGCATACTGTACAGTATGTCATACAGTATCTCACAGTATACTCATTATTAGGCTCACTCAGATACTGTATGTTTCGGAACGCCTGTATTTCTCTAACATCCTAGAGGATGCTGCTGGCAAGTCTCCCTGCTTTGTGGGACTTAAGGGGGGTACTCACGGAGCGATCACTTAGATTTGACTAGATTGCTTAGATTTTACGCATGATCGCCGCTCCGTGTGTACCTCCCACTGCGATAGCGATGCGCAGCTCTGCGCATCACTATCGCTGGTGCTAGATTGGCCTGCATGCTAGATCTCGCTGCCCTGCTTAGCGTGGCTAGCAATTGCGGGGCATACGCGAAGCCACGCCCCTTTTCATAGGCCCTATCCCCTTTTCGGGAGAACGCGGGTTCGCCACGCATGTGTCCCTCCTTAGAACATAAGAAAGTTGGGAGGTATGAAGTAGGAACCAACTTCTCATTAAGTTCCATGGCTCTGCTTCCGCTGACAGGACACCATTAGCTCCTGAGGGTACTGAACATAGCCCAAGCCTGGCCAGTGCTCACTCCCGCAGCACTGCCGCCACCCCCTAACAGAGCCAGAAGTCAGAAGAGTGGTGAATATTCATCACTGGAGACCTTTCATATGCTGACCTGTCATGTCGACCATTTTCATGTGTCAACCATGAGTCCATGTCGACCATGTCACTGTCGACCAATAGTGGTCGACGTAATGATCTAATGACTGTCGACCTTAACATGGTCGCCCATCCAAACCGATTCCTCCGGGCACAATTTCTAAACTGACGTCTGGAGGAGGGGCATAGAGGGTGGGGCCAGCCCACACGTTTAAAGTAATTTAGTGCCGATGGCTCCTACAGACCTGTCTATACCCCATGGTACTAAATGGACCCCAGCATCCTCTAGGACATTAGAGAAATGTACATTACTTAAATACAGTAGTAATAATGTGCAGAACTGGACTGTACTTACTCCTCAGGGACAGCTGCAGTAATTCCAGTTTCCTGGGCTCCCTGGTGACCAGATCACTCCACTTCCTCTGGAGTGACCTGATTCTGCAGGACTGGCCATATTTTGCTCGGATCTCGAGGCAGGCTTTATTGTAAGCCCGCCGCTTCTCCGAGTTTATAGTAAATGGCCGGTCCCGCCACCTAAGCAGGATCAGAAGCTCCCCTCTAACGTAGCGTCTCCCTGCCATTTTTGCCTGATGTACAGTAAGACGCCGGATGCAGTCCACAAACCGTGGATTGAATCTGTAGCCCACAATGCGTGCAAACTGAATTTGCTTCCCCACCGCCTGCAATGTGGTATACCCATAACGGATTTTATCCGGTGTCTGTGTACAAAACATAATGGAGCCCAGCGGGAAAGAAAAAATAGACCAAACAAGTGTATTTATTTAAAAAAAATATATATAAAAATAAATTCACCAGAAAAAAAAAATTTCTGGTCTTAACAGGATGCACGCATTGCAAGCGGACACTGTAACCATTTTGCCAGTGCTGATCATGTTATGAGGTGGTACTCCAGGTAAATATATGATGTGTTTTGATGTGTTGTACTATTAACGGATTTTGTCTGGTGTCTGTGTACAAACCATATTTATATTAGAAGGGATTAGGTACTTGGTTCGTCTTTTTTGGAGGCACAAGTATTATTTATATATTTTTAAAAAGATTTTTATTTTTTATTTTTTTAAATGGAATTGGAAAAACACGAAAAAAAATGGCGTGGGGTCCCCCCTCCAAAGCATAACCAGCCTCGGGCTCTTCGAGCCGGTCCTGGTTCTAAAAATCCGGGGGAAAAACGGACAGGGGATCCCCCGAATTTTTAAAACCAGCACTGGGCTCTGTGCCTGGTGCTGGTGCAAAAAATACGGGGGACAAAAAGAGTAGGGGTCCCCCGTATTTTTTACACCAGCATCGGGCTCCACTAGCTGGACAGATAATGCCACAGCCGGGGGTCACTTTTATACAGTGCCCTGCGGCCGTGGCATTAAATATCCAACTAGTCACCCCTGGCCGGGGTACCCTGGGGGAGTGTGGACCCCTTCAATCAAGGGGTCCCCCCCAGCCACCCAAGGGCCAGGGGTGAAGCCCGAGGCTGTCCCCCCCATCCAAGGGCTGCGGATGGGGGGCTGATAGCCTTGAGAAAATTGAAAGAATATTGTTTTTTCCAGTAGTACTACAAGTCCCAGCAAGCTGGTACTTGGAGAACCACATGTACCAGCATGCGGGAGAAAAATGGGCCCGCTGGTACCTGTAGTACTACTGAAAAAAAAACCCCAAATAAAAACAGGAGAAACACACCGTGACAGTAAAACTTTATTTCACACCTGCCGACACACACATACTTACCTATGTTGACACGAAGCAGTCGGTCCTCTTCTCCAAGTAGAATCCACGGGTACCTGAAAATAAAAGATAATTATACTCACCTGATCCAGGGTCCAGATTATAATCCACGTACTGGCAAAACAACAAACCGAACACCCGCACCAAACGTACTGAAAGGGGTCCCATGTTTACACATGGGACCCCTTTCCACGAATGCAGAGACATCCCCGTGACAGCTGTCACAGAAGTGTCTCTTCAGCCAATCAGCGAGCGCAACGTCCTTGCACTCTGCTGATTGGCTCTGTGCGCGTCTGAAGTCCCTCCATTAGTTTCAATGGTGGGAACTTTCCGGTCAGCGGTGGGGTTACCCGCGGTCAGCCGCTGACCGCGGGTGACCTCACCGCTGACCGGAAAGTTCCCACCATTGAATATAATGGAGGGAGCAGTGCGATGCACTTCTGTCACTTCAGACTCGCACAGAGCCAATCAGGTGAGTGCTACGACGTGGCACTTCCTGATTGGCTGAAGGGACCTCTGTGACAGCAGTCATGTGGTGTCCCGGCATTCGGGGAAAGGGGTCCCATGTGAAAACATGGGACCCCTTTCAGTCCGCTGGAACGGGTGTGCGTTTATTTGTTTTGCCAAGTACGAGGATTTATATCTGGACACTGGATTGAGGTGAGTATAATTTTATTCACAGGTACCCCGGATCGTCGGATCAGGAGACGTGGCAGTCGGCGGGTCAACATAGGTAAGTATGTGTGTGTTGGCAGGTGTGAAATAAAGTTTTACTCTCAAGGCGTGTGTCTCCTGTTTTTATTTGGGTATTTTTTTCCCAGTAGAACTACAGGTACCAGCGGGTCCGTTTTTCTCCCGCATGCTGGTACTTGTGGTTCTCCAAGTACCAGCTTGCGGGGGAGGCTTGCTGGGACTTGTAGTACTACTGGAAAAAACAATATTCTTTACATTTTCTCAAGGCTATCAGCCTCCATACCGCAGCCCTTGGATGGGGGGGACAGCCTCGGGCTTCACCCCTGGCCCTTGGGTGGCTGGGGGGGGACCCCTTGATTGAAGGGGTCCCCACTCCCCCAGGGTACCCCAGCCAGGGGTGACTAGTTGGATATTTAATGCCACGGCCGCAGGGCACTGTATAAAAGTGACCCCTGGCTGTGGCATTATCTGTCCAGCTAGTGGAGCCCGATGCTGGTGTAAAAAATACGGGGGACCCCTACTCTTTTTGTCCCCCGTATTTTTTGCACCAGCAGCAGGCGCAGAGCCCGGTGCTGGTTTTAAAAATACGGGGGATCCCCTGTCCGTTTTCCCCCCGGATTTTTAGAACCAGGACCGGCTTGAAGAGCCCGAGGCTGATTATGCTTAGGAGGGGGGACCCCACGCATTTTTTTTTTCTGACTTTTCCCATCCCATTAAAAATTACATTAAATAAATTCACAAAAAAATAAATAAATTCTGGTCTCAACAGGATTCGAACACGGGATGCACGCATTGCAAGCGGACACTGTAACCATTATGCCAGTGCTGACCACAATATGAGCCGGCACTCCAGGTAAATATATGATGTGTTACAGTATGATGTGTTCTACTCTTAGTGAACGCGCGGCACCGTGCTTAACATGGAGCATTCGCTACCTAGCGGTGAAAATGTGTATTACATGGCGTGGGACACAACACACGCCATAACGTTATTACAACTCGCGATTCAGGACCCTAAATAGCACGCTATGAGCAACGGTGTATGAGGATACATCTGTACATCCATACACTGCCTCTCACATACATACATACATACATACATACATACATACATACATACATACATACATTGCCTCTCTCATACATACATACATACATACATACATACATACATACACAGCCTCTCTCATACATCCATACACTGATTCTCACATCCATACATCCATACACTGCTTCTCTCATACATCCATACACAGCCTCTCTCATACATCCATACACAGCCTTTCTCATACATCCATACACTGCTTCTCACATACATACATACATACATACATACATACATACATACATACACTGCCTCTCTCATACATACATACATACATACATACATACATGCATACAGCCTCTCTCATACATCCATACACTGCCTCTCACATACATACATACATACATACATACATACATACATACATTCATACATCCATACACTGCCTCTCTCATACATCCATACACAGCCTCTCTCATACATCCATACACTGCCTCTTACATACATACATACATACATACATACATAGCCTCTCTCTTACATACATCAATACACTGGCTCTCACATACATACATCCACTGCCTCTCACATACATACATCCACTGCCTCTCACATACATACATACATACATACATACATACATACATACATACATACACAGCCTCTCTCATACATCCATACACTTCCTCTCACATACAGATGTGTCCACTTACATCTTTGCTTTTTTACAAATTTGGCACAACATGCAAAACACGGCTAAGCTGTTTTTCACGAGTAGTGAGTGGATGAATTTAAAAAATGTTGTTTGCCATAATAGAATATGTATAAAGTAATATATTAAATAAGGAAATTAAGAAAAATCACAAGGCATGGCTAAATATCTGAGTCTATGGCATGTTAAACTGTGCCATACATGGTGGGATATAGCAAAGATGTAAGTGGACACATCTGTACATGCATACATACATACAAACATACATACATACATACATACATAGCCTCTCTCTTACATACATCAATACACTGGCTCTCACATACATACATCCACTGCTGCTGACATACATACATACATACATACATACATACATACACCGTCTCTCTCATACATACATACATACATACATACATACATAGCCTCTCACACACATACATACACAGCCTCTCTCATACATCCATACACTGCCTCTCGCATGCATACATACATACATACATACATACTCTGCCTCTTTCATGCATATATACATCCATACACTGCCTCTCATACATACATACATAGCCTCTCATACATACATACAATGCCTCTCACATACATAATCCACTGCCTCTCACATACATACATACATACATACATACATACATCTATACACTGTCTCTCACATACATACATACATACATACATACATACATACATACATAGCCTCTCACACACATACATACACTGTCTCTCTCATACATACATACATACATACATACATAGCCTCTCTCATACATCCATATACTGCCTCTCGCATACATACATACATACGTACGTACGTACGTACGTACGTACGTACGTACGTACATACATACATACACTACCTCTTTCATGCATATAAACATCCATACACTGCCTCTCATACATACGTACACTGCCTCTCTGAAACATACGTACACTGCTTCTCTCAAACATACATCCATACACTGCCTCCATACAGACATACATATACATCCATACATACACTACCTCCTTGCGTACATTATACATCCATACACTGCCTCTCTCACACATACATACATACACTGCATCTCTCATACAAACATACACTGCCTCCGTACGTACATTCATACATATATACATCCATACACTGCCTCTCATACATACATACATACATACATACATATATCCATCCATACATTACCTCTCTCATACATACATACATACATACATACATATTTCCATCAATACATACATACATATATCCATCCATACACTACCTCTCTCATACATACATACATACATATATCCATCCATATACAGTCTCCATATATACATACTCATACATACATAAATCCAACCCCCCTCCCCCAGCCAGGGTGAACTTTGGTCACTTCCCCGGGGTGTGATTCCAGCCTCAGGCAGCGGCATCTTACCGCTGGCCAGGGAGCCATGGAGGAAATACTGCTCCATGTTGTTGCCACCATCTCGCGGATCACGATGCTGCCCAGGATAGCACTGCTGCTGGTGGCAGAGAGGCACTGCTCCCGTTTCTGACTTCGGCTCCATAGTCCATGGTGGACGCTGACACTGGTGAGAGGCGGCGGCTGCGGCTGGAGAGAGGCGGGCGGCTGCGGATGGCGAGAGGCGAGTGGGACGGCTGCGGATGGCGAGGGGCGGACGGGCGGGCAGCTGCGGATGGCGAGGGGCGAGCGGCTGTGGCCTCTGCTCAATTGCCGGCTTTTATCATCAATCCCCCAGCCTCTCCGGAACCCGCAGAGATAGATTTAAAAAAACAAAACAGTACTGTGGGTTGTGGGGGACATTGGCGGCCGCTCATCCCTCATGTTAATGTGCTGACTAAGTGGCGCCCTCCAGTGGCCGGCGCTCTAGGCAGCTGCCTAAAGCTGCCTAATGGTAGCGCCGGCCCTGTATGGATCGGCGGATTAGCCGCGGATACATGTGTTTTGAAGGATTCCGCGGCCAAATCTGACTGGTTTTAGCCCTTTTTCAACAATGTCAATCCGACTTTAAAAAAAGTCTGATTAGCATTGTCGGGAATGGCCATACTGCATTGTCGGATCATTTCCGTCGGAAATGCTCCAACAAGCATTGAATACCCACCATAGTCTTTTAGCACATTTGCATTTGATATCTTAACTACAAAGGTAAACTAGAGTATGGTGGAGATGTGTGTCAGTCATTATGATGCTATCCTAGCATCTTATATACAGATGTTGTACAGTAGCCAAGCCCATCGTTGCAGCGATACATATGCATGGGCATACGAATTGCGGCAAGCTGCAGTGTACACTGTGCTATGACTAGACGCAGCTGGCATTCGCTCCATAGAAGTCTTTAGCGTGCATGTGCGTATGCACATGTGCATCATAGACATGGCCACACTAGTCATGCCATCCATGGATGAGCGTGGCTACATCTGTACATTATAAAGTATCTCTTTAATTTGCCTTCTTTATTCTCACTTACAGTAGGTGATGATGTGAACTAAGGTATCCTACTTAGGATTTCTGCAATTCTTTAGTCCAGTGGTTCCCAAACACAAGTCTTCAAGGCACCTCAGCAGTCCAGTTTTGAGGATTTCCATGCTTAGGCACAGGTGACTTAATTAGTACCTCTGTCCGTTTGATTATAATATATGTGCACAAGCAGGGATATCCTTAACGCCTGGACTGTTGAGCTTCCTTGAGGACCACGTTTGGGAACCAGTAAGTTAGTCTTTTAAATCTCAATTAAGTAATCTACACTGTAAACAACTTAACTGTACTATGTTTTCCGTTTCCTTGCTGTTATACCTGATACACACTAGAACGATCTGTGCCCGATATGTAGTTTCTGACAGAATCGGAACAACATATCGGCCAGATTGTTCAGTGTGTATGCCCAATCTGTGTGCTCCTGTGGTCGCATGTGATATAATTCGGTAGGCCTTGCTGCATGGCCAACCAGACGATATTGCATGCAGAACAATGAAGGATGTAATGAGATGTTGTTCCGTCCTCCATTACATTGTTCTGATGTGTACCATGTATATGATACGTCGGCCTGTCAGCCGGCATATGATCCAGGTGCACATCATTCTAGTGTGTACCTGGACTTAAAGGGACTAAGGGGGTAATTCAGAGTTGATCGCAGCAGCAAATTTGTTAGCAAATGGGCAAAACCATGGGGGTCATTCCGAGTTGTTCGCTCGCAAGCGGATTTTAGCAGATTTGCTCATGCTAAGCCGCCGCCTACTGGGAGTGAATCTTAGCATCTTAAAATTGCGAACGAAGTATTCGCAATATTGCGATTACACACCTCGTAGCAGTTTCTGAGTAGCTCCAGACTTACTCGGCATCTGCGATCATTTCAGTGCTTGTCGTTCCTGGTTTGACGTCACAAACACACCCAGCGTTCGCCCAGACACTCCCCCGTTTCTCCGGCCACTCCTGCGTTTTTTCCGGAAACGGTAGCGTTTTTTCCCACACGCCATAAAACGGCCTGTTTCCGCCCAGTAACACCCATTTCCTGTCAATCACATTACGATCGCCAGAACGATGAAAATGCTGTGAGTAAAATTCCTAACTGCATAGCAAATTTACTTGGCGCAGTCGCAGTGCGGACATTGCGCATGTGCATTAAGCGGAAAATCGCTGCGATGCGAAGATTTTTACCGAGTGAACAACTCGGAATGACCCCCCATGTGCACTGCAGGTGGGGCAGATATAACATGTGCAGAGAGAGTTATATTTGGGTGGGGTGTGTTCAAACTGAAATCTAAATTGCAGTGTAAAAATAAAGCAGCCAGTATTTACCCTGCACAGAAACAAAATAACCCACCCAAATATAACTCTCTCTGCAAATGGTATATCTGCCACACCTGCACTGCACTGCACATGGTTTTGCCCAACTGCTAACAGATTTCTGAATTACCCACATACTTTTTTATTAAAGGGGCTACCTAGAACTTTTTGTAATGACGTGTAATGATAATGATAATGATCTCTGTTGCTTTCCTGGGGCAAGAAAATGACAGTTGATACATTGTGCTACCTAGCTCCGACCCCTTAGCTGTTTAACTGTAAATCACTTCCTTGCTGTTAATGATCACACTCCTGTAGTTCCTGTAGAAGAAAGGAATGACCAAAATTTGTGATTTGCCCCAACTGTTGCTTTTTTTTAGCAGATGGCTAGTTATAATAAGAACTACTTAACATTTGCTTAAATACAAACGTAAATGCTACAAAACAAAAAGTTAGTTTTGTTAGGAAGATTTTATTGTGTGATAAACAAAAATCATACAAAAAAAAAAAAGCAATAAAAGGTAATCCCTTCATCGGATTGTACCCATCTTCCTGCATTCAGCTTTAGGGAGAATTGGACTGGTGAGGGTGAAATGCTGAACTCAAAATGATTGATACTGGAGACTGCTGTCTGAATTCAGCAATCAGCATCATCCTTGTTTTCTCTACAGTAACATGGATTATCTATCTGGCTGCAGGTAACTTACAGCTGTGGACTAACTGCTGTCAAGCAGGTCCTTAATACTAACCCCACGCTTCTAACTGTAATAGAAATAAAGTGGTTGATTTACTTAGATCAAAAGTATGTGGGGGTCTCATTAAAGTACCAAGGACATTCCTCCATCTCTCGCTTTATTCACTGTCCAGTGTCTCAGCTAGGAGGAATGGCTATCTTTGCCATGCAGCGCAGCCTCTCACTCAGAGCTGCTCCGCCTTCTTCTCTCCGCCTAGATCTAGGTCTTCCCCTCGTATCCAGATATCACATCCCACTCGGTTCTGCTTTCTCCCTCTCCTGCAGGTACCTCAGGTCTATGCCCAACTGACCTAATGTCACTGACTATCACTTCTGTGGCATGCACTTCTCCAAACCATTGCACTGTGTCCCACCTGCATAGCAGCTTCCCCCTCTGATGCTGATGGTCTGCAACACAATTTAATCCCCTCACTGCCAAACCTAAGAAGCAATAATAGGGGGTTACTGCTGCGTCAACAGTTTTACAGACGCCTCACATCATTACTCCGTGTTATTATTAACCCTGCTCTTTCCATTATCTAATTTTTTGCTGTTGCTTCTGCTTACTTCACGTCCTCTCCTTACACCATGTCTTGCTGCCCTGAACACACTAATAAAATCATACAATGGACAGGTCAAAAATAGTCTAAAAAGTCAACACCCTCATGTGCTTAAACAATATGTACTGCTGTGACCATTCCAATGATCTGATAAATAATTGGGTGCATTTAAATTAAATCAGGAGATGAAGACTGAACACAACAATTTTACTCACTCTAGTCAAACAAACACACCTTAAATATTAGTCATTGACTTTCTGAGCCTCTCAGCTTAAATAGGAAAATGGGTTATTTGCCGCAATGAAATTAGTCTAATATTTGAAACAAATATTTTGTTGCTTATTTATACCAAAATCCTTTGTTTGCAGATCTTTTATACAATTGCTATATCAGCTCCCTTTTATAAGATGGTTCAACTTAATGTTGCCAACTTTGGTGTTGACTCAGAGGAGGAGGCAATGCCAATGTTTGCGCAGTTGGGTAATGTTCTTTTTTAGTGTGCATGCATCAGTCGCAATGCGCATGTTTTGCAATGGTTTTGTGGTGGCAGTCGCAGTGTGGATTAGGACACAGAATGATTGAAAGACAGTGACTGATAGGAGGATTTAATAGGGAAGTGTCAAATAAAATGCAGGCATACCGCAACCATTTTGGCGGAGTTTTGCAGCCAGGAACTGTATCTCCTGACGCAGTTTCACTGTCCCCGTCAGCTTAGTTGAGACAGTCATTCTAAGCAATCATATGGTAGCCCAGATGACCGCTGGTGTGAACGTTGTCTGTCCAATGTTGCATCTTTGTATGCAAGCCGCCGGATTTGAGAAGTCAACGGTGGGCATCTCTATATGAAATACAGCAGGTGCAACATTTGCATATCTTCACAGTTCTGGTGAGTACGAAGACTGACAGCTGTAATGGTGATCCGATGCTGCGTCTTCGGATTCAGCACTCAGAACTGAGATGCTAGCAGGAGGCGTCTTTTTCCTTATGACACTTCCTGCAGGAATTACCATTTATAGTTAAAAAATGTATTTATGTTTATTCTTACTGACCACGCATTATGGCCCTCATTCCGAGTTGTTCGCTCGCAAGCGGATTGTAGCAGATTTGCTCATGCTAAGCCGCCGCCTACTGGGAGTGAATCTTAGCATCTTAAAATTGCGAACGATGTATTCGCAATATTGCGATTACACACCTCGTAGCAGTTTCTGAGTAGCTTCAGACTTACTCGGCATCTGCGATCAGTTCAGTGCTTGTCGTTCCTGGTTTGACGTCACAAACACACCCAGCGTTCGCCCAGACACTCCTCCGTTTCTCCGGCCACTCCTGCGTTTTTTCCGGAAACTGTAGCGTTTTTTCCCACACGCCCATAAAACGGCCTGTTTCCGCCCAGTAACACCCATTTCCTGTCAATCACATTACGATCTCCAGAACGATGAAAAAGCCGTGAGCAAAATTCCTAACTGCATAGCAAATTTACTTGGCGCAGTCGCAGTGCGAACATTGCGCATGCGCATTAAGCGGAAATCGCTGCGATGCGAAGAATTTTACCGAGCGAACAACTCGGAATGAGGGCCAATGTGTTGTCCTGATGGCTAGGTAAGATATTTTGGGACATGTGATTGATTAATGTGCTATTCACTAGTTTTAATATATTTCTCTGACGTCCTAGTGGATGCTGGGGACTCCGTAAGGACCATGGGGAATAGACGGCTCCGCAGGAGACTGGGCACATCTAAAGAAAGATTTAGGACTGTCTGGTGTGCACTGGCTCCTCCCCCTATGACCCTCCTCCAAGCCTCAGTTAGATTTCTGTGCCCGGCTGAGCTGGATGCACACTAGGGGCTCTCCTGAGCTCCTAGGAAGAAAGTGTTTGTTAGGTTTTTTATTTTCAGTGAGACCTGCTGGCAACAGGCTCACTGCATCGAGGGACTAAGGGGAGAAGAAGCGAACCTACCTAAGTGGTGGTAGCTTGGGCTTCTTAGGCTACTGGACACCATTAGCTCCAGAGGGATCGAACACAGGACCCGACCTCGTCGTCCGTTCCCGGAGCCGCGCCGCCGTCCCCCTTACAGAGCCAGAAGCAAGAAGGTGGTCCGGAAAATCGGCGGCTGAAGACTTCGGTCTTCTCCAAGGTAGCGCACAGCACTGCAGCTGTGCGCCATTGCTCCTCATGCACACCTCACACTCCGGTCACTGATGGGTGCAGGGCGCTGGGGGGGGGGCTCCCTGAGCAGCAATACTGACACCTTGGCTGGCAAACTGGCACCATATATAGCCCCAGAGGCTATATAGGTGCTTTTTAACCCCTGCCAGAATCCATAAAAATGCGGGAGAAAGTCCGCGAAAAAGGGGCGGAGCTATCTCCTTCAGCACACTGGCGCCATTTTTCCCTCACAGCTCCGTTGGAGGGAAGCTCCCTGGCTCTCCCCTGCAGTCAATACACTACAGAAAGGGTTAAAAAGAGAGGGGGGGCACAATTTAGGCGCAGTATACAATATATATAGGCAGCTATAAGGGAAAACACTCTTTATATGTGATATCCCTGTGATATATAGCGCCCTGGTGTGTGCTGGCATACTCTCCCTCTGTCTCCCCAAAGGGCTTTGTGGGGTCCTGTCCTCTGTCAGAGCATTCCCTGTGTGTATGCTGTGTGTCGGTACAGCTGTGTCGACATGTATGAGGAGGATAATGATGTGGAGGCGGAGCGAATGCCTGTAAATGTGATGTCACCCCCTGCGGGATCGACACCGGTGTGGTTGGACTTATGGAAGGATTACGTGAAAGTGTCAACTCCTTACACAAAAGGTCGACGACACAGAACAGCCGGCTACTCAGCTTGTGCCTGTTCCAGCGTCTCAAATGTCATGGGGGGCTCTAAAACGCTACCTCAGATGGCAGAAACAGATGTCGACACGGATACCGACTCCAGTGTCGACGACGATGAGACTAGTGTACCCTCCAAATAGGTCCACCCGTTACATGATTGAGGCAATGAAAAATGTATTACACATTTATGATAATACCCCAGGTACCACATAAAAGGGTATTATGTTTGGTGACAGAAAACTACCTGTAGTTTTTCCTGCATCTGAGAAATTAAATGTGGTGTGTGAGGAAGCGTGGTCTTCCCCCGGTAAGAAATTGATAATTTCTAAATGGTTATTGGCAGCGTACCCTTTCCCGCCAGAGGATAGGTCACGTTGGGAAACACCCCATAGGGTAGATACAGCGCTTACACGCTTATCAGAAAAGGTGGCACTACCGTCTCCGGAAACGGCCGCCCTGAAGGAACCTGCTGATAAAAAGCAGGGGGTTACCCTGAGAGATATAGTCACACACTCGGGCATTATATTGCGACCAGCCATTGCTTCGGCATGGATGTGCAGTGCTCCCGCTGCGTGGTCAGATTCCCTGTCGGAAAATAACTATGGATAGGGACAATATTTTGCTGATAAGCGCTAGGTCCATTGCCGCCAGACGGGGGTTATGGACTCGGCAATGGTCAGGCAATGCCGACTCGAATCGGCACATGGAAGTTTTGCCCTATAAGGGGGTAAAACTGTTTGGGGATGGTCTTTCAGACCTCGTTTCCACAGCTACTGCTGGGAAATCGACTTTTTTGCCACAGGCTATCCCACAACAAAAGAAAGCACCGTATCATCAAGTACAGTCCTTTCGGCCCCAGAAAAGCAAGAGGGCTAGAGGCTCATCCTTTCTGCTGAGAGGCAGAGTTAGAGGAAAAAGCTGCAGCGCACAGCTAGTTCCCAAGAGCAGAAGTCCTCCCTGCGTCCGGTAAGTCCACAGCATGACGCTGGGGCTGCTCAGGCGGACCCGGGTACGGTGGGGGCCCGTCTCAGAAATTTCAGCGCCCAGTGGGCTCTCTCACATGGATCCCTGGGTCCTTCAAGTAGTATCTCAGGGGTACAGGCTGGAGTTCGAGACGTTCTTCCCCCCGCCGTTTCCTAAAATCTGCCTTACCGGCACCTCCCTCTGCCAGGGAGGCGGTGTTGGTGGCTATTCAACACTATAATCACAACAAGTGATTGTCAAGGTGCCCCTCCTTCAGCAAGGAAGGGGTTACTATTCCACAATGGTTGTGGTACCGAAACAGAACGGTTCGGTGAGACCCATCTTAAAATTAAAATACTTGAACTTTTATATCAGAAGATTCAAGTTCGAGATGGAATCGCTCAGGGCGGTTATTACGAGCCTGGACGAGGGGGATTACAGGGTCTCCCTGGACATCAAGGATGCGTACCTGCATGTCCCCATTTACCCTCCTCACCAGGAGTACCTCAGATGTGTGGTACAGGACGGTCACTATCAGTTCCAGACGCTGCCGTTGGAGTTGTCCACGGCACCGAAGGTCTTTACCAAGGTAACGGCCGAAATGATGATGCTCCTTCGCAAGAAGGAAGTTTTTATTATCCCGTACTTGGACGATCTCCTGATAAAGGCGAGGTCCAAAGAACAGTTGGTAGTAGGGGTAGCAGTCTCTCGGGAAGTGCTACAACAGCACGACTGGATTCTCAATATTCCAAAGTCACAGCTGGTCCCGACGACACGTCTTCTGTTCCTGGGAATGATTCTGGACACAGACCAGAAAAGAGTGTTTCTTCCAGTGGAAGCACACGAGTCCTGGAAAAAAAGGTAGCTTCGTACGAAGCATAATTCCATTCGGAAGGTTCCACGCAAGAACGTTCCAGTGGGACCTGTGGGACAAATGGTCCGGGTCCCATCTACAGATACAACAGCGGATAACCCTGTCGGCAAGAAACAGGGTGTCACTGCTGTGGTTGCTGCAGAGGGCTCATCTACTAGAGGGCCGCAGATTCGGAATACAGGACTGGGTCCTGGTGACCATGGAGGCCAGCCTTCGGGGCTGGGGTGCAGTCACACAGGGAAGAAATTTCCAAGGAGATTTCGCTTCACATAATTATTCTGCAGCTAAGGGCCATTTACAATGCCCTAAGCCAAGCAAGGCCCCTGCTTCAGAACCAGCCGGTACTGATCCATTCAGACAACATCACGGCGGTCGCCCATGTAAACAGACAGGGCGGTACAAGAAGCAGGATGGCGATGGCAGAAGCCACAAGGATTCTCCGATGGGCGACCTACACCCGGGAGAATGGGGACTTCTTCCAGAAGTTTTCCAAATGCGGGTAAACCGTTGGGAATGACCACGGGTGGACATGATGGCGTCCCGCCTCAACAAAAAGTTGAAAAGATATTGCGCCAGGTCAAGGGACCCTCAGGCGATCACTGTGGACGCTCTAGTGACACCGTGGGTGTACCAGTCGGTTTATGTGATTCCTCCTCTACCTCTCATACCCAGGGTGCTGAGAATAATAAGACTGCGAGGAGTGAAAACCATACTCATGGTTCCGGATTGGCCAAGAAGAGCTTGGTACCCGGAACTTCAAGAGATGCTGGCAGAGGACCCTTGGCCTCTGCCGCTCAGACAAGACCTGCTGCAGCAGGGACCCTGTCTGTTCCAAGACTTACCGCGGCTGCGTTTGACGGCATGGCGGTTGAACACCGGATCCTAAAGGAAAAGGGTATTCCGGAGGAAGTCATCCCTACCCTGATCAAAGCCAGGAAGGATGTCACCGCAAGACATTATTACCACATTTGGCGGAAATATGTTGCTTGGTGTGAGGCCATGAAGGCCCCGAAGGAGGAATTTCAACTGGGTCGATTCCTACACTTCCTGCAAGCAGGGGTGACGTTGGGCCTCAAATTGGGGTCCATCAAGGTCCAGATTTCGGCTCTGTCGATTTTCTTCCAGAAAGAACTGGCTTCACTGCCTGAAGTTCAGACTTTTGTCAAAGGAGTTCTGCATATTCAGCCTCCTTTTGTGCCCCCAGTGGCACCTCGGGATCTCAATGTGGTTTTGGCATTCCTGAAATCACATTGGTTCGAACCACTTAAGACTGTGGAATTAAAATATCTCACGTGGAAAGTGGTCATACTGTTGGCCCTGGCTTCGGCCAGGCGGGTTTCAGATTTGGCGGCTTTGTCTTGAAAAAGCCCTTATCTGATTTTCCAGATGGATAGGGCAGAATTGAGGACTCGTCCTCAGTTTCTCCCGAAGGTGGTCTCAGCTTTTTACTTGAACCAACCTATTGTGGTGCCTGCGGCTACTAGGGACTTGGAGGATTCCAAGTTGCTGGACGTAGTCAGGGCCCTGAAAATTTATGTTCCAGGACGGCTGGAGTCAGAAAAACTGACTCGCTGTTTATCCTGTATGCACCCAACAAGCTGGGTGCTCCTGCTTCTAAGCAGTCTATTGCGCGCTGGATTTGTAGCACTATTCAGCTGGCGCATTCTGCGGTAGGATTACCGCAGCCTAAATCAATAAAAGCCCATTCCACAAGGAATCTTGGGCGGCTGCCCGAGGGGTCTCGGCTTTACAACTTTGCCGAGCAGCTACTTGGTCAGGGGCAAACACGTTTGCTAAATTCTACAAATTTGATTCCCTGGCTGAGGAGGACCTGGAGTTCTCTCATTCGGTGCTGCAGAGTCATCCGCACTCTCCCGCCCGTTTGGGAGCTTTGGTATAATCCCCATGTTCCTTACGGAGTCCCCAGCATCCACTAGGACGTCAGAGAAAATAAGATTTTACTCACCGGTAAATCTATTTCTCGGAGTCCGTAGTGGATGCTGGGCGCCCATCCCAAGTGCAGATTGTCTGCAATACTTGTACATAATTATTGTTACAAAAATCGGGTTTTGTTGTGAGCCATCTCTTCAGAGGCTCCAATTGTTATCATACTGTTAACCGGGGTTCCTATCACGTGTTATATGGTGTGATTGGTGGGGCTGGTATGAGTCTTACCCGGGATTCAAAATCCTTCCTTATTGTGTCAGCTCTTCCGGGCACAGTTCCTAACTGAGGCTTGGAGGAGGGTCATAGGGGGAGGAGCCAGTGCACACCAGATAGTCCTAAATCTTTCTTTAGATGTGCCCAGTCTCCTACGGAGCCGTCTATTCCCCATGGTCCTTACGGAGTTCCCAGCATCCACTACGGACTACGAGAAATAGATTTACCGGTGAGTAAAATCTTATTTTAACTTTGCCTCTTGTAAATGGATAGAAATGATTTGCACTTAACTGGCTTTCCACATTTTTTCCAGTCTCTATTATCTGGCTATGTTAGATACATCTTAACAATGAATTACCTAATATTGCAATTGATAATAAGTGAGAAGCAGACAGTATGGTTTACTGCACATGTGTAGAATGGGTCTTGCACTTGCGCAGACCCCCAAACATCATATTTGCTCACAAACCATCGGATTGCATACAAAATATTAATCAGGGCCATTATACAACACCTTATTTTGTCTGTTATCCTCTCTCCTTTTGTGTCCTCCCAGTACCATCTCTTCTACCTCTCCCCTTTAGAATGTAACCTCTAATGAACAGTACCCCTACTCATCTTATTTCCTCCCTCCCACTTTTAGCTCATGTAACATAGCCAATAAGTATACACTTGTCTTCATGTGTATGCTGGTAATTATGGTTATGTACTGAATGTAGGTTACCCTGTAATATTTTTTAACTATGTCTACCCTGTTTCATTGCTCTATACAGTCCTTCAGAATTTTGTGGTGCTCTATATATAAATACTAATATAAATAATTATAGTATCCTATGATATTAAGTAGTGATGTGCACCGGAAATTTTTCGGGTTTTGTGCTTTGGTTTTGGATTTGGTTCTGCGGGCGTGTTTTGGATTCGGACGCGTTTTGGCAAAACCTCCCTGAAAATTTTTTGTCGGATTCGGGTGTGTTTTGGATTCGGGTGTTTTTTTACAAAAATCCCTCAAAAACAGCTTAAATCATAGAATTTGGGCATCATTTTGATCCCATAGTATTATTAACCTCAATAACCATAATTTCCACTAATTTCTAGTCTATTCTGAACACCTCACAACTCACAATATTATTTTGAGTCCTAAAATTTGCACCGAGGTCGCAGGATGGCTAAGCTAAGCGACCCAAGTGGCCGATACAAACACCTGGCCCATCTAGGAGTGGCACTGCAGTGTCAGAAAGGATGGCAGATTTAAAAAATAGTCCCCAAACAGCACATGATGCAAAGAAAAAAAGAGGTGCACCAAGGTCGCTGGATGGCTAAGCTAAGCGACCCAAGTGGCTGACACAAACACCTGGCCCATCAAGGAGTGGCACTGCTGTGTCAGACAGGATGGCAGATTTAAAAAATAGTCCCCAAACAGCACATGATGCAAAGAAAAAAAGAGGTGCAATGAGGTAGCTGTGTGACTAAGTTAAGCGACCCAAGTGGCCGACACAAACACCTGGCCCATCTGGGTGTGGCACTGCAGTGTCAGACAGGATGGCAGATTTAAAAAATAGTCCCCAAACAGCACATGATGCAAATAAATAAAGAGGTGCAATGAGGTAGCTGTGTAACTAAGCTAAGCGACCCAAGTGGCCGACACAAACACCTGGCCCATCTAGGATGGAACTGCAGTTTTCTAGCAAGAGGATGAGTACTTCCATCCTCATGTGAATCTGAACCATTAGCCATGAACATAGGCCAGGGCCTCAGCCGTTCCTTGCCACTGCGTGTCGTAAATGGCATCTTGGCAAGTTTACGCTTCTCATCAGACGCTTTTAATTTTGATTTTTGGGTAATTTTACTGAACTTTTGTAGTATACTTGACGACACAGAGGTAGATCAGTGGACTACTGTACCGTACTGCTATATATATACTGGTGGTCACAGCAACATTCTGCACTGTCCCCTCCTACTATATACTGCACACACCTAAAATGCAGCACAGGTATGGATGGATAGTATACTTGACGACACAGAGGTAGGTAGAGCAGTGGACTACTGTACCGTACTGCTATATATATACTGTTGGTCACAGCAACATTCTGCACTGTCCCCTCCTACTATAGACTGCACACAACTAAAATGCAGCACAGGTATGGATGCATAGTATACTTGATGACACAGAGGTAGGTAGAGCAATGGCCTACTGTACCGTACTGCTATATATTATATACTGGTGGTCAGCAAAATTCTGCACTGTCCTCCTACTATATATACTGCGCACAACTAAAATGCACCACAGGTATAGATGGATAGTATTTGACGACACAGAGGTAGGTAGAGCAGTGGCCTACTGTACCGTACTGCTATATATTATATACTGGTGGTCAGCAAAATTCTGCACTGTCCTCCTACTATATATACTGCGCACAACTAAAATGCAGCACAGGTATGGATGCATAGTATACTTGATGACACAGAGGTAGGTAGAGCAGTGGCCTACTTTACCGTACTGCTATATATTATATACTGGTGGTCAGCAAAATTCTACACTGTCCTCCTACTATATATACTGCGCACAACTAAAATGCACCACAGGTATAGATGGATAGTATACTTGACGACACAGAGGTAGGAAGAGCAGTGGCCTACTGTACCGTACTGCTGTGTATTATATACTGGTGGTCAGCAAAATTCTGCACTGTCCTCCTACTATATATACTGCGCACAACTAAAATGCAGCACAGGTATGGATGCATAGTATACTTGATGACACAGAGGTAGGTAGAGCAGTGGCCTACTGTACCGTACTGCTATATATTATATACTGGTGGTCAGCAAAATACTGCACTGTCCTCCTACTATATATACTGCGCACAACTAAAATGCACCACAGGTATAGATGGATAGTATACTTGACTACACAGAGGTAGGTAGAGCAGTGGCCTACTGTACCGTACTGCTATATATTATATACTGGTGGTCAGCAAAATTCTGCACTGTCCTCCTACTATATATACTGCGCACAACTAAAATGCAGCACAGGTATGGATGCATAGTATACTTGATGACACAGAGGTAGGTAGAGCAGTGGCCTACTGTACCATACTGCTATATATTATATACTGGTGGTCAGCAAAATTCTGCACTGTCCTCCTACTATATATACTGCGCACAACTAAAATGCACCACAGGTATAGATGGATAGTATATTTGATGACACAGAGGTAGGTAGAGCAGTGGCCTACTGTACCGTACTGCTATATATTATATACTGGTGGTCAGCAAAATTCTGCACTGTCCTCCTACTATATATACTGCGCACAACTAAAATGCACCACAGGTATGGATGGATAGTATACTTGATGACACAGAGGTAGGTAGAGCAGTGGACTACTGTACCGTACTGCTGTGTATTATATACTGGTGGTCAGCAAAATTCTGCACTGTCCTCCTACTATATATACTGCGCACAACTAAAATGCACCACAGGTATGGATGGATAGTATACTTGATGACACAGAGGTAGGTAGAGCAATGGCCTACTGTACCATACTGCTATATATTATATACTGGTGGTCAGCAAAATTCTGCACTGTCCTCCTACTATATATACTGCGCACAACTAAAATGCAGCACAGGTAAGATGGATAGTATACTTGACGACACAGAGGTAGGTAGAGCAGTGGACTACTGTACCGTACTGCTATATAATACTGGTGGTCACTGATCAGCAAAATTCTGCACTGTCCTCCTACTATATACTACAATGCAGCACAGATATGGAGCGTTTTTCAGGCAGAGAACGTAGATATTTTCAGCACACTGAGCACAGATATTTGCAACCACACTGAGCACAGATATTTGCCGCACACTGAGCACAGATATTTGCAGCACACTGAACACAGAAACTGAGAGAACGCTGCACGTCCTCTCCCTATCATCTCCAATGCACGAGTGAAAATGGCGGTGACGTGCTGCTCCTTATATAGAATATGAATCTCGTGAGAATCCGACAGCGGGATGATGACGTTTGGGCGCGCTCGGGTTAACCGAGCAAGGCGGGAGGATCCGAATCTGCCTCGGAACCGTGTACAATGGGTGAAGTTCGGGGGGGGGGGGTGTCGGATTTCCGAGGAACCGAACCCGCTCATTACTAATATTAAGCACATTACGTGGAATTAGGTGCTAGATTTTTTCTCTCATACTGAACTCTGTTCATGTTGTCAACTCCTGCAGTTCCTTAAAAGCCCTGCTCAACCTTCCTCCTTAAATCTAATCCTCATCCCAACCTTGTCTTGTGACATGGATCACATAAAGTATTGCAATACCCACCACTAATCTGTTATTATTAGGCCTAATATAATCATAGCTGGAGCACACATAGTCAAGGCATATTCTTCATTTTCTTACATTATTCTATGCTTTATATTATACAGCCATTAGGAATACTATATTTTATATCATGTTATTGGAGAACAAAATATATGATGCTTTGATAGGGTGCATGAAGGGGTATCATTGCGTTGCACTGATTACATGACATGTCCTTAAAAGTTCAGATGGGACTTGTCAACAATTTTTATTAATGTGGAATTTCAAAGTGGATAATATATATAGTACAACTGTCACTGGTGATGTATGATACTGGTGGAAAATAATGGAACCATTTTCTCCAAGCCATATATTTTCAACCAATATTGCATGAACAAACACGATGGAAATTTACTGTGTGGCTCCAAGGACAAAAAATAAAGTAAATCTATTTTTTTCATCAGGGAAGAAACAACAAGAATATCACAAGAGTGGAATGAAACCTCTGACTTATTTTAGCTTTAATCAAACACCAGCAAGCCAAGACACATTGTCTAACAATGCATTGTATTGTATTATTGCAGGCTAAAAGATCAGAACTTAAATAATTTGCAGGGACAAGTCGGCACTTCCAATCCATGAGCCAACAACTGTCAAAACCATACTTTATCCTAAGATTTTCCTAAAGGCTGTTTCTGGTCAAGTGGTGATATTGCTACTTTCCAAACCTCAGTGCCAGGAAAAATTTAATTTCTGTGAAATATTGCTTATACTGTATTTCAAGGAAATGAGATTGTGTTCAAGCAGGATGAGACCTTAATTCTATTCTTTTCAAACTAATAATTTATATGTAGAGAGTCATTTCATAGATGTTTAGACTGGATATAATAACTTGAAGAATAATTTGATTCCAATAAAGAATTTGAGCATTGAGAAAACTCTGTCATAAAGGCTGCATGCATACAAGTGCCCCTTAATATGAAACACTGCACCAAGCTTAATATACACAAAGCCAATTTATTAATACCTACTTTATATACAGTACTGTATAGTACAACTTACTATAGGCGTACAAAGAACTGATTTATCATGTACATAACATGAAGTTTAGTCAGTCCTATCAAATGTTATGATCTTTATAGAAAAAACAAATGAATTGTAGGACTATTTGACAGATCAATCTTAATTTTGAAATTCAGATATTCATTTAAATAATTAATTTTAAATTCCTTTGAAAGCTCTGTATCATGTCTGGGAGCGGGGTGAACAAATCAGTAAGCAGAGCTCATTGCTCAAGCCTCCTGTTTAGTCCAGTTGCAGTTAAAATGCTTGCTCTCAGGATCCCGGCGTGCAGGATACTGAAGCCGAAATCCCTGCAGTCGACAATGCTGACAGACGGAATCCATAACACCCATAAAATGGGAATAGATCCTGTGGCGAGTGCAGTGAACCACCTCTCCCACAAATGGACTCTTAGCTCTTGACCTGTTGCCAGAATTCTGGATGGTGGGATGCCGCTGTCAGGATATTGACAGCTGGCATCCCATCTGCCGGTAAACCGTATGTATCCCATTTAGTCAATTTCATCCATGTTGGACTGGTCCACAGGGGATACAGGGGAAACCTCAGGTTGGACCACTGCATGAGGTCCCTCCCCATCCTCAGGGAATCAGGTTCCAGACTGTACACTTGAATTCTACATGATACATATGTTACATTATACTGTACAGGACTATGATGTATTATCTACAGTGCATTGCTGTTATTAATCTTGTACATTACCGTGCACTAGCAGTATTTACTATATATAATGGTTACCCAATCATGTGTGGAGGCTGGCCACACCCCTAAATATGGACCCCTATCACTGCATTTTCCAGGTGGGCCCTTCATGCCCCAGTCCGACACTGAGGGGCATATGTTTTAAGTCTGGAGAAGTGATAAAGCAGTGATAAGTGGAAGGTGATAACGCACCAGGCAATCAGCTCCAATATGTAAATTTACATATTGGAGCTGATTGGCTGGTGCGTTATCACCTTGCACTTATCACTGCTTTATCACTTCTCCAGGCTTAATACATCTGCCCCTGAGTCCTCACCCCATGGTCCCATTACATAGAAACATAGAATTTCACAGCAGATAAGAACCATTTGGCCCATCTAGCCTGCCCCTTTTTTATCCTTTTAGTGACCCGACCCTATTTTATCCTTAGTTCATTATTATCAATGCTACACAAAAAGAACCAAGAAGATGTAATTCGGTCAAATGAATAATGCATTCTCTTAAATTTAGACTTATTCTAGAACAGTGTCTGCAATAGCTCAGATTGCTTGGGGTGGAGTGGAGCTCTGGAAATATTGTATACTTCGGCTATTCTGGATTAAAACTAATCTTCATGGAATCCTTATTACTTCATCTGACTGGGTAGCATTAACTTAACTCTTTTTGTGTATAATGGGAAGAATTGATGGTAAACAAGAAATCAGGATTATGTTGTATCTAATCATTTCCGTGTTAGCATAAGCTTTTTATCTGTGAGTGCAACTGCAAGAGGTCAAGTGAGCTGGACAGGTCGGCAAAGACAGTAGCTATTCCTCCAGAAATCAGATGTCTTAGATGCATCAATGAGTGACCATAGTGGATTCCTCTGTGACATCTCCATTTGCTTTTATGTCTGATATCCCTTTTCTGTGGAAGTGGGCTACAACATCACAGTTTAGCTATTGTCACTACTGCAATGTCTGCCAGACCTTGTTGTATTTAAGCAGTTTAACTTTCATCAAAAATGGAGAATATATATGTAAACGTTCTTGTTAAAGAGACTGTTTTGCAAATGCTATGGGTGAAGTGTCTATCCTTATTTGGCAAGATTAATGTATCACATCTCTAGAGTCTTAGGTTACTTTTCTCGCATGAAGCAACAGATGCTGGTCACTTAAATGTTGTGCCCAGCCTACAGTAGGTGAAAATAAATTGCCCCGTATCTTTACACACTCCATCATTAAGGATATATTGACACTGTTCATTAGTATAATGACACGGCATGCTGGAGTCTGGGTCCCTCCTACCAGGATTGGTAGTGCTGTTTCTTTTCAGGTATCTGCAGCTTGATTGCATGTGGTTGCTGGTCTCATGTCATCTGGCGCCCACTTCAGTCATTTATCCCCTAGCTGCCAGCAGTCCCAACTTCTGTGTGCTGTGCAGGCAGGACCATCTTCCCTGGCATCGACTTGAGTATCCATGGGGATTCACATTCTGCTCTTTAAAATTTCAAGTGACATTAAGTTGTCAGAATCCATACTGTCTATAACTTGTCTGTAACTCGAAATACTGGGCAATAGGTGAAACTGAGTGAGAAAGGCAAAGTGCTTTAATGATACTGCTACTGGAGAAGACTTTAGGACCGATGCAAGTTAGATAACCTGGCTGGAACCACAGATGCTTGAGGCCGGGCTGGAACCGGTGATGTTTGAGATCAGGCTAGAACCAGTGATGCCTGAGACTGGGCTGGAACCAGTGATGCTGGGAACTGCATTACAGACCGGAACTGGATAACAGCTAGAACTGGATTACAGACAGGAATAGGGTTATGGCTAGTACCGGATTATGGAAAGTAAATTAATTAAGTATGGAACTGGTTTATGGACAGGAACCGTATTACACCTGAAACCAGATTATGGACAATATATCAGGCTAGGTCTAACTGAGCTGGATGCCGGGCTGGAACTAGTCAGTACCTGGCAATGCATGAAAGCAGGCTGGAAATGGCAGTGTATGTAGCCAGGCTGAAACTGGTAAAGTTGGGCCAGACAATTCTGGAAACAGTGGTGCTGCAGAGTAGAACAGAAGCAGTAACTGTTTCAACCAGAATGGGACTGGAATTCCTGGAGGCAGTGGTGCTGCAAAGCAGGTTAAAACTGGGCTTGGATTGGTAATGTAGTAGCCTCAAGACACCTGAAGACTAATTCTGTGTATTAGTGCTTCTACTGGGGTAGGAAGCTGAGGAAATGCATACAAAATAATAAATGCGTGCTGCAGGAACACTATGTGTTAGCAGCAAAGAGCTGAGATAATAATGTTATTTAGGATGAGTATTCAGTAGAAGACTGAAACTTGTACATTAAGAGATTAACTGCACACTGAGATTCAGGAGATCTACAGGAAGTGAAGGGTACACTATTCCAAGACACAAAGCAGCTTGTTATTAACAGATATGGCTTAACTCAGGAGTACTTGAAAACAGCAGGCAATATAGAGTGGGGTTGATTAGATGAATCTCTCAGGTTGAAGCACAATCAGGTGAATATCTCAGCAGAACTAAGATATAAGGTGAAAACAAGGCTATCGAGTTCAGGAGCAGATTCCAGCAGAGCTGTTAACTTGAGCATACTGCAGAGACTTGTAATTAATGAAGTGCAGCTGGAAGCAACACTGATCTGAGAGACAAACATAACAGGTAATATCTGTAGCTTGGTATACTGAGGCATTGTAGTGAACTAGGAAATGCAGACTTGCTGCTAAACAGAAGCCAGTATTAGCAGTGTGACTTTGTTCTGGTAGTGTGCTAGTGAACAGGAAGGGTTTAAATAGGAGCTGCAGGTCACAGATTGGCTGCTAGAGTCAGCTGAGGCCAAGAAGCATACTGACTGGAGGAGTTGTGGTCAGCTGACAAGATTCAACATGGTATTAGCTCCACAATACAATTATAGCCAGATAACCTGACCTGCAGGGGACAGGTAGCAAAGAGGTAAGTCACAGGGTGAGGTTCTGGAGCATTACACATGTTTGGGACTAAATTTGAATCTCCTCCCAAGAAAAGGAAGTCTCCTGGTACTGTACAAGGGCAGAGAATAAGGCTCATATCCTGTACTCCAGCATCCAGTATGTTTGGCTTCCAGTGTAATTCCCAGTGTTCTGTTCTGTTCTAGACCTTCTGATGATTCTCCTTGCCTGCTCCCTTTGTACTGCTTTTAGGGATTTCTTGGTTCTGACTTTGCTATTCTCCTGACCTGATTCTGCCTGTCCCCAGGTACTGCATAACCTGCCTGGCTATGACCCATTTCTGTTGACTATGTTCCAGTAATCTTCCTTATGATCAGTCTCACTATCTGACTTCAGTTTCTCTTGAGTCCACTGCCCCCATACAAAAGGACAAAAGTCAGAGGGATGCAGCAATACCCAAATCCCCTTGTAGGGGTCCCTGGTAAAAACCAACAATGTTAGACTCTGTGCCTCTGCTCTGGGTATTAGTAAATCCTACAAGCACGGGTAACATCCATACCATCCCTATGAGTGTTGTGACAGATACATTTGCCAGCTAACCTTTAGCAAGAGTCTAAAAAGTTTAGCAAGGAGTCTAAAGGGGGGTACTCACGGGAGAGATGTGTGCTGAGCGATCTTAACACAGACCGCTCAGCACACATCTCTCACCCCGCTCAGCACAGCGCGATGTGCTGAGCGAGGGGGAAAGCCGACGGGGGGCCGCTCACTTCACACAACGGTGAAGTGAGCGACCCGCTAGATTGAGCCTGCATGCAGCTCAATCTAGCATCGGCGATAGTGATGCGCGGGGCCGCGCATCGCTATCGCTGGAGGGCATACACACGGCAGATCCGTGCTTAAAATCTAAGCAATCTAGCAAGATTGCTTAGATTTTAAGCACGGATCTCTCCGTGTGTACCCCCCTTAAGAAGTGAACTTATCTAGTCATAATCAGCTGTGAGATTTACTGAGTATTAGGTAGCCTGTCAATAAGTCCTAGCAATCCCATCTAAGTACATGTTATACTGATATGTAATTGTTATTCATATTAGCAAGCTTACCTAACAACAAACATAAAAAGAATGATTGTTTAATTGCAGGCAAATTACACTGTATGGCTAAGTAATGAGTTTGCTCCACACAAAGCAGTTATATACAGTACCACATTGTAAGTCATCTACTGACCAATGGCAAGACCTGGATTTATGAAGGATATTTGTCTTGTTATTTTGAATTTCCCCAAATAACCAGAAACTCGCTTATAAAGCTTATTTATTTTTTTTCCATTTAAATGTTGGGCCAGTAATGTATTGCTTTGAAGTTTACTAATTAAACTATCTATTCATTTGTATTTAGGCCTCACGTCTCAGTTCTGTTAGTGGTTTAAGCCACAGATCAATACATTGCTTTAGGAATAATGATTTAATTAAGATAAACACTCTGCTAAATATTTGTCTCCATGGCCAGGGAAAGACAATAGCAGGAAAGGGATTTTCAGTATAATCCCCTATTTTGTCATGAATAACAAAATACATTCTAGAAAGTGACATTTCAATATAATATAAGTCAGTGGTTACAGGCAGTAAACTCAGTAATAGTTATAATTATTAATAAATATTATAGGGAATGTTTCATTGTGCTCTGTTATGCATTGTCTCATGGGAATCAGTATAAAATCCCAACTGACTGGATCCAGGCGGTCGAAATACTGATGCCGGAATCCCGACAGCCGGAATCCCGACTGCCGGAATACCTACCTCAAGCACAGTGTGTCCTCTCATGGGCTCGCTGAGCTTGCCATGCTTCGGGCCCAGTGGTGACTGAAGGTTCTATTCCCCCTTAGGTGGTGGCGTGGACTCGAACAACAGCATTTCAATGGCTTTCGGGATTTCGGCATCGGGATTTCGACCGGCGGGATCCTGACAGTCAGGAATATAACTGCATACCGTCTCATGCCACATTTTTGCCTAAATATCAGTTTCACTTTTTGCAATGCAATGGTTTAATGTGCTTTTTAGACTGCAGAATGCAAGGAACACAGTATAAAAAAACTACTCATGTGCATTCTCCAAGCTTCCTGCAGCAGCGGCATCTCCAGTGGTGGGTTCCAGGTCTCGGCAGACATGCATGGAGAAGTTCTGCACAAATATCTAATGGAGCGGTGGTTCTGCTAATTTTTTGTGCCTAAGCTTAAGTATTAAATATAAGAGGGATGCCATTGAAAAGAAAAGGAGGTGCTAAGTGCAGAGACTGTTTCCAAGGAAGCCATTACATTCAAAGAAGTAGACTTGGCTAAAATAATTTTGAAACTAGATAAATGACCAAAATGAATTCCTGCATTAGATTAGTAAGAGATGTGAAAGGGTTTGTAACCACAGCCAAAAGGTCATATGAAAATTGTCAGTAGCCAACTGAACTGGCCTTTAATCCAGATTTACTCGGATTGCACTCACCAGGGCCTCCATACAAAGGACAAATACTAATGGTGAGGAGGGACACCCCTGGCATGTACCATTAGTGATATAGATCCTTTCAGATAAGATCCCATTCACCTGGACCTGCATCATGAGAGCCCTGTAAAGGGTTAGAATCTTATGTAAGAAGTTATTGCTCAGACCCAAACGCCTCAGAACAGCCATCATGAAACTCCAGTACTCTCAATCAAAGGCCTTTCTAGCATCACTGGAGACAAGTATCATGGGAGTTTTTGAAGGAACAGCAAGGTGTATCAGGTCAATAACCATGGTAGTATTACCTTTAGTCTACCTACACGTGACAAAGCCCACCTGATCAGAGTGAATGATGCCTGAGATGATTAGCTATGAACTTCAATATGTCAATACCACATTAAGTAAAGATATAGGGCAATAACTTTGACATAAGAAAGGATGATTACCCTCCTTTGGTATGACCGCAACATAGGCTTCAAGCAGTCAGAAAATGGAAATCTCATTGATACAGTTCGGCCTTACATGCCCCCTCTAACAGGAAGCTGTGAAACTATCAGGACCTGTTTTTTTACAACATGGTAAGGTCTTAAGGGGTGTAGTATGAGTGGCCGGCGGCCGGGATCCCGGGGCCAGCATACCGGTACCTGGATCCCGACCGCAGGCATACCGACTGCTGGGCGAGCGCTAATGGGCCCCTTGCAGGCTCGCTGCACTCACCACACTGTGGGCACGCTATTTATTCTCCCTCCAGGGGGGTCGTGGACCCAAAGAGGGAGAATATGTGTCAGTATGCTGACATTCGGGATCCTGGTGCCAGTGTGCTGGTCGCCAGGATCCCGGCCGGCGGTATAATGAAGAGGATAGTCCAATGGCTGCCACAGGGAGGACAGGAAAATTGATATCTTCTAAAAACTGCGTAATCTCCAGCTTGCGCTCTGCTGAGTCTGAGTTAGATGATGCCAAATTATAAAGCTGAGATAATAGTAGAAAGCCAGAAAAATGCCAGCTATACTCCTATCTGTAAAGTGAACAGTTCCAACAGAATATATATATATATTTTTTACATATGCTAAATACACTTATTATTACATATTATCAATACACTTCTCGGTGTACGGGTCTGAAAATGCTACTTCGAATGTGTATGAAAACAGGGCCTAATTCACTATGGATCGCAATTGAGGCTGAGATAGCGATTTTCACAGATCTGCTGTTGCTAAAATTTGCATATGAAGAGCCGCTCACAAAGAATAAGAGACACCCACTAATGTATTTGCAAATCTGTTTATGAATCAGTAGAATTGCAATGCATACGCAAAAAATACACACTATCAACAGTTGCGGCTGACCCCAGAATACTCAATTCAATGAGAATGTAGTTGCGCAGGTGCCACGTTTTTGACCACAGCGCTCACAGATGACATAAGATACATGCCCTGAAACCTGCTATGACATGCCTGCGATTTCCCAGTCGCACCCCACAAACAGTCACTTCCTGTTAATCGAAATGCATTCTCTTTACAATTAGGCTGCAAATGCAGAGCGATCACATTTTACCCTTCGCACACAAGCAATGCGTTCACAGCGCATGCGTAGTCTGCCGATAATTGCTCACTGTGTGCAAACTCACATTTGCAAACGATAGTGAATCAGGCCCACATTCAGGATAAAATGATTATATCTTTTCAGTATGCATATCCTTCTTACCTGCAGTACTGTACCTTAATGTGCTCACAGTGTGACTTTGAAGTCCTGCAAGAAGTCTATGGGGTATATTTACTAAGCTCCCGATTTTGACCGATTTTGCGTTTTTTCTTCAAAGTGTCATCTCGGGAATTTACTAAGCACAAATCTCGGCAGTGATGAGGGCATTCGTATTTTTTTTTAAAGTCCAAGAAAAAAATACGAATGAATACACCATCGGTCAAATACGCCTGTTATTTGATAGAACTCGGTCATTTACTAAATTTTGTATTTCACAAACACTGCCGGCAATAGCCAAACACTGCCGTGAATAAATACAAATCGTAAAAAAAAAGCAGTTTTAAAATAGACCTGCTTTTTTTTACCGTGTTCTGATAGGCATGCACGGATCCGTGAGATCCGTGCATGTTTATCAGTGGGAATGGGAGGGAAAGTGTTAATTTGTTTAAAAAAAAAATGCGTAGGGTCCCCCCTCCTAAGCAAAACCAGCCTCGGGCTCTTTGAGCCGGTCCTGGTTCACAAAATATGGGGGAAAATTACATGGGTTCCCCCATATTTCATAAACCAGCACCGGGCTCTGTGCCTGGTCCTGGTTCCAAAAATACGGGGGACAACAAGTGTAGGGGTCCCCCGTATTTTTGAAACCAGCACCGGGCTCCACTAGCCAGGTACATAATGCCACAGCCGGGGGATACTTTTATAGTGGTCCCTGAGGCCCTGGCATTACATACCCAACTAGTCACCCCTGGCCGGGGTACCTTGGAGGAGTGGGAACCCCTTAAATCAAGGGGTCCCCACCTCCAGCCACCCAAGGGCCAGGGGTGAAGCCCGAGGCTGTCCCCCCCATCCAAGGGCGGCGGATGGGGGGCTGATAGCCTTTTGAAAAAATGTGAACATTGTTTTTAGTAGCAGTACTACAAGTCCCAGCAAGCCTCCCCCGCAAGCTGGTACTTGGAGAACCACAAGTACCAGCATGCGGTGGAAAACCGGGCCCGCTGGTACCTGTAGTACTACTACTAAAAAAATACCCCCAAAAAAACAGGACACACACACCGTGAAAGTATAATTTTATTACATACATGCACACCTCCAAACATACATACTTACCTATGTTCACACGAGGCTCTGTCCTCTTGTCCCTGTAGAATCCTTGGGGTACCTGTGAAAAAAATTATACTCACATAATCCAGTGTAGATTGTGTCCAATGTATAATCCACATACTTGGCAAAACAATAAAATGGAAACCCAACCACGCACTGAAAGAGGCCCCATGTTTACACATGGGACCCCTTTCCCCGACTGCCAGGACCCCCCCTGACTCCTGTCAAAGAGGGTCCTTTCAGCCAATCAGGGAGCGCCACGTCGTGGCACTCTCCTGATTGGCTGTGTGTTCCTGTAGTGTCTGTCAGGCTGCACACGGCAGAGATACAATGTAGCGCCTATGCGCTCCATTGTATCCAATGGTGGGAACTTTGTGGTCAGCGGTTGACCGAAAGTAACCTCACCGCTGACCGCAAAGTTCCCACATAGGGCGGCGGATGGGGGGGGGCAGCCTCAGGCTTCACCCCTGGCCCTTGGGTGGCTGGAGGGTGGGACCCCTTTATTTAAGGGGTTCCCACTCCTCCAGGGTACCCCGGCCATCAGTGACTAGTTGGGTATGTAATGCCAGGGCCGCAGGGACCACAATAAAAGTGTCCCCTGGCTGTGGCATTATGTACCTGGCTAGTGGAGCCCGGTGCTGGTTTCAAAAATACGGGGGACCCCTACGCTTTCTGTCCCCCATATTTTTGGAACCAGGACCAGACGCAGAGCCCGGTGCTGGTTTATGAAATATGGGGGAACCCATGTCATTTTTTTCCCATATTTTGTGAACCAGGACCGGCTCAAAGAGCCCGAGGCTGGTTTTGCTTAGGGGGGGGGACCCCACGCATTTTTTTGTGTGATTTTTAACAGTAATTTTTTTTTACGAAAGGTGCACAATGAAGCCCTGCACGGATCTCACAGATCCGGCCGAGATTCATTGTGTTAATGTCGGCAGTGTTTTACTATTCACTCCCGTAAAACACTGCCAAAAAATACGAATGACATCGACATCGGAAAATACGAAAATGCAGAATACGACAGCTTAGTAAATTAGTCGTAATAAATTCAAAAAGTTGCAAAATTACACTTTCGATGTCATTCGTGTTTGAACTTTAACCTCATTTGGAAAAATACGAATTTTAGTAAATATACCCCAATGTAAATAACTGGCTAAAACTATTATTTTCCAAAAAAGGACCCATAATTGTACATTTTGGTATATAATCAAATTATGAAAATACTGTAACACAGTGTGCTGTCCACTGTGTTGCCCATGAAAGATGTTTAAATCCATGATGAAACAGATGTATTGCACTCTACACATAATGAGAGCAGTGGGAATGCAATGGGGACATAATGTGGCATATTAGGCATAATATAAATTAGAAGCACTGTGTGTCAAAATATGAACTAGGTCAGTGATGGCTAACCTAGACACTCCAGCTGTTGTTGAACTACATATCCCAGCATGCCCTGCTGCAGTTTTGTTATTTGGCCATGCTAAAACTGATGCAGGGCATGCTGGGATGTGTAGTTCAACAACAGCTGGAGTGTTAAGGTTAGCCATCACTGAACTAGGTGCACTGAGTGGCATAATGTGAAATGGGGGTACGGCAGTGTGGAACAATGTGACATTTGGGGTATAGTGTCATTATGTGATATAAGGGCTACTGAGGCATAATGTGAAATGGTACTGTGATATAAGGAAAACTGGAAGGCACTATGGGGCAGATGTATTAAGCCTGGAGAAGTGATCAAAAAGTCCTAAAGCAGTGATAAGTGGAAGGTGATCATGCACAAGCCAATCATTACAGGTTTGAAAATGACAGGAGCTTATTGGCTGGTGCGTTTTCACCTTCCACTTATTTCTACTTTATCACTGCTGTTTTACTTCTCCAGGATTCATATATCTGCCCCTATGTCTCTTAATGTGCACTGGGGGCACACTGTACCATAACTGGGGGATGCTACAGTGTAGCATAATGTTCAATGCCGGCAATACATGTGTGGCATAATGTGAATTAGGTAGATACTTCAGTGTGTGGCCTAATGTAATTGCATTAGAAGTTGGTCACCTCAAAATAGTTGCCCTGGTGCCCCTCAACTTTAATCTTGCTCTGCTTGCAGAAACACTATGAATACACATTAGACAACCCTGTATTCCCTATATAGTTATCCTATAGTAAATGTATACACTTCCCTGTCTGATAGGGATAGAGAAGACTGACTAAACGTTTTAGGCTTATTAACCCATTTGGATCTGTGGACAAGTTTTGAATTTTTAATTGATACATCCAGACTGGCACAATGGATTTCTCCAGCTTCTCCAGCATTCACCATCCACCACTCATATACTGCATATACTTATGACGGACTTCCAAATTCTTTCACAAGTTGGTAATATCACATACCTTGCTCTGTATTATTCTGGATATTTAACACTGAGAACATTTACTTTCATTTGGACAAATATTGACTTGATAACGTGTGGTCCTAAATCCAGGAGATACACAAACTAGTGTTTATGTATTAAACTTACTGTATGCGATTCTATCAGTTTTAGCAAGCAGCTTTAATATACCTTAAAAACATTTGTTTTATTTCAACCACTTAGAACTTTGTACTTAGATTCCTATATGCAGTGGGGATTATAGAGAATATTACCATTAGTCATTTTTATTTGTTATTAATTGATTGTCTAGTTTCATTTGGTTCATATTGAACTATGGCGGTCATTCCGAGTTGATCGCTCGCTAGCTTCTTTTTGCAGCCATGCAAATGCATAGTCGCCGCCCACGGGGGAGTATATTTTCACTTTGCAAGTGTGCGAACACCTGAGCAGCTGAGCGGTACAAAAATATTTTGT
The DNA here is from genome assembly GCF_028390025.1 of Pseudophryne corroboree. Classification (NCBI taxonomy): domain Eukaryota; kingdom Metazoa; phylum Chordata; class Amphibia; order Anura; family Myobatrachidae; genus Pseudophryne; species Pseudophryne corroboree. Next base: position 1,004,446,031 of record NC_086444.1, on the reverse strand, counting down.
GCAGAACAAGACCAGCCCTGTAGTTACTTATCCTGTGCGATGAATCCAGCAACAAAGGTCCCAGAATTGACGTCAGACACCCGCCCTGCAAACGCCTGGACACGCCTGCGTTTTTCCAAATGCTCCCAGAAAACGGTCAGTTGACACCCATAAATGCCCTCTTCCTGTCAATCTCCTTGCGATCGGCTGTGCGAATGGAATCTTCGCTAGATCCAGTGCACAACAACGATGCTCTTTGCACCCATACGATGCGCGTATGCATGTGCAGTTTTGCCAATTTTTACCTGATCACTGTGCTGCGAAAATTGGCAGAGAGCGATCAACTCGGAATGACCCTATATATTTTAAGATTTTAGGCAGGAAGTAATGAAGTCCGAGTTGGCTATAGGTGCGGGTTCCTGGACGAACTCTGATTTTTTTTGTAAAAATCCAGTGATCCTGCAGTATAATTCCAGTGGTACTGGTGTATATGTCCATTGATAATGACATATATGTCCAGCGGTCCTGCCGTATAAATCCAGTGATACTGCCATATAATTCCAGTGATACTGCCGTATAATTCCAGTGATACCTCCGTATAATACCAGTGGTACTGGGGTATACGTCCAGTGATACTGCCGTATAAATCCAGTCCAGTGGTACTGCCATATAAGTCCAGTGGTACTGCCATATAATTCCAGTGATACTGCAATATAATTCCAGTGATACTGCCGTATATGTCCAGTGGTACTTCCATATAATTCAAGTGGTACTGGTGTATAATCCAGACCAGTGATACTGATGAATATATGCCAAGTGATACTGCTGTATATGTCCAGTGGTACTGCCGTATAATTCCAGTGGTACTGCCATATAATTCCAGTGATACTGCCGTATAATTCCAGTGATACTGTCGTATAAATTCAGTGATACTGCTGTATATGCCCAGTGGTACTGCTGTATAAATCCAGTGGTACTGTCGTATAAATCCAGTTCAGTGATACTGCCGTATATGTCAAGTGGTACTGCAGTATATGTCCAGTGGTACTGCCATATAATTCAAGTGATATTGCCGTATAATTCCAGTGGTACTGGCATATAACTCCAGTGGTACTGGCACATAAATCCAGTCCAGTGATACTGCCATATATGTCCAGTGGTACTGCCATATAATTCCAATAATACTGCCGTATGTGTCCAGTGGTACTGCCATATAAATCTAATGGTATTGGTTTATAAATCCAGTCCAGTGATACTGCTGTATATGTCCAGTGATACTACAGTATATGTCCACTGGTACTGCCATATAAATCCAGTGATACTGCTGTATATATCCAGTGATACTGCCGTATATGTCCAGTGATACTGCCGTACATGTCCAGTGGTGCTTCCATATAAATCCAGTGGTACTGGCGTATAAATCCAGTTCAGTGATACTGCCATATATGTCCAGTGGTACTGCCGTATAAATCCAGTGCCATTGCTGTATATGTCCAGTGGTACTGCGGTAAAAATCCAGCAGTATAATTCTGTAGTATAATTCCAGTGGTACTGGTGTATACGTCCATTGATGACGTATATGTCCAGCTGTCCTGACGTATTAATCCAGTGATACTGCCATATAAATCCAGTGGTACTGCCGTATAAGTCCAGTGGTACTGCTGTATGTTTCCAGTGATACCGCCGTATAATTCCAGTAATACTGCCGTATAATACCAGTGGTTCTGGCGTATGAGTCCAGTGATACTGCCGTATAAATCCAGGCCATTGGTACTGCCATATACAGTAATTCCAGTGATGTGATACTCCAGTGATACTGCCATATAATTCCAGTGATACTGCCATATATTTCTAGTAGTACTGCTCTATAAATCCAGTCCAGTGGTGTTGCCATATAAGTTTAGTGGTGCTGTCCTGTGCTGTATATAATTTACTCCAAATAAAGGAGTTATTAATATTTAATCCAAAAAATTTTCACAGGGTTTGCCCAGTGTGGTGTAGAGGTACGCTCTCCTGTACCGCATATTGGCCCTCATTCCAAGTTGTTCGCTCGCTGCTAATTTTAGCAGAATTGCTAATAGGCTAGTCCAGTGGTACTGCCATATATATCCAGTGGTACTGCCATATAATTCAAGTGGTACTGGCGTATAAATCCAGACTAGTGATACTGACGTATATGTCCAGTGATACTGCTGTATATGTCCAGTCCTACTGCCGTATAATTCCAGTGGTACTGCCATACAATTCCAGTGATACTGCCGTATAATTCCAGTGGTACTGCCTTATAAATCCAGTGATACTGCTGTATATGTCCAGTGGTACTGCAGAATAAATCCAGTTGTACTGCCGTATAAATCCAGTCCAGTGATACTGCAATATATGTCCAGTGGTACTGCCATATAATTCCAGTGATACTGCAGTATAATTCCAGTGGTACTGGTGTATTAGTTCAGTGATACTGCCGTATAAATCCAGTCCAGAGGTACTGCCGTATAAGTCCAGTGCTACTGCCGTATAATTCTACTGATTCTTCCGTGTAATTCCTGTGACACTTCCCTATAATTCCAGTGATACTGTTGTATAATTCCACTGATACTGCTGTATATGTCCAGTGAAACTTCCATGTATGTCCAGTGGTACTGTCATATAAATCCAGTGGTACTGGTGTATAAATCCAGTTCAGAGATACTGGTGTATAGGTCCAGTGGTACTGCAGTATAAATCCAGTGTTACTGGTGTATTAATCCAGTCCTGTGATACTGCTGTACATGTCCAGTGGTACTGCCTTATAAATCCAGTGATACTGCCGTATATGTCCAGTGGTACTGCCGTATAAATCCAGTGGTACTGTCGTATAAATCAAGTGCAGTGATACTGCAATATATGTCCAGTGGTACTGCCATATAATTCCACGTAAACTGAAGTATAATTCCAGTGGTACTGGTGTATAAGTCCAGTGATACTGCCATATAAATCCAGTCCAGTAGTACTGCTGTATAAATCCAGTGATACTGCCGTATAAATCCAGTCCAGTGATACTTCCGTATATGTCCAGTGGTACTGCCATTTAATTCCAGTGGTACTGGCGTATAAATCCAGTCAAGTGATACTGCCATATATGTTCAGTGATACTGGCGTATATGTCCAGTGGTACTGCCATATAATTCCAGTGGTGCTGCCGTATAATTCCAGTGATACTGCCATGTAATTCCAGTGGTACTGGCATATAAATTCAGTGATACTGCCATACAAATCCAGTCCAGTGGTACTGCCTTATAAGTCCAGTGGTAACTGCTGTATAATTCCATTGATACTGCCGTATAAATCAAGTGATACTGACGTATAATTCCAGTGGTACTGGCGTATAAATCCAGTGATACTGCCGTATATGTCCAGCGGTACTGCCATATAAATCCAGCGATACTACCGTATATGTCCAGTGATACTGCCATATATGTCCTGTGAAAGTTCCGCACATGTCCAGTGGTACTGTCATATAAATCCAGTGGTACTGGCGTATAAATCCAATCCAGTGATACTGGTGTATATGTCCAGTGGTACTGCCGTATAAATCCAGTGTTACTGGCGTATAAATCCAGTCCAGTGACACTGCCGTATATGTCCAGTAGTAATGCCTTATAAATCCAGTGATACTGCTGTATATGTCCAGTGGTACTGCCGAATAAATCCAGTGGTACTGCCGTATAAATCCAGTCCAGTGATACTGCAATATATGTCCAGTGGTACTTCCATATAATTCCAGTGATACTACAGTATAATTCCAGTGGTACTGGTGTATTAGTTCAGTGATACTGCCATATAAATCCAGTCCAGACTTACTGCCGTATAAGTCCAGTGGTACTGCCATATAAGTCCAGTGGTACTGCCGTATAATTCTAGTGATTCTGCCGTGTAATTCCTGTGACACTTCCCTATAATTCCAGTGATACTGTCGTTTAATTCCACTGATACTGCTGTATATGTCCAGTAAAAACTTCTGTGTATGTCCAGTGGTACTGTCATATAAATCCAGTGGTACTGGTGTATAAATCCAGTTCAGTGATACTGGTGTATATGTCCAGTGGTACTGCAGTATAAATCCAGTCCAGTGATACTGCAATATATGTCCAGTGATACTGCCATATATGTCCAGTGGTACTGCCATATAATTCCAGTGGTACTGGCGTATAAATCCAGTCAAGTGATACTGACATATATGTCCAGTGATACTGCCATATATGTCCAGTGGTACTGCCGTATAATACCAGTGGTACTGCCATATAATTCCAGTGATACTGCCGTATAATTCCAGTGGTACTGGCATATAAATTCAGTGATACTGCCATAAAAATCCAGTCCAGTGGTACTGCCGTATAAATCCAGTGGTATTATTATATAATTCTAGTGATACTGCCATATAATTCCAGTGATACTGCCGTATAATTCCAGTGGTACTGGCGTATAAATCCAGTGGTACTGCCGTATAAATCCAGGCCATTGGTACTGCCATATACAGTAATTCCAGTGATGTGATACTCCAGTGATACTGCCATATAATTCCAGTGATACTGCCATATATTTCTAGTAGTACTGCTCTATAAATCAGTCCAGTGGTGTTGCCATATAAGTTTAGTGGTGCTGTCCTGTGCTGTATATAATTTACTCCAAATAAAGGGGTTATTAATATTTAATCCAAAAATTTTTCACAGGGTCTGCCCTGTGTGGTGTAGAGGTACGCTCTCCTGTACCGCATATTGGCCCTTATTCCAAGTTGTTCACTCGCTGCTAATTTTAGCAGAATTGCTAATAGGCTAAAATCCGGCAGTTCTGCGCATGCGTATGCATCTCAGGGCGCACGCGCTAAGCAAATTTACACAAAACTATGCTATTTTACTCACAGGCGAACAAAGCTTTTCAATCGCTCTGCTGATTGACAGGAAGTGGGTGTTTCTGGGCGGAAACTGGCCGTGTTCATGGAGTGTGCTAAAAAAAGCAGGCGTGCCAGGTAAAAACGCAGGAGTAGCTGGAGAAATGGAGGAGTGGCTGGTCGGACGCTGGGCGTGTTTGTGACGTCAAACCAGGAACTAAACGGACTGAGGTGATCGCAATCTAGGAGTAGGTCTGGAGCTACTCAGAAACTGAAGGAAATTGCTTTCATTAGCAATTCTGCTATGCTAAGATACACTCCCAGAGGGTGGCGGCTTTGTGTTTGCACTTCTGCTAAAAGTAGCTAACGAGCGAACAACTCGGAATGAGGGCCATTGTTATATAACTCCAGAAGAATAATGAAGAACAAAAATTTGGAGGATAAAATAGGGAAAGATCAAGACCCACTTCCTTCTAGTGCTGAAGCTGCTGCTACTAGTAATGACATAGATGAAGAAATGCCATCAACGTCAACTGCCAAGGCTGATGCCCAATGTGATAGAGGGCATATCAAATCCAAAAAGCCAAAGTTCAGTAAAAAGACAAAAAAAAAAAAAATTTAAATGATCTGAGGAGAAATGTAAATTTGCCTATATGCCATTTACGACACGGAATGGAAAGGAACAGCTAAGAACCTGGCCTATGTTCATGAATAGTGTAAAGCTTCACATGATGATGGAAGCCCTCAACCTCCCGCTAGAAAAATTATAAGAGTTGAGCTGGCAAAAGCACAGCAAAGAACTGTACATTCTAAGATGTTATCAAAAATCCCCAAGGACAGTCCAAGTGTGTCGGCGGTTGTGATGCCTGACCTTCCCAACACTGGACGGGAAGAGGTGGCTCTTTCCACCATTTGCACGCCATCTGCAAGTGCTGGAAGTAGCACCCACAGTCCAGTTTCTGATATTCAAAGTGAAGATGTCACTGTTGAAGTTCACCAGGATGAGGATATGGGTGTTGCTGGCGCTGAGGAGGAAGTTGATGATGAGGATTCTGTTGGTGATGTTATTTGTTTAAATCAGGCACCGGGGGGACACCTATTGTCCATGGGATGAGTAAGCCCATTGTGATGCCTGAGCAAAATACCAAAAATCGACCTCTTCGGTGTGGAATCCAGACAACAGGTGTCAAGCCGTGTGCTGCCTCTGTCAATCTGTAATAAGTAAGGGTAAGGATGTTAACCACCTAGGAACACCCTCCCTTATACGTCACCTGCTGTGCATTCATCAGAAGTCAGTGTCAAGTTGTGAAACTTTGGATAAGAGCGTAAGCAGACCACTGACACCTAAATCCATTCTTCCTCCTGTACCCAAGCGCCTGCAAGTCACACCACCAACTCCCTCAACGTCAACTTCCTCCTCAGTCAGGAATGTCAGTAGTCCTGCAGGCCATGTCACTGGCAAGACTGAGGAGTCCTCTCCTAGCCGGGATTCCTCTGGATGATCCTTGAGTGATATGCCGGCTGTTGCTGCTGCTGCTGTTGTTGCTGCTGGGAGTTGATCGTCATCCCAGAGGGGAAGTCAGAAGACCACTTGTACTACTTCAACTAAGCAATTGACTGTCCAACAGTCCATTGTGAGGAAGATGAAATATGGCAGCAGTCATCCTGTTGCAAAGCGGATAACTGAGGCCTTGACATCTTTGTTGGTGTTAGACGTGTGTACTGTATCCGCCATTAGTTCAGTGGTACTTAGAGAATTGAAGGAGGTAGTGTCCCCCTGGTACCAAAACCAATCTAGGTTCCACTTCACTAGGCAGGCGATGCAGAGAATGTACAGAGATGTCAGAAAAAGAGTCCTCAGCAAAAAACAGCAGTGGCACCAGTAGCAGCATCTCGCAAACGCCAACTCTTTCCTAGGTAGGCTACGCTATATATCACCGCTTTCCATAAGAGGTACACTGATAACAACCTCTTACGGAAACTGAGAGACATCATCGCACAATGGCTTACCCCAATTAGACTCTCCTGGGTATTTGTGATATCGGACAATGTCACCAACATTGTGCTTGCATTACATCTGGGCAAATTCCAGCACGTTCCATGTTTTGCACATATAATTAATTTGGTGGTGCAGAATTTTTTGAAAAATAACAGGGGCGTGCAAGAGAATCTGTCGGTGGCCCGAAAAATTGTGTGCCACTTTCAATATTCAGCCACCGCATGTCAAAGACTGAAGCTCCAGCAAGCACTCCTGAACCTGCCCTGCCATCACCTAAAGCAAGAGGTGGTAATGAGGTGGAATTTAATACTCTATATGGTTCAGAGGAGGACCAGCAAAAGGCCATACAAGCCTATACATACACCTACGATATAGGCAAAGGAGGGGGAATGCACCTGACTCAAGCGCAGTGGAGAATGATTTCTGTCTTGTGCAAGGTTCTCCAACCCTTTGAACTTGCCACATGTGAAGTAAGTTCAGACACTGCCAGCTTGAGTCAGGTCATTCCCCTCATCAGGCATTTGCAAAAGCAGCTGGAGAAATTGAAGGAGGAGTTAAGACAGAGCGATTCCACAAAGTAGGTGGAACTTGTGGATGGAGCCCTTCATTCGCTTTGCCAGGATTCAAAGCACTACATTTTGGCCACCGTGCTCGATCCTAGGTTTAAAGCCTGCGTTGTATCTCTCTTTCCGGCAGACACAAGTCTGCAGAGGTTCAAAGACCTGCTGGTGAGAAAATTGTGAACTCAAGTGGAACGTGATCCGTCAACAGCTCCTCCTTAATTTTCTCCAGCAACTGAGGCTGCGAGGAAAAGGATAAGATTTATAGCCCACCCACTGGCGGTGGCAGTCAGGAGCAAGTGCTGACATCTGGTCTGGACTGAAGGACCTGCCAATGATTACTGACATGTCTACTGTCACTGCATATGATTCTGTCACCATTGAAAGAATGGTGGAGGATTATATGAGTGACAGCATCCAAGTAGGCATGTCAGACAGTCCATACGTATACTGGCAGGAAAAAGTGGCATGCCCTTGCACAAACTGGCTTTATTTTACCTAAGTTGCCCCCCCCTCCAGTGTGTACTCTGAAAGGGCATCCTGTGATGGTGGATTCCAGTGGGGACAAATTAATACTCTGTGAGGATGAGGATGTACACACTGAAAGGGGTGAGGAATCGGAGGATGAGGATGAAGCCGACATCTTGATTCTGTAGAGCCAGTTTTTGCAAGGAGAGATTGATTGCTTCTTTTTTGGTGGGGGCCCAAACAAACCTGTCATTTCAGCCATAGTCATGTGGAAGACTCTGTCGCTGAAATGATTGGTTTGTTAAAGTGTGTATGTCCAGTTTATACAACATAAGGGTCGGTGGGAGGTCCCAAGGTCAATTCCATCTTGCACCTGTTTTTCTTCTTTGCATCATGTGCTGTTTGGGGACTCGTTTTTTAAAGTGCCATCCTGTCTGACACTGCCATACAACTCCAGGGACACTGACGTATAAATCCAGGGTTACTGCTGTATAAGTCCAGTCCAATGATGCTGTCTTGTGCTGCATCAGTCCAGTGGTGGTGTCTTGTGCTGCCATAAGTCCAGTGGTGGTGTCCTGTGCTGTATATTATTTACTCCAAATAAAAGGTTATATACATTACTTATATTATTATCCAAATCATTTTTACAGGGTTTGCCCTGTGTGAGGTAGGGTTAAGCTGGCCTGTGCTGCATATTATTATAATAGCTCCAAATAAAAGGGTTATTATTATCCAAATTAATTTTACAGGCTTTGCCATGTGTGTGTGTGTGGTTTAGGGGTATGCTCTCCTGTGCCACCAATATTGTGCGTGTATTATATATTGGCAAATTCTAGCATGTTCCATGTTGTTTGTGCCGCACACTTGTGTCGCTTAGCTTAGCCATCCAGCTACCTAATTGCACCTCTTTTTCTTCTTTGTATCATGTGCTGTTTGGGGCCTATTTTTTAAATCTGCCATCCTGTCTGCCACTGCAGCGCCACTCCTAGATGGGCCAGGTGTTTGTGTTGCACACTTGTGTCGCTTAGTTTAGTCGTCCAGCCACCTCAGTGCAACCTTTTGGCCTAAAAACAATATTGTGAGGTGTTCAGAATAGACTGGAAATGAGTGGAAATGTTATTGAGGTTAATAATACCGTAGGATCAAAATTACCCCCAAATTATGTGATTTTATCTGTTTTTATGTTTTTTTCAAAAATCATCCAGTTCCAAAACCAAAACAGGAAAGGGTGGTTTTGGCAAAACCAATCCAGATCCAATATATGAGCATGGAACCAGAACCGAAACCAAAACACCAAACACGAAAAGTTCCCACCGCACATCTCTAACATGTTTACTTCATGCGTGAGAGGGCAGGCAGTAGAGAAGGATGTTTATGTGAGAACCAATCACAGATGCCCAACTAAAATAAGATTTCAGATTTAACATCAATTGTTAGACACAACATGGAAAGACAAGAAGAGTTAAGAAGGCAAAGAGGCAAACATTTCCAACAACATGACTCTAACAGGTCAGCCATACTAAAAAAGCAAATTGAAAAAGCAAATTGTGTCATAAAACTTGCATTCTATATATCGCATGAATGCTAGCACTGGATAAATGGTAGGCCCAGTTAGAAATGCCAAGTTGTGGTAATTGTGAGGTTAAGACTTTCCTACAAACTGCAACCTGGGAGAAGTCATTAAAAAGTGGTGAAACCCTCTTGGACCCCAAAAAGTGACACATGTGATAACAGGACCATAAAGAAAGCTGTTATTTGCCTTAAGGAAAGTACTGGACTAGGCCTCAATGGGTTTGCAGGACATGCTTTAGATCTTAAAGGGGGTGATTCAGATCTGATCGCTGCTGTGTGTTTTTGCTCAGTGTACAATCAGATCCAAACTGCGTATGCACCGCACTGTGCCGGCGTGTCGCAAGGCTGCAACGGGTATCAGAGCCCTGCAACGGAATTGTGTGAAGGATCCATTCGGATGGGCGTTCGCAAGGAGATTGACAGGAAAAGGCCATTTGTGGGTGGCAATTGACCGTTTTCAGGGAGTGTCCGGAAAAACACAGACGGTCTCAGGCGTTTTCAGGGAGGGTGTCTGACATCAGCTCTGGCCCCGATCATCAGGAATCTATCGCACTGGAAGAGTAAGCCTCTGGCTTTGCAGAGACTGCACAAAATCAGTTTGTGCAACCCTGCTACACATACGATCACACACTTACACAGCAAAATACACTCCCCCTGAAGGTGGCAACTATATAATCACAGGACTGCAAAAAATCGCTGCCCAGCGATCAGATCTGAATGACCCCCGTAAGTTTGAAGAGGATGTAGTGCAACAATTGGGAATAATTTCTGATGGCAGGAGGTGAATGAGGAGGGGAGAATCATACCTAGCATGTGAGGGACTGATCCCATGAGTAGTACTCAAAACATCCTTAAGTGTCACCTTGCCACCCCTGATTTACAAGATGAAAAAAGGAAACAGAAACAGGTACAGTGCAGAAATTAAGCATACCTACCAACATCGGGAGATGATAACTAGGGACTTCCTGGCACTACCGAAAAGGGGGCATGGTCTATAGAAAAAGAGGGGTGACTTTGAAGGAGTGCCTTAATCGCGAGCCACACCCCAGTGTCAAAGTCAGAAAAATGTCTCAATGCACGTTGCCATATTTGCACCGCACACTGGTCCGCGCTGCGCGTGCATGCGCTCTCCCGTGGATGCGCATACCCGCAATAACGTGCACTCGCAGGCGCGGTATGCGTATTTACGGTAGAGTTTATATAGTCGTAGCGTGCGACTCATTCGTTACATATTTTCACAATTAATGTAGTTTATAGATCATGGTCCCTTTGATAGATTCTGAAAGTTTGGTTAAAATACAATGTCCCAGAGCTGAGGAATCCCTCTTTATATCGTACGAAGGGTCTAACAGGAATCATACAGCAGTGTTTGGTACCCATCGGAAGAGTATTTAATTAGCAATATTCCGGTGTTGGTTTGGAGCGTATTAATCGCTCGTGCGAATAGTTATGGACATAAGAAGTTTATGTCCATTTCTATTATTTACACATACTCAGGTATGCGGCGGGAAACCCAATTTCCCACCCACCTGAGCTGTTGGAAATCGTCACAGCCCACCTGTATGAATCACCCTATGACCTTTTGTTATGATACAGGGCCGAATTCCTTCGGCCAATGGACAATGGGATTGTAGGACCAGGAGATTGCATTGTGTGTGGGGCATAAATAGGCAGGCCGACCACATCCAGCTCTCACTCTCTCATCAACGGTTATCTGCTGATAGCCGGGAGCTGGATATCGAGGCGCAGGCGATCATACCCTTTGTGCGTAAGTTTCTCTCCGTTAACATTGTCTTTCTGTGAGCCAATTTCTCTCATCTCATCTCTCTCTCTCTCTCTCTCTCTCTCTCTCTCTCTCTCTGTTCTGTTCTCTCATATCTCCCCTAGACTAGGCTAGTATTGTATTGTATTAGATAGTATTGTATTGTATTACATTTAGGTCAGTGTAGTATTGTCTTTTTGTATTTATTGTTTAGTTCTGTGGTTAGGAAGTCTCTGTTATATTGTAGTGTATCATTTGTACTGTTATCCCCTTTTACAAGTATATTAGATATAATACAGTTAATAGGCTTTGGAACCTAAACCAGCATCTGTGTATTTCCTATAGTGTTAAGTGTTCACTTGAGCGTCGGTGACGCTCAAGCAGCTTTGTAGTTAGTCAGGTTACACAAGGTTGCACTTACACCCTGTACTCACATTAAGGTATTCAGTGTATTTCATTGGTATAAGGTTTTATCATAAAGGTATAGTGTTGTGAGCGTCTGCATCGCTGGTGACCTCCTCGTGGTCTCGAGCGTAAGCTACGCCATAGCGAATCATTACCCTAGACATAACCAATAACGTGTCCTGTGATCGCTGGGCCGTGAGCGAACGTGACGCTTGAGCGTCTCGCCTACGGCTGAGCGATCGTTACGCAACTAGCGTACCATTACGGTACTTCTTAAGTAAACAGCGTACAGTGTTCTTAGCTTCATAAAGGGTTGTTATACGACAAAGGAATTTAGCATTGTCAATTGGGGACTCGTCCTATCCTTCTCATATCTGCACTAGGTAGATCAGCAGACATTATCCCTCCAGCAAAGGGTGGGAGGTTGTCTCATAGTGCTGGCGGGATAAGCGTCTGCTTCGCTTAGATAAAGAGTGCTGAAGGAATCCGGGAACCGGAAGTAAGAACAAAACGCTTGTGTCTTTTAAAACTGTTTATTTCTCTTCTGTCTTGCGTATACACGCACGCATACATATATCTGCATTTTCTGTTTCATTTTCGTATATCACTATTCCTGTTTGCCAAATTTTATAGTTGATAGAAAGTGCTAAAAAGAGATTTGCTGTTATTTCATAGTAGAGGTGATAGTTAAAGTATAGAACAAACACACGGTTTGTCTGAGATACAAGGCAGTCAGTGTGGATTGCGGTAGATGATCAGGGATCATTTACATTGATAAAAGTATATATTGTGTTACGGTGGACCTTTGCATTGCGTACACGTGTCGCTAACAAAGACTAGCGTACGCAATCCAAAAGGCAGACGCACGCAGCGTTCATTACGCAACGTAGCGTCCGGTTACGCCCACGTAGCTCAAGTTGTGAAAAAGTTGAATTAGCGCAAAGCGATAATTAGCGCAAGGCGATAAGTAACGCACAGCGGTAGATAACGCGAAGCGGTAAATAACGCAAATCTATTTTTGGAAAATCGGAAATTTAGTTTAACAGATCCTGCTCCTAATTGGTAACACTGTTGGGCTAAAGACAAATTTCTGCGCAGAAATAGATATAGAAACAAAAGTGTGCTTGTGTTGAGTGAGTGTGTTTTGTATACAAAAGTTTATATAACTTTAAGGTGGAACCAAAAGGAAAGCCGGGTACTCGTCAAGGGACATACGTGTAAGTGACATATACGGTGGCTAGGGAGGCATCCCTGGTTAAATAATATTTGAGCATTAGAGTATAGCGGACCATAAGGTAACAAGACCAGGAGGTCATAAGGTAACAAGACCAGGAGGTCATAAGGTAACAAGACCAGGAGGTCATAAGGTAACAAGACCAGGAGGTCGTAAGGTACTAAAAGAGGTCCGCTATAAAAGTCCAGTGGCACAACGCCTGGGGTGTTGGTGCAGAACCCATATAGGCCATACAAGCTCTGGCTGAAGGAATCGCAGCCGGAAACATAGATTCCATTGATCTTTCAGTACATGACAAGTAGTGCTCGTGTACTGAACGATTGGACCGCACGTAATTGTGTGCAGTAGTTAGTAATCTGACCTAATACCATTAGAGTAAAGTGGTCACAAACGCTATTTGTACATTCTGACGTGATTTGTGTAATTTTTTATTTTTGGAAGGGAAGTTCGCTGGTCACTCGGGAACTATCCAACAACCGATACTTACTGGGGACTGGTAGGTCCAGCACGCCCCAGTAAATAAAGGTTCACAGGGGCCCTGGGTTGGGTACAGCAGCTCTGGTTACAGTGATTGCAGTACTGGCCAACGTGGGCGAGAAGTAAGTGGGGTACTTGGTAAACCGCCACCGCCGGCCTGCCCAAGGACTTCTTGGTTTGTTTGTAAGGGTTCGCTGAAAGCCTTGATATTCAAGGAGGAATAAGCAACGCCTGCAGATTATGGGGGCCAGTTGTTCAGGTAGGGGGCGATCAACCTCGGTTCGGGTTGATTCAGAGAACCGATCCATCGGGTCGGCACGATATGTGATGTGTAAGAAATATGGAAATCACGCTGAAGTTTTATGTGATGAATGGGAGAGAATGACTGTACAAGACAGGGACAAATTCCCAAGAATAGGTAGCTTCAGTCCAGTAGTGTTACAAAATTTAAGGAGGAGGATAAGTCTCATTGAACCAACGAAGAGACAAAATAAACATTATGAATATTTACAGTTATGGCAACAGGAAAGTGAATTACAAAAAGAGTCTATTGACTTTTCTGACTCTTATCTTGAGAGGAGAGATATGGCAGCAGGAGAGGAGTTGATTGCGGAGAGAAAAGCACAAAGGTGGAACAATAAAAACGCTCTTAGCAACTGTAATATAGATTATAAGGATAAGTGTAATAAATGTAACCATGATTATTGTAATACTGTTGAATGTACAACTATTAACCTGTGCAAGCTGCACCCCATGTCAAACCTCCCTCAGGAATACAAACAAGAAAGTGAGCCCAGAACGATGTCGGCACCTCTTCCAGTAGCCATCCTACAAGACATCCAGGTGGACACGACCAAAATGGTAAAGGCAATAATCGAACCCCCTAACAGAGGGTCAGGTGAGGTCGTGTCCACAGGTACGTACAATGTTTCATATCACGCACAAACAGATGTACCCCATATTGTAAGACCAACACAAGATGATGTAACTGAGCTCGATCTGGCCAGGGTGATCTCAGTCCCCAATGGGAAGACTGACGATCAGGGAATCATTCCCGTCAAGGACAGTGCAATGCGCTGTCTCTGGTCCCGGACCGAATTGAGATCAATTATGTCTGAATTTCCTGACCCTAGGAGAAATCTAGCCAAATGTCAAAGGTTTATTAAAGAACTAGGAAACGCCACAGAACCCACCAACAAAGAGTGGCGGACAGTGCTGAGGGCATGTTTGCCCTCCAGTGTTGACCCTGAAAAATTCATTGCTGATTGTAAATTAAACACGGAGGTACCTTGTATGGAGGAACACAATCAGGAATGTATTAGGCAGATTAACCGACAGTTAGGAATATATTTCCCAGCTGCTGTCAAGTGGAATGACATTCTCTCCATAAGGCAAAACGAAAGGGAAAATGTTTCTAATTATTTCAATCGAGCACTGCAAATAATGGCTGGAAACACTGGGATCGCAGACATCAAGACAAATGCACAACATAAAGGAATAGCGGTTAAGGTATTAATGAATGGTTTAAAGGATGAATTAAAAACAAGGGTACAGACCACCAACCCAAACTGGAGAGATATCTCGGTGGCCGCACTAAGAGAGGCCGTCATTAATCATGACCTGAATATCACCAGGTACAGAGAGTCACTAAGAGATAAGTTAATGGCAGCAAATATACAGGCCCAAACCACAAGACCACCCCAACAAAAGCCCCACACCCCTGCGAGAAACCCAGATATGGTAGTCTGTTACCATTGTCATAAAAAGGGACACATCGCAAGAGATTGTAGATCAAGAGAAAGACAACGACATAATCATGGTATCCAAGGAACCAGGGAAGTACAGGGGAAACGATTGATGATGATGAGCATCCGAGCGTTTGAGGAGGCATCAAATCAACCAAAACCCCAGGCCATTGGCACATGGAGGAACTTAAGGATTTGTGATCTGTGCAAAAGAGAAGGGCATTGTGCTAGCAACTGTAATAACCCACATAAAGTTAGACCCCCTAGACCAAGAAATGAGCAAAATTACAATACACACCATTATAAGCAGGGATCACATAGGAAGAATTTTGAGCCACACCCATGATAGGTAGTCAAGAAAGGTGATCATACGACTGATGGTAAGCCTGAGGTAACGGTTAATAAATTGGGAGGTCATTCACTGAAAGACACAGGAATGACCAGGTGAAACGTTGTAAATGTATCAGTGAAATGTTTTTTTTCTCTCTCTCTCTCTATCCCCATCTCTGACTAGTAGTGGTAAGAATTCACACATTGCATATCCACTTGGTCCTTGCAGAAGTCTACCAAACCCCAGCATGACCTCCGCCACAATGTATTTCTGGCCAGATACAGACAGTGGAGTAATGCAGGTGCTGGTGGGGAGGGACTGCTCAAGGAGACCAGTAGACACATAGATATGACAGCCTGATAATCTGACAATGTTTTTCTAATGCTAACAATGTTTTCTTAATGTTGACAATGTTTTAAAAATGCTTTGTTTCTCTTTTCCTATTGATGGTTATTGTCGAGTTATGTAATGTATATATGCACATGAATTGTTCTCTATCTCTTTTGTTTTTTTGTTGTCTCTCTCTTCCCACTCATGTTTCCATGGTTTAAAGATGGTATGTCACCCCTCAGTTGGACCAATGGTAATGCCAGATTTTTGCTCCTTACAGAAAGATCGTCGGTTAGGAAGGAATATTGCATCACCAGAATGATCGTTTTTGAAGACTGAGAGACAACACCTTTGAGAGGACAGCAGAACAAGAAGAACAACAAGACGAGAGAACTTATTATCGTAACGAGTTCTCTCCCCCTCAAACTGTTTTCTTATACCCCCTTTACAAATTTCTTCTTTTCTCCTCCTGTAAGATGGACTTGCCCCAAGAGACTGTGATATGGATTTTTCCCGTTAACCATGATGTTGACCAGAGCAGTCTGTTTCGGTGAGAGTACCAGTGAGGTCGAGAAAGGATCCAGAAAGGTCCTGATGACTGAGACGGAGGTGTAAATTTCCAATAGCAACCCAATCACCAAGCAAAGGCGAGTACCGGGCACGATCTAACAACCATGTTATCTGTAAACATTTTCTTTGAAGGATTGTTAGTTCAAAAAGAAAAACTGTATCTGTAGGCTCTGTGACAATGGTTGAAGATGGATGCATAAAGAAATGCCAATCCAGTCTTAATATCCATATGGACCAGCATCCATTGAGTGACCATCACTCCTTAGTGAGTAACGTGTTAAATAAAACAGATTGTTGGGTATGCTCTCAAGTACCTCAGGGTCACAGCAAATCAGGGCTAGTACCATTTCCTTTAACGTTAGGGGAGGTACTTGAGCTAAGTGGTGGGAGACCGGTGGACAGGAGGTTTAACATCTCCAGCCCTCCTAGTTTGAAGCTCCACCAATACCATGTGGATAGGTCCCTCTTATGTTTTAACATCTCCAATCCCAGAAAACCGGGAAATTGGGAAGTGTCATGGAGTAACCAAACCATGACCTTTTCACACAGAGCAGATAGAATGCCTACAGATACAGAGCTCGTACGCCACATAGCCAGTAGAGGAAAATCTTTCCGGTATCGATATACCTTAGGAAATAGGATTACTAGAGTTGGAGAGGTATCACCAGGATACTGTGCACATATCGTACAAACTGATACGTGCATTAGGCAGATGGAAGAATTAGGGTCAGGAGATTTCACCTGGAAGGTTTGTAACATGGTCATGTCCTTCTCCGTCCCATATGTTCTCCCCGATGATGCATATTTCATATGTGGGAGAAAGGCGTACAAGTGGCTTGCCCCAAACTCTGAAGGATTGTGTTATATTGGAAAAGTATTGCCTGAAGTGATGACTGTTACACATGACAAAATGAAGGACATACACCGTGGTGCCCAAGCTCCTTATACTCACACTCATTACGAGCACCGAGTTAAAAGACAACTGTCAGAAAGGTTAGAGCATCCGGCCTCTGATCTTATCCATGAATCCACCGGGATTCAGGTTCTGATAGCGTTAGATTTCACTCGCACCGCTCGAGGAGTGATGAATTATAGATACATTTCCGCACTCGCCAATTTGTTAGATAATATCACTGAAATGTATGATGACACGTTTAGATACACTGGAAGAGAACTTCAAGCTTATAAAACAGAACTAGTTCAGCATAGGATGGTTCTTAATTATCTTACAGCAGTAACAGGCGGATATTGTGTTACATTGGCAACACAGTACGGCATAAAGTGTTGCACGTATATCACAAATAGCACCGAGGTTCCGGTAGAGGTCATAGACCAAAAGATGGACGATATTCTCCAATTGAAGTGGGAATTTCGTCGAAAACACAATCTCACCCTTGCTGCTGTAGGTAATGAGCTGACTGGTTGGGTGTCATGGTTGAACCCGCGAAATTGGTTCTCCGGTTTGGGAGACTGGGCTCAAGGAGTCATAATGGATGTTGGAAAGTTTCTACTATGTATCTTGGGTGTCGTTATATCGATTGGATTGATATTTAGATGCGGGCAGGCTTTAATGAGGTGCAAACAAAGTACAAAAGTGATGAGCTTGAGGAGTGAGGAAACCGTAATTAACCTGGATTTGATTTATGATCCAATGATAGAAACCAGGATGTGATGAAAATGCGATTATACGGTCCGTTTCTTTCACCTGTTTTTCTGCTTTTCTCCAAGATACAAAGACCCCCCTTGGACGAGGAAGCTGACGAGACGAGATGTATACAGACAACGGATTGACCAAAGAAGAAGATTTGACAACTTTAAATATGGACACTTGATGAACTTTGCCATGGATCCCCAGTTTCCCTAGTATCTTTAAACTCACGCTAGCCCAACATTTTTGTAAATCTGATGGCTCAGACAAAGCTATTTGCTCATGCCTAAGGAGCAATACAGCGCAAAGAAGACGACTCTCAACAGATACCGAAAACAACTTCGACGACAGATGTACATTTCCCTGACATAGAATATCATTGCATTTTTCGTAAGTGTTCTTTATCTTCATCTCTACAACCCTCAGGTAACGACACACATAGACGATAGGGAATACAGGCACAGATATCAGCAACCACATACCTCCCCCATTCATGTATCATCAACTAAAATGTGCTCCCCATTTTGTTCAAAATCCGAAAAGAGCTCGGTAAAGTTTGACAGCCCATCCACAGACCTGTACCACAGGATAAGAAGGAATTCAAATGTATACTTCGCAATACCTCGAAGCTTGATTTACAACACGTACGGCACGATGATACATGACCCCCCAAACATGGATTCATACACACATGCTTCTGCTATCTCACTAGGTCATACCCTCTTCACACCTTCTCCTCTCTCCTCCCCTACCCAACCATGGAAATCAATTAACCCCTGACTTACATTTTTCTCCTTAAATGTTTTGTGGCAGTTATTATTGACTGCCAAAGGGTGGACTGTCAAAGTCAGAAAAATGTCTCAATGCACGTTGCCATATTTGCACCGCACACTGGTCCGCGCTGCGCGTGCATGCGCTCTCCCGTGGATGCGCATACCCGCAATAACGTGCACTCGCAGGCGCGGTATGCGTATTTACGGTAGAGTTTATATAGTCGTAGCGTGCGACTCATTCGTTACATATTTTCACAATTAATGTAGTTTATAGATCATGGTCCCTTTGATAGATTCTGAAAGTTTGGTTAAAATACAATGTCCCAGAGCTGAGGAATCCCTCTTTATATCGTACGAAGGGTCTAACAGGAATCATACAGCAGTGTTTGGTACCCATCGGAAGAGTATTTAATTAGCAATATTCCGGTGTTGGTTTGGAGCGTATTAATCGCTCGTGCGAATAGTTATGGACATAAGAAGTTTATGTCCATTTCTATTATTTACACATACTCAGGTATGCGGCGGGAAACCCAGTTTCCCACCCACCTGAGCTGTTGGAAATCGTCACAGCCCACCTGTATGAATCACCCTATGACCTTTTGTTATGATACAGGGCCGAATTCCTTCGGCCAATGGACAATGGGATTGTAGGACCAGGAGATTGCATTGTGTGTGGGGCATAAATAGGCAGGCCGACCACATCCAGCTCTCACTCTCTCATCAACGGTTATCTGCTGATAGCCGGGAGCTGGATATCGAGGCGCAGACGATCATACCCTTTGTGCGTAAGTTTCTCTCCGTTAACATTGTCTTTCTGTGAGCCAATTTCTCTCATCTCATCTCTCTCTCTCTCTCTCTCTCTCTCTCTCTCTGTTCTGTTCTCTCATATCTCCCCTAGACTAGGCTAGTATTGTATTGTATTAGATAGTATTGTATTGTATTACATTTAGGTCAGTGTAGTATTGTCTTTTTGTATTTATTGTTTAGTTCTGTGGTTAGGAAGTCTCTGTTATATTGTAGTGTATCATTTGTACTGTTATCCCCTTTTACAAGTATATTAGATATAATACAGTTAATAGGCTTTGGAACCTAAACCAGCATCTGTGTATTTCCTATAGTGTTAAGTGTTCACTTGAGCGTCGGTGACGCTCAAGCAGCTTTGTAGTTAGTCAGGTTACACAAGGTTGCACTTACACCCTGTACTCACATTAAGGTATTCAGTGTATTTCATTGGTATAAGGTTTTATCATAAAGGTATAGTGTTGTGAGCGTCTGCATCGCTGGTGACCTCCTCGTGGTCTCGAGCGTAAGCTACGCCATAGCGAATCATTACCCTAGACATAACCAATAACGTGTCCTGTGATCGCTGGGCCGTGAGCGAACGTGACGCTTGAGCGTCTCGCCTACGGCTGAGCGATCGTTACGCAACTAGCGTACCATTACGGTACTTCTTAAGTAAACAGCGTACAGTGTTCTTAGCTTCATAAAGGGTTGTTATACGACAAAGGAATTTAGCATTGTCACCAGTTTTCCATCACTGTGGGGGCATGCGCATCGCTCTGCGAGCTGCTGGCCATGCCCCCATTCCGTCTGTCACCCGTGAATAGACGATGTGCGCATGGGCACAGCTACTATTCACCACTGCTCTGCTAGGCAGAGCAGCGAGTGACAGGAGCCTCCCAACAGCCCCCCCCCCATCCCCACCCCACTGCGGGATACTGCTG
Source organism: Pseudophryne corroboree (assembly GCF_028390025.1). Lineage (NCBI taxonomy): Eukaryota > Metazoa > Chordata > Amphibia > Anura > Myobatrachidae > Pseudophryne > Pseudophryne corroboree. Next base: position 1,004,425,587 of record NC_086444.1, on the reverse strand, counting down.
CCTGCGGGTGAGAAAGAGGGACAGTCCCAAAAAAACGAGACTGTCCCACAAAAAATGGGACAGTTGGGAAATATGATAAAGACATGGGGCCTAATTCTGAGTTGATCGCAGCAACAAATTTGTTAGCAGTTGGGCAAAACCATGTGCACTGCAGGGGGGGCAAATATAACATGTGCAGAGAGAGTTAGATTTGGGTGTGGTGTATTCAAACTGAAATCTAAATTGCAGTGTAAAAATAAAGCAGCCAGTATTTACCCTGCACAGAAACAAAATAACCCACCCAAATCTAACTCTCTATGCAAATGTTATATCTGCCCCCCCCCCCCCTGCAGTGCACATGGTTTTGCCCAATTGCTAACAAACCTGCTGCTGTGATCAACTCAGAATTACCCCCATGATGCATAAATAAACATTAACATTGTGTTATTTTACTCTGATATGGTTGTAAGACAGAGATACTATCATGGGCAATTACACTGCACATGCATTAAACATTTCTTTGCTATGCCTTTCACCACGGTGATCTATAAGTCTATAAGAAACATGTACCATACCATCTGTAGGTGACGGATAGATAACTTGCATATTTTATTTAGATAAATGGTGTGATCAAGCACTTGTCACATGGTGCATCAATCACAACTGGAGTGGGTGGGAGCAGCACAGTGAAATCTGGCAGGCCTGGTGGAAACTGGAATTCATGCAAATAAAGTAGACAGCATACTAGAAAATATTTTTATTTGTGTTTTACAAAGTGCGAATACAGACACAGCTTCTAAGTTTTCCGTGGAGCTTTCCAAATATAGTTAGCTTTATAATTAGAATTCCAGAGGCTGTGTCCATCCACTGGATTGTATAGAACAAGTGCAATTGCAGGAAAAGACTGTAAACAAAAGCAACAGGTGTTTTGCCTAGCAGGAGTGAAGTCATTTTAAAGCTTAACAACAGCATATTAATCTGTCTCTATTCTGTGTAGCACCGGCATTAAAGGATCCAATCTGCAAGCATAAATATTTAGTTCCAACACTAAAAATGTGCAACACTCTAGCAGCAGATAATCATTTATGTTTGAAAATCTCAGCTATATATATATATATATATATATATATATATCAATTGTCTGCAGTCATCTATTGATGCAACCATGATTATATACTCTGTATTTGTCTTATATTGTCTTTAGGGTGTCCAATACCGGGCCATTTTTTCAATCCCAGATATCAGGATTGAAAAATGGTAAATTCCAGGATTCCTGGGATACCTGGGATTATCTTTTCCCTGTGTGGCCGCCCCTCTCACCCCGCCCAGCACACATAACTCACCATACATCACGGGCGGATGGGAAACATCCTCTTCTCTCTCCCGGCGGCGGGTGATGGAGCAGCGTAACCTGTGACTGCACATCACGCTACGCGGGGGGAGGCAGGAGGAGGGAGCCAGGAGGAGGGAGCCGGGCAGCATCTAAGCAAACTGAGGACGCTCAATGCTGATCCCTCAATCCCCGGGATTGGAGCTTCCAATCACGGGATTGACTCCCGGCCATTTTTGGGTTTAAATCCTGGGATCCTGCCAATCCCGATGCCGGGATTGGCCTCCCTAATTGTCTTGAACTGTAAGTCACTGTTTTTGTTATTTGGCACTATATAAATAAAGGATAATAATAATAAAAATAATAATAATAATGTTATATATATATATATATATATATATATATATATGTATATATATATATATATATATATATATATATACATTTGTACATCTGATCAATGGGGAATCAAAATTCTAGTGACATTCTTTCAATAACAGTTTTATTGGTTTTAAATGCTCATTTTCACAGTATTGAGATACAAATAACAGCGGGTATACAATAATATTGTGGTACGACGTAGCATCAAAATAGTTAAGATGAGACAAAATGAGAGCAAATTAGAATAAAAAGGTAATAGTCAGTCAGCTACATGGGAGAGAATCAAAACTAGTTGTTTCATCACCTTGATAATACAAGTCATACAGATTAAAGATAAAAGAGACAACATATACATGCTGCAATAGAATGAGTACCATGTTTTATGCACAAGAAAATAAAATAACAACAGCTTGTAGAGAGAAAAAATAATACGTAAAATGGATAAGAGGGACATGGGGAAAATAGGGAGGGGGAAGATGAAAAAAACTTATATTGGGCTAATGATTGGGAAAGATATGGTTGAAATGGAGGGGTGATAGAGGAGAGGAAAAGTCATACATGGAAGAAGAAAGGGGCTGTTCTTCTAGTAAAAAAGTGTACATATATAAAACAACAGTGTGTAATATAGACAAATAAAATCAGATCCGATCATACCTAGGCAGAGATCATTCTACTAGGCTATTACTTTTAATGTAAGGGGGAAGGGAAGTGCAGAGGAGGCGATAGCAATACAGGACCAGGACCAGTATCAGCAAACAACCAGTTACAAGGTAGTAGAGCGCCATGTAGACTAATCAGTACCTTCAAAAATTTTCATAACTGAATCTTTATCAGTAGGGGACAGTGAGTTGATAAAGGGACTCCATTTTCAAAGAAATTTGGTAAAGCCCAATTCAGGATGGGTAAAGAGAGATTTCCTTTCAAAATAAAGTAATTGGAGTAATTTTTGTAAAACTTCGGATAAAGGTGGTCATTCCGAGTTGTTCGCTTGCTAGCAGTTTTTAGCAGCCGTGCAAACGCTATGCCGCCTCCCACTGGGAGTGTATTTTAGCTTAGCAGAAGTGTGAACGAAAGGATCGCAGAGCGGCTACAAAATTATTTTGTGCAGTTTCAGAGTAGCTTCAGACCTACTCAGTGCATGCGATGACTTCAGACTATTCAGTTCCTGTTTTGACATCACAAACACGCCCTGCGTTCGCCCAGCCACTCCTGCGTTTTTTCCTGGCACGCCTGCATTTTTCTGAACACTCCCTGAAAATGGTCAGTTGACAACCAGAAATGCTCTCTTCCTGTCAATCACTCTGCGGCCAGCAGTGCGACTGAAATGCTTCGTTAGACCTTGTGTGAAACTATATCGTTCGTTGTAATAGTACGACATGCGTGCGCATTGCGCCGCATACGCATAAGTGCAGATTTTTTACCTGATCACTGCGCAGCGACCGAAAGCAGCTAGCGATAAACTCGGAATGAACCCCAGAGTCGGGCTTGTTTTGGAAATCCAATATATTAAAATCACCTTCTTTGCCACTGTTACAATCACAGTTAGAAGCGGATGGGATTTAAATCTATGGGGGCTTAGATTCCAGTTCCAGTTAGAGAAATTAGCGAACAAGCAAAGCTAACATATCAGGTGCCACACGTGTTTGAAAACTCTTTTTAATGAAACCAATAATTTTATGCCAGAATTTTTTAATCTTCCCACATGACCAAAAACAATGTATAAATTTGGCAGGTTTGAGGGTGCATTTTGGGCATGCATCTGTTTTATTAGGAACAATATGACTTCTCTGGGCAGGGGGTATATATATACTGTATGCCTTATGAATGGTTCTAAAGTGAACTTCCGGTAAGTATGCAGATTGAAACCATTTTAAAGTCTGAGCGAAATTACCAAAAACATCAGAGGCCGAGAAGAGGGTATATCTTGATGCTAGGAATCATAACTGTGGGGTAAGATGTGACATTAGGGTCAGGAAAAAGTTTAAAATATAAATGTAAGGTTTTATATGGGATACGACTTAATAATTGAAGCAGAGACACCAAAATGTCAGGAGTAGTAGACATAAGAGCAATGGAATTTAAAGAAAGTGCAAAATGGCAACCCTGCAAATACATAAAGAATTGATTATTGGGTAGGTAATAAATAGTCTGGAGTAAAGAAAAGGGCAATATATTGCCTCCTGGATCAAACACTTTGGAGAGTAGTGAGAGGCCCTTGTCCTTCCAGCAAACAAATAGGGAATTCGACAGGGACGGTGGAAATTTTTGATTATCCCAAATACGTATGTATGGGTTGCCATGATAATCTCTCTTTAATTTTTGGTTGCTCGAGAGCCATTCTTTGTAATTATCTATGATTAAAAATATCAAAGGGAATATTAGAATGTTGAGAGTGTAGAAGAGCACTCGGAGAATATGGGTGAAAAAGAGCATAATCTAATTGTCTGTGTAAGAGGAAGTGTGCAATTGCCAATCACTGATAAAATGGAACAAAATAGTTAAGGAGTAAAGATGAAGATTCGGGACCAATAAACCTCCATTTTGTCTGAGCATCTGGAGTTTTACCAGTGATATTCTAGCCCGTTTCTGTTTCCAAATAAATGTGGCCATTAGATGATCAAAGGAGGTGAAATCAGAAGGAGACAGGCAAATAGGTAAGATTTGGATAAGATAAAATATTTTGGGGAAGATTGTGCTTTTAATTATTGCTATTCGGCCTAGAAGGGAGTGAGGAAGATCTTGCTAATTATTAAGTACAGTACAGTGGGTATCTTAGATAGAGAAGAGGTATAATTAACTTTATAGGTAAGAGGACTGGAGAGGGTGATGTGTATACCTAGGTATTTGAGTTTATCCCATTCAATTTTAAACATAGATAGAGAAGGAACAAACCTAGTTATCTCACGAGGGCCTGAAATAGGGAGAACTTCAGATTTGAAATTTTTTATTTTAAAACCAGCAATGGGACCAAAGGAAAAAAATAGATTCATAAGATATGAGACAGAGGTAGTCGGATTTGAAAGAAATAAAAGCATAAAATCAGCAAACATTTATATTTTCAATTCTACTGGGCCTATTTTCACACCTGATATATTTGGGGAAGCACGGATGGCAACCGCAAAAGGTTCAATTGCAATGGTGAATAGGAGGGGGAAAGAAGGCATCCCTGTATCGTAGCTCTAGCAATACAAAAGGGTGAGAATAGGAGACCATTACATGAAATTTGTGAGGTGGAACCAGAATATAAAAAAATAATTACAGATATAAAGGAAGGGGGAAATCCAAATTTCAACAGCGAGTCATTTAGGTGGGGCCAAAGAACCATGTCGAAGGCCTTCTCTGCATCCATAGCCAAAAAAATATTAGAATCACAAGATTTGTCATTGTTAAGGTGTTGGATAGCCGAGAAGACCTTGCGGACATTTTTTTGCAGAGTGACGACCCATTATAAACCCGATTTCATCTGGGTGTATTATAAGGGGGAGTATAGGATTGAGTTCGTCTGCAAACATTTTTGAGAGTATTTTGTAGTCTAGATTTAAAAGGGAGATAGGACGGTAGGATCCCGGATTGGACAGGTCTCTATCTGGTTTAGGGAGGACTTTAATGAGAGCTGAGTTAAAATACAACGAAACCAATTTAACAGTGAGAATATGATTATACATCTAAACTAAGGTTTCAGCTATTTCAGTGGCTAGAAACTTGTAAAATTCCCCAGAGTACCCATCTGGGCCGGGTGCTTTGGCTGGTTTTAAGTGTGGTATAGTCTGTTTAACTTTGTCAAGAATGATGGGAGCAGTTAAAGAAAGCAATACTGATTGAGGAATCTGAGTTAGAGATGGGTAATCCCAACTAGGGTCTGGCTAGGCAGGAGTAATGAGGGTATTATCTGAAGGAGTAAATTTGGAAGCGGACGAATAGAGAGAACTGTAGAAAGAGTGTATAACCTCAGAAATTTGCTGATTATTGTTAGTAGTACGACCATCAGTAATTTTTAATGGGTGAATTAACATAGGTGCCCTTGTACCATTGAGTAAATTTATTCATAGCCTACCCATTTTGTTACCGAATTTGTGATATTGGAAATTTATATTAAATAAATGACGATCTCCTAAGGTAGCAAGGTGTTCGTCAAAGTGTGTCTTGGCCTGTAAATATAGAGCTTTAATACCTGGGGAGGACAGAGTCTTAAATTGTTGATATGCAGCTGTCAATATATTCTGGAGGGTTAGAAAGATAGAGGTCAAAAGTTTTTTATTAACAGAATAGTACGAAATAATCATCCCTTGTAATACTGCTTTTGCCTTCTGCCAGTACAGAGGTGGGTCAGAAGTTGCATGGGATGCATAGGTCTCAAAATAGTCCCTCCAAGCCTCTTTAAGTTTGTCACAAAATTTTTGAGAACGGACTAAATGTGAAGGAAACATCCATTATCTTGAAGATGTAACATCTGTTGACAGGCTAAGATCAAACCACAGAATAGCATAGTCTAATATTGTGATGGTTTCTATAGAGTGCCCAAAACATCAGGGATAAGCGAGTGTGAGAGGAGAAAATAATCTATTTTTGATAAAGTGCTGTGAACAGCTAAAAGGCAAGTGTATTCTTTATATGTTGGATTAAATGCTCTCCAAACATCAGTGGTCTGTAGTCTAGCAGCAAATTGGGGAACACCAAATTTGGGGAGAGGTAGAGATTTGCTGGAAGGATTGAACCGGTCTAGAAATAATGATGAGACTAGATTAAAATCCACCCAATAATCAACCCTTCATGCATGTGTGTACTGAGTTTCGCCACTAAGGTATTAAAGAAGCACTTCTGGTAAACATTTGGGGCATATACATTACATTAACAAAATTGCAAGGCAACAGTTACAATGACAAACCTTCGGTTAGGGTCAGGAAAGGACTGATACATGTATGGAAATACATTTTCTGGCTAGTATTGCCACACCTTTCTTCTTGGAATTGAATGGCGCCACTGCCACTAGTGACAACCCATCATAGCTAGCTTTTTAGTTTTAACATCGGTTAGGTGGGTTTCCTGCAGAAATGCTAAGTCTAATTTTTGTCTAGTAAAGTAAAGCAGGATTTTGCAGCCTTTAGCAGGGGACTTAATTCCCCCCACATTCAAAGAGCCAATTCTAAGGCGGGATATAGACATAATTAATATTTTAAGGGAATAATGCAACTAGAGAATAGAAAATCCATGTATAGGGTAAGAGTAAAAGGTTACCAAAAGATGTCTGCAGAGGGAGAATGAGTAGAGAGAAACAGACAAAACACAACAATATAACAACTAGAAGATACAATCCAACATGGGATTTAAAGTAAACTATGTATGCAGTTCATACAGACTTCTGGTCTAAAAACATTAACAAATATAAAGAGGAAAATAAGGGCGTCCTGGGAGATGCCCAATAATGTCAGCAAGTAAACGGGGGTAACAGAAAAGCACATCTAACTAGAATAAACATAAATCCCTGAAGTGTTACATTCTAGTACTCATCTTGCAATGTATATAAGCTAAGCACAATACAGGAAGTGGGAGGCATAAAGAAAATAAATAAAAGCGGTTTCACAGGTCATTCAACCACAGGAGTGGAAGTATGGTTAGTTCAATGTAATAATGAGAAGTATACCTATAAAATGTACACTATAATTCTAATTAATACAACCCTGCAGGTAGAGAGCAATTAGGTACGGATTAAACTGAGAGAGTATATAATAATGTCATAACGTCACAACTAGAGGAAGCATAATAATGTGGTATAATAAGATACAACCAGTCTGTAACAGGCAGATTCATTCAATATAATGTAGAGAAATTCAAAGAGGAAGGTCTACGCCGGGGATCAGGCCTGAGAGGACACAGGGTCAGAGATATCAGCATGCAAGGCCAAATCCTCATCACAGAGGAATGCTTCAGCATCATTGGGGCTCTGGAAATCATAAAACTTGTCATCCACATAAAGACGAAGTCTGGCTGGATAAAGCAATGCCAATTTCTTTTTTTGTCGACCAGACGAGAACAGACGGGAGAGAAGGCATTTCTAGCACGGGTTAATTCTGCTAAAAAATCTTGAAATAACAAAAGCTTCTCATTATCCCACATAAGAGGACGTTGGCTCTGAGATGCATTTCAAATAGCCAGTTTATGAAAGTAGTTTAGACATCGAAAAATCACTAGGGTGAGCATCAAAAACCCTAGGGTGAGCATCAGTAGATGTAGGAGCAGGAGATGCAGGTGGCGTTGATGTCCGGGCACCATATTAGAGTCAGCACTGCGTTTCTCTTGCCGAGGAGGTTGTGGCTTGGCAGGAGCAGATGGAGCCAAAAATGTATCCATGCGCTGGGAGAGGTCAGCGGCCACTACTCAGAGAGCTGGGGACACGTGGAGCCACTCAGGAGAAAGGTGCAGGGAAGCAGGTGCTAGGAGAGCCGGTGACATGCTGGGAGGCTGCTGGGAGGCCGCGGTCAGGCAGGAGCACTTGCCGAGGATAGCGGTTTGGCTGGGGAGGACGGAGACGGTTAGTGCACCATGTTCAGGGGGCAGTCTGTGCCAGTAGCCCATTTCTAGAGAGGCTATAAATAGCCTTGTAAAAGGGTGGGTAAGGGGGGCAGGTCCCGGGAGCTCAGCTATAATGCTGCTTGCAGCACGAGGCTGGAACCAGAAGTCTCTCTAGTGACATTTTTAATATAGGAGAATACACAGGCATACCCCCCAACTTCCCCAGGGCTGTCCCTCCATCCCATGTTTCAAGATTTTTGTCCTGATTTATGAACATGTGGGAAGTAACAGCCACAAATATGTGCCCCTTCTATACCTTGTTTACAAGCAGCAGGTATATGCGGTACGTATGAGTATGTTTTTAGAAGACCTATATGTAGCCCAATGCTTCAGAATCAATAAATACAGTATGTGACTATGACAGAGGTGGCATGCCCTCCCAGAATCACATAAGCAAACACTCCTTCTCATGGGCATCACACTTCTTTGTTGATCCAATACACAAAATCATAAACTTAAAAAATAAGCATCATTATTATTTATAGTATCCTCTACTGTAAAGAAAAGCAGCAGTAGTCATTTCTGTGTGTGTTGTATGATTGTATTGGTGAAAATCGTAATTAAAGTTATAAAATCGTTTAATAGTTACATTTAATTTGGGATTATACAGTATTATGCATTAGTGCCATGTTTTATACCTTTACCAGTCTTGATCAAATATATGAAATACAGTCAGTTTTGATCAAAACAAATAAAATACTCCCAGATTTTAAAGGTTAACAAAAAAGGCATGTTAAATGTTATTCAGAATTTTAGTTCATAATCTAAAAGTTCATGGAATACAGTTTAATTTCAATTGGTTTTGAATATGATATTGTCCAGATGGTGACCTTCATTTGTGATACAGTGACGCAACACTTGGTGGGTCATTTCCAGCATGATCGCTGCAATTTCTTGACAAAGCTCACTTTCATTTGTCTGGCTATGTTAACAAGCAGAATTTTCATTACTGGACAGAAAACATTCCTCATCACAGTCAACGGGGCCATCTAAGGGGGTCATTCTGAGTTGATCGCTCGCTAGCAACTTTTTGCAGCGCTGCGATCGGATAGTCGCCGCCTATGGGGGAGTGTATTCTTGCTTTGCAAGTGTGTGAATGCCTTTGCAGCCAAGCGGTACAAAAACAGTTTGTGCAGTTTCTGAGTAGCTCTGGACTTACTCAGCCGCTGCGATCACTCCAGTCTTTTTGGTCTCGGAATTGACTTTAGACACCCGCCCTGCAAGCGCTTGGACACGCCTGCGTTTTCCCAAACACTCCCAGAAAATGGTCAGTTGACACCCATAAACGCCCTCTTTCTGTCATTCACCTTGCGACCGACTGTGCAAATGGATTCTTCGTTAAATCCATCGCCCAGCACCGATTCTCTTTGTGCCTGTACGATGTGGCTGCACATTGCGGTGCATACGCATGCACAGTTTTGCCGAGTTTTAACCTGATTGCAGCGCTGCAAAAAGTTGGTAGCGAGCGATCAACTCAGAATGACCCCCTAAAAGCGGAGGTCTGCAAAAATTAACTAAGAACCGTTAATAAACCAAAGGCTGCTATATGCCAAGAAATGACAATATCATATTCAAAACCAATTAAAAAGAAGCTGTATTCCATGCACTTTTAGATTATGTACCAAAATGTTGAATAGTATTTACCGTGCATTTTTTGTTAACCTTTAAAATCTGGTAGGGTTTTTTGCCTCACCCTATATTTGCTGTGTACAGGAATAGAATACTTTTGTTTTTTTGTTTTTGGTTACCAATTTATCATGTGTTTGCTTCGACATGGAAAATATCTAATTCTGTACTATATAACACCTCAAATTCAATTTTCAATCTAAGGAAGTAAGGCATCTTGTATATCTTCATTTAACATACCCCATGGGGTTTGATAGCACTGACTTTCAACTTTTACTATGTAATCTTGCATTTCTTCTGTACTTATACAGTATATCTTCACTTATCTTTTTTATTTAGCTACTTAGTTTATAAATAAAGTAGCTGTTCTTCCGGTTCTTCTTACAGGAGTTTCTGATTTTCACGGCTGTAAATATAAAAATTTGGTAAATCTATAGAGATGTAAATTTGAGACGTCTTAATATAAGTAAATATTAATCCATGGTTCTTGGCGTTACCCGAGGAGCACCTGTAGCAGATACGGCAAAAAGTGACAGGACATTTTTGTAGTTTATTACATTTTACCCACTGGAGGTGCAATCCAAATTTTGATCCAATTGTCCATTTTGGCATTATCATTCGCAAAACACAAGTCATGCTTTGGTAATGACATCATTATGTCAACCCCCTGTTCATCCCATTAGGGAGGTTTATTAAAATTCTAAATACGTCATTTTCCTATTTCTCACCTGCAGAATACTTATGTTAAATTTCAGCTTCCTAACAAATCAGAAAGTAAGAGAATTAGTGATGAGCGAGTCAGTGAGTGAGTGAGTAAAAGATACGGTAAAAAGTGACAGGACCATTTTTGTAGTTAATGAAATTCTACATACTGGAGGTGCAATCCAAATTTTGATCCAATTGTCCATTTGATTGTTATCATTCACGCAACTCAAGCCACGCTTTGGTAATGAAGTCATTATGTCAACCCCCTATTCATCCCCTTAAGGGAAGTTTATTAAAATTCAAATGACGTAGTTTTCCTACATACCAGCTGAAGAATATTTACTGTATGTTAAATTTCAGATTCCTAATATATCGGGAAGTAAGAGAATTAGTGATGAGTCAGTCAGTGAGAGATAAAGTAAAAATTGCCAGAACCGATTTTGATCCAATTGTCCGATTGGGTGTTATCGTTCACGCAACGCAAGCCACGCATCGGTAATGCTGTCGTTATGTCGACCCCCCTCTTTCATCCCTTTAGGGGAGGTTTATTAAAATTCTAATTCCATAGTTTTCCTATGTTCCACCTGAAGAATACTTTTGTTAAATTTCAGCTTCCTAACATATCAGGAAGTAAGAGAATTAGTGATGAGTCAGCGAGTGAGTGAGTGAAAGGTACAGTACAAACTGACAGAACCATTTTTGTAGTTTATGAAATTCTACAGACAGGAGGTGCAATACAAATTTTGATCCAATTGTCCATTTGGGCGTTATCGTTCATGCCATGCAAGCCACACATCGGTAATGATTTCATCATGTCAAATGTCAGTCAGTCAGTCAGTAAGTGAGTGAGTGAGGGCTTTCACATTTAGATATGTAGATTATTGTATTAAATATATTGATTATTTAAATAAAAAGGAGGCATTTATCCACCAGACAATTCATTGTAGGCAGGTTTTCTAAACTGTGAGTTGATATTCTGTTACTGTGACTTTCGATTGATCTTCAATTTCAAGGCTAAATATTTATGGTTATAAAGAAGAAAAATGCAATCTTGCTAAAATCCTCTGACCAAATCCTGTAACATAGAAAAAAACTTGCAATCCAGCAGAAAGTCCACAATCAGCCAAACAAAAATGGTTTACAAGCTGGCAAGGATCATTATGATCCATTTGTATTGACAATAGGGGTCATAGGTAATAGGGTCTGAGTTTGCCAGAGGTGCGAGATGTTGGCCGATCTCTGGTATTTTTTAAAGCAGCAATCATTTCCAAGGCAAGGTTTTGCTTTGTAAATAATTTACGCTTTGAAAAAATGTCTGAGATCGTTCGGCATCCCGGCAAACCCGGGCCCTATTACTGTACATATTCCCCTAGACCCAGGCAACCACTACAGATTATACTTTGCCAGTAAGCAAACACGTCCTTACTGTGCTCAGCCTATGCTAGACTTTTCAAACTTTTCTTTTTGTTCTGTCTCTATGAGCAAATCTGCATACACAAATAAGTATACTAAGTAAAGCCTGTAGTGTGAGCATATGCAGAACCACTTTTTTTTACATTACACAAACTGATGTATGACCAATTTAGCATCAATTCCTCTATTCAAGTACAGAAGTGTGTGGTGAAATGTCAGTGTATGTACAGATGTGTCCTCATACACTATTGTTAAAAAAAAGGAAAGGTCCAGACCATTAATCTCTCTCTCCCCGTCTACCCGGTGACTGCTGACACATACACCCCCTGGACGGGATACCCCCGGACCAGCTGGACAGGGACACAGTGTCCTACCACCACAATGGCTGGGATAGGTGCAGGAATGTGGTCTAGCATTCCAGGGTCCAGAACATTTCAGTTTTTACCAAATTTTCCTGTAATGCCCCTTCCACGTAATGCCCCCATTAGTGCCAGTTACAAAAAAATGTCCCCAGTAGTGCCAGATACACAAAATGCCCCCAGCAGTGCGAGATACACATAATACCCGCAGCAGTGCCCGGTAGACAAAATGCCCCAGTAGTGCCAGATACACATAATGCCCCAGTAGTGCCAGATACAAATAATACCCCCAGCAGTGCCAAATACACATAATGCCCCCAGCAGTGCCAGATAAACATATACCCCCAGTAGTGTCAGATACACGTAATGCCCCAGTAGTGACAGATACACATAAAGCCCCAGTAGTGACAGATACACATAATACCCCCAGCAGTGCCAAATACACATAATACCCCCTGCAGTGCCAGATACATGTAATGCCCCAGTAGTGACAGATACACATAATACCCCCAGCAGTGCCAGATACATGTAATGACCCTATTAGTGCCAGATACACATAATGGCCCCAGCAGTGCCAGATACACATAATGGCCCCAGCAGTGCCAGATATACATAATGGCCCCAGCAGTGCCAGATACACATTATAACCCAGTAGTGCCAGATACACATAATGCCCCAGTAGTGCCAAATACACACATGCCCCAGTAGTGGCAGATACACATATGCCCCAGTAGTGACAGATACACGTATGCCCCAGTATTGAAAAATAAACATAATACCCCAGCAGTGCCATATATGCATAATACCCCCAGACATGCAAGATACATGAATTCCACAGCAGTGCCAGAAACACGGAATGCTCCCAGCAGTGCCAGATACACATAATGCCCCCAGTAGTGATCACTGCTGCTGGGCAGCTGCTGCTCATGTCTGAAGAGAGGGGAGGAGAGCTCAGTGCAGTGCACATCTCTCCTACCCCTTACTGAGTCCAGTCTCCGGTGGCCATTTGAAATATGGCAGTGTCATGAGCCAATCATAGCCCGCTGTCTTGCAGCCAATCAGGAGCCACCGCCGGTCAGCGAACTCTGATTGGCTGATGGTCAGCACCACATTTGAAATGGCCATGTGCCTTTTCTAGCTCAGCACCCCTCACTGTTGCTCGTATTGAACGTGCCTGGACCAGGTACTGCGCACACACTCATACACACACACACACATATATATATATATATATATATATACACACACACACACACACACACACACACACATACATGTATAAAAAAGCATATTATATAATTTTCACTAGCACATTTACTGGTGCTAAATTTACGGAAGATATAGCTGACACCCTTTATAAATAGGGAGTGACATTAGTAGACTGGTCCTGGGCCGAGCATGCCGGCATGGGGATGCTATATAGGTGAGTTTTATGTTACTAGTGATGTCTTTGTCTCTTGTCTGTGAGCACCTACAAAACCTTATGAAGGGACCTGCTGTAGCCCGAAATGCTGCATAGTTTATATGCTCGTGCTTAGACTCACAGTTGTCATGCATGGCATGTATCTCTGGATTTCTTACCCTGGATATGTATGTATGCATACTTTAACTTTGTGGACATTAAATATGTTTTTATATTAAATCCAGGAGTGCTGTGTCCATTCTGAACTTTGATCTGTTCTGAACCTGCAATGTGTATATATAGATGTATATATATACACTGCTCAAAAAAATAAAGGCAACACTTAAACAACACATCCTAGATCTGAATTAATGAAATATTCTTATTAAATACTTTGTTCTTTACATAGTTGAATGTGCTGACAACAAAATCACACAAAAATGATCAATGGAAATCAAATTTATTAGCCCATGGAGCTCTGGATTTGGAGTCACACTCAAAATTGAAGTGGAAAAACTCACTACGTGCTGATCCAACTTTGATGTCCTTAAACCAAGTCAAAATGAGGCTCAGTAGTGTGTGTGGCCTCCATGTGCATGTATGAACTCACTACAACACCTGGGCAGGCTCCTGATGAGGTGGTGGATGGTCTCCTGAGGGATCTCCTCCCAGACCTGAACTAAAGCATCCACCAACTCCTGGACAGTCTGTGGTGCAATGTGGCGTTGGTGGATGGAGCAAGACATGATGCCCCAGATGTGCTCAATTGGATTCAGGTCTGGGTAATGGGCGGGCCAGTCCATAGCATCAATGCCTTCATCTTGCAGGAACTGCTGACACACTCCAGCCACATGAGGTCTAGCATTGTCTTGCATTAGGAGGAACCCAGGGCCAACCGCAACAGCATATGGTCTCAGAAGGGGTCTGAGGATCTCATATCGGTACCTAATGGCAGTCAGGCTACCTCTGGCGAGCACATGGAGGGCTGTGCGGCCTCCCAAAGAAATGCCACCCCACACCATTACTGACCCACTGCCAAACTGGTCATGCTGGAGGATATTTCAGGCAGCAGAACGTTCTCCTTGGCATCTCAGACTCTGTCACGTCTGTCACATGTGCTCAGTGAGAACCTGCTTTCATCTGTGAAGAGCACAGGGCGCCAGTGGCGAATTTGCCAATCTTGGTGTTCTCTGGCAAATGCCAAACGTCCTGCACAGTGTTGGGCTGTAAGCACAACCCCCACCTGTGGACATCAGGCCCTCATACCACCCTCATGGAGTCTGTTTCTGATCGTTTGAGTAGACACATGCACATTGTGTGGGTAGTAGACTCCATCTCATGCTACCACTAAAGTGAAAGCACCACCAGCTTTCAAAAGTGACCAAAACATCAGCCAGAAAGCATAGGAGCGGAGAAGTGGTCTGTGGTCAACACCTGCAGAACAACTTCTTTATTGGGGGTTTCTTGCTAATTGCCTATAATTTCCACCTGTTGTCTATTCCATTTGCACAACAGCATGTGAAATTGATTGTCAATCAGTGTTGCTTCCTAAGTGGACAGTTTGATTTCACAGAAGTGTGATTGACTTGGCGTTACATTGTGTTGTTTAAGTGTTCCCTTTATTTTTTTGAGCAGTGTATATATATATATATATATATGTGTGTATGTGTAATGTGTCTCAGTATGCTCCAGTTCTGTATCAATCAGCAGCAGGTAGCAGTCTGGAGGATATATGGCACCCTGCTGCTGCCGCCAAGCCGGCCACCTTCATGGAGCTGCTGCTGAGCCATGGGCTGTGTTGTGGAGTCCAGGTGTGGTAGAAGTGGGGCAGCACTTTTTTATGTCACTCGCCGTGACGCATGGAGGCACCGCCGAGAAAAACTATAGGGAAGGCTGAGAAAGCCTTCCTCTGTCTTTATGCCAGCGGTGCTTTAATCCACTGATGCTGCGGCCAGTGAAAGGGATCTCAGGAGTTGAGGGAGGAAGGGGCAGGGCCTGCCTAGGATGCTACAGGGCAGGCTGCAGTAGTAGGAAATTTTATTTCCTGTATACTATAGCACAGTTGTGCGATGCTCTGGGCCTATTTTGGGAGGTTGGCCTGGAGCTGCAGCTCCATCAGCCCCATTGTTAATCCGGCCCTGCCTGTGCAAATAGGTCAGATAATACACTTGCTTGTATGGTCGCATCTGATGCGATCATGCCAGGCAAGTGGTTAAAGGATGCCTACTAGTCAGGCTGAGGCAGACAGAGATTTTGAAACTGCATGGGTTCAATACCTTACATTGTTTAGTTAATTATTAAGACAAATGGGCAATAAAAGACACAGATCAAACTCAAATAACATATTGTTATGGCTGACACCTAACTACTTAATTTATGGATGTACTAAATAAAACCACTAACACGTAATTAAAAAACTGTATTTGTTCATCTGTAAGCAAGAGTTTTTGTTGTTGATATTGCATCCATGCTGAAGTGTTTACAATGTCCATTACAATTGTGCAGACCACAGTGCCTGAAAGTGGGCATCTCAATACTCATAAAGTGTATTTCCCACTACTGTATATGTTCAGATTATGGTATGTGTTCAATGTGTGTGAGTGATTTAACAGCTTTCTAATAGGTTTTCTTCACAGCTTGCATGATTTTACAATGAGCAGTATAGGACCTGAGAATCGGGTATCAATTCATGGTCGAACTGGCACATAGGGGTACAAGGGAAACGCCCGGTGGGCAACACTGCCTTAGGGCTCAACTCTTTCTCTAGGGATCAGGTTCCAGACTGTGTACTTGAATTTATACATTTATCTTACTTTATTCTGCACAGGACTATGGTGTATGTTCTACAGTGCATTGCTGTTATTAATCTGGTATACAATCTTATGGACTAGCAGTATTTACTATATATTTATCAAGTGGCCCAGACCATGCACTCTGTAATGATTAGCCAAGCCTCTGTAGTGACTGACCACACCCCCTCTGGAGCTTGGCCACACCCCAAAGCATGGGCCCCTATCACTAAGCATGGACCCCGCCCCTTACCTGTGGACAATTAATGCCCCATTTGATACTGGTTATTATCATACTTTATCCAGAAGGGTTTGCTTGTCACTAATGTCATGAGCTTATCTATTGGTTAGAGAAAATATTCACAATACATTTTTTTTTGTGGAAGCACATATAATGTTAATTTAACATTGATATTTCATCAAGGATTATTTTTAAATGAAATCTCAGCTTCTGACTAGATGTCAGTCTCATTATCAATGTGTATTTTATTACAGACTCTAGATTAAAGGATTCCTAGCTGTCATTATGTCAATACATGTTTTAACTCTATGTCACAATAAATAAATATTCATGAGATTATGCACCTCATATAATCAAACAAATGCAAAATTATCTGTATTAGTTTGCATATGAAATTCTTCTGTATAATCTTCATTAAATGACAGAATAATTAAGCTAGTGAATGCCTGCTATTTAAGAGTATACAATAGCTTGGCTGCTATTTGACAGTACAAATCAAAATGCAGTATGTTGAAAAAGATTAAGTGCAGTGAGAAGCCTAGGGTAAAAGAACAATGTGGCAGTCACTTTAGAATTCAGAAAGAATGGCTTGTTAGTCAGAAATTGTGTGTGGGAATCATTTGCAGATGTATTTCTAAATGTTAGTGAAATAGAAACCTTTTAGTTGACATGGGTTTATGTTAAAAAGGATTTTAATTTGATTTATAAGATTGTATTGGTTTATTTCTACTTAGGCAGCAGTGAATTTCAGAACCAAAGTACCTATTGTAAAGTGACCAGAGGCGTCGGAACAGGGGGGGGGAGGCAAGGGGGCAGCTTGAACCCCCAAATAAGATGGAGGTGCAGGTGCAGGGAAGCGCTTACTTTCGGATCTCCGCAGACGGTTTCAACTTTAAAGGTAGTCTATCGCAGGGTGCGGTATCCATTCTTCTGTACTAGCTAGCTGTCTCTTCACTGATGCATTACTGAGAGGAGGCGTGGCTGTGCTCACGGGATGCCCCAACAAGTTTAGCATGGCCACGCCTCCTCCCAGTAATGCATCAGAGAATAGACAGACAACTAGTACAGAAGAAGGGGAGACCCATCGCACCCTGAGACAGCAGACTACTTTTAAAGGCTAAGCCACCTACGTAGATGCGGAAGAATGTGCTCCCTGGTTGAAGGAGAGGAGACCACAGCAGGGGTGCCAAAATGAAATCTTAACTTCAACCCCCCAGCCTGAAATCATTCTGGCACCCCTGAAAGTGACATTCCCTTTACTGTTATTTGCAACTTTGTACTGTGAGTATGCCATTCCCACAGTGCAGTGGCATCACAAGCCGGTTGCAGGGAGTGTGGATCACACCCAGGTGTCACCATTGGAAGGGGTGCCACCTGGCTCTTGTTCAGTGACAGGAGCTTGGTGCTGCAGAGTGATATTCTCATGCAACATTCGGCTCCTGTCACAGATGAAGAACCGACACACACATAGCCTAGTCTCCTGGGGCAGCCAGCATCTACGTTGATGCTGGATATGCCCCCAGAGTGACGGAATGCAGATACCGCAAAGTCACATCCCTTTTTGTTAGGCCACACCTCCTTTTTGGCCGAACAGTGCAGAGCGCGCACCGGGTGTCACTACACTCAGTGACACCTCTGATACAGTGTTGGACTGGGACATTAAGGAATGCAATAGTAGGGGCCCATGATTAAAGGATGTGGCCAATCTTAAAAGGGGGGTGTGGTCAGCCATCACATAGGCTTAGCTAACCATTATAGAGTGCATGATCTTGGTCCCTTTATACCAACATATAGTAAATACTAATTGTGTATGCATGAAAATCTATCTGATTGATGATAACAATGCACTGTAATGGATGCATTATAGTCCTTGGAATGCAGTATAATGTAGCATAAAAGTACATCATTTGTATCACCTTAGCATTTTTTAAACCCTGTGAGTAATGATTAAAATTGTGTTCCAGAATGGAGCAGTAACGTGTGGTCAAGCTAGGCGAAGCCTCACCTGTCATACAGTACTCCAGTATACGTATTTCAGAGTTTTGACTATAAAAATTATTAGAAGAATACTAAGATGATATTAAGAACTTCTAAATATCTTTGCATTATTATATCCATTTTTATAGTCAAAACTCACTACAAAATCGTGTGTGTGTGTGTGTGTGTGTGTGTGTGTGTGTGTGTGTGTGTGTAAATCTGACTCTAATACTAGCTGGTGCCTCCGCAGCCACTGACCTCACCGTACCTCACTGGCATGGAGTATGGAAATCATGCACAGTTAGGGATTACTGAGGCCTGAAGGACTGACATTGTAAAGAACTGATGTAGATAGTGAGCAGAACTTAGTCAAGGGAAATAGAGGGGTGAATTAGTTTTTGAAAGAGGTGATAAAGATTTGCATAAATGTCATCATGGCATAATTTTATATGTAATGTATGGCACAAATGTGCCTTCAAAAAGAATGTCAGAACAAGAAATAATGTTGTTGGAAGAATATAATGGCACCCCTTGCACCCATTAATACCCCTGTATGTAAAGGTAATGGGTAATTTAGGGGGGTTTTGTATGAATTGCTCGCGCACAAGATCCCAGCAGTCATAATACCTATGCCAGAAATCCAAAGATGGATGGGTGTTTTCCCCTGTCCCCTACCCTCTATCCCTAACCCTGTGTTCCTGAAGCCTAACCCTAACCTCCCGCCTTAGTGCATGGTGCAAAGGTACCTAATCCTAAATCCCCATCCCCGCTGACTATACCTAACCCTCCCTTCCCTGCAGCCTTCACCTAATCCCCCTGGGTGTCTAACCCTTCCTCCCCTCAACTTAACCATAAACAACTCCCCCATCCCCACGGCCTAACCCTAACCCCATGTCTGGTGCCTAAACCTAAATCTCCCTCCCCCAGCCCTAAACCTAATCCACTGGCTATACTTATGGTCGGGTTGCCAGATGCTGGGATTGCAGTGTCAGTCTCCTGGCCCTTTTGAATTTCCGGCATCTGGATTCTCAAGGTTGTCGGGAATCTGGCATTGATATTTCAACTGCTGGGATCCCAACAGCGGGCATTCCTACCGCATCCCATTTAGGGAATAGTAATCACGATAAAGAAATATATTTGACATGACTTTGAATTGGTATTATTAGTATTTTTTTGCAAGGGAGCTATAACACTATTGTGTTTTATCAGCTAAGAAAAGCATATGTAGACTGAAAATAAAATAAAAAACAGAGAGACTAAATAGGATATAAAATTAAAAAAGAAAACATTTCAAAAAAATACTGTTAGATGAAATATAAATATATGAAATACAAATGTAGCAAGCAACATAATTTAAAAAGAAAATAAGGTTACAAAAAATCTGAAACTGAAAAAAGGTGGCTAAATATGGCAAGCTAAATCCAAAAAATACTATTCAAGAGCATAGCAATCAAGAAAAAATTGCAGATAATATTGGGCCACATAATAATAAAATAGGAAAAATAGGTGTAGGCGATAACAGGGCCGTAACTAAGGGGGGGCTAGGGGGTCACGCGCCCCGGGCGCTGGAATGTGGGGGCGCTAGGGAGGCTGTTTCTGCAGCCAAAATCTCTGGTTGCTGCGGAGGTGAGGGAGAGAGGACGGAGACAGTAGTCTGGCCGGCGCGGTTGAGCAGAGCCGAGCCTGGGACTGATGAGAGCACACTGGCTGGCGGCTGCAGTCAGTCAGTGACAGTGAATGAGTCACTGTCACTGACGCTGCAGCATTCCGCACTGGACTCTGCAGGCTCCTCTGACAGGGGAGCTTTCACGGAGACACCATGTCTCCAGCAGCCCTGAGCCCACAGCCCTCCCCCATGCCTGGGAACAGGGGGAGGCACACAACGCAGCAGCGTGGACTGTGAACGAGGGGCAGCTGTGACAGAGAGAGATTTATTATGAGGTATGTTTCTCTACCTGGCAGACAGCTCCCCCTCTACAATGTGTATGTGTTTGTGTGTGTGTCATTGTTCCTCTGGTCCCTATACAGTGTGTGTGTGTGTGTGTGTGTGTGTGTGTGTGTGTGTGCGTGTGTGTGTGTGTGTCAGTGTTCCTGTGGTCCCTATACAGTGTGTGTGTGTTAGTGTGCGTCTGATCCGATTCCCTATACAGTGTGTGTGTGTGTGTGTGTGTGTGTGTGTGTGTGTGTCAGTGTTCCTGTGGTCCCTATACAGTGTGTGTGTGTGTGTGTGTGTGTTAGTGTGCGTCTGATCCGATTCCCTATACACTGTATAGGGAATCGGATCAGACGCACACTAACACACACACACTGTATAGGGACCACAGGAACACTGACACACACACACACACACACACACACTGTATAATACAGTGTGTGTGTGTGTGTGTGTGTGTGTGTCAGTGTTCCTGTGGTCCCTATACAGTGTGTGTGTGTGTGTGTGTGTGTGTGTGTGTGTGTGTGTTGTGTCAGTGTGTATCTGGTCCCTACACATTTTGTGTGTGTCAGTGTACATCTTGTCCCTATACAGTGTGTGTCAGTGTGCGTCTGGTCCCTATACAGTGTGTGTGTGTGTGTTGTGTGTGTGTGTGTGTGTGTGTGTCAGTGTGCATCTTGTCCCTATACAGTGTGTCAGTTTGCATCTGGTCCCTATACAGTGTGTGTGTGTGTGTGTGTGTGTGTGTGTGTGTGTGTGTGTGTGTGTGTGTGTGTGTACATCTGGTCCCTATATATTTTGTGTGTGTGTGTCAGTGTACATCTGGTCCCTATACCGTGTGTGTGTCAATGTGGTCATATACAATCTGTTTTTGTGTCAGGGTGCCCCTGGTCTGTGTGTGGGTGTCAGAGTTCCCCTGGGACCTGCACCATATGTGTGATAGTGTGCCCACCGCAGCTCCTCTGTGGTGTAACGTGCATAAGCGGCTGTAGTGTGGCAGAGGCTCCTCTGTGGTGTAACGTGTGGGATTTTATATATATATATATATATATATATATATATATATATATATATATATAAAATTGTATTTTAATTATACTTTTTTTTTTTACTTTGCGGGGGGGCGCAAATTTACTATCTTGCCCCGGGTGAGAGCAACCCTAGTTTCGGCCCTGGGCGATAAGGAGAAAGCTGATTTTTAAAATATTCTTTTTTAATCTACTGTATATTCCCATAAAAGGAAACAATCTATACAATTGTCTATATACAACCTTAACTTGGATTTATGCCCAGTTATTTAACATTACATATGCAAATTTGTACTGTGTATCCCTCAAAAAGAAACATGCATATGTTCATACAGTATCTGGCACTTGCTTGTGACTATAGAGGTAGGAAAGAAGGGAGAATTAGTGTGGGCTGCATACAGTGAGGGATGGTGCACAGGGGTGGATTTAGGGGTGAGGGCGCACCAAGGCACTACAGTAGCGCTGCCCCCATGCTTAAGGTTATTATTTTTATTGATTGGTTATAAGCCCTCATTTGATGATAGCCAATTTTATAGAACACAGGTTCCCAAACAGTTCACGTGTTCCAGGTCTCAATACACAATCGCAAGAGAAATAATTAGCTCCACCTGTGGATCTTTTAAAATGTGTCAGTGAGTAATGACTACACCTGTGACCCTGCTAGGTGACCTGAAAAACGTGACCTGTGTGGGGTCCTGAGGACCAAGTTTGAGAACCACTGGTAGAGAATAACAAAAAAGACACTATGACATTTTTTTTTATTTTTTATTATGTATACATACTGTATTTACTAAGAAGGACATCTTACAGGGGCAATATATGTGCATGTCCTACCTGTTTACAGTACATTCGAGATGGCATAGGGTGCAGTACAGTGGAAATATTTTGCAGTTACTGGTACTTTTACCAACACAAGCATCCAAGTGCCGCCCCCAAACATGTGCCTTCCTTAATGGGAAATTCGCCACTGCTGGTGCACATACACGCTGATGATGATTATTGCGAGCACATGCTAACTGCTATTGGTTGGATGATTATGAATTCCCCCCTAAAGCTCACAGTTGCTTTAAGCACCTTTTATTGTTTTGCTACTTTCATTAATAGACAAGAAGGAATATTTTACAGCTTTTTTTGAGTGTCAATTATATCATATCACTATCTGAACCAGTGACATTATGATCTTTTTTTTTTTAGGGAGGAACTACACATTTCTGTTTGGTTGATTCCTGACACATTAAATGAAACACTGCAGCAGTATGCGGTTATTATACTGCCTGTCAGGATCCCGATGTTCAGGATACCAATGCAGGAATCCCGACAGGTGGCTAAATGCCAGAGGTCAGAATCCCGACTGCAGCCCCATATTCCCACTTGGGTGGTGGGTACATGCCACCAACCGAGTCAAAAAATAACATGGCGTTCACAGCGAGCCCATGAGGGGACTCGCTGCACCAGCTGTCTGTATGCCACCAGCCAGGGTGCCTCTGTTGAAATGCTGACAGTCGGCATCCCAACAGCTGGTAAATCGTATGTATTCCTATTTATCAATTAATGGTTGTGGTATATCCCCTGAAAACACCAATTTTCAAAGGGTATTTGCAAATATTAAGGATCACCCATGTTTACCATGGAGGGACCAGATATCTCCAATGTCTGCCATGGTCCCTCCATTTCTGACCACAAAGCATCCACTATGCTCTGGAGCTGTTATACAGTCGAATTTACCAAGCCCTAGAAATCTCAGGCATTCCAGAGCTTGGCCCAGATAGCTAATGCCATCTGACAATCCAGGATGCACCCTGCAACCTGTATAGCTTCCCGCATCATCCTTAGCATGCTCCAGGCAGTGCTATTCTTCTTAGTGCTGACATCCTAGCCCCCTAAATGTGATGTCATGATCTCACAGGTTCAGGAGTGGGGCCAGCACTGGGTGAGATAGAGTCCTGCTCTGACACAGGGGCAGTGCAAAAATATCCAAAATATGCTCCACAGACAATTGCGTGTTCAACTCTGCATATAGCCAAATATTTTGTTAATATACTGTAGTAAGCTCATTAAAAAAGTAATAAATTATATCATTGTTTTAATTTATCCATAGCTCCTTCTGCGTTATTCTTTTACAAAATTGTATTCTCTAAAATATATTTCTTTGCAATTAGTAATTATCAGTAGCATTTAACACAGTTGATACTGCAAGTACAACATGCAATTTTACCACATTAAATTTTCATTATCATGAATTTTAATCAAGTCTTTAACAACTTTGATTAAATTTGAATAAGCTTGTACATTCATCTTGAGGAAGTTTCTGCAGTAAAATAGATGTCATTTGTCATCAAAGTACTTAAACATTTCCTGTAAAGTGACCATTTTATTTTCCAGCACTGATTTGCAGATTACTGTCTTAGAGTATATGTGGCATATTATATGTTTTATTCAATTTTGAATTCATCTTACATTTCACATTGTTTTGTAAATAAAACACAGGGCCGGATTAAGGGAGGGGCGACAGGGGCGGTCATCTTGGGGGCCCCACACAGAGCAGTGTTTAAGTGGAGGTTTACTTCTCCAGTGGCTGAGTTTGTGCCACTGCCGAGGTCGTCCATTGCCAGCGAGTCTCAGTGGTGGCAGCTCTATGTACGGTCTAGGTGTGTGCACTGCCAGCGCTGGTCCTAACTCGGCAGCTGCTCCTGCTCTGTGTTGTGTGTGTGTGTGTGTGTGTGTGTGTGTGTGTGTGTGTGTTATGAGGGGTGATGGGAAACAATTTTACTGGGGGGCACCAAAACTTCATTGCCCTTTGGCCCCCACCAGCCTTAATCCGGCCCTGATAAAACAAATTGTGAAATTTATGTATTAACCAGCAGAAATGCTTGACCTTTATTCAGTGTGGTTCTTGAACCTCTTTGTCACACTAGTTCTGAAGTTCAAATGTTTGCAATAAAGTCTAGAAAGACTAAACATACTGTAAAACATTTGAGCTAAATTTGTGCGAGACCAAAGAGATTGACTTATTTTAAGGTGGCTACAAATACATTTTTAGAAAGTTACAGTGTTTACTGTATGTGTGTAAATTTATTTAATAAATTTTTTTGTGTTTTATCACACTGTACATACTTATATTAAGTAGTGTTATATTTTTAGATTTTACGTATACACATACTGTAGGCAGTTTCCAAATATTTCTAACAGATAAAAAAGATAATTTAATGTATCAGTATTGGAAATAATTCTGTAGTCAATTAGGAAAAATAGATTGAATAATGACAATGGTAAGCGATATATCATGTTAAGCTTATAAATGTCAATATCTTTCAAATGAAATGTGTTTTTTAAAATGAGAATAGAAATGTGATGCAAACAACCTATTCTATAGTTTAACCAGTTACTTAAGGCACACAAATGTTTATTTATTTTTCACTGTTACACCTTTCATTTATTATTATTTTTTTATATTTAATTTAATCATTTTAATTATTTTTTATTTTTTATTTTTTTAATCTTGTACAGAGAAACACACACTGTGGAATAATTTAACCAACATTTATTACATTTACACTATAAGAATTAGTACTGCAGCTGAAAATATTGACGTGATTTAAAAGGTTTCATATATCTGTCACCATACTTTGCTAACCTGTAGCTACTATGTAAATAAATTGCCTGTCTTATAGCTCCTTGAAATTATAGGAATGTTAGTAATTTGTACTAAAGTGGCAATCCCAGCATGAAATGTAGAGATGTCATCAGTTATTTCACCCTCAATTACCACTTCTAGTAAGTAATTTTCAATGAACATAACAAACACAAATGAGGATTAAGCAAACACTAGTTGTCATTCTTATTACTGCTACGCATTGACAAGAAGTAACGTTTTATTACTCTAATTATACTCAATGTAAAGAGGGTACTTAATGCATGACATATTATCTACTATATTATAGTAGAAAATTAAATAAATGTAATAAATACCTAAAAAGGGAAAAGATATTTTATGTTTCCACACAAGAGGAACATATAAATCGGATGTAGCTATGTGACGTGGTCACAATACCGACATCTCCATCCTGCCGCCTGAACATTTCGACAGTCGGCATGCCAACTAACAGGGACTATTCACACCCATGGGAGTCCAACAGGGACTATTCACACTCATGGGTGTCCACGGAAGAGAACCTGTTACAAGCTTAGCTCGCCACTGGGACTGCAGCGTGGCGAGTGCAGCAAGCTGGTATTCTGCGGCTGGGATCTCGGCGTTGGGAAGATGACCGCCAGGATCCCGGCTGCCGGTGAAGCAGCCCCAACCCATATCAATAAAATAAAAATACTTTCACTTCATTCTAGGCTTTTGCAGACAAAGGTCCGGATGTAATGACGTCTGAGATCGCCGGAGGTGCGAGATGCCGGCTGATATCAGACTTTTTATAATGAGGCATTCACTTACCAGGCAAAACCATGCCTTATAAGTGATTGACCCTTTAAAAAAACACGTGAGATCTGCCGGCATCTTGCACCTCTGGCAATCTCGGGCATCATTACATCTGGATCAAAGTCTTATTCATGCCTATTTTTTAATTTGCCTTGGTCTGTAAACGCTTTCTGAATGGTTCTATGTTCAATTATTTATTTTAGAAAAATATTTGTATAAACAGCATTTTAATAGAAATAATTCAATATTATGTATTGACTTCAGGACAGGTCAGATAGACTAGTGTTGCTCAGCCATGGCCTTCAAGTACCCTCAAAATTAGTGAATTATCTTACCACTCTCTTAGTATTTTACATTGGGATCTCCCCCATTTGTGGCTACTTTGTATATATAGGTTGAGTATCCCATATCCAAATTGCTTAGGACCAGAAGTATTTTGGCTTTTGGATTTTTCCGTATTTTGGAATAATTGCATACCATAAATGAGATATCATGGCGATGGGGCCCAAGTCTAAGCACAGAACGCATTTATGTTCCATATATACCTTATATACACAGCCTAAAGGTCATTTTAGCCAATATTTTTAATAGCTTTGTGCATTAAACAAAGTTTGTGTACATACACACAATTCATTTATGTTTCATATACACCTTATACACACACAGCCTGAAGATCATTTAATACAATATTTTTAATAACTCTGTGCATTAAACAAAGTTTGTGGTCATTGAGCAATAAGAAAACAAAGGTTTCACTATCTCAGTCTCACTCAAAAAATTACGTATTTCGGAATATTCTGTAATTCAAAATATTTGGATAAGGGATACTCAACCTGTAATAACAAATACTATAGGAGAGGATAAAGAAAGATATTTAAGGCTGAGTAGTGTGTTCAACAAAAACAGCCACGTGTATTGGTGACTATATACAGATGACACTACAAGCTCCTTCCCTTGCACATATCCATTTGGGTGAATGAGCAAGGTTTGGGATACCCACTTTTAGCTTCCGTGCACTATGTAATACTGATTGGTGTATTCTTATATGCCACCATTGGCTGCGCCATCAAAACTTGCACCAGCTATTTGCGTACACTCCTGTCTGTGTACACTCATGCACCATATGAATTTTGAGAGGTTATTCCTCATATGCTGTTGTAAAAATTCTCTCAACTAAGTGGACATTGGTATTGTGTTCAGTTTGTATGCTGATCTGAGGAGGCTCGTGTGCTGACTAACGGTGGGCCCCCTCCTCTCTACAGTGTCATAGGCTCCGGCACTGTGTCGGAGTCTTCTGCACATGCGCAGGTCTCTGGAAACATAGCGCCCACCATGGTCCGGAGACAAATTATCTACTGCGCATCCGTGGCGATCATTTTGGAAGAGATTTTGTGCTGGTGTGGCTTCAGTGCCCATCGTGGGACTCTGGAAAGGTAAGTATTGAAACAATATGGGTGCAATGTGTGCTGTGTGGGCTCCTGGACCGCACACATTGCACAAATAGTAGAAACACCTATGGATCTTAATCATGCTGTGAGCATATAGTGGAAGAAGTGAGAAAATTACTGACTCAACTGAGTTACTCCATATACAGTATATTAATACTCTTTATATATATATATATATATATATATATATATATATATTACTGTATATTTGTACATTTGAAGGCCAGAACTCCTTCATCTTGGAGTGGCACTCCTCCCATCTGCCCTGAACTAGTATTAGGGGGAGATGTACTAAGCAGTGAAAAGAGTGGAGAAGTGAGCTAGTGGAGAAGTTGCCCATGGCAACCAATCAGCTGCTATGTATAATTTTTTCCATCAATAATTTTTTATTTTATTGAAATTTTTGTTCTGTTAGGTAGAAGGGTAACGAAAAAAGAACAAGGGAAGGTAAGGAGCATGAGGGGAGTCCAATCAGAAATCAACAAAAATCAACAGTACATACAGCCAATAAAGATATAACATACATATCACTGATATTAAGTACTCGTAGTTGTAGAATGGAGAAGAAAAAAGGAAAATAGGAAGTTTTGACCAAGACAATAAAATTACAGCTACTAAGGTTAGATAATCAATCCGTTTCAAGTAAAATCTTAGTACTCTCTCCTGTTGTCGAGTATTCATGGCAGCTATACCATTTAAACAGAGGGGTGGTAACAGTAAACACCTGAAAAGCATGGTGTATTTTACGAACAAATTTTAGAAAAGATGGCTAACACATAGCAATCTGCATTGGATAAATATTTTGGGTAAAGATGAAACAATGCTAAGGAAGGAGATTCTTGGAGGGGGATATGAAGAACTTGAGATGCTAGAGAAAAGACTTCCCTCCAGAGCTGTCTAATTTTAGGACATGTCCATAAAATGTGAAATATATCTCCAATCTCCATGCAATTTCTCCAGCAAAATTTCAATTGGGTAGGCCAAATTTTGGTGACTTCTTCACGCTTTTCACTGCTTCATGAATAGACCCCTTAGTTTCTAGTACTCACAGATTGCATATTGAAAGGCACAATGAGGTAATGTTCTACAAATCTGTACAATTCATCCGTTTTAAGGATTAGTTTGGGGTACAGCGCCCTCTAGGTGGGTGTGGTCAGGCTGCTTTGGGCTGGCACACTATAACATTTAATTTAGAATTTTTTGACACTATCAAATATTTGCATTTTCAGATAAATTGCATTTTAATTAACACCTTTCACCTGTATAATAGCTTTTAACACATTGCTGTTGCTTCTATTCTTAATTACGTTCACTAACACCTTAGCCTCTCACTAGTGTTCTGCCCTGGGGTGATTGGCCTTCATCGTCTTGGTGGGTTTATGTGCCCCAGACTTAAACCTAGTATTAGGGACCAACTAGAAATGAGACGCTGGTTGATGAGTTGATATTTTTTTGCGAAAAAGTATATGAAGAACCTAGGTTTTGCTCTATGTTAGATTGCAGAGTTTATTATAATTATTCTGACTAGCAGTACTTGGTATTGTAGAGTGTGCATCGGCACTATAGTTTCTCTGTTGTTGTGGAACTACAAGTCTCAGCATGATAGCACCCCTTACTATTATGTGTAATCAAGGTGTGCAGTCCTGTATCCCCCTCCCACATATTTATACAAGCATGAGTTAAGACCTATTGTAGCTGCTTCAGATTTAATATTTATTTATTAGCAGTTTCTTATATAGCGCAGCATATTTCGTTGCGCTTTACAATTAGAACAACAGTTATAGAACAAAGCTGGATTTAAATTTAGGAACTCTAAATTGGATAAATTCTTAATGTTTTAAAAACTGTACATCAATATTATTTTGTGCTGATATGATAATTTTACATCAGTTTAATTTTACTTTTTTTTAGTTTACTTTTATTTTCTGAAGTATACTACTATATATGTATCCTAGGCTAACTACTATCACAACCTACCAAGGGTATATAATTGCATTGTCTGTTTTAACTTGATGGATTTGTCAGATTTACTAACAAAGTTTAGATTATTCACAAAGTGTCTGCTGAAATACTCAAGTAAATTTTATTTTAATTGCTAATTTAGTAGTATTAAATAGTAATAATGGTATCCTAATAATCAGTCTTCTCATTTTGTAGATAATAATTATAGTAATAATAAACAAAGTTTCCAGTGTGTTTGCTGTACAATGATTCTGCACCCTATCATTTTCCATAAAATGTTAGATTAAATTAGTAATTCATATATTTCATGGTACAATATTATATATTAATCTACATAAAACAAAGAGTTGGGATATATTGAGAACTGTCAAATTATACTTAAAATTTTATATTCATAATAACACTAGAGATAAAGTGTCATCATTTTCATGCATTGAAATAGGCTGCTATACTAATATACATGAAAATAAAGTATACATATTTATCTTGTTTACAGACAGGGAAATATATTGGCAAGTATCCATTTCATTATATTAATGCAAATTATATGCTGATTTGAGAACAAATCCGTCTGTGGAAAATATTAATATTCACATAACTCAGCTGTGTTTCAATTGATGTGTGATTTAAAAATATTAACACAGGCACTATGGTAAATATAAAATACGTAATAATTTTAAATAAGTTTATTACAGATGTAATCCACTACATAAAATAAATGAGCATTCGTTAAAATATAGTATATATTAAATTTAAAATCAGCTTGGGACGGAATTGAGATGAGATTGCATCTCCCCGTGTCCCGCCATACCGCGCACGCGCAGGACCCGCACTGTGCATGCTTGGGCCGTGGAAATGTGATCGCCTCTCACTATGCGAACACCTTTGCCTGACTGACAAGCAGAGGTGTTCACGGAGAGAAACGGGGCGGCGATGTGGTGTTACAGGGGGCATCAACTCAGCATTGGGGGAGTCGCTAGAAACGGGGAGTGGGTTCTGGGTGGCCGTGTGATGTCACACGTGGCCAATGCGACTCAAAAAAATGGCTGCCCTACATCTGTATTCGCAGCCTGGCTGCGGAGGCAGGAGGGCTTCACAAATTATCGATGCAATCAAAATTACATTGCGATCACATCACTTCCACGTATTTGCATGCGATCGCAACCAGTTCCAGTATAACTGCAACTAAAGCTGAATAAGGTCCATAGTCATTATGTCAGTAACATAATGTAGCCACTTATATTTTCTTATGGTAATTCTCTATCATATATACTGTTTATATATATATATACTGTATATATATATATATATATATATATATATACTGTATATAAACACCTATAAATAGGAGGTGCACAATAGTGTAGTATTTTAAAGCTTTACTGAAACATTGTAAAAGTAGACTTGATAACAGCAGTCCCCGGCATCTCCAGCATTCATCCTCGCATACATGCTTACAACTACGCAGCTCTGTGATGTCAGCACGTTCACGCTAGTCCAAGCCATGCCCAAACATGTTTCATCCATTAGGACTTCATCAGTAGGCGTGGCTTAGTACTACAATGCTCATACATAAATTTCCCATTGGTTGGCCACTTGATCTAATCCAACAATACATTAGCAATCATAAATAGCACAAGGGGGACACCTTTATATGCTTATCAAACATAATCCATTGCGGGCACCATTTTATTGAAGCCCAATACTAGTTTGAAAGCAGCCATATTTCCAAGGTCTCATTTCCTATATAATATACCTTAATAATTTTGTGTTATAATATGCTGATTGGCACACTCTAAACAACCAAAATTGTTTATACTTCAAAATGTCTAAGATATTAGATAGGACTGTCAAATAAGTAATGTTTCTATATATGTTAGGGTGCACCCCGGTGGCGGCGGTCACTTACAGCTGCGCCAGCTTCCATGTCCCGGACAGGTGGTCAGACACCAGGTGCGGTGTCAGCGCATGGCGCAGACTCCTCTGTACAGTAGCTAGGGCCTCTCTGTGAGCTACGCTGTATTAGGGGTTCTATGTGTGTAGAGGTAGGGAGCAGTCATGTTGCTTTGATCATCTGACTAGACTGTCTGCCAGTGAGAATGCTGGCTGCTCTCAGCTGACTCCTGCTACCAATCACTGCCCACCTTAACAACTTCCTCTACAGTGACTGCAAGTTTCTGTGAGCTGTCTTAAGGGTCTGTGCTATGCTCCTGTTTGTATCTCCAGTACTATCTTCATATATACTCCCACATGTACTTCTAGTGCTGCTACCATCGATACTTCTTTGTGTGCTGAGTGCTAATGGCTACTTACAGAACAACCACCATTGATACTTCCTCATGTGCTAACAGCTACTTCCAGAACTGCCACTATCGATACCAGTGATACTTCTTTGTATGCCGAGTGCTAACGGCTAGTTCCAGAACTACCACTATTGATACCATCGATACTTCTTTCTGTGCCGAGTGATAACGGCTACTTCCAGAGCTTCCACCATCGATACCATCAATACTTCTATGAGTGTCATGTGCTAACGATTACTTACAGTGCTACTACCATCAAGTACCACTGATCATCATTGATACACCTACAAGTTACCAGTGAGTATGAAAAGCTACCTTCAGCGAATACCATCTTTAGTACATCGATCACTTGCTACTCCCTTCAGGGTTCTACTACCATTATCTCCTCAAGTCTCTCTAACTCCCTGATATTTTCCAGGTACCCATACCATATGCAACCTGCTTGTCGGTGCATATCCCCTCGGGGGGGGGGGGGGGTCACTGGTAAAAACCACAGGCGGGTTAGAGTCCGCGCCTCTGGTTTTGTCTCCGCCAACACTCGGTAGTAGCTAGTAGATGAAGAGATCATATATTTGTCCTCCTCTCTTCTTACTGCCTACTTCATCTACGACTTCTCTAGTGGAGACTACCAGTGACTGGGTCGTGACAATATATTAGTGGGCAAAAGATTATACATAATGCCATACTAGTTGTTTCCGCTCGCTCCTGAATTAATATGTTACTCTTAAACAGGCTTCATATACTTTGTACTTCAAAAGACTCCCACTTGTTCACAATAAAAAATGTGCATATAACACAATTATAGGTAATACCAATAAAATCGCAATACATAATCATAACTTTTTTCAAAACACAATACAGTGCAGGATTAAAATCACCATAACATTATGGACATTATATACAGTTTACAATATGTAGATATTATAACATTGTTCTACAATATGTGCCTAGTTCAAGGTTGATTGCAAAACAACATTTTCCTCTAAGGGGCAAAACCATGTGCACTGCAGGTAGGGCAGATATAACATGTGCAGAGAGAGTGAGATTTGGTTGGCTATATTGTTTCTGTGCAGGGTAAATAATGGCTGCTTTATATTTACAATGCAATTTAGATTTCAGTTTGAACACATTCAACTCAAATATTGAGATTCCGAGTGGTGTGCCACATGACCGCAGAAACCAACTGCTGACCTTGGACACTGCTGGGACTGCTGCTGTGAAGCTATGCTTCACTCTAATGGTGCCGCTGCTGACAGGTGCATTGGTAGCCGGCAACAATAGCACAAAGCAGCAGAGAAAGGAGAATGCCTCTCCATACCTGTTCCTCACAGTCTTGCATACTCTGCTGAGCAGGTTGCACCGGCCCTGATGAATCCCTCTTTCAATTAAATAAGCTTTTCTTAGTAGCAACCGGGAGGCTCCCATGGCACTGATCAGTCTTACAGGAGTGTCATAGCAGGGGCATTTTAAGAGAGGAGGGGTCCCGTGTGCAATTTCCAACTGAGCCCCTTCCTCTCTCGCCAGCAGTGCAGTGGAATTCTGAGCACTAGGATCACTACAGACCCTAGCACTGTACCAGAGTCCAGTGCGAATGCGCAGGTCTCCAAGGCGTTGCAGCCATTTGACCTGCATTTTTCCTAGTGCACATATGCAAAACACCAGGAAAATGGGTGCAGCGGGACTCCAGAGGGTAAGTATTCAAGAAATGAGTGCAGGGTGTGCTGTATTAGCATACCAGTGTTCAGGATGCCGGCACTCAGAATACTAATGCCATAATAAACACCAACGCCGATCACAATGATGGTACAGGGGGGATATGTTTATGCACTAGAGGGAGGGTTATGGTTAGGCTGCGGAGGGGTGAGGATAAGGTTAGGGTGCGGGGAGTGAGAGCTTGGGCTAGGCACTAAAAAGGGAGTGTTAGACATTAAGTGGAGATGGGTAGGGTTAAGCTGCAAGGATGTAGGGTTGGTTAGGCACTAAGCAGGGAGAGTTAGCGTTAGTCTGCGGGGGGAGGGTTAGGGTCAGGCTGCATGTAGGGAGGTTTAGGATTAGGGGGTAGAGGGGGAGAGTTTGATTACTTACCTAGCAGGTGTCGGATTCTGCCCTCCCGGTATCCCATGCTCTGGCCATCGCACTCTAAATGGGTCACTTCATTCAGATGTTCTTTTGCACCCAGCATGGGGTTGGTGTACTGTGGCCCTCATTCCGAGTTGTTCGCTCGCAAGCTGCTTTTAGCAGCTTTGCACACGCTAAGTCGCCACCTACTTGGAGTGAATCTTAGCATAGTAAAATTGCGAATGAAAGATTAGCAGAATTGCGAATAGACACTTCTTAGCAGTTTCTGAGTAGCTCCAGACTTACTCGGCAACTGCAATCAGTTTAGTCAGTTTCGTTCCTGGTTTGACGTCACAAACACTCCCAGCGTTCGCCCAGACACTCCCCCGTTTCTTCAGACACTCCCGCGTTTTTCCCAGAAACGGCAGAGTTTTTTCACACACACCCATAAAATGGCCAGTTTCCGCCCAGAAACACCCACTTCCTGTCAATCACATTACGATCACCAGAACGAAGAAAAAACCTTGTAATGCCGTGAGTAAAATTCCTAACTGCATTGCAAATTTACTTGGCGCAGTCGCAGTGCGAACATTGCGTATGCGCAATTAGCGGAAAATCGCTGCGATGTGAAGAAAATTACCGAGCGAACAACTCGGAATGAGGGCCTGTAAGTCACAATAGTAATAATATAGACTGCTGCTACAGATGGAAAACAGTGGATAACCCAATCTTCCTCATGAATATGGAATATGCATTTTTCACTTAAATATTCTAACTTATGGGGCAATTTTATATTGGAGAATAAGTATGGATTATTTATGTGTTAATGTGCTCTATTTTCACAGGGAAGTAGCAATTATCAGCATTACAGGGATATTTTGAAGCTTTATATTTTTTCTTACACCATTAAATAAGAACAGCTGGTAAGTGATGAACAAACATCCAAAAATAATGCGTGTGTGTTGAGCAATAGATGTATAGGCGCTAACTCTAAAAGACAAATGTATGATGGGGAACTTCCCTTAATTAATTAGTATCAAGGCGATGTATAGTTCCTCCGAGGTCCTGTTTCCAAACTATCTTCTGCCAAATTCAACTCGAATAATCCCCGAGTTCATATGGAGAGGAAAGAAAAACCATATAGCATAGTACGTACAGATAATCAATGATATATATGCTCTATGCAATCTCCTCCCTGAATGACACTTATAGGTGGTGTACGGGACAGAGACACTAATCCAATTACCAGATCTGTAAATTCAATCAGACGTATAACAGTATCCCTTTCAATCAAACCAAATGTTGCCTCCACAGACCCTGAACACAGTGTTTCTCAGAATTTCAGACTTCTTCCCCAAATGACTCTATACGCAGTGGCCCACTGATATAAAATTGGCTCAATTACCAGACTCAGATGTACGTTCAGCATATAACAACGTCCTTTGTGATGTTCATGGACACATAAACCGACCTGGATCCAGCATCAATTCACATATAAAAAAAATATAAAAGAAACGCATAGCATAATACGTTTTTTTATTTTTAAAAATTTTAAAACAACTGCTGGACTGATTCCCTCCTGGAATCCAAATGTACAGTATGCACAATTACCAAATGAAATGTACAAATCGAACAATTAAAAAACTGTATCCTCTGCTCCTTATCCCAAGCTCATCAGGTGACATAGGTGACAATAGGATTGAATCAATTACCAGAAATCACGAGTATATAGGCGTGTATACTCTAGATGGTGTGGAGAAAGGTGTCCTCCCAGTTCGCGTTCCGGATCGCTCTCTGGACTCCTCACCTATCCTGGTTGTTAGAAACAAACACCGTGCCACCGTAGCCGCCCTCTACCAACGCGTTTCAACCCGCACTCGGGTCTTTCTCAAGGTGATGAGCATGTCCCCTCCTTGTCCTGTATTTAAATTCCCTTCATCCAATAGGGGGCCTTCACTATCCCCAATAACTACACTCAGCTGTGTACCCTCCTCACTCCCCGGTCCGTTGTCATGACAACCGGTCTCAAACTTCCTGTCTACCCGATCCGTTGTCATGGATACCGTCCTATACTTCCGGTCACCCTGATTCCCGTGACGGCTTCCGGCTGCTGCTTCCGTAACCACGGGTCCACAGTATCCTGAATGCCCCGCCGTCTGATCCTATCCTTCCCTCTCTTGTTTACGGGCGATGGTCATCCTTAGGTGTCCAAAACTTCCCTCTTATCTCTGCCCGGTCGCCATGGTCTCTGTCTCCTCCGCTTCCGGTTTGGCGTGATCACCGTCTACGTCACTTCCGGTTTGGTGGTTGCCTTGGCGACCGCTCCGTACATATTCAGGAAGTCATTCTCCCTTTCAGTTACCATGGTGATCATGTTCGCTACTATTGTCCACTTTGCAATGTATTGCCATCAGCTTGGATATATTCAGGATGTACCGGAAATCATGGTTATAGAAATCCTATTCCCTTCTCACTCATTTTAACTTGATTCTTACTTTCATCCAAGGATTATCCTCAAAGCAAAGAAAAATGAAATTAATATTTGATAACAAATGTAATGATGAAAAAATCTGACAATAAAACAACTATTCTAATATGAGGTCTGTGTGGTATGTATATTCTGATCATGATCTGAGGGTAATGATTATATGAAGTTATACTGATGGAATTATATCAAGTCATAGGAACCACTTTAGTTCGAAGTCTGAATTGAGTCCCCGCGGTTTCAGTGTGTTCAATTCATAGATGAGTTTCATCTCCGCCTTGGCCAATTGTGTACCTATGCCTTTTTGTCTGATATGTCCCTCAATAAGTTTAATCCCCACAAATTGTTTAATATGGTTGGTAGAACAATTGTGAGTATTTTTAAAATGGCTCGACAGAGAATGTGTCTCCAATCCCTTCCTGATGTTGCGGAGGTGTTCCCCCATGCGGGTTTTGAATGGCCTGGTGGTCCTACCTACATAAAACAAATTGCATGAGCACTCTATTGCATAAACTATATTGCAGCTATTGCATGTAATGAATTCATCTATTCGATGTTGGTTCCCATTAATTCTGATATCCTCTATTTTCCTCTGGTCGCTTTTTATATTTCTGCATCCCAAACACATCCCGCATCGGTGGAACCCTTTGGTGCGGATGCTTCTTTTAATTTGAGGACCCGCATGCAGGCTTCTCACCAATTTGGAGCCCAAATTTGCTGCTCTTTTGTAAATGAAAATGGGCTTTGCCGGTATAACTCCTCCCAATACTGGATCTTTTTTTAAGATGTCCCAATGCTTCCGGAAGGCTTTTTCCACTACTTTATGCTGTGCTGTGTAATTTGTGATGAACGCCCATTGAAATTGGGTCTGTTCTTGTTGTTCATTTCCAGGTCGGTCTTCCAGTAGTGTGTTTCTGTCGATGGTTTTAACTTGATCCAATGCTTTTTCTATGGCACTTGGAAAAAAATAATGCATATGCTGCAATAACGCTCTTCTAATTTCTTCTTATTTACCATGCAAGTGTGCCAAGATTATAAGGTTGTCATTTGGAGTTCTGTAATAATATAAATTAACATATTAAAACAGCAAATTCTGTAAAAAAAAAAGTCCTAATGCCTGAAAGGATGGTAAAGAAAGACTTCTTTTTTTCCTTGCAAGCTTAAAGGCAAGAGACCTTTTGTGAGTTATTTTTTCTGTCTTTTATGACAGTTAAGTAACATGGAACACCTACATGTGAATTAATTTGCAATTTTCATTTTAAAGTGCAATATCTACTGATTTTAAAAGCTAGTCATAATGAAATAACATTTTATAGGCCCTAAAGTCACAGAGACATTGATTTGTAAGAAATCTAGACATTCTCTTGTCTTAATTTGGAAAAATTTATTTTATCATGATATAGCTCCTATAATCCTTATTGTCTGCCAGTTTTCATACTGATATTTCTGATGAACCTGTGCTGGCTTTAGTAAACCTACTTCTATTATACATAACATTTAGGTTTAATAAATATATAATTCTATTTTAAATTATTATTCCAATGTAGCTAATGTTTGTATAATTGGAGCATTTTGACATCAACATGTATATAGATCATATCATTCAGTTTTGGAATTACCCAAGGCAATGGAGCCTCCAGGCACCAGCCCTAAATGGGAAACATCTCATTACTCCATACTTCTCATTATGCTTCTAGATTCAAATACACAATATATACCATAATGTAATGAAGTTAGAGACACCCACAGAGAAATACCAGAAAATAATACACAGAGAGAAGAAGGAAAGGGGAATGGACTGCTTTTGTGTTCCTATTGTATTCTCTTGGTGAAGAAGAGTGGATCCAGCCTCCATCTTGTCTATTGGTGACTGGGATAAGATGGTGAGAAATGTATCTGTAAAAATGCAGTATGAATATATTGGTTAGCGAATTTGTGGCTAGAGGTTGTAGAGAGCATAAGGAATATGAGCGCAAGAAGTATATTAGAGATCTCAAGAAAAAAAATATATATTTGTGCACTGGCGGATTTAGGGAGGGGCAATAAGGGTCGAGTGCCCCCTAACCTACAGCTCCTTACTACTTGCTGCTGTGTGCCAGAGTCCATAGATATGCATTAGTCCCTCCCACAGCAATGAGTCACTGTTGGGTGACGGGACTGAGCCAGCAGCACTTGTACAGAGGGATGAGAGTTCTCCTGATTCCCAATCAGGGCCATTGCCCCTCCCATGCTCCTCCTCCCTCCTATGGCTTTGTCCTCTTGTGAGACAGCTTCCTGCAAAATATTTCAGACTCAGTAGCATTCCAATGATCGTTAAGCCATGCATGATGACTGTTGGGGTTGTGCTGTGATCGTAGGTTTGTGTATGTGTTCCTGAATCCTCCATGCAACCAGCTCTCACAGTCTAGGTCAGGTCTAAGGGCACACAGACACAGCTTCTGCACAAGCCAGGGGATGATACAATAAGCAGCTCAGCTGACTGAAACTCAGTGAGTGGCCCCAGCCTACATGCACTCAGCCACATTTACAGTGGTTTTTTTTTTACCCCATTATCTCATGTTTTTGTCCATGGATGAACCGGTGGTGCTGTACTGAGCTGCCATAATCTGGTCAGTGGTAACCTGACATCTGTGACTTTGCATATTTGCATTTAGCACATTTTGCATTGTATTTGTACACACCCACTGAATACATAAACATTTGTAAATTGGAATAATCCATGTGCCAACCAAAAAAATATTTAAAAAAAATAGTAAAGGGAAGTAGATGAGACCAAGAAGAGGAGGTCCCAGGTATGTAAAGAGGAGGAGTCAGGATAAATCAATAATTAGCCCCCCTTAAAAGAACAGACCCTGTATGTGTGTGTGCATGTGTTTGTTTGTGTGTGTGTGTATTCATATACACAAAAATTGTAATATGCTTATATTGCCTTGTCACGTATAAGGGTGCACTACTGGGATTTTTTTTGTATTATCTACTAGTAAGTTTTGAACTGTACTTATACATATAACTCACCATAAACCATAAGTATGTACCTTATCGTATGGTTGGCAGTGTAGTTACACATTCATTAACAATATAAATATACTAACATATATAAAAATAATAATGCTGAACATTTGTAGTTTGTCACCTTAATTGTAGAAGCCATGTGAACAGGAATTACTTTGTTGCCACATAATCTTATGAACCAACTGAGAGAGACAGAGATAGACATCTCTTACACAAGGCACCACAAAAAGTAATTTGTGAGCTACAGTATTAATCTGTCATGTTTACAGTTGTCTCTTCTTACTGTTTATCTGTTAACCTAAACATACTTTCAGACCTACAATATATTTTGAATGCAGAGAGGAACTTTGCTACAGTATGTTGGCCAACTTATTAATTTTCATTCTAAAATACACTTTGCCACTCTGAGGCCATTGTTTCCTTTTATTGGAATTTATGGCTTTTCTTTCCTCCAAGCTCAACATTATGTTAGTAAAGTTTTGAATTTAATACTGGCTGGTGACTGGGACAACCCTCTGGACAAACTTTTATTGAGGCCACCTCCAACTTGTGGAGCTATTTCTCTTCATTATGGGTTTATACAGACTGTTTTAGACTACTCAGTCATTCGAAGAGGTATCACTCAATGGATGGAGCACTTTCCTTCTTTATCAACAAAGGCTTTCCTCAAGATGGTATCATAGTCTGTGAACTTTCTTTAAAGCTAAATATACTGAAATGTTTCTAAAGATTTTCCAGCATTCATACTGTATATTTCCCCTCATGGGAGATTTACAGTATGATGGGTATTTCAAACAGCAGCAGTTACCCCAAGTGTCACTATCCTTCTGCTGACCTTTACCACTGTTTATGGGCCTGTACCTTAATTAGATGTTTTGGGCTGTCTGTTTGGAGATATGCATCTATGTGTTAACTACACTCCCCTGACCTCTGAATGGGCATTTTTCTGACTTTTGACACCTGTTGTTACATTTTCAAAAGATGTGAAAAAATGATTGCTGACTGTTTCTTCAGCTGTTCGCAAGAGCATTTCAAATTTATGGATCTAAAGATCTCCACCATCTTTGGAGCTCTTTAAGGAAAAAAAAAATAATTGTATTCGGTATGGATTGGCTAGAGGCATCTCTTCCAAAGGAAACATGTACCAAATTTATTTTGCTACATGGGAAAGTTTAATTGAT
Source organism: Pseudophryne corroboree (assembly GCF_028390025.1). Taxonomy (NCBI): domain Eukaryota; kingdom Metazoa; phylum Chordata; class Amphibia; order Anura; family Myobatrachidae; genus Pseudophryne; species Pseudophryne corroboree. Next base: position 1,004,384,979 of record NC_086444.1, on the reverse strand, counting down.
ATCCTAACTCATTATAGTAGGGAATACATCAACCATTGCTTTCATACCACCAAATGGTATGAGACTCACATGTACTTGCAAGACTTGCCAATTTCTTTTTAACTATGTATGATTAGGTTTTTATTTTCATATGTTATGCGCTATATTACATATTTTATACTCACCCCTCTTCCACATGTATATGGTATATTTTATTGTACTTTTTTCCCATTGTTACTGAAAATTGACAATTGTTGTATAATAATGTTGTTTCATAGGTGTTACTTCTGTACCTCATTTATACTTCAATAAAGCAAAAAGTTGTTTGTTTTTTAAAAAATGTTTCTTGTTAGGAATACCAAATATTTAAACTTTATACAAATTATGAAGTGTATCGGACCTATATACAAATAAAGATTTTTTAGATTTTGTCATCATTTAACATTGAAAACAATAAAAACATTTTGCTTGCGGTGTATGTCTTGAGTATACCTGATTTGCCAGTACTCGACAAATCAGTGCAACTTGGATCTAGTAAGGAATGACTCTCCAGCCACTGTTTAATACAGATCACATTGGATCTATCAGTGCTTGGTAATCTCACAGGTTTAATAAGGAAACTAGCACTTTACTGTATGTTGCACACAGCTGACTTCAAACACAGTTAATTGATAGTAAAGCCTGGACATAAAGTATATTTACAGAGTTGATGGTCAGGAAAAAGTTAATTTTCTAAAGTCATGTCAACTAGTTGGTAACTATTACAGATGAGCGGTCTAGTTTTGCTGAAAATCTAACACCACCAAACTTTGGGGTTCCGCATCTAACCGGGTCGAGCTCAAGTCTTTCCATGAAGTTTGGATCTAATATGTAAGTCCCTCTCTTGTTATTTCAGGTGCCAATTCAAACAGGAGAATGTATGGAGAGGGTACGGGCTGTAGTTCATGCTGCAATATTAAAAGTTACAGTACATGATTTTAGTTGTTTTTGTACATATTTGAAGAAATATAGATTCAAATCCCAAATCAAAACCACTTGAGGGTGGTTTTTCCAAAACCAAAACATGATGATTATTTAAAACCTAAACCAAAAACACAGCAGTCTATGTATACCTCTAGTAACTATTAGAGATGAGCGCCTGAAATTTTTCGGGTTTTGTGTTTTGGTTTTGGGTTCGGTTCCGCGGCCGTGTTTTGGGTTCGAACGCGTTTTGGCAAAACCTCACCGAATTTTTTTTGTCGGATTCGGGTGTGTTTTGGATTCGGGAGTTTTTTTCAAAAAACACTAAAAAACAGCTTAAATCATAGAATTTGGGGGTCATTTTGATCCCAAAGTATTATTAACCTCAAAAACCATAATTTACACTCATTTTCAGTCTATTCTGAATACCTCACACCTCACAATATTATTTTTAGTCCTAAAATTTGCACCGAGGTCGCTGTGTGAGTAAGATAAGCGACCCTAGTGGCCGACACAAACACCGGGCCCATCTAGGAGTGGCACTGCAGTGTCACGCAGGATGTCCCTTCCAAAAAACCCTCCCCAAACAGCACATGACGCAAAGAAAAAAAGAGGCGCAATGAGGTAGCTGTGTGAGTAAGATTAGCGACCCTAGTGGCCGACACAAACACCGGGCCCATCTAGGAGTGGCACTGCAGTGTCACGCAGGATGGCCCTTCCAAAAAACCCTCCCCAAACAGCACATGACGCAAAGAAAAAAAGAGGCGCAATGAGGTAGCTGTGTGAGTAAGATTAGCGACCCTAGTGGCCGACACAAACACCGGGCCCATCTAGGAGTGGCACTGCAGTGTCACGCAGGATGTCCCTTCCAAAAAACCCTCCCCAAACAGCACATGACGCAAAGAAAAAAAGAGGCGCAATGAGGTAGCTGTGTGAGTAAGATTAGCGACCCTAGTGGCCGACACAAACACCGGGCCCATCTAGGAGTGGCACTGCAGTGTCACGCAGGATGTCCCTTCCAAAAAACCCTCCCCAAACAGCACATGACGCAAAGAAAAAAAGAGGCGCAATGAGGTAGCTGACTGTGTGAGTAAGATTAGCGACCCTAGTGGCCGACACAAACACCGGGCCCATCTAGGAGTGGCACTGCAGTGTCACGCAGGATGTCCCTTCCAAAAAACCCTCCCCAATCAGCACATGATGCAAAGAAAAAGAAAAGAAAAAAGAGGTGCAAGATGGAATTGTCCTTGGGCCCTCCCACCCACCCTTATGTTGTATAAACAAAACAGGACATGCACACTTTAACCAACCCATCATTTCAGTGACAGGGTCTGCCACACGACTGTGACTGATATGACGGGTTGGTTTGGACCCCCCCCAAAAAAGAAGCAATTAATCTCTCCTTGCACAAACTGGCTCTACAGAGGCAAGATGTCCACCTCATCTTCACCCTCCGATATATCACCATGTACATCCCCCTCCTCACAGATTATCAATTCGTCCCCACTGGAATCCACCATCTCAGCTCCCTGTGTACTTTGTGGAGGCAATTGCTGCTGGTCAATGTCTCCGCGGAGGAATTGATTATAATTCATTTTAATGAACATCATCTTCTCCACATTTTCTGGATGTAACCTCGTACGCCGATTGCTGACAAGGTGAGCGGCGGCACTAAACACTCTTTCGGAGTACACACTTGTGGGAGGGCAACTTAGGTAGAATAAAGCCAGTTTGTGCAAGGGCCTCCAAATTGCCTCTTTTTCCTGCCAGTATAAGTACGGACTGTGTGACGTGCCTACTTGGATGCGGTCACTCATATAATCCTCCACCATTCTATCAATGTTGAGAGAATCATATGCAGTGACAGTAGACGACATGTCCGTAATCGTTGTCAGGTCCTTCAGTCCGGACCAGATGTCAGCATCAGCAGTCGCTCCAGACTGCCCTGCATCACCGCCAGCGGCTGGGCTCGGAATTCTGAGCCTTTTCCTCGCACCCCCAGTTGCGGGAGAATGTGAAGGAGGAGATGTTGACAGGTCGCGTTCCGCTTGACTTGACAATTTTGTCACCAGCAGGTCTTTCAACCCCAGCAGACCTGTGTCTGCCGGAAAGAGAGATCCAAGGTAGGCTTTAAATCTAGGATCGAGCACGGTGGCCAAAATGTAGTGCTCTGATTTCAACAGATTGACCACCCGTGAATCCTTGTTAAGCGAATTAAGGGCTGCATCCACAAGTCCCACATGCCTAGCGGAATCGCTCCCTTTTAGCTCCTTCTTCAATGCCTCCAGCTTCTTCTGCAAAAGCCTGATGAGGGGAATGACCTGACTCAGGCTGGCAGTGTCTGAACTGACTTCACGTGTGGCAAGTTCAAAGGGCATCAGAACCTTGCACAACGTTGAAATCATTCTCCACTGCACTTGAGACAGGTGCATTCCACCTCCTATATCGTGCTCAATTGTATAGGCTTGAATGGCCTTTTGCTGCTCCTCCAACCTCTGAAGCATATAGAGGGTTGAATTCCACCTCGTTACCACTTCTTGCTTCAGATGATGGCAGGGCAGGTTCAGTAGTTTTTGGTGGTGCTCCAGTCTTCTGTACGTGGTGCCTGTACGCCGAAAGTGTCCCGCAATTTTTCTGGCCACCGACAGCATCTCTTGCACGCCCCTGTCGTTTTTAAAAAAATTCTGCACCACCAAATTCAAGGTATGTGCAAAACATGGGACGTGCTGGAATTTGCCCATATTTAATGCACACACAATATTGCTGGCGTTGTCCGATGCCACAAATCCACAGGAGAGTCCAATTGGGGTAAGCCATTCCGCGATGATCTTCCTCAGTTGCCGTAAGAGGTTTTCAGCTGTGTGCGTATTCTGGAAAGCGGTGATACAAAGCGTAGCCTGCCTAGGAAAGAGTTGGCGTTTGCGAGATGCTGCTACTGGTGCCGCCGCTGCTGTTCTTGCGGCGGGAGTCCATACATCTACCCAGTGGGCTGTCACAGTCATATAGTCCTGACCCTGCCCTGCTCCACTTGTCCACATGTCCGTGGTTAAGTGGACATTGGGTACAACTGCATTTTTTAGGACACTGGTGAGTCTTTTTCTGACGTCCGTGTACATTCTCGGTATCGCCTGCCTAGAGAAGTGGAACCTAGATGGTATTTGGTAACGGGGGCACACTGCCTCAATAAATTGTCTAGTTCCCTGTGAACTAACGGCGGATACCGGACGCACGTCTAACACCAACATAGTTGTCAAGGACTCAGTTATCCGCTTTGCAGTAGGATGACTGCTGTGATATTTCATCTTCCTCGCAAAGGACTGTTGAACAGTCAATTGCTTACTGGAAGTAGTACAAGTGGGCTTACGACTTCCCCTCTGGGATGACCATCGACTCCCAGCGGCAAAAACAGCAGCGCCAGCAGCAGTAGGCGTTACACGCAAGGATGCATCGGAGGAATCCCAGGCAGGAGAGGACTCGTCAGAATTGCCAGTGACATGGCCTGCAGGACTATTGGCATTCCTGGGGAAGGAGGAAATTGACACTGAGGGAGTTGGTGGGGTGGTTTGCGTGAGCTTGGTTACAAGAGGAAGGGATTTACTGGTCAGTGGACTGCTTCCGCTGTCACCCAAAGTTTTTGAACTTGTCACTGACTTATTATGAATGCGCTGCAGGTGACGTATAAGGGAGGATGTTCCGAGGTGGTTAACGTCCTTACCCCTACTTATTACAGCTTGACAAAGGGAACACACGGCTTGACACCTGTTGTCCGCATTTCTGGTGAAATACCTCCACACCGAAGAGCTGATTTTTTTGGTATTTTCACCTGGCATGTCAACGGCCATATTCCTCCCAAGGACAACAGGTGTCTCCCCGGGTGCCTGACTTAAACAAACCACCTCACCATCAGAATCCTCCTGGTCAATTTCCTCCCCAGCGCCAGCAACACCCATATCCTCCTCATCCTGGTGTACTTCAACACTGACATCTTCAATCTGACTATCAGGAACTGGACTGCGGGTGCTCCTTCCAGCACTTGCAGGGGGCGTGCAAATGGTGGAAGGCGCATGCTCTTCACGTCCAGTGTTGGGAAGGTCAGGCATCGCAACCGACACAATTGGACTCTCCTTGTGGATTTGGGATTTCGAAGAATGCACAGTTCTTTGCTGTGCTGCTTTTGCCAGCTTGAGTCTTTTCATTTTTCTAGCGAGAGGCTGAGTGCTTCCATCCTCATGTGAAGCTGAACCACTAGCCATGAACATAGGCCAGGGCCTCAGCCGTTCCTTGCCACTCCGTGTGGTAAATGGCATATTGGCAAGTTTACGCTTCTCCTCCGACAATTTTATTTTAGGTTTTGGAGTCCTTTTTTTACTGATATTTGGTGTTTTGGATTTGACATGCTCTGTACTATGACATTGGGCATCGGCCTTGGCAGACGACGTTGCTGGCATTTCATCGTCTCGGCCATGACTAGTGGCAGCAGCTTCAGCACGAGGTGGAAGTGGATCTTGATCTTTCCCTAATTTTGGAACCTCAACATTTTTGTTCTCCATATTTTAATAGGCACAACTAAAAGGCACCTCAGGTAAACAATGGAGATGGATGGATTGGATACTAGTATACAATTATGGACGGGCTGCCGAGTGCCGACACAGAGGTAGCCACAGCCGTGAACTACCGCACTGTACTGTGTCTGCTGCTAATATATAGACTGGTTGATAAAGAGATAGTATACTCGTAACTAGTATGTATGTATAAAGAAAGAAAAAAAAACCACGGTTAGGTGGTATATACAATTATGGACGGGCTGCCGAGTGCCGACACAGAGGTAGCCACAGCCGTGAACTACCGCACTGTACTGTGTCTGCTGCTAATATATAGACTGGTTGATAAAGAGATAGTATACTCGTAACTAGTATGTATGTATAAAGAAAGAAAAAAAAACCACGGTTAGGTGGTATATACAATTATGGACGGGCTGCCGAGTGCCGACACAGAGGTAGCCACAGCCGTGAACTACCGCACTGTACTGTGTCTGCTGCTAATATATAGACTGGTTGATAAAGAGATAGTATACTCGTAACTAGTATGTATGTATAAAGAAAGAAAAAAAAAACACGGTTAGGTGGTATATACAATTATGGACGGGCTGCCGAGTGCCGACACAGAGGTAGCCACAGCCGTGAACTACCGCACTGTACTGTGTCTGCTGCTAATATATAGACTGGTTGATAAAGAGATAGTATACTCGTAACTAGTATGTATGTATAAAGAAAGAAAAAAAAACCACGGTTAGGTGGTATATACAATTATGGACGGGCTGCCGAGTGCCGACACAGAGGTAGCCACAGCCGTGAACTACCGCACTGTACTGTGTCTGCTGCTAATATATAGACTGGTTGATAAAGAGATAGTATACTCGTAACTAGTATGTATGTATAAAGAAAGAAAAAAAAACCACGGTTAGGTGGTATATACAATTATGGACGGGCTGCCGAGTGCCGACACAGAGGTAGCCACAGCCGTGAACTACCGCACTGTACTGTGTCTGCTGCTAATATATAGACTGGTTGATAAAGAGATAGTATACTCGTAACTAGTATGTATGTATAAAGAAAGAAAAAAAAAACACGGTTAGGTGGTATATACAATTATGGACGGGCTGCCGAGTGCCGACACAGAGGTAGCCACAGCCGTGAACTACCGCACTGTACTGTGTCTGCTGCTAATATATAGACTGGTTGATAAAGAGATAGTATACTCGTAACTAGTATGTATGTATAAAGAAAGAAAAAAAAACCACGGTTAGGTGGTATATACAATTATGGACGGGCTGCCGAGTGCCGACACAGAGGTAGCCACAGCCGTGAACTACCGCACTGTACTGTGTATGCTGCTAATATATAGACTGGTTGATAAAGAGATAGTATACTCGTAACTAGTATGTATGTATAAAGAAAGAAAAAAAAACCACGGTTAGGTGGTATATACAATTATGGACGGGCTGCCGAGTGCCGACACAGAGGTAGCCACAGCCGTGAACTACCGCACTGTACTGTGTCTGCTGCTAATATATAGACTGGTTGATAAAGAGATAGTATACTCGTAACTAGTATGTATGTATAAAGAAAGAAAAAAAAACCACGGTTAGGTGGTATATACAATTATGGACGGGCTGCCGAGTGCCGACACAGAGGTAGCCACAGCCATGAACTACCGCACTGTACTGTGTCTGCTGCTAATATATAGACTGGTTGATAAAGAGATAGTATACTCGTAACTAGTATGTATGTATAAAGAAAGAAAAAAAAACCACGGTTAGGTGGTATATACAATTATGGACGGGCTGCCGAGTGCCGACACAGAGGTAGCCACAGCCGTGAACTACCGCACTGTACTGTGTCTGCTGCTAATATATAGACTGGTTGATAAAGAGATAGTATACTCGTAACTAGTATGTATGTATAAAGAAAGAAAAAAAAACCACGGTTAGGTGGTATATACAATTATGGACGGGCTGCCGAGTGCCGACACAGAGGTAGCCACAGCCGTGAACTACCGCACTGTACTGTGTCTGCTGCTAATATAGACTGGTTGATAAAGAGATAGTATACTCGTAACTAGTATGTATGTATAAAGAAAGAAAAAAAAACCACGGTTAGGTGGTATATACAATTATGGACGGGCTGCCGAGTGCCGACACAGAGGTAGCCACAGCCGTGAACTACCGCACTGTACTGTGTCTGCTGCTAATATAGACTGGTTGTTGATAAAGAGATAGTATACTACTAATATTATATATACTGGTGGTCAGGTCACTGGTCACTAGTCACACTGGCAGTGGCACTCCTGCAGCAAAAGTGTGCACTGTTTAATTTTAATATAATATTATGTACTCCTGGCTCCTGCTATAACCTATAACTGGCACTGCAGTAGTGCTCCCCAGTCTCCCCCACAATTATAAGCTGTGTGAGCTGAGCAGTCAGACAGATATATAATATATATAGATGATGCAGCACACTGGCCTGAGCCTGAGCAGTGCACACAGATATGGTATGTGACTGACTGAGTCACTGTGTGTATCGCTTTTTTCAGGCAGAGAACGGATATATTAAATAAACTGCACTGTGTGTCTGGTGGTCACTCACTATATAATATATTATGTACTCCTGGCTCCTGCTATAACCTATAACTGGCACTGCAGTAGTGCTCCCCAGTCTCCCCCACAATTATAAGCTGTGTGAGCTGAGCAGTCAGACAGATATATATAATATTATATATAGATAATAGATGATGCAGCACACTGGCCTGAGCCTGAGCAGTGCACACAGATATGGTATGTGACTGAGTCACTGTGTGCTGTGTATCGCTTTTTTCAGGCAGAGAACGGATTATAAAGTAAACTGCACTGTCCTCACTAGTAAACTCTCTCCACTCAGTCTCTACACTTCTACAGTAACAGTACTCCTCCTAGTCAGCTCCAGTAAATCTCTCTCAGTCTCTTATAATCTAAATGGAGAGGACGCCAGCCACGTCCTCTCCCTATCAATCTCAATGCACGTGTGAAAATGGCGGCGACGCGCGGCTCCTTATATAGAATCCGAGTCTCGCGATAGAATCCGAGCCTCGCGAGAATCCGACAGCGTCATGATGACGTTCGGGCGCGCTCGGGTTAACCGAGCAAGGCGGGAAGATCCGAGTCGCTCGGACACGTGAAAAAAAACATGAAGTTCTGGCGGGTTCGGATTCAGAGAAACCGAACCCGCTCATCTCTAATTTTTAGTCAGAGTTCGTCAACTGCTTTCACATAAAAAAAATCTTAAAGATCACAGTAATGATTGTGCATGTACACATTAAGCAATTACATATTTTGGAAAACCTAGGCAGAACCTGTCCACACTTTGAAAATGGCAAGCCCCTTGGCTCATGCACCCCCATTCTACTGCTTCACTCCTTAGCAAGTGGGAAGTGTGTATGTCATCCTCTGTGCTTCAGAGTTTAAGTGTGGTGCCACCGACATTGAAGAAGAGCAGCCAACATCTCAGATGAAGAAGCTGCAGGATGCTTTTACTGTCTATGTAGAGGAACAGTGTGGAAAAAATTCAGTGTTTCATTTGACTGCTAAAAGTCTGCATCCTACAGTAGATGACCTCCTAAGATTACCTAAAAGTAGAGATTGAAGTGTAGGCTCATTATACTTTCCCTTGTTATTCCCTTCTATAATATTAGAAGTGTTGAGGTGAGCAACATGGAATGGCAGATGGCTGCTCTTGCCTTTTATTTAAAATAATCTCAAACTTATTTTTTGTTTCCTCTCAATATTTCTAAAGATGAGCAGTTCAGTTTCGTTGAAAAACTAACACACCCAAACTTTAGAGATCTAAGTAGAACCGAATCCCAACTCTGATCACTTTGTGAATCCGAGTGGACTGGGTCCTGAGTTGAGTCTACCCTCGAGTTTGGAACTCAGATTTAACAGTCAAATCTTGGTATCTCTATTGCATGTAAGTCCCTCACTCATGAATTAAGGTGCCATTTCACTCAGGAGAGTGTATGGTTAGGAGGGCAAAATTGGAAATGATTTTAAAAATAATGTTATTAATTTGAATAATAATAGAGGATAGAGATGTGCTGTTCAGTTCTCCAGAAAGCCAAATCCACCTGAATTTTGTGGATCTGAACCAAACCAAAACCCGATGCGACTTCCCTAAGGAGATCTGATATGAACCGAGACCCGGTTCAAATCTTCCCATGGCTTAGAATTCAGATTTGCAATCCAAATTTTGGGTTTTAGATTGCAAAAATTACATGATTATAGATGTTTTTATCAATGATAATTTTAACTGATATCCGAATCCTGATCAAAACACTTGAGGGTGGTTTTGCCAAAACAATTAAAAACAAAATCAAAACCAAAACACGGGGGTTCGCGAACATCTCTACTATAGGAACAAACACAGGTCCAAATTACATGATTTAAGAAGTTTATATTGGTTTTATAAAATTTTAGAGACACCCATATCCAAAACCAAAGCTGAACTTAAAACAAAAATAACCAAAATATGAAGATGATTTAGAACCAAACAGAAACACGGTGGTCTGCGCACATCTCTATTTTTTTTTTAACTTTTGTCATCAAAGATTCGGATTTGGTTTCCCCTCATTTTTATTAACTATAATCCTCTTTTATTAATGTGTCAAGCTATGTTGTAATGCATGCATTGTACATGTTGTTTTATTATTGAAAAGTATTGAGAGAACAAGGCTGTTTTTGGAATCAACGCTTGATCAAAATGTGTTTTATTGAACCTTTACACCTTCGTAAAACAACCTGGTATATTCCAATTTAAGACATATATGATGTATTGTCACCTGCAGTTAGATATTATCTGTTCTACACAGTACATCCAGCAATAAAAAAATAACAATATGACTATGGGTATATGAGCTTTAATTTAAAAAAAAATCTTTCTTCTCCATTTTGTTTTGACAGGTGAATAGAGGTGAATAGAGGGGAGACAAAAGCTCATATACAGATGATTAACCTCTATTGAGAGACAAGGCTGCTGCTGCAGTGCATACAACTCTCAGCAGATATGAAGATGTAGCAGCATTGAGTAAAGTACAGCTTACTATATTTTGCTTTCAGCTACATCATCTGCATTTCTAAGACAGATGAGTGCTCCACACCAGTGTTTCTCCATAAAGGTCTATGATCTCTGAGAGCTTTTGTCTCCTTTCCAGTACATCAGTTTGAAAAATATTGTTACTAGGCATAAGCTGCACAGGAAAAGTCATAAGAAATATGCTCCAAATGAGCTCCCTTTAATTTCTGCATATTGCGTTCCAAACCCTTTAGTGCCTTTGAACTGCCAGGAAGCTGTATGTTCCAGTGATATGCAAAGAAAGTTCAACAATCAGAGAGCAAGAATTGTGACAGCATAAAAAAGACTGTACTTTTATTTAGATTTATTTTTATGCTGGAACCATTATATGGATTCTGTACATTTTAAAGGAAACTCATAAAAGTAAATTCCCAATGTGTAGACGCTGTGCTGAGCTGAAAGGCATTACGGACATTAAAGCCTCTCTTTCAATATACTAATGTATCCCAACTTCTCTACCCAGTAACTCTGAGAACCCAGCTGTCTTTAACTTATACAATAATGGAACTGTGCCTTTCAAAGTGAAGTTATAATAGGAACCCCTATCTAAGCATAAGGTCAAGGCCGCAAATTGAGTCTGAATGGTAGTTTCTTTCTGTAAGCTATTTTTTGTTCTTTATCCTTTTGGAATTTCATTTTATCATAAGATAAAGCATTTATTAGAACACGTTAAAGTAAATTCTAAACAGACTAATTTGATCTATAAAGATCAAGCAAAATGGAACAAATATGAGAAACAAAGACTAAAAGAGACAATGAAACAAATACCAACAAACAGACATTTCAATAATATCTTTGAAACCAGTCATCACTTTGTTGGTTCATTTTGAGGCTAGAATGATCATTCTTTTTCAAATGCATGTAACACAGAGGCGGAACTACCATTGGTGCAGCAGATGCATTGCACCGGGGTTCCTTAGGACTAAGGGGCCCACTGCTGCCAAGACCAGCAATAAGTTAACCCCTTGCCCCCACACAGACCATTTTGAGCAGTGTCAGATAATTGTCAGAGAGCATGGTTGGCCCCTCTGCCTGAGGAACCTTCACCTTACCTTAGGTAAGCAGCGCTGACCTTGTTTGTGCTGGACTGATAGAGGAGTCCTGCCACCTATCAGCACTGATGATCACAGCCACATACTGGGTTAATTTACTAAAGTGTGAGTTTATAGAAGTGAAGATAGCATATTTTGGAAGATAATAGCTAGAACCTGATTGGTTGCAAAGGGGCAACATCTCCACTTTTATAAACCCCCACTTTAGTAAATATACCCTATAGCCTCTAATTAACAGATACCTGTACATTACTTCTGATTCAGTGCCATCTGGGAATTAAAGGCAGCTTACAACAGGTGTAACTGGCACTGTAAGAGTTTGCCTGACTGAGTGGCAAACTGAGGAAAGCACAAGGGGTGGGGACCCCTGTCATAGGCAGAGCAGAAGCTGCTGTGTTCCTGCCCACACCAAGGTACATGCCCCCTGTTCTCTGTACCACACAGGATATTGTGTTTGTTCCCGTGCCACACACTGTCTCTTCCTGTCACCCACTGCCTCTGCCTGTTACCCACTGCTTCCCCCTGTCACTTGCCCCCTGCCACACTGTCTCTTGCTGTCACCATCTGCTTCCCCTTCCATACACTGTCACCCTTTGCCTCCTCCTGCCTTATGCTGTCGTCCTCTGCCTAACCTGCCTTTATGTTGCCACCCTCTGCCTCTCCCTGTCACCACACTGCAGTGTGGCATATTGTAAACTTGGGTTTGGGTGAAGGAGGGAGGCCCAAATGATATTTCTGAACCTGGGCCTACAACTCACAATTTCTGCCACTGATTTAACAGTAAGTGTGCCATTACATAAACACTGAAAGTTTTGGAATTCATATCTTGGGCAAAGTTATTAATTACAAATATTAGGAGCACTTTCTTAAAGCCCAACCCTAACAAATAGAATGCATTTATTGTTAGCTGCCCCCGTGTGTATGATTAAGTAGGTGCTACTATGCTGCTCTGGATTTGCTGATTTTTGGTCACAACCCCCCCATGGCTAAGAGGGATCGGGGTCGATAGGAGGTGATGTTGCTGGTATTTCCATGCCACTGCAAACCAACTCACCCCCCCATGTGGCTAATTTAATTTCTACATCAAACCTTTCTATTATTCTAAACTAAGATTAGTCCAAAGTCTAATCCTATATACATTTTCCTGGGCCTTGGACTTCAAAGCTATGATTATAGTTAGGAAAAAATTATATACATTATAAGAGTATATATTTATTACCAAAAATAATTCCCGAAGTTCATATACATAAACTCGAAGTACTGGAAATAGTTACACTACTTGTAAACTGAGACCATCGCTCTTACTTTGGATCTATAAATTAGTGAAACATTTCAGGAAATGCTGTGTTTTGAAGTATGCTTTTAATACATTGTTTTTTAAATGTTTAGTTTTTAATGAGGTGTGTTTCACCCAAAAAAATGATTTATACAGTGTCCTTAAAATGAAAATATTTCTCAAAGCTCCCTCCAACAGAGCGTAAACTTAAAAAAACAGTGTGTGCCGTATACAAGTATAGCCATCTTTATTTATCAAAGTGTATTGTAGTGTACTTTGCAAACATGGGGGAATTCAATTGCCAACATCAGTTTGATGTGTCTTTACATGCCACCTATTTGTATCTCCATGAGAAGCCCTGGGAGGAACATTGCTGAAGCAGGGCCAGGCTCTTGTGTCACTAGGCCCCACCCCTACCATGGCAAAATGCTGTGATTAGAGGGTCTATCAGCACAGGGCAGAAATAAATATAACACAATTGGCTTAATTTAGCCCCACCCCTTCATAAGGCAATGTGATTTCCATAACTATCTTGCTATCCTACCCACTTACCAAGAAAGCAGATGGGATGAAGAACATTCGCCTACTCTTCTTGGGGTGCGGGGGACTACTTGAAAAATTGGGAGTCTCTTTAAAAGTCCAGGAGAGTAGGCATGTATGGGTGTGCCATTCTGGAATAGCACATCACATTCTGAAGGCATCGCCCATACACTTCATAAAGGTAAGAGGGAAAACTAAGATGTCCTCATGGCACTTCCCACACAATTAAATTCCTCCGATTGATCATCTTTCATATAAATACCATATTAAAATATTTTCTTTATCTAGAACTGACTGTAGACTTATATTTAAAAAAGTATCAATGTGTCCGTAATGTTATCTTTATGAGTCACTTTTGCACCATAAAAGTTTGCTTACAATTAAACAATTTAAGTTGAATCCAAAAGTGGTATATATATAGTCGACTGTCATTGAATTCAGTGGAGCAATCTATTCACGGGGTTCTTTATTCTTTACATTTTATGATTTATTTATTTTAGCAAAATATTTTTATTTGTATATTTTTTTCCAGTATTACCTGCCTGATTTACATTTTCCTTTTTAAGTACATTTTCCTGGTCATTACAAACTCTGAAGCACAGTTGTTTTCTGTACCGTCATCCATAGAAAGAAAAACAACAACTGAAATCATACTTTATAATGAACATCTATTTTATATTTACTCAAGTGCAATGCACATCAACCTTCTATCACTTCTACTTTGGTCTGAAATTACTGTGCATGGCTCATTTTTTCCATTCTGTTGAACTCAATTACAGTCCTGAGTGGATATGTAGGAAGTGGAAGTGGAGTGCACTTGAATCCATACAAAATATCTGAACAATAAAGCATGGATTACATGATTGAGCAGACTTAACCACTGCCTGGTGTGGTTGCATCAGTTGTGACCACGCCAAGCTGGACTTTCCCTTACATGGGTGGTCATTCCGGGTTGATCGCAGCCAGCAACTTTTTGCTGCTGTGGCGATCAACTAGTCCACCCCTATGGGAGAGTGTATTTTAGCTTAGCAGGGCTGCGATCACTTGTGCAGCCCTGCTAAGCTAAAAAATTTACAAGCATAACATGACTAGCCCAGGACATACTTACTCTGTGCGACGATCTCTGCGATGCTGGAGCCGGCTTTGATGTCAGACATCCGCCCTCCGTTCTCCTGGACACGCCTGCATTTTCCTTACCACTCCCCGAAAACGGCAGCCAACGGTCCGAATCCACCCAGGAACGCCTTCTTTCTGTCAATCTTCTTGCGGTCGGCTCTGCGACCGCTTTCTTCGTAGGACGTGACGCGCATGTGCATTCCAGACCCGTTCGCAGCTCAGCGACACACCGCTGCGTGCGAATGGGTCGGAATGACCCCCATGGTCACATCTGATGCAACCAGTCAAAAAGTCCCAGGTGGCTTGCCAAAGATAATCAGCCAGCAGCTGCCAATCTCAGAGTGACCTACCATCCTTGGATTCACCCCACTAAGTCTGGCGATCACTGCTGGTTGCAGTGTTTGGGTAGTCCAGCGGCAACCCCCCCAACCAGTGGCTGCAGACTGCCACCACGAAAATGTATCAACAGAGCACCTCTGCCCCCAGCTTTACCTCTGAGTACAATATTCCTTATATTTTTAAAAATACATTTACATCTCCTAATATTCAATTTAAGTTACCTGGCCTATTACTGATTGATCTATCAATATTTTAATATTCCTACAGTAGTTTGTAGTTTAAAATAAAGCTAGCCTTCCAAGTCAACACTTTTTAATACTATCAAGTGCTGTAAAACTATTAAACTAAAACTAAAACCATTCCTTAAGTCTATACCAACTAAAGATGAGTGGTTCTGGTTCCCGAACTTTGGGATCCGAGCTGAGATCCAAATACGGCTTAGGGTTTCCTGCCTTACTCGAATTCCAAAATGAGGTAAAACATCAGATTCTTGAGGGTTTTGGGTTCTATAAAGTTCCCCGGTGATCAGTGACATTTCACTCCGGCTGTGGAGCTTGTATTGAATTCACATGTATGTACAGTGCCCGTCCAGGTGTGCTGTGTAGTCCATCAAGGGGTGCTTTGTCCTACAGGGGTTCTTTATTCATCCAGAAAGGGGGTGCTTTGTCAATCTAGAAGTGCTCTGTCAATCTAGGGGTGCTTTTCTGCAGCAGCTTAAACAAAATATAATTTCTTGCAGCTGTGCGAACGGGTGTGAACTGCTCATGTGCATGGGCGGAAATGCGCAGGCACGTCGGGTGGCGGATGTCGCCACAGAGTGATGGACCTTACGAAGAAGCCGTTAGCAATGGCGAGCGCAAGAAGATTGACAGGCAAAATGTGGACCTGGGCGGCAACTCACCGTTTTTGAGGACTGTCCAGAAAAATGTAGTTATGCCCAGCTGTTGAAGAGGAGGGTTTGTGATGTCAGTTCCAAGTCGGATCATCGCAGTGGGTGAGTAAGTCCTGAGCTGTGCAGAGACTGCACAAACTTTTTGTTTGTGCAGTTCTCTGCACAAGCAATTGCAGCCCTGCACAGCCCTAACCCTCTCCCCCGATTACCTGGTCGCAGAAGTGTAAAAAATAGCTTGCATGCGACCAGGTCGGAATGAGCCCGTAAGTCAGGGCATCTAAAATCAAAGAAGAAATTTACTTTTACAGTGGTAAAGAAAAAAAATCAAAAGGAAAGTTAGCTGCAGAGAAATATGAAAGTGGCAAGTAAAGACTCAAGTCTTGGACTTTAAGTGGTGGTTCTGCAGCTGTCAGTAAGTCATATTCTTCTGCATCTCATGATGATGCAAAAAATTTTCACTCAGGGTCTAGAAGAGGTCTCAAGAAAATATAAAACACTAAGGCAGTAGAACAAACTGTGCATTCTGAACAACAACATATTATTGAGGAATGTTTAGGGGTGTCCATGTCAACTGTGCGTGAGTCTGAAATTTCTCACACTGTCCTCATAGAGAAGCCTTTTTCACATTATTCCACCATTTCTGCACCATCTGCACATGTGGGGAGCAGTACAAGTAAAGATGGAGATGATGAGGGCATAATAGAAACTGAGGATTCATATGTGGAACTGAAACAGAATGAGGGGGATATGTGTGTACTACTACATGAGGATGTTGATTATTATTTGTGTAAGTCAAACACTAGTGGCTACAGTTCTTGCAAATGATAAATAGAAGCCATTAGACAAAAAAAAAACATCTTGGGTGTGGGATTATTTTCCCCCAAATCCTTACAATGTTTCTGAAGGCATCTGCTCCATTTGTGCGGCCAAAGTTAGTAGAGGTAGGGAGGGATGTTAGCCATTTAGGAAACTACTCCATGTTACGTCATTTGCGGCGAGTTCTCGAAATTTATTGTACAACATTATAATGTGATTAACACCATCATCAACCTCCTCATTAGTGATTAGAGGTAGTCCTTCCCAAAAACATTTTTTTGTGGGCCCAAACAGAGCAAGCACTACAGCCACAAAAGTATCCGTACCTGTCACTGAAGTGCTTGGTTTGTTATACTGAGCATGTCCTTTTTAATATCCATCATAAGTGGAAGGGGTGTCCCAAGGACAATTCCATTGTGCACACTTTTCTTTTCTGCTACTGCTGTGTGGCAATGTTTTATAGGTGTGCTATAACTGCCATGTGTTTGTGCCGCTGCTCTGTAGGTTAGTAACAAGCCAGCTCTCTGCAGAAAGCTCTGTCGGTAGCTCATGAAACATGATATTCCTGTGTCTTTACCTGCACCGCATACTATCCTGCTCGCTTTCTGGCTGCTGCTTCTGCTGCTGCTTAAGAGGTAAAGCTAGTGATGTCAGTATGCAATGCCCTGGGGGCCCCCTGACAAAGGGGGGCCCAGGGTTCATTATGCCCTGCATCCTTCCCTTAATCTGGCTATGTGAAGCTCTTTATTCACTTTGCCAGGATTCAAGGGTGGTCAATCTGTTGAAATCAAATCACTACATTTTGACCAGCGTACTTGATCCTAGGTTTAAAGTCTACATTTTAGCTGTGTTTCTGGCAGACACAAATCTGCAGAGCTGCAAAGACCTGCTGGTGAGAAAATTGTCAGCTCAAGCGGAACATGACATGGCAACATCTCCTCCTTCATTTTCTCTGGCAACTGCGGCTGCAAGGAAAAAACTACATTTTCTAAAGAGACCTGAAGATCAATCAGGAACAAGTTTTGGTATCTGGTCTTGACTGAAGGAGCTGCCTAAAATTACTGACATGTCTACTGTCACTGCATATGATGCTGTCACCATTGAAAGAATGGTTGATGACTATTTCAGTGATAGCCCCCAAATAGGCATGTCAGACAGTCAGTTTCAATACTGTCAGGAAAAAGAGGCAGTTTGGAGGCCCGTGCACAAACTTGCTTTGTTTTACTTAAGTTTCCCACCCTCCAGTGTGTACTCAGAATTTTTTTTTACCGCTGCCGGGAACCTTGTCAGCGATCGGCGTAGGAGGTTACTTCCCCAAAATATTGAAAAGATGATGTTTATCAAAATGAATGACAAATTCCATGAGGAAGACCTTTACCAGTAATTATCTCCACAAAGTACAGAGGGACCTGTGATGGTGGATTCCAGCAGTCTAATAGTCTGTGAAGACGAGGATGTACACACTGATAACGGTGAGAAATCGGAGGATGATGACGACATCTTGCTTCTGTGCAGCCAGTTTGTGCAGGGAGAGATCAATTGCTTCTTATTTTGTAGGGGCCCGAACAAACCAATCATTTCAGCCATAGGTGTGGCAGTCCCTGTCGTTGAAATGATTGGTTTGTTAAAGTGTGTATGTCCTGTTTATACAACTTAAGGGTGGGTGGGAGGGCCCAAGGACAATTTCATCTTGCACCTCTTTTCTTTGCATTATGTGCTCTTTGGTGCATTTTTTGGGCATAGTTTATAAAACTACCACCCTGTCTGCCACTGGAGTGCCACTCCTAGATGTGCCATGTGTTTGTGCCGCCCACTACTGTCGCTTAGCTTAGTCATGCAGCTACCTTGGTGCAACCTTTTGGCCTAAAAACAATATTGTGAGCTGTGAGGTTTTCAGAACAGACTGCAAATTAGAGATGAATGCCATTGAGGTTAATAATACTGTAGGAACAAAAACACTGCCAAATTCTGTTATTTTCGCTGTTTAGATGATTTTTTTTTAAATACAGATACAAAACCAAAACCCACAAAGGTGGTTTTGGCAAAACAAATCAAGATCCAAAGCACGAATTAGATCCAGATCCAAAACCAAAACACAAAACCCGAATGGCCCGGTGCACACCCCTAGTATACAGTAGCTATTAATAAGGTTAATTCTCTATGTATATAGAGATGTCACAGTCATGATATTACTAAGTGACTCATATGCTCTTTACTAGAGAGGTTTCAAAGTCATATGATCACTATGAGCCATTTTTCTATTTTGTCACGTTAACAAGGGTGGTTCCTTTTGTTTGTTGACTTTCACATTACACTGTTGATATAAGTGAAGTGGGAGGACAATTGAGGTGAATGAAGGAAGGTCACACCCCCACCACTGGTCATGCCCCCCACATCACTAGCCACACCCCCTGTTGCAGGACACAATTAGGCCCCTTGTAAATTCCAGCTCCAGGCCCATGTGGAGCTTAAACTGGCACTACCCTTATCCCATATTGTGCTAATGCTACTTTTTAGATATTCTGTGTACCTTCTAAAGGGTTATGTGAATCAAATTACATTTAATCAATAAAATGTAATGTGCCATAAAATATTTAACGGTAATCCATTATGGACTTCATTTGGAGCTCAATGCTATTTGCGCACCAAATGTTCATGTAAAATTTGGTCCTAAAAGGGCATGTACAGTATGTTGAGATCTGTGCAACTCAAAATTGGGTATAAGACTGGCCATATACCTAAAGACTGATTGTCAAATCTGGCTGTTTGGAATGAAAACCTGGTAATGGATGAGAGCAAATGACAATTGATCATTTGCTCCCAATCACAGAAAACCAGACAAAAATGGTCATTCAGACAAATTTGTTACATCCATCTGATTTAACCAATTTGTCTAAACTACTGTTTTTGTTGGTTTTCTGGCATTTTGGAGCAAATGGACAATTGTCATTTGCTCTGATACATTACCACATTTTCATTGCAACCAGACAGATCTGACAATCAATCTCTAGGTGTATGGCCAGCTGAATGTGGTCACATCAAGATATGCTTAAGTGATAAGCTTATCAAATAAATAAACAAATAAATACAACTCTTTCCATACCAAAAGAAAAATGAGCAAGAAGTTATTTTAGGGGTTTATGTATCAAGCTGTAAAAACACTGGAGAAGTGGACCAGCTGGAAAAGTTGTCCATGGCAACCAATCAGCTTTGTGGAAGTAATAATAGTAATAATAATAATTTTATTTATATAGTGCTCTTTCTCCAACAGAACTCAAGGCATTTACAATATATGTATTTATCATATACATTCTATAAAATGATAGGTATATGCTGACTAGTTGCTAAGGGCACTTGTCAACTTCTCCACTCTTTTTAACTGCTTGATACACCAACCCCCTAATACCCTTTTCATAAATACACCCCAGGAAATACACAGCTACATCCTGAGTCCATTGTTTGCGCCATTTATCTGGATATTCATCTTTACCTCTTTCTCAAGCCGACTTCTATGGGTCAGAGACTGCAGGCATGGTGACACTTTCCTGGCCACTGTGAAGTGTTTGAGGATGAGCAGTGGATGTATCACTTCCCGATGTCAGGTGCCACCTTTCAGTATGTGCTGGAACTCCTCCCCAGAGCACTTGCTAGGTAGACCATCTGCTGGAGAAGACCCATCCCACGGGCTAGGAGATTAAGGATTGTATTGTGGTAGTATGACATCCAGAGAGAATACCATACCAACTAATACCTGTTTGGCATAGGGCTATCCACCATTTCCAAAAGTAGCAAGTGACAAGGGTATTGTTTGACACCCTGAACCACAGGCTCATCTTCTTTCCATAAGGCCAATGACTGGATGACACCATGCAAGGGTTCCTGTAATGGGTATATCCAGTGTGCAGGGGGACACATCCCTATAATTTCCCCCACAGACAACCCAGCGGACTACTACAACCAGAAAGGCTGGCAATCCATCATCCTAGCTGCTGTGGACAACAACTATTGGCATGCTGTGTTTTTTTTTAATTATACAATGGGTTATCTGCAGTGTACATGTTGTGTAGGGTTTTTATAGCTAATACTTAATCTTTTAAGTTTCAAATATGTCTTTATGGGCTGGCATGGTCATTCATCTGATCCTAGAATACTAAAAAAACGCAGTCCCTGCATGCAATAATTGATACAGCCATATGATGTATACAATTATCGCATTGCGAGTTTGGCCGATTTTATCCCCTGTCACCTGCAGATGGTGATAAATGTGGCCCTTACTGTGAAGGAAACACTCAGCATTTCTGCTTGTGTGAGAGTTTGCATGATCATATCAAAATCCAACCTTGTACCAGTTCAGGGAGACTCTTCATTTTTTTTAAAGTTTATTGTATTTTATTTTCCATTTTTTTTAATGGTGAGCCTTGCAGAAGATGTACAGAAAGAAATAATGGAAAAAACAGCTCAACCAACAGTGCTTGCAGTCGTAGCCTGTAATGGTGTAGCAGCACTTGTTGATAGGTAGTCATGGAGGAGCACTGATGGGCATTTTGCTACGGGCGGCTTTCTTAAGGTTAGGCAGGAACACAAAGCTTGTTATTAATATATATATATATATATATATATATATATCATTGGAAATCCGCACTCACATCAGAAATACATAGACACATGTTTTGGGTGCACCCAGTGAAACTGACAAGTCAGCCACAAATACAAAACAGGTGTTCCACAAAAGTGGAAGGGGCACTCGCAATCAAGTAAAACATACAAAAAGTTAAATCTCATAAAATATTCATAGTTTGATAGTTGGATAATCTGTTGCACCAACTTGCCCTTAATCAACGTTTCGACCCCATATCTGGGTCTTTTTCAAGATAGGCAGATTCGGTGCGATTCAAACAATTTTTACAGACGTACATGTGATAACATCAGTAGAGATCTAGAAAAGAAATAAAACATAAAAACACACTTAGTGCCTCCCAGGCCCCATTGTTGCGCATTAAATAGTTCTTAATTACACAAGGCGCACTCACAGTGCACTCATCAGGTATACCTTAAGCCCAGTGGGTAAAGTACAATGCTACAGTGACCACCAATGTGAATCCAATTTACAAAGGCTTACATAGACAAATCACTTTGGGAGATGTCCGGACAACACCTATCCATTCAACAGGTGTGCAGCCCAAATGCCTCTGAAACCAATATATACAAAATATCAGATGAATAGGGAAAGGAAACAGCACTTAATTAGACTCAAAAACAGATTGCACGTGACTACATACTCCAGTGGCCGTGCCTTCACAAATATCGGCTTGTTATTTCTTATAGTGTTGCTCACTTGTTACTCTCCCTATAAACAAAGGGGAAGCAAAGCTAAAGACTATAGAAGTGTATACTGATGCAATGTATAGACATAATAATCACTAGCTACTCACTATGTGCAGGCAATCATTCAAGTATGAATGCGTCCAGGATGGCCACTTAATAAATTCCACAGTAGGTCAAAATGATCACTAAAATAAAAACAATACACAATCTTAGTGTCAATCACCTGGAGAATAACCTTTAAGACAATAGTCATGACCACTGGGATGTAGGTACTCACATAGCCATTGTCAAGCAGTCACATTGCACATGGCTCTACAAACACTGTCTAGGCACCGGGGGTTATAACCCCAAGAAACCGGAAGTAGACGCGACATCACTTCCGCTCAATAAGTTCATCAAAAAGTCAAAATCCACATAACAAAACAAACACTGGAGTGACCTCCCCACCTCCAGGTAGTAGCGCTCTCTGGCCTGCCGCTTTTCAATACCCTAAGGTCAGCCGCTAAACACAACGGTCCGGGACGCGCTCTGCATCTCACGGACCGGAAGCGCATCTGCTAGCAAGGTCCGGGACGCGTCATGCGTTCCACAGACCGGAAGCGAAAGCATGCATTCCACCGGGTAAAGGTGAGACGCACCCGTTCCTACAAAATAAACACTCGCTTCGTTCACTAACTGCGCTATCGGGATAAACCCACAAATACCCGCAACTGATCTTGCAGAAAAAGTCCTTAGCAATATACCCACTGGGCTAACCTCACTATACACTCAAATGACATTAGACTAATAAATAGTGAACAGATGACATACATAAATAAATATGATCCTCATATTTAATATTCAAAACATCACGCAACAATAGGACCTGAGGACTAATTGTGGGGCAAATTCCACATCGGTCCTGCCCACTGTGCCCATACTTCAAAGATTAACTTTAAAAAAAATTATTACATGCATAGTTGACAATACAATATTCCAAATATTACATGAAGCAGTTCATACATGTGATCAACTGACCATATACCACACAAATACAATTTATTAACAGCAAGAATAAAAATAAAAATAAATATAAAAATCAAAATCCACACCCCCAAGAATATGTATGGGAAACATGCTGTCACAACACAAACTCCATATTGGACAGAACATCCCCATATCAGTAATGTGTTACAATCCAATACATTTCTGGGAGGTGTGACACTGGGATAATATATTCAATTTGTATATAGAACAATGTAAAAAACAAATCAATACATAAATGTTATATCATATCAGCATACTCGTATTGGTCAACTTAAGTACAAAGTTTAACAATTTTGAAGATAGAGACAGGGGCAGAACCACACAGTCTAGCCTGAGGGACAGACGTCTCCAGGCAAGACCATAACAATTGATTGGAGATTCCCTTTTGAAAGGGACACCTTCAACCAGTCTACATGCAAGCAAAAGATTTACCAACCAAGATGTGATAGGAACCCTCATTGGGGTACCAGTACATAAACTCTAGTTATGAACAGCGTGGTGACATACCAGCCAGATATGACCCAAAGGGCGTTTACCGTTTGATAAAAAGATTCAATGGATTATGGATTATATTCGTTCATTCCCTTGGGGGCGACGGTGTCCAGGGTATAAATCCAATAACTCTTGCGCTGCTTAAGCGCGAGCACCCTGTCTCCCCCACCCTGTTTGGGTGGGACCCAATCTATCAGTTTACACCTCATGCTCTATTTTCGAGGAAATGTCGGGCTACTGGTTTATCAGTGAATCCAGTTTCAAAAGCTGCACATATGGAGGTGCGGTGGTTGGCCATTCGATCTCTAAAGAGCATTTTGCCAAGTACAAGGATTTATATCTGGACACTGGATTGAGGTGAGTATAATTTTATTCGCAGGTACCCCGGATCGTCGGATCAGGAGACGTGGCAGTCGGCGGGTCAACATAGGTAAGTATGTGTGTGTCGGCAGGTGTGAAATAAAGTTTTACTCTCAAGGTGTGTGTCTCCTGTTTTTATTTGGGTATTTTTTTTCCAGTAGTACTACAGGTACCAGCGGGCCCATTTTTCTCCCGCATGCTGGTACTTGTGGTTCTCCAAGTACCAGCTTGCGGGGGAGGCTTGCTGGGACTTGTAGTACTACAGGAAAAAACAATATTCTTGTCATTTTCTCAAGGCTATCAGCCCCCCATCCGCAGCCCTTGGATGGGGGGACAGCCTCGGGCTTCACCCCTGGCCCTTGGGTGACTAGTTGGATATTTAATGCCACGGCCGCAGGGCGCTGTATAAAAGTGACCCCTGGCTGTGGCATTATCTGTCCAGCTAGTGGAGCCCGATGCTGGTGTAAAAAATATGGGGGACCCCTACTCTTTTTGTCCCCCGTATTTTTTGCACCAGCACCAGGCGCAGAGCCCGGTGCTGGTTTTAAAAATACGGGGGATCCCCTGTCATTTCCCCCCCCGGATTTTTAGTACCAGGACCGGCTCGAAGAGCCCGAGGCTGGTTATGCTTTGGAGGGGAGACCCCACGCCATTTTTTTCCGGGATTTTACCATTTTATCTAAAAAAAATATATATATATTTTTAAAAATATATAAATAATACTTGTGCCTCCCAAAGAGACAAACCAAGTACCTAATACCTTCTAATATAAATAGATATGCTATTACCAATAAAAAAAACACACCAAAAAAACATGTTTTAAATTTTTTTTATTAGATTAACCCACCAAAGTGTGGCGGATTGAAAATGACGAATTTACTGTCTAAAAGCACTGTTGTCGAATTTCCAAACTTCAATTGAATATACTTTTGTCGAATTGCCGCATTTGTACCATTGCAGAAATGTCGAATTTGACAAATGTCGAACTTCAAAAAGTCGAATTTTGAAAGTCCGTTTTTTTGACGGAAAGTACTGAATTGCATTGTCGAATTATTTTTTTTTGGCGAAAAAGTACAGTTTTTCGACAATTTCGGGAATTCGACCGCAATTGCATATACCCCATAAAGCGCAACAATGGGGCCTGGGAGGCACTAAGTGTGTTTTTATGTTTTATTTCTTTTCTAGATCTCTACTGATGTTATCACATGTACGTCTGTAAAAATTGTTTGAATCTCACCGAATCTGCCTATCTTGAAAAAGACCCAGATATGGGGTCGAAACGTCGATTAAGGGCGAGTTGGTGCAACAGATTATCCAACTATTAAACTATGAATATTTTATGAGATTTACCTTTTTGTATGTTTTACTTGATTGCGAGTGCCCCTTCCACTTTTGTGGAACCCCTGTTTTATATATATATATATATATATATATATATATATATATATATGTGTAGTCAGAATGTCCCACACTCTCACCCAACCTGACGTTATAGCTGGGGTTCCTGATCAGAGCCTAATCCACCTGGGTGGGGGACCCATAGCACAGTACAGAGTTTCCCACTCAGTCGGCATGATAGCACTCTCCAGTCTTGTCAATATTCCAAAAAGCAAAATATATTTATTCAAAAAAAGTCTTCACATAACAGTTCCAAATAATACCAATGTTTTGGTTCCACTACTGGGTCTTTCTCAAGGTGCACAGCAGGTATACAAGGTAAATGTGGTCAAAAGCCAGAAA
Organism: Pseudophryne corroboree; assembly: GCF_028390025.1. Taxonomy (NCBI): domain Eukaryota; kingdom Metazoa; phylum Chordata; class Amphibia; order Anura; family Myobatrachidae; genus Pseudophryne; species Pseudophryne corroboree. The sequence continues at coordinate 1,004,359,404 of NC_086444.1, read as the reverse complement.
ACAAGATGCAAAGCAGAACTGGGACTTAGCGGAGGATGTGCCGTTTCAGGGCTGGAGCCTTGTGGCAACCAACTACATTGACTCCGGTACTTCCGGCCCTGATATATATATATATAATGTCTATCATTCAGTTTATGTTTGTGTGCCTTTTTTCTTTTGATATTATATGTTCACAAATCATTTATGATTTCTGATATCTGCGTGTTTTTTTTGGTTTTCATATATATTTTGCTGCTAAATAAACAGGGGACATGCCTTTTGTTTTTATGTAATTCCAAGTAAAAGTTAAGTATTAGGATTTCCATTTAGTACATCTCTCGTGTTTTTCAATATATACAATTTTTTAACCAGTATAACAGCATTAAGTTGAAACAATAATAAATACCTATAATGTAAATTACTTCTATTTGTAGAAAATGTATTTGTTTAAATATACAGCTGTTGCAGTCTCCTGCCTCCTACATACTGTGCATCTGACCTCTGATCATGACCTCCAGAATGTCAATTTCATCAAAGTATTGTACATTGAGGAACATGGATGTTTTTCTTTACCTTACAGCAGTGATCTCCAACCCGTAGCTCGCCGTAGTATTTTCGGTAGCTCACAGCGCACACAGACTTTGGCAGTCACTGGCACTCCTCCTCCCTTCATTTTTAATATGGTGCTGGCCATCAGCCAATCAGAGCTCGTGGACCGTCGGTGGCGGCACCTAATTGGCTGCTGGACCGCGAGTTATTTTTGGCTCACTTACCGGCACCATATTTTAAATGCCCGCCTCCACCGGAAACTCTGTCAGCCTCACTGCAGCCGCTCTCCGTACTTCACAGGAGAGGCGCGCGCTACACTCTCCTCCCCTTCCGTCCCTCATACAGGAGGAGCAGCACCGGTGGCAGTAGAAGAAGCCAGCAAGGGTTAGCACTGTGTGGGGCTTTGTATCGGACACTGCGGGAGGGCATTTTAAATGGCACTGCGGGGGAAAATTGTATCTGTCACTGGAGGGGCATTGTATCTGGCACTGCTGGGGGCATTATTTGTGTATCTGGCACTGTTGGGGCATTATTTGTGTATCTGGCACTGCTGGGAGTCATTATTTGTATATCTGGCACTGCTGAGAGGCATTATTTACTGCTGAGGGTAATAATTTCTGTATCTGGCACTACACGGGGGGGCATTACTTGTATTTGTGAGGCCACATCCACTTTTGTGAGGCCACACCCACTTTTGCAGGAATGCACGCGCATTGGGGGGAGGGGGTAGCTCCTTCAGAGGTTTTATTTTCCGAAAGTAGCTCACCGCCCAATTAAGGTTGGAGACCACTGCCTTACAGTATGTATACACTGAAGAACATTTAAAATGTTCCCTTAAAAATGTTAACTCTGTGTCATAAATTATCGTAATCATACATTTAAAATGTCATTGCTCTTGAAGCATTTACTTTACTTGTACTATAATGTAATGTAAATATACACATTTTTGCAACTGTTAACATAAAAAGTAAATGCTGATTTTATTCCGCTTTTCATGTATACAGATTGTGAACATTGAGTAGAATATCAAATAAGCAGATTAAAAATACAGTAACTCATACTTGCAGATTTTCAGATCCATTTGGGCAAATGCAGGAGGTTCATGGAAGCAATTGGGGTCAGTGTCATGATAACAGGATTCATCTTATCAAGACCCTACTATGGTCACTTTACAGATGAAGTGTATAGCATCTGAGGGTGGTAGTGGGGGGTCCTGCCACCTGGGAGTCCAAATTAACTTTGTAGACTAGGTAAAGAGGTCGCACAGACACCCTCTATTCAAATTTAACTTTTTATTATCATGTATTTATATATGTATTTTCCCCTTTTAATCAATATTGTATATATATCTCCTACATAATAGCCCAGATCTGTGACTTTGTGACTCATTTGCTAACGCTGGGCGGAGTCACAACACTGGGTGGAGTCACATCGCAGGGCGGAGTCAAGGCATAGTTCTACCCTAAAAGCCATAGCTCTGCACTAATATATATAAAGACACAGATATGTGAGAAATAACAGAGAGCGGCCGCTGGAATGTACAGACAGTCAGACACAGCAACAGCAAGTTAAGTCTCCGTAGCTGCACCGCCCCCCCTCGCCAGCCATTGGTTAAGGCTCTGACCTCCATCGCGGCACCCCCCCCCCCCTCGACAGCCATTGGTTACAGCTGCAACAACGCGGACCCGCCCCCTCCGCCACCCGTCCGTTTCCCACCGCTGCACAACATGAGCGGCTGATCAGCGGCATGCTGGGTGCCGCTAACAGCCGTCCGCCTCCTTCCCTCTCCCGGCGTGCCTGCCTACTGCTGCTGCATGCGTGTCTGATGGCCGCCGACCGTCACTCAAAACAGCTGTGTCTCCGCGGGCGCCTGCTCCTACGTTGTCACCAACAAAGCCGCCCTCCCTGCTCTGGACACACAACTGAGCACATGTGCGTCCTCCTGCCTCCCGACCTGCCCGCGACGCCAGGTAATTGGGAGACTGGAGATAGACTATGTACGATGTGCTGGGGAGGAGGGGGGGCTGGAGCAGCAGTATAACAGAAGGTATGTGCCTGTGCATGGCTGCCAGCCCCCCGTATACTGTGTGTGCGCATGTGTCACTGTGCCCCTGTACACCCTCCCTCACCCGCAGTGCCTCCGGACCCCCTCCCCCATCCACCGCACCCCCAAATATGCCTCTCCCACACCTCCACTCCCACACACGCACCTCCCCCACCCGCACCGTCCCCCATCCACAGCAACCGCCCCTCCACCACCCGTGGCCCCTCCTGACCCCCTACCCCACCCACGTAACCCCCGCACCTGACCCTCCTCCGCCTGCACCACCCATGCTCCTCCCCCACCCACGGCACCTCCGGACCCCGCTCCCGGGACCCCCACTCCCCCACCTGTGGCATCCCAGCACCCTCATCACCCGCAGCGCCCCCTGACCCCATACGCTGCACCCCCTGCAACCGCCCCTATCCCACCCGCAGCACCCCAGCACCTGCCCCTCCACCACCTGCAGCACCTCCAGACCCCCTCCACCACCCACCACACCTGCCCTTCCACCACCCGCAGCACTCCCCTCCTTCCCCACATCACCTCTGGACCTTCTACCCGCATCACCCCCGCAACCTGCCCTTTCCCCTCCCGCAGCACCTTCGGAACACCTCCCCCATCCGCAACTAGGTGATTCATTGCGCCCTACGGGCACTCTTCACACCGTCGCAAGGGGCTACGCCCCCTTAAGCATAGCACAGGCTTTGGGCGGGCAATATGTTGAATATATGGAGTATTACCTCCAAAACTAATTTTATCATTGGTTACATATTGTGGAGACAAAGGGCTTGCGACTGTGGGAACAGCGTAGGCAGGGCACGATGAATAACTTAGTAGGTTCTGTGGTGGGGGGAGTGGCGGGTGGGGGAGGGGTGGTTGCAGGGGTGCTTTGGGTGGTGGAGGGGTGGGTGGGGGGGACTGGAGATGGAGGAGGGTGTCTGTAGATGGTGTGGGTGAAGGGAAGGTGAAGATGTTGTGGATGGGGGAGTGTGGTGTGCAGGATCGAGCCAGATGGGGGAGGGTGTCCTGGGGTGCGGCGAGTGGGGGAGAGAGTCCTGAGCAACCGTGGTGGTGTAGCGGTGGTGCCGTGGGTGGAGTAGGAGTGATTGAGGGGGTGCGATGGGTGGTTAAGGGCCAGGTGCGGGAGTTGCGTGCTTGGGGGAAGGGCGGATGCGGGGGTGCGGCGGTGAGGGAGGTGGTATGGAGCCATCGTGGGTGGGGGAGGGTGCGGTGTTGCTGCGGTTGGTGGAGGTGTGGGATTGCGTGAGGTGCATCCAGCTGGGGCCCGGCATAGTTGACAATATAGAGGACATAGGCACAGTATAGGTGACAGGCGGTTGGTGGAGGGGTGGGTGCGGGGTGCCGGCGGTGAGGTAGGGGGTCCGGAGCTGGTGCGGGATAGGTGGGTGCGGGGATGGCAGTGGAGATATAATATATAAACGTCTACATACTATTGAGTAATTTTACATTGTACCACAGACAGTACTGGGCTACATACCCACACACATGCAGCTGCAGACACGCTCTTTACGCCGTCGTAAGGGGCTATGCCCCTTTAACCTCTGCACACCTTTGCAGGGTCAATATTTGTACTATATGGAGTATTACCTGCGTTCCTAGTTTTGTCAGTGGTTACAAATTGGACGATGAAAGGGCGTCCAAAGGTGAAGGGGGCGTAGCTCCTTTTGATGGGGTGAACAGCGCCTGCTGGAGACGATGTACAGAATGTAGCGGGTGTGTGGGGGACCACGGATGGGGGAGGGTGGCAGTAGATATTGCACGTGGAGGGGGGTGGAAGCGGGGGGGGTGCGCGGATGGGGGAGGGGGTGGGTGGTTATGCAGGTGGGGGAGGTGCGGGGGAGTGGGGGCCGCGGATGTGGGAGTGGGTCTGTAGGGGCTGCGAGTGGTGGAGGGGAGGGGGTGCTGGGGGTGGGGTAGGTGTGGGGCTGTTGCGGAGGTGTTCCGAAGGTGCTGCGGGAGGGGAAAGGGCAGGTTGCAGGGGTGATGCGGGTAGAGGGACCAGAGGTGATGTGGGGAAGGAGGGGAGTGCTGCGGGTGGTGGAGGGGCAGGTGTGGTGGGTGGTGGAGGGGGTCTGGAGGTGCTGCGGGTGGTGGAGGGGCAGGTGCTGGGGTGCTGCGGGTGGGATAGGGGCGGTTGCAGGGGGTGCAGCGTATGGGGTCAGGGGGCACTGCGGGTGATGAGGGTGCAGGGATGCCACAGGTGGGGGAGTGGGGGTCCCGGGACTGGGGTCCGGAGGTGCCGTGGGTGGGGGAGGAGCATGGGTGGTGCAGGTGGAGGAGGGCCAGGTGCGGGGGTTACGTTGGTGGGGTAGGGGGTCAGGAGGGGCCACGGGTGGTGGAGGGGCGGTTGCTGTGGATGGGGGACGGTGCGTGTGGGGGAGGTGCGTGTGTGATAGTGGAGGTGTGGGAGAGGCATATTCGGGGGTGCGGTGGATGGGGGAGGGGGTCCGGAGGCACTGCAGGTGAGGGAGGGTGTACAGGGGCACAGTGACACATGCGCACACACTGTATACAGGGGGGCAGGCAGCCATGCATAGGCACATACCTTCTGTTATACTGCTGCTCCAGCACCCCCCTCCTCCCCAGCACATCGTACATAGTCTGTCTCCAGCCTCCCAATTACCTGGCGTCGCGGGCGGGGCGGGTCGGGAGGCAGGAGGACGCACATGTGCTCAGTTGTGTGTCCAGAGCAGGGAGGGCGGCTTTGGTGGTGACAACGTAGGAGCAGGCGCCCGCGGAGACACAGCTGCTGTGAGTGACAGTCGGCGGCCATCAGACACGCAGGCAGCAGCAGTAGGCAGGCAGGCCGGGAGAGGGAAGGAGGCGGACGGCTGTTAGCGGCACCCAGCATGCCGCTGATCAGCCGCTCATGTTGTGCAGCGGTGGGAAACAGACGGGTGGCGGAGGGGGCGGGTCCGCGTTGTTGCAGCTGTAACCAATGGCTGTCGAGGGGGGGGGGGCAGTGCCGCTATGGAGGTCAAAGCCTTAACCAATGGCTGGCGAGGGGGGGGTGGTGCCGCTACGGAGCCTTAACTTGCTGCTGCTGTGTCTGACTGTCTGTACAATCCAGCGGCCGCTCTCTGTTATCTAACCTGCGTAGTGTTATGAGTTTTTTCTCACATATCTGTCTCTTTATATATATTAGTGCATAGCTATGGCTTTTAGGGTAGAACTATGCCTTGACTCCGCCCAGCGATGTGACTCCGCCCAGTGTTGTGACTCCGCCCAGCGTTAGCAAATGAGTCACAAAGTCACAGATCTGGGCTATTATATAGGAGATATATATATATATATATATATATATACTTTGAACCTATAGGGAGGTGCTCCTGGGAATGGCGTATATGTACAGAACAAAACAGAAAAAAGTATTCCCTGTTATGGGCACACACAGACTATTGTATTCTATTATAGTCAAATATCATTACAATAGATGACCAATAATGTTAAAATGTAACTTTTATTATTATCATCATTAAAACATAAGCGAAATATTGTGCAAGTGTGATGATTGGTGTAAAAATGATAATAAAGTGAATTAAAAAGCTTTGCCACTGTATTGTTTTTTTTATTCACTGACTCCAATGTTCTTTAACAATGTTTCTATATTTGTTGCAATGTTAGTTGCCAAGTGTCTTTCACCGATACAACTATATCTCAGGATAAGTGACTCCTGTGAGTAGTTTTATTATGCCACCATTATTCTAATCAATTAGTATGCAGTCAGTGTGCGCATCACTGACTCATAATACTCCTTTTATTGTAATTTGATATTTGGTTGATCTTATTTATTGATTAATGAATTAAATGAGTAGCTTGTGGTATCCAACACCAATAGGTTGCTGCAGGGAGTGTTACCCATGTATTTCTTCCCTTGAGTCCATACAGTTTCACTGTGTAGTGTAGAATATAGTGAACAGTTTTTCTCACTTATAATCACACACTATCCCCATCTACTAGGTGTGTAGTTCACTTATCATAGGGGGCTTAAATTATTAACACTTTCTCTCTGTGATCTTAAAATCCCTCTATGATATGTTTTTGAGTCACAGTGTTTTGTTTAATATAGCACTGTGTTATACTTTTATATTTTATTAATAAGATGTCTCCATCATATTCCACATATCATTTGGAGGGTTAATTAATATGCTAATAATTGCCTTTATTTACATATGATAATCACATGCATGGATATCCCAGCATCAAAGGCTGTCACAGTGAGTTAATAACCATCCTATGTCCTCATATATAACTGTCTACACATGTCAGTTTTTCACAGTTGAACTGCTGAGTGTCTCCTTGTTGAAGTAAAGTCACACATGGCGGTACCCCAAAGTGGGACCCTCCGCACGTGTGTGCCGTCTCCCGTGAAGCTAAGGGCTATCTCCGTCTGTGTTAACCGTTAGCCGTGGTTGGTTCTATATCGGAGTGGGAGAAGGGACCTTGCGACGTGCCTAGGGGAGGAGACACGTCACCAGGGGGAGGAGCTACGGCCGAACAGGGTACCCAAAAAGTACCCTCGCGGGCTCGCTTCGCTCGCCACGCTTCGGGCTCGGTGGCTCGCTTCGCTCGCCACCTAATTACTAAAGGTAATAGTTGGTGGCGGGGATAGTAGAGCAACTGTCCTGCTGTCCTAGCTCCTCCCCTTTGTGTCATGGCTCCTCCCCCTGATGGAAAAGGTCCCTTAGGCCACTTGAATCTAGCCTCAACCCTTAGCCGTGTGTCCCAGCGTGAAACCGCTGGCCGCTGCTCCCGTACCGGAGATTGCCCACCTGTCTCCCCTTAGCCGCGTGTCCCAGCGTGAAGCCGCTAACCGCGGTTCCTGTGCCGGAGATCACCCACATAGCTAACCACTGGTTATGATAAAGCCGTCTCCGGCTATGAGATCAGTGGTGCTAACAGCGGCTAAGTTAATGGTTTGGACCACAATGCTCAGATGTCATAAATACTTCGCTAAACATGCAATACATTTAAACAGTGGCTAGGCTATTAAAATGATGGGACACATAATCTGCGTCTAATCTCCTGGGACACGGGGCTATAGAGAGTCCAAATTAACTTCCCAGAATTCAGTAGTCCGCAGACATTTCAGAGGGTAGGGAGGTATGCTGTAACTGCTACTGTTATTATACTATAACAGGATGAGACACTATTATCTCAATTTCATTTGTTCCTTTCTATATAGAACAACCACAACCATTTTTCTACCACTTTTGCTTTGTCTATAAATATTTTCAACATATTAATACCACTGTAGCCCTTTAGCAAATACCCAAATATCCATTCATGAATGCCTCCAAACATTTCAGCATTACCATTGTCCCAATGAACCCACCAATCTACAGGGACATACCAATTCCATGCAACTGTTATGGTTACGACTGTTGTATTTAAGTTAATTATCCACTTTGATTCTTGTATATACAGTCAGGTCCATAAATATTGGGACATCTACACAATTCTCATTTTGGGCTCTATACACCACCACAATGGATTTGAAATGAAACAAACAAGATGTGCTTTAACTGCAGACTTTCCGCTTTAATTTGAGGGTATTTACATCCAAATCAGGTGAACGGTGTAGGAATTACGACGGTTTCTATATGTGCCTTCCACTTTTTAAGGGACCAAAAGTAATGGGACAATCAACTCAAAAGCTATTTCATGGACAGGAGTTGGCTATTACCTCTTTATTTCATTATCAATTAAGCAGGTAAAAGGTCTGGAGTAGATTCCAGGTGTGACATTTGCATTTGGAATCTGATGCTGTCGACTCTCAATATGAGATCCAAAGAGCTGCCACTACCAGTGAAGCAAGCAATCATTAGGCTGAAAAATCAAAACAAACCCATCAGAGACATAGAAAAAACATTAGGTGTGGCCAAATCAACTCTTTGGAACATTCTTTAAAAAAAAGAATGCACCGGAGAGCTCAGCAACACCAAAAGACCTGGAAGACCACGGAAAACAACTGTGGTGGATGACAGAAGAATTATTTCCCTGGTGAAGAAAAACCCCTTCACAACAGTTGCCCAGATCAAGAACACTCTCCAGGAGGTAGGTGTATATGTGTCAAAGTCAACAATCAAGAGAAACCTTCACAAGAGTGAATATAGAGGATTCACCATAAGATGTAAACCATTGGTGAGCCACAAAAACAGGAAGTCCAGATTAGAGTTTTCCAAACAACATCTAAAAAACCCTTTACAGTTCTGGAACAACATCCTATGGACACATGAGACAAAGATCAACTTGTACCAGACTGATGGAAAGAGAAGAGTATGGAGAAGGAAAGGAACTGCTCATGATCCAAAACATACCACCTCATCAGTGAAGCATGGTGGTAGTAGTGTCATGGCGTGGGCATATATGGCTGCCAATGGAACTGGTTCCCTTGTATTTATTGATAATGTGACTGCTGACAAAAGCAGCAGGATGAATTCTGAAGTGTTTCGGGCAATATTATCTGCTCATATTCAGTCAAATGCTTCAGAACTCATTGGACGGCGCTTCACAGTACAGATGGACAATGATCCGAAGCATACTGCGAAAGCAACCAAAGAGGTTTTTAAGGCAAATAAGTGGAATGTTATGCAATGGCCAAGTCAATCACCTGATCTGAATCTGATTGAACATGCATTTCACTTGATGAAGACAAAACTGAAGGCAAAATGCCCCAAGAACAAGCAGGAACTAAAGACATTTGCAGTAGAGGCCTGGCAGAGCATCACCAGGGATGAAACCCAGCGTCTGGTGATGTCTATGTGTTCCAGACTTCAGGCTTTAATTGACTGTCAAGGATTTTCAACAAAGTATTAAAAAGTGAAAGTCTGATTTAGGATTGTTTAGTTTGTCCCATTACTTTTGGTCCATTAAAAAGTGGGAGGCACATATAGAAACTGTTGTAATTCCTACACCGTTCACCTGATTTTGATGTAAATACCCTCAAATTAAAGCGTAAAGTCTGCAGTTAAAGCACATCTTGTTTGTTTCATTTCAAATCCATTGTGGTGGTGTATAGAGCCCAAAATGAGAATTGTGTAGATGTCCCAATATTTATGGACCTGACTGTACAGTTTTCTATACTGATTGGGTATACCTATCATTAGGAACCCCCTATCAATACAGTTGATTCACTGTGCATGGATAGTGTGTCAGTTGACTGTTTGAACAGTACTGTACATTGCATTTGATAGACTATTTATAATCAAAATGTCACCCTTCTGATGAAGTTCAGCTTCAGTATTACACAATATTAGGTACTATAATTAATATAGACATAGGAGTGCAGTATGCTTCAGTATTATACTCAAGTATGTAATTTACAATGTAACAAATACTGTCCATTTCATGTTTAAAACTAACAGTGTGATGAAACGTGGAAGTGAGCCCTAAGTAGCCCACTACCACATAAGTAATATCTTTTGACTATGGCCATTCACATTTGAGACTGCACCATTTGTACTGATCAGCTGTGTAGTTAAAGTCCACAGTGTATTTAGCTGCTCTGTATATATTTACTGGTGTAAATCTGACAATGTACTTGGTGTGGACTGCCCAGTGCCTAAGGTATCCGGTCTCTAGGACGACCTCACTTAGATCAACAGTCATTAGGTCGACCACCATTGGTTGACATGCATTAGGTTTGCATGGTCTCTAGGTAGACATGGTCACTATGTCGACATGGAACAAGATCGACATGAGTTGTTTTTTTTAAATAAAATTTTTGAACTTTTTAATACTTTACAACCACAAGGACTACAATTGGGAACAGTAACCTGTGCTGAGTGCATCGAGGCACCCACTCGCCATGTGAGGGGACACAGTGCACTCACTGGGGTTCCCGGTCACTTTATGAAAAAAACAACACAAAAACCACCTCATGTTGACCTTTTTCCATGTCAACTTCGTTTATATCGACATAAATACCATGTCAACCTATTTCAGGTGTTGACCTAGTTACTGTCTACCAACAGTGGTCGACCGAATGACTGTCGAGTCGACCTAAGTGTGGTTGATCCTCTGATCCGCACCCGTGCAGACAAGCCTTTCTGTGACATACACTTGTCATTTGGATTCTGCAGTATGTTTGATATACTGTAGTAACATAGAATTTGACACCAGATAAGAACTACTTTGCCAGTGTAGTCTACCTATTTGCTATAGAAATAGAGAACTTGACGACAGAAAATAATTACATGTTTTGCACTGATTTATGGTTGCAGCCTCTCAACAAATCTGCGATGTTCTTCACCTTATACAAGAAATCATCAAAATCTATATGCCCACACACCTCCTACAAGAGTGTTATATATAGCAAGGACTGTCATTTTATTCTGTCAGTGTCTCATTATAAATGTACAAAGACAATACTCATTATTTTTTAACAGGAGATTACTGCGCTTATGTGAATTAAGTCTGTTTTAAATTTGGTGGCTTTAATACTGTAAGTATGAGTTAACTTATTTGCAATGTTTATTTTACTAGCTTATTGCATTTAGCAGGGGATTCTGATATTATGGACAATGCCATTTTAGCGGGTACTGTATATACAATCATTCTATGTACAGTACATATAGTTTATTTTTTAAATTGTGTTTCCAATTTTTAATACCATTGCTGATAACTTTATTGTATAAATAAGTTAGACTATGTTAACAGTGTTTTCTGGAATTATTGGGAAGAAAAAGAAATTGTGCTGAAAACACAGATATACTGATTACTTTTGTCCTAAATGTATCCTTAACCTAAATGTGATGTAGCGTAAAATGTAAATATCATATTACATCGTATGTAATTGTGGTTATAATTTCCTATAGGTACAGGCAACATGTAATCAGTGGAATGACTAAAGGCTTGGAGTCCCCTGGAAAACTCCCAAGTTGGAAGAAAATATCTCAGCAAGTTTCGGGAGTTTATCACGCATTGTGTCTTCCTTATTTCCATTTTTGTTTTGCACTACCACATGCATATTTGTTTAAGAATATTATGACACTGGACAAAATGTTTGCAATTATAGTAGGACCCTATACAATAAGATGGTAATGTTGAAACTAGCAAGTTATTCATGAGCATCAACAATAACGACTAGCAGCTGGATAAGCGGAGTAGGAGCCGATACACTTATAAAAGCTTCCGTGACACCTCACCGGCAAGCCTGCAATCAGAGCCAATACGGTTCTAAGGGGGTCATTCCGAGTTGATCGCTAGCTGAATTTGTTTGCAGCGCAGCGATCTGACTAAAAATCGGCAGTTCTGCGCATGCGTATGCAGTGCAATGTGCACGCGCGATGTACAGGCACAACGAACGATGTAGTTTTGTACAGGGTCAAGCGATGCATTTCAGTTGCACTGCTTGCCGCAGAGTGATTGACATGAAGTGGGCATTTGTGGGTGGTAACTGACCATTTTCAGGGAGTGTGCAGAAAACCGCAGGCATGCCAGGAAAAACGCAGGCGTGCCAGGAAAAACGTAGGCGTGGCTGGGCGAACGCTGGGCGGGTTTGTGACGTCAAATCCGGAACTGAATAGTCTGAAGTGATCGCAAGTGCTGAGTAGGTTTTGAGCTACTCTGAAACTAAACAAAAAATGTTTGTAGCCGCTCTGCGATACAACCGTTCGCACATCTGCTAAGCTAAAATACACTCCCAATGGGCGGTGGCATAGCGTTTGCATGCCTGCTAAAACTAGCTAGCGAGCGATCAACTCGGAATGACCCCCTAAAGGATTCTCACTGCGTCACCATTGTATTGTTTTATAAGAGTTACAGCTCTAATTGAACAGAATAGTTATTTAATAGTACTACAGTATGTACACAGAAATGAATTGTTGAATCATGTATTTAGTCTACAGTATTTAATGACTGATTTTGGGGTGGGTCCCTTTCACCTTGTGGGCCCCTAGACATTTGCCAGTCTAGCCACCCTGTAGTTACCCCACTGCCTTTATGTCACATGTAAGCATTGCTTTAGCTTAAAGGATATAATTATTACTATTATTCTTATTCTTATTCTTATTCTTATTATTATTATTATTATTATTATATTGTATTTATGTGGCATCACAAAATGTACACGATAATAAACATACAAACATTGCTAAATATAAGAATAACAGAGTCAAACCATAACCTAAGTTTGAAACCTGAATACAAAACATTAATAAAAAAACCACAGACTAAAAAGGACAAGTTACAGGGGTAAAGGTATGGAAATATGGTGTTGCTAGAAGGAGCGTGTAGTGGTGAATTGCAGGGGCTAGTAAATTCAGCACCTAGATAATCCTCTTCCCAATGTATGGGCCTGCTAACAGAGTGTTTGAAGGGGAAATAGAAGACAAAACAGCAGAGCATGGATAGTGTTATGGTTAGTATAAAGCAGATGGTGTAATTGTTAGCATTACTGCCCCACAGCACTGAGGTCATGGGTTCAAGACCCACTCTGGTCCTAACTGTGTGGCATTATATATTCTTCCAGTGTTTGCGTGAGTTCCCTCCGAGTACTCCTGTTTCCTCCCACAATTCAAAAATATAATAGTAGGTTATTTGTCTCCTGACAAAAATTAACCCTAGTGTGTAGGTGTGTTTATGTACATGGGCAGATTAGATGGGCCAAGTGGTTCCTATCTGCAGGCAAATTCTATGTTTCTATATTAGGGAGAGAACAAGATAAAAGAACCCTAGCCCTACCCGTGAGCTTACATACTAAAGTGAGGGGGGTGAAAAGGTAGAAGGTAAACTGGGAGGGACACATTTATACATATACAGTGTATTTAACAGGTTAATTTCACAGCATACTGTCATTGTGCTTTCCATTACGTGCTTACAATTTAAGAAATGTTTCAACAACATTATTCCTCATCTTATCCTAGATCAATATGTGTGCAGAAAATATGTTAAATGATCTGCCTTAGCATATACATTGGACAATAAAAGGAGAGTTCAAATAATTTAACCTTTGATTTAATAAGTGTTACAGTCAATGCTATTACTATATGGAAGTCTATTCTCATCCATCATATTTTAGTTCTTTCAAGTCAGAAAGTAACTAATCACTTTTTAATGAGTGTGAAAAAAATGACTTTCAAAAATGAAAAGTAATTGTTAACTGCTGTAGCATAAAGAACTTCATGAGAATCAAGCCTGCTAGTGTGAACGTGATTACTTTGGACAGAATTAAAAAAAGGTAACAAGGTCCAGCTTTATTAGAGTGAGGATGGTGGAAATATGGCTGTGTGAATGTTTCTTCCTGTCTAAGTAATGGATATTTAGAATGGGTTCATAAAGGATACAATTAAAAGATGTAATAAAGCAGGCTTGAATCCAGAAATGACGAGATTTGAAATAAACTAAACTTCTCTGTGCGTTAAATTAAGAAAATAACAGAGACAAAAGAAGAGTAAGGAAAAGCATGAGAAGGCATTGTAAGTTTCCTTCTTATTTATGAAGTGCCTAACATAGGAGACATATCCTGCAAGAATGAAAACATTGATGCCCAACAGTCACTGGTGTATTTATAATGGGTGCGTGTATCCAGTGCACACAAGCCCCCATGGTCCAGCATGGCCCACACTGGCCACCCTTCACACATTTTTTTTTTATACTTACCCTCCAGTGCGTTGGCAGCAGTACCACTACAGAAATCACAAGGAAAATGGAGCAATGGGTGGGGCAGTAAGAAAATAACTGGAAAAAAGATATCTGCGTGCGCACTAGACTCTGGTACAGCGCTAGGGTCCTCCAGTGACCCTTGTGCCCAGAATCTATTCTATACAGTGCTGCCTGCTGCAGAGGAGGAGGCCCAGATGGAGTCTGCTTTAAATGCACTTTGCATTTAATAGATTTATCTATCTCCATGTATTAACACAAGCTTAGCTCATATGGGAAGTGGATGTGGAGTATGAAGAGGGATCCATTTAGTTCCTGCCATCTCCTCTGGCTCTGAGCAACATGGCTATTATTAGTGTAAAAGTGTATAGTGTAGTATTTTCTGGGGAAGCTGCTTACCAGAGTAACTGTCCCAAAACCTATTCCAAAATTGCTGCAAATAATAAGTTCCCTAAGCATGCAGCATTAAGTAAGCAGCAATCCCTGTGAAATAACTTGTGTGAGAGTTCTTCAGTTGTCCTCTGCTTCATCAGCAGTTTGATGCAGAAGATTCTTAGAATGCCTATGGCAAGTGGCTTCCTTGTGTATTAAGGGTGGTGGCATGCAGGTGCATAGAGAGCCATGCCGGGCCCTGGTATTGTATGGGGTATGGCCTAAATAGGGAGCATGTCTACGCCTCTCATAAACATTTTTTCATACATTATCACCCACAGGGGATGCCACTTATTCAATGGCGTGGGCACGTAGGGCGCAGGGAAGGGCACCCATTTCCTACCATGCTTGCTTACTCGGAAGCTGGTCCCTAATTAGAACTCCCCCTTCCTCTTGGCACCACTGGTGACATGTTATCACTATACTGATGCCGGAATCCCGAGCTTTGGACAGCTTGACAGTCGGCATGCCAACTAACAGGGACTATTCCCACTTTTGGGTGTCCACGACACCCACTCCATGAATCGAACCTGTTGTGAGCACAGTGAGCACATGAGCCACCGAGCCCACAAGGGACTGTGTTGTACTCACGCCCCCACCCTCTCCCTGTGCACCCACCGGCATTCTGGAGACCGGGATCCCGGGGTCGTTATGGTGCACTCCAGAATCCCAAACGCTGGTCTCCCAATATTAACTCCTCCCAACCCATAGTGCGTCCATACTTAATAACACTACTTAAGAAAATGAATGCAAGATTTCTATGAGAGGAATAATAATACTAAGCAATTTGGGAAATGTTGCTATGTGCACACAGACCAGTGAAAATTTACATTACTATACTGAAACCAGGTCATTAATAATTCACAGCTCACATCGATTAGCAGTCCCAAATAGCTACTTTCACATATGTAGTCAGCTTGTAGAATCCAGGAAATATGAGTTCTACTAAACTCCTTTTATAAATCTACAGACATGTGACTTTTTTGGCTTTCACTTAAAGTAAGTTCAAGCTTTTACACTTGCAGTAAATCTAAGAAGCTGGCTGCTGTAATGGGGATGCTGAAGTGAGCTGAACCTAAGTGTCCATTGCAGTGTAGAGCAGAGATTCTTGATGTCTTGAAAGAATTACCTGTTGGCACCTGTTATTGGCATGCCATTCTGTAGTGGAATGGGGATTTCAGAAATGGCAAAGTGTGTTGTTGAAATGTTACATTTGTCAAGAGATTTCAGGCCCACTTGAAATGAACAGTGGGATTATGTTGCCCTTTGTGAGGCGCAACAGATGTGTCCTTTTACACTGTGGCACCAGAGCTCATTGGGTTCCGGCAGGTCCCGGTATAGCGGGGCATATGCTATGCGTATGCTCCTGAAATGCATAGACTTCAATAGGAGCTACAGTACGCATGCATCCACTTCTCATTTACTTCTTTGGGAGCCAGCGGCAATGCCTACGCACGCGGAAGGCCGTGGTGTTTACGCAGCGTATTCCCACTACTGCACACTGCTATAAGCAAGAAAGCAGTAGCAGGACACATCTGTATTCCAGGATGCCCCAGCCATTCAAAATGCAGATGATGTGATGGGTAAAATACTGTAGTCTTCTCTTAAATAGTATGCTTGCAGATAAGTTTGTAAAGATTTAGAGGTCTATTTTTTTAACATTATTTTTACTAAAATAATGTGAAAAGGGTGTGAAAAGCACTGATGGTGATTAGTATACTCCAGACGATACTCTCTGTGACCTGCCTGTCAAATTATTTGAACCAGCTTAGGACTGTGCCATCCAGACCACAGAATTGTATCAGTCGCTCAATCAGAAGCCCATGGTCCATGGTATCAAATGCTGCCGAGAGATCCAGAAGGATTAATATTGAACAGTCACCTCTGTCTCTTGCCATCAAAAGATCATTTAACACACACACCAGGGCTGTTTCAGTGCTATGTCTTCTCCTGAATCCTGATTGGAATGGATCATAGATATCATGGGTTGTCAGGTGGGTTTCCAGTTGATTTACAACCACTTTCTCAATAACCTTTCCTAGAAAAGGAAGGTTTGATACCGGTCTGTAGTTGGTCATGCTGTCGGGATCTAAATTAGGTTTTTTACGAAGATGTCTAACAAATGTTTCCTTTACGGGTTCAGGAAAAATGCCTGTCTGCAAAGAGCATTGAACATTTTTTGCAAAGACAGGACCAATTATATCCATACAACCTATTAGAAGCTTGGTTGAGGCAGGGTCCAGATCACTGGTGGAGGGAGACAATATCTGAGCAATTAAAGCAATGTCCTTTACATCCACTGGGTTAAAGCTGGTCCATGAAGGCAGGTGGTTTATATTGGCAGGCTTTGTAGTTTGGCACTCCTTTGATGGCACTGTGGAGATTCCAGCCCAAATGGTGGATATTTTATCTGCAAAGAAGTTTGCAAACTCATTGAATCTTGCCTGGGAGAGGGTTTCTTCAGTCTGCAGGCATGCTGGCTTGCAAAGCATCTCCACTGTGTGGAAAAGTTGAGCTGGCCAATTGTTTGCTGCCGTGATCTCATTTGACAGGAACTGTGATTTCTTACGGGTGATTGTCGATTGATATTCTTTGTTATGCTTTATTAGTTTTATTTTGTCATCCACTAGGTTAGTCTTCCTCTATCGTCTTTCCAGTCTACACCTCCTTTTCTTGAGCTTACTAACACTGTTGTCGAAGCAGGGAGATTGATGTTGTGGTTTATGAAGTCTTATACTCACAGGGCCGATGATATCAATTGCAGCCATAACATCGCTAATATAATAATGGACTAGGGAACCAGGATCTTCACAGGCACCCAGTATAGCAGAGAGATCCAGATTTGCTGCTAGAGCCTGGGGAGTCATACCCCTCCTTGGACGATACCTGGTCAACTCCATGGGCAGAGATCTTTTTTGAGGGATTGCAACTGAGAACCAAAGGGAGTGGTGGTCTGACCAGATGACTGGGTTTATTTTTCGGTCAGTTACTTCTAATCCAATCTGAAAGACAAGATCAAGAGTGTGACCACTTTTATGTGTGGCAGAAGGAATGACCTGTGTAAAGCCCAGACCATTCATTGTGCACAGGAGGTCTTGGCCAAAGCGTGAGAGCTCATCATCCACCCATGCATTGAAATCCCAAAGGATGAGCCATCTTTGATGTTCCAGAACCAGGCCAGCAACAGTGTCTGAAATTTCTTGTAGAAATATCTTTCCATCTCCAGGGGGCCGGTAAGTACTCTGAAACCTGAGAAGTACTCTGAAACCTAATCCTGTCGAACTCCGGGCAGCAATGCACTCGAATGAGCGTGTAATTTTAATAGGGTGGACCCTAAGTTTAAGGTCTTTTTTGAAGCAGATAGCCACCCGCCACCCCTGCGGTCCGGTCTTGCGTTGTGTATGACAGAGTAGTTTGTTGGGAATGCAGCCTCCAATATAGGTGCTGTATTTTCAACTAGCCAGGTGTCTGTAATACAGGCTAGATCTGCAGATTCAATAAGTTCAGCAATTGTTGCAGTCTTGTTTCTTATAGATCTGGCATTAAAAAGGACTGACCTGATTGGGCATACCAGAGGGCCTTCAGTTTTCTTTATATTAAGTGCAGGCGCTCTGGGTATGGGGGTCACAAAGCGAGAATTGACAGTTCTGTTCTTCCAAGCACAGGGACGTCTTTTGGGTATCACATCTATTTAATTGTTCTTTGAAGCTGGGATTGAGCAGGTGGGCAAAAGACTTAGGTGCTTACCAGGGAAAATAAGTTTCCAGCCTGCTCGCTTCCCACGAATTCGCCTGTGTTTTCTTTTTAAAATGCCAAGGGATTGGAGGATAGAAGCCTGTGATGGTGTAATAGGAACTGTGGAACGTGGTGGGTGGAGTGAAAGAATGATGCTGGAGGAATACGTATACATTGGGTCATCAATGACAGATTACTATAAGTATGAGCTGCATACTATATGATGATGAGAGAGGGAGAGAAAGCTGTACATATTTTTTATTTTATTTTTAACCCCAATTCATGAACAGAGTTATTGCTATTACCTATTGCTGCTCCAATACTCCAATGAGCATGTATTGAAACAAGTGATAAATAAAATAACTTTCCTTTTCTGTTGCTGAATTAGTCAATTATTCTAGGATAGAGCAGGCTTATGGAAAGGTATTAGAATCCAATTCCTATTGTGTAGGTGTGAAAAATCTCAGTGTGAGAGGCCTTTGAAGTAGATTTCTTGTGGGTGTAGTGATATAATTTGTCCTGGGGAATGGCTTGGATACTGCAGTTTGAAATGAACAGTGACCCTTCAGCCATTCGGAGCCTGAATATACTGATATTAGTTGAAAAATGCACGAAGTCAGAGTTATTTGTTGCTCAGAGAACAGAGGTGGTTGATGTCTAAGTGAGGGGCTGGATGGAGCCAAATATAGGTTGTAGTCCACAGTACCTTGTCTGGGATGTCCAATGCAGAGTACAGTAGATTCCAAACTGAAGGACTTCTCAGTGGAGAGTTGCAGAGGATTCAATCTAGTGTCTTTCTCAGCACAGGTATGCAATCCATTGGTTATGATGAGATGTCCGCAGTACAAGTTAAAGGTAAATCCTTGGATATTTATGATGATTCATAGGTCAGTTGTGGATAATTTAAGCTGTTTTATGGAGATGTTCAGGAGCATGCAAAAGGTGAGGCAGCCATTTTGGGCTCCAGCATTCCCAGTATCACCTGAATGTATTAAAGGGCATTTGGAGCAGTTTTCATGAAAAATTGCTCCAAACCCTTTCTTTTGTTTTGTAACCCACATCACATTCCTCATACTTATAATGGGAAAAGTGATGTGGCCAAATAAAAAAAAAATGTGAAAAAAGACTGCAGTATACCCTGTCAGTGCAATGTGCCCAGCTCAGGCTGCCAAGATCACAGGGCAGCATTGCAATAGGCAGGCATTTGCCCAGCTTTCTCTGCCCCTGGCAGAGAAAGCTGAGCGGGACCTGGCTCCAGTGATCAGCTACAGTATGTGTGTCCAATGAACACACAAGTTGATCAGAGTGTAAAAAGAGAAAAAAAAGTAAAAAAACCCCAAAACATACTCACCTGTCCAGGGAGCCGGTATCTACTGATCCGGTGAGCGCTGCTGGGCGCCGGGTCCACCATATGCTGCAATGTGACCCCAGTGGAGTGGCAGCGCACTTTACAGCACCGGGGGTCACCGCAGCACACAGGATCCGGTACCCGGCAGCCCAGCAGGAGCAGCATGGACCGGCTCCATGGACTGGTAAGTATATTTACCTGCTTGGGGAGTTCGCAGCATGTGGGGTAGTCGCAATGGGGTGGCGGTGGCTGGGTGACTGGGTGGCGGTGGTAGCGGCGATGTCGGCATGGGCGGCGCATGCACAGCAGGACATCAGGGTATTTTTTACAAAACATACCCCGATGATGCTGCGGAGTGTCATTACAGGGACAGAGCTTGACCACAAGCTATGTTGCTGCATGCAATAATTGATCCATCCCTGCGATGTAATCAATTATCGCAGTGCGAGCTTGGCCGATTTTATCACCTGTCATCCGCATCCTGGATGCGGATGGTGATAAATAGGTCCCTTAGACAATTTGCTGAATCTTTTTGTAAATGTATTGCTTTTATGAGTTGTTTTTTAGGAGCCTAAACATTATCAAGGAGTCTGGACCAATTGCTCTTGTACTAAAGTGCCAGAGCAATTCACTATAGCTATGGCTGTGTGGAGGAATAAGGGGAGCACAGTGTGGAATGGAGGGAACAGTGGGGCACAAAGGGTAAAGGAGAGCACAATGTGAGAAGTGGAAAAAGGATGGGAGCACATTGTGTAATGGGGGTATGGGATAACAATGACGTATATATGTGGTGGGGGGGCAATGACATTAGGGTGATTCTCCAGAAAGTGAACATAAAGTCCTGTGCATCACACGCTTTTCATTGTTTTTTCCTTTTAAACTGGTCTGTTGAGAAATTGCTGTTATATGACAACTTAATTGCTTAGTAGCAATGCCTTACCCTATAACTTCAGACCAACTAAAATCTTGGTATTTTTGAGAAATATGTTGTTTGAATTTGTGTAGCTGTCCCGTGCATCACGGAGAATCGCCCACTATAATAATACTATATGCACTGCTCCATGTTAGATTATTTAAAGCTAGAAGGGTCATGAAAGGGCTTTAATGGCAAAAAAGCCCCAATGAGTAGGCTATGGAATATATAGAGTTTGATGCCATAAATTGATTTAAAATAAAATTACTTCAAATCTGACAAATAAATTGGAGGCAGAGCCCATCCTGGAAATCACTACGAATGAAGTGATCACATTGTACAGGTTGAGTATCCCATATCCAGAATTTCCGAAATACGGAATATTCCGAAATACGGATTTTTTTGAGTGAGAGTGAGATAGTGAAACCTTTGTTTTCTGATGGCTCAATGTACACAAACTTTGTTTAATACACAAAGTTATTAAAATTATTGTATTAAATGACCTTCAGGCTGTTTGTATAAGGTGTATATGAAACATAAATGAATTGTGTGAATGTACACACACTTTGTTTAATGCACAAAGTTATAAAAAATATTGGCTAAAATTACCTTCCTGCTGTGTGTATAAGGTGTATATGAAAGATAAATGCATTCTGTGCTTAGACTTAGGTCCCATCACCATGATATCTCATTATGGTATGCAATTATTCCAAAATACGGAAAAATCCGATATCCAAAATACCTCTGGTCCCAAGCATTTTGGATAAGGGATACTCAACCTGTAATCACATTACTTCTTCCTTTGCTCCATTAGCTGTGCTACTGTGTATGCACTGATGGTATATGTGCAAGCCAAAGCCACAGGAGAAGGTTGGGGTATCACTGCCAATTTTGCCTCCGTGTGCCTGGTATAAACTTATGCCCCTGCCCTTAATTTGTAAAAAAAAAATGCTTAGTAGCACGTCCCTAGAGTAAAGCCCCACACACACTAGTCGATTTTTATTAACTATATGGATGATAACAACATTTCTGAATGATATCGGGCCTAATTCAGATCTGATTGCAGCAGCAAATATGTTAGCTAATGGACAAAACCATATGCACTGCAGGGGGCAGATATAACATGTGCAGAGAGAGTTAGTTTTGGGTGGGGTGTTTTCAAACTGAAATCTAAATTGCAGTGTAAATATAAAGCAGCCAGTATTTATCTTGCACAGAAACAATATAACTCACCCAAATCTAACTCTCTCTGCAAATGTTAAACGTCTCTGAAGAAGCCGCTGACGCGATCGAAGGTGGAGAAATGCATAAGACGTCATTTACGGTGTTCGGTACTGGCACTCTTCACTCGGTTAATCCACCCTTGCAAAAGCCCCCTGATTGGATCCTCCGGATATGGCACCACCAATGTGTTGAAGGCTCCAGGAGCCGGGAGTCCCCAAAATTGCCCCCTGTTGAGAGTTGGGCTATAAAAAAGGTGATACCAAATACCGATGTGCTTCACTGTTTTAAACATCTTTGATCATAGTTCCTGTCCAAGTTTTCCCCTAAACTAACATTGTTCTAACTTTTAAATCGGACAAGGAACCATTTACTTCAGTGCACTGAAAAAAGTTACCATCTCAGCTGACTCTAACTGCATGAAGTTCCCATTAATTGGACTAATATACCATCTGTGCATGATTACTAATCAGTTATCTTAACAATTAAGTTGGAATTGTTATGCATATAGGGTTTTATTTGCAATAGTTTCCGGTACCGGTATACACTTTTTATATTCTTTTGATATATTCATTTATTTATTTTTATAAAAAAATACACACTTTCAATTTAGCACTGTTTGATGTTTGTTTGTGTTGTGCTGCCTCAATGGTTGAGTATTCCCTTTTTAACAGCTGCTTTTAGATTGGTGTATTAATTAAGCATTCTCAGAAATTCACACATAGTTGTGATTAGCCCCAGCGCCGAATTTTTGTTGTTGTCTGTCTCAAATGTTATATTTTCCCCACCTGTAAATTTGCTGATGCGATCGGATCTGAATTACCCCCATCGTCCAGTGTGTATGCACTATTTTGGCAATGATGCATGCTCCCATGTGTCAATGACAAGGTCTTCTGTCATCTGTACATGCAGATCAATTCTGACTATATTATCTGAAATTGCATGTTTGGGGTGGTGGCAAGATGACATCACTGAACGATATTGTTAGCGACATCGTTCAGTGTGTATGCACTGTCTCGTTTGCCTGGGACTTCAAGGGCAAACACTGCCTATATCGCTCATGGAGCATGTGTGAACCAAACTCTGTAATTCTCTTAGTTCTAAGGGAACAGATATTCCAAAACAACCAGAATATGTGCCTCCATCTCTGAATTGCCTCAAATGTCTAATTACAGCATGAAGCTATGACATATTCATATCCCATGAAAATTATACCATTCGTAGTTGATGTGTGTATGTGTGTGTGTATGTATGTGCATGTGATATTAGTATTAATAATTTAATGAGTGTGATGTACAGTATGTGGGAGTATTAACATCATGTGTGTGACGGTAATAATTTAAAGTGTGGGGTGTTTGTGATGAGATATTTATGTTGTGTTTGGTATGGTAAAACTGTAATATAATGTGGTCTGGTGAAGCTATTAAGGCTATACAGTTGGTTTATTAATGCAAGCATGGAGTTAGTGGATGTTATTGTTGCAATGTGGGGCATTAAGCTTATAAGTGGAGTGGTGGAGTTATATGGAGTGGGGGGATTCATGTAATAGAGGGGTCTATTTACTAAGCCTTGGATGGAGATAAAGTCGTTGGAGATAAAGTACCAGCCAATCGGCTCCTAACTGTCATTTTTCAAACACAGCCTGTGACATGTCAGTTAGGAGCCGATTGGCTGGTGCTTTATCTCCAGCGACTTTATCTCCATCCAAGGCTTAGTACATAGACCCCAGTCACAGGATATTAAAGTAATGTGTGCTGGTGGGGACTAATTATTTAATGTGAGGATAATCTAATAGTATGTCACTATACTAAACAACACCTTCACATTCCAGAATTCAGAAAAGTACTGTACAACAGGTAGACACTGCTGCGGAAGAGTAGCGAGCAGCTCAGTCTAGTTCCTTATTCTAATAGGACAGTCCCATTTTTTTCTTTTTAACTGCCCCACATAATACTGTACTTCCTTACTGTATGGACAAACAGAAGAATACATCATGCGGCTGTCCCAATTTGCCCGTCAGTAGCACCTGCTGCCATGTAAAGTGTAGGAGGAGTGAAAGTGTTACATTGAACTACAGAATTCATGCTGCTGCATGGTGTCGGTGGTCTGTATAGACTGCCAGTAACATCACAAATTTGTGGGCGGGATGTATTATGATGTGGCGGAGTATTCCGCCACACATCACCTACATACTAATCACATATGTATTAACATATGTGATTAGTATAGCAAAGAACAGCTCTCACCGATAAGAGCTGTCCTTTATGATGCTGGCTGCTGCTGTTGGAGGAAAGGAGGCGGGTGTGACTCTTGGGGAAAAGAGGGACAGAGATGCCAGCTCCTCGCCCGCTGCTGTCACCACAGGCTGCACCAATCAGCGCAGCCTTGGACCGGGAATGGAGGTGCCTGTATGGCATGAAGATTGGCTTCCAGGTGGGGCCGGAGGAGGAGGGTGGCTGGAGCAGGACATCCCGCTGGCGGTGCCCAGAGCTGCGGGGCTGAACGGAGCGATGGGTGGAGGCCTCTTCTGTCCAGCTCCCAGAGGTACACAGGGGAGGGAGCGGGGGGATCCAATTGGATCCCTTAGGATGGCTGCAGAAATAAGCCCATAGGCTTCTATAGGGTAACGCCAGCAAAAACCTGGTGTTGCCCTCCGCACCAAAAATCCAGCAGCCAGGCAGTTGTACATCTGAAAATGTGGTAAAACCCCCGAAAACTGGGGTTTTACCGCATTTTCACTTTAGTACATCCCAACCATCATCACTAGTGCTCTTCTCCTTCCCACATGGATCTGTGGTGGTGGAAGATACTATACAGACAAGAGCCCACCTACACTGGACATCACGCGAGGTAGGAATCTCTGGCATGAGGGGCCTAATGATGCAAGGGGAAGAAGATATGGGAGCATACAGTATGTGGAAGGGCATTTTCACAGAAACTGTATGATTGTCCATTAGTGATATATGAGGTGGGCCTAAGCACTACTCTTGCACTCGGACTCACTTTAAAAATGCCATTGCACAATTCCCTAGCAAAGATACCGTTATGGTTCCATAATGGGCCACAAATATGTAAATTAATTTACATGCGTAATTACATCCCAAATTAATACTAAAGAAAATGTACCTTCACTGTCATATGTGGCCCTTATAATAAGTGACCAATTAATACACATTTGTTAATGGAATGTTTAGGCCATTGGAGGTGATTGTAGATTGAGTCAATGTGTTTAATGCATTAGATGCATACAGAAATACACAATGCAAATGCAGAGCGATGGAATGCTAATAAAAATTTAGGGCATGGTGTCACTGGACCCAATGGGTTCTTGTAGACCTGTTTCCATACTGTGTATATACATTTAAAAACAACAGTCAGATTTTGCCACATACATAGTCTTTGTCCAAAAAAATGTACTGTCCATGTCTTGATTAGATCAGCTGTCCTTTTGACCCATGTATGCTGAAATTTGCAGACAAATAGCTCCCAAACAGTGTATAGCCTCAAATACACAAACTATATAGGCACAATTTCCACTCATTTCTTTTACTGTCAGCTTTTACTAATGCCTCATATTTTCCAATCTGCTTTTAAATATTTCATGTGAACATTTTTTTCATAAGCAAAAACATTTTTAAAAGCATAACTCAGACAATTATATGCCTACATTTGTATGCATCCATTAAGTAATCACATATAGAGTAATTTGTACATATTCTCTTTTCCTAACTTCAGTGCACTGTACCTGACCCGAAGAGTGGAGTCTTTGAATAAAGCAGAACAACAATGCAAAGACATCACTCATTAAAGCACTGCTGATGATTTTCTGATTGTCATGGTGGAATGATTCCACATAACACATGTTCAAAAGCATCCAATTGGAACACAAATGTCATGTTGATTTTCAACTTAGTTTTGATTTTGTTTGTCACTGCCATTTACATAAACAGCAGTTTGGAAAAAAACAAGATCCTCTCTGAATTATGCAGATACTTTTCCAATTAAAAATGGTTCTTACTTTTCCTCTGTCACTCACAGTCTGGATGGTAGGTGAAATACTTTGTAAACATAATAACATGTTATAGGTAAAGGAAGCACATTTTGAAAACTCACAAATATATTTCACATAGCTCACAAGTAACATTCTTGAGGAAAATAGCTGTTTACGTCACACATAGATTCTTTAAATACAATGCAATACAAATTAGAGATGAGCAAAAGTGTGGAACAGCGGGCAGACACTGAGGTGACCCAAAATGTGCCAGATCCCTTTTTTAACATTCTTATAATTTACAGAAGTGCATACGTTAATTTATATAAAGTACACCATAAATATTCTGTAACATTGGAAGCAATTACAGATAATACCTATAGATAAAAATTGGCTTTAATATCAGGTTGTATTTGTTTTTGAGAGTGTTGGTTATAGAAGGATAAGGAAAAGATAAGGCCAAGGGAACTGTTAGAATGATACAATTGAGATGATAGCTTAAACACAAAATTGCTTAGAATTTGTATATTCTGTAATAAAAGCAGAGAGATGGTGAATTAATGGACTTTACGTTGAGGAGTTTAATGAGGTGCTAAGCTTCAGATATAAGAAAGAAAAAGTGTTGTCATTTGGAGGCCTGATAGAAGAGGGACCAAGACTGGTCAAAAATGGTTGTGAGACAAACAAAAGCTAGAAATTCAATATTCTTGCCTCCTTTAATATGCCCCTTGAGGAGGGTTTCAAAATAGTGAATGGGAAATCAGGACAGCAATGTGACATGGTGTATTTTCAGTCCAAAAAAGTTGTTCAAAACATTTTATTAGTGCCAAATAAAACAAAAATACAGGTACCACAGCAGGCTGAGTTTTCTGAAAATAGCTGTCCTAAGTTAAAGATATCCAGTGGCAAAAACAAGGACTGCCAAGGCAATCTCTACCTATAGGCTAATTTCCCAAATACCCTGCAGGGTCGAATGCACCACTCTCAGGCATTTGGGCCTCCTTCTCACCTGCAAAGCCGGGTACAGGCAGGTCGCAGGTGGCAGCAATAATCCACAAAAAGAATCCAGATAGTCAGGTAGAGAAGTTGGAGGCAATAAATAGAGGGAGCAGCAGGCAGAGCCGGTGGGGGTGGAGGCTTTCACACACAGCAGGCACACAGTAGTGCATGCTCCCTACTCTCCTTCCCATATAATCCTGCTGCTCTGCACATCTAAAACTGCAGTTTTCTGAGGGTCGACCTCATTTTTGAAGGTAGTGCATACTGCGCATCATGACATTGCCCTGTCACGTGCAGCAGCACTGCTAACATCAATACCTTAAAACCTTCAATTAACAGATCCTACCATGAAATCAGCAAACTCATGTGCCGCACTAATCCATGCTGCTGTGAACATTTGTCAACATTTTGGTAATTGACAGGCTACTGTTTTTTTCTATTCAAGACCATTTTATTGCTAAAAATGTAATCATATTTTCGATCTACTATCTATACACACAGCGAGTACGTTTCTATTCAAATGACAAATTCAGTGTCTACCAAGGATGTTATGCCTTTGACATCTAAATCAATATTACATAGAAGGGTTTTTTTATTTTAGCAAAATAATCTCTTTTTTATATCAATTTGGTATAAAAAGAATAATCTAGTATCAGTGGCAGTATGTAATGGCATCCGAGTTTGCCAGAGGTGCAGGATGCTGGCTGAACTCAGATGTTTTTTAAAGCAGCAATCATTTACAAGGCAAAGACATGCCTCGTAAATAATTGCCGCTTTAAGAAAACGTGCTGGAGCAGGAAAAATTTACAGGATATTTTCACCAGAACTAACAGAACCACCAACTAGCATGGGAACACAGGCACCAGGAAAACGGACCAGAGGCTCATGCTACAGGCATAAGCTAAAACCAGCAGATCCTGACAGGGCTGTTTGTAAGATAAAGGGTAGAGGGGCCAATCCAAAGCTCAGCCAGGCCTCCTTTAATTACAGTTGTCTGCAGCTGAAGTGCTGCATGTCCACCATGACAGCCCCAGCAGCCCTCCCGGCCGGCAGGTGTCCCCACTGCCTAGTGACCGGCAGGAAGCCGCTGGCTGGAAGTATCCAGACATCCTGGTTGCCTAGCAATGACTGGGAACTGCAGTGTAGATGAGATGCAGCGGCTTGTGACACGCAAATAGTACACACAAGCAGCTCATGCTGAGTAAAATGATATGCAGCATATCTATATTCTGTGTGAGACCGCTGCTGTATCTGATCTACATACAAAATGGAGCCATTTCATATGCAGTTACAGATGCAGTCTCACACAGAATAAAGGCATGCCACATTTTAATCAGCAGAGTCTGCTTGTGTAGCCAATTTGCATAGTGATGTGAATAAGATGCATTTTTAGCAAAAAAGAGACCCAGCGCTAACGCAATTGCACGTGATCTATCAGCTCACTCACACAAGGCATCTCCCACTACATGGTGTATTGAGGCAAGATGTATTAGGACACATCTGTATACTACTGCATTATAACAGTGATTCTATAGTGAAATTTAATTGTGGTATAAACAAGTAATTTGAGGAAATTTAATTTTCAGGTATCAGATTGTACTAAATATATGAGCAATTTATTAAGAATATTTGACATATTTACTAAAATCTTTAGCAATATCTTTCCACGAAAGCACGTAACTTGGCAGCTTCACAGTACAATGCATAACACAAAATATCTAAGAGCCAAAAAAGCCAGATGTCTTATTGAACTTTTTTAATTAGAACTTAGACAAACAGAAAATACTGTACATTAATTAGTCCTATTCATTTTATGTCTTGTAAAGTTGCTTTTTCATAGAATTTGAAATCTTGCCATTAATGCCAAACATAAGCACTGGGTTCTGCAAACCAAAAATAAGTCTAAATGCTTCTGTTGCTATGTCAGTAATAAATATATGTACATATATTAAACACCCAGAGACTATGGAACTCCAGCACAGCTTTTCTTTAGAAATGCTAAAACAGTCAAGAAAATACAGTAAGTTGTTTGCAGTGAATTGCTTAAAAAATATATAAAGACAATATTAATAAGTAAATATAATACAGACCACAGTAATACACAGTAAATAGACTACAAATTGTTATTGCAACATAGGGTGGTAAGCATGCAACAACATTCGTAGATGAATAGTTGTGATTTGAGTGTGTTCTTGAATACATATAGAGCAGTTGTCACTTTCATTGTATATATCTGACTAGAATAGAGAACAAAAGTGTGGTGGAATACATGACAGAAATACAGATATCAAAAACATCATGTTAAGATGCACAGGAATCAATAAACGTGTAAGCAGCAGTGCTTTATTAAGGCCATATGCACAAGAATAATTTGTATTGAATCTATATATTCCAAAAAATGGCATTTAGGAATATCTTTACATTATCCATTTTTAAATGACTGGCACAAGTTGCTACAATATAGTATAAACATTGCTCTTTCTATTGTGTAACATTCATAGGCATGTTGAGCACATTTCAGCAGGGATAAATTACTCCTCCAGTGGGTGTCTCCAGGCACTATTTTCATATCATTAATCGCCCATTTTTCATCATTGTGTCCCACATGACCCCCCCCCCCTAGCATGCCCCATCCAATAACCTCCGATGTTATCATTTTACATGAATTCTCCTTAAAGCCTTCATTTACAGTACCTTTCTCCACATTAATCACTGAATAATAGGCAGCTCATCTGAATTTGATTTGCTAATAATCAAGGAGAAGGTGTCCAACATTAGGGTGTGCCTGGGCACACTAACACACCTTGTGCACATGCCTATGGAAACAAATTTATTGTGGTAGAAAATGAAACATTGCATATTGTTACTTATCCCCCATAAGAGAGTGGTGTCTCTCATGTACTTGGCCCTTTCTAGCCAATAGCCAGCAGAGCCATTCACTGTTTTATTATCCTCCCAGCACTCTCTCTGCAATCTTATCTTATTCTGTTATTCTGTGGCATGCGGGCCCCCTTAGAGTCTGGGCCCAAGACTGGTGTCCCGATGGTGGACCTGCTGGTATAGTCCTATTTTGTTGCTGCTGCAACCAGTTTATAGTGGATTCACAGCACACTGGCACTTTGTCCCAACCAGAGATATTGGGCAACATTGTGTGGGGATGGGGGCAGTTGATGTTGCCCCCTTTTTGCAATTTTGGACTGCACAGCCCCACCACAGTAATTGCCTTTACTGACAACCCTTGTAACAAATATGTTCATAACTGTGTTATTATTCTGATCAAAAAATCAATACTCCTTCGAAACCGCCATGGAGATGCAAGGATCATAACCTCCCTTAGCGCCTCCATGGCTGCACGTAATAGCAACGGGAGCTGTGCCGCCGGTGCCATGTTTTATGCATAAGGTAATGCAGTCTTTCCCCGGGACATGCCCAGAAAATGGTCATGACATGCCTGTGTTTTTACAGACACTCTCCATTACAGATGTAGCCACGCTCATCGTGGCTACATCTGCAGTAAATAAGCACTCTTTGCGTGGCTAGGTGTGCCCATGAAAAGCTGTGGCATTTGCCACTCCCATTCATGCGAAAGCAGCACGTGGTCGTGCCTAACAAGACATGATGGTAGTAAGATGTAGACACGATGAGCGTGGCTACTTGTGTACCTCTTCCAAATACTCTTTTCCTGACAATCACTCTGTGACTGATTCCTTGCTGTAGGCAGCATCACAACAGTACTGTGGCACATGCGCACCGTGGTCAAGATGCATGCGCAGTCTGCTCATAATCACTCAGTTGCAACACCTTCGTAGTTGCAAATGCATCTGAATCAGGCCCCTGCTTATAAATAATCACTATGAGATTTATTGCATACTAAAGAGAAGGGCAATTAATGCTTTTTATGGTAATACATCAAGAAACTGACATAAAACTTCTTTCCATAGTGACAGCACTGCTAAAAACTGCATTACTGACAACTGTCAATAATGTAGTCTTAATTGTAAATATACTACTTTATGCCATCCTTTTTATACTGTACAGTATTAAACGTCTTGCAGATAGATATACTGTATCATTGTACAAAATGATGAGAGTACATTTCAACAACTATCCCAGGTATTAAATTTTCTGTAATAGGCTGTGTAATTTTAGGTAATATATGTTAAAGTTAATCAAAATAGCATATTGTAATTATTTATTTGTTAACAGTTACTTATAAAGTTTCAGCATTTGATATTTTTAGATATTGTATTACTAATACAACTTAGGCAAACTTTTGTAATAACAATAACAGCAATAAATAAAATAGGTGAAGTTGATGTCATTAAACTCTAGTGCAGGAGTTCCAATTTATGACACTAAGACAAAAGTCTGCAAATTATCCACCATAGTACCTGCATTTTCACGGGTAAGTTGATCTATGTAAGCATTGAGAGTGATACGCTTCAATGTGATGAAGCCCCCTGTGGTGAAATGTGCAAGGCTATAGCTTGACACAATTACGAGTTGAAGTCTCAGACTGGAGCAGCATATGATATATAGGGGTAACTGTATTATAGTGGCACAGATTGTTGCTCCACCTGCAGCTCTCATCCCCCCTCCTGCTCTCATTAGCCAGATATAGTGTGACTGTACACTGCATATGGGATTGTGAGATTGCAGCTGCTGAGCACAGAGGTACCTCTGCCCATCTTTCCTATGCAGTCTGTCCCACCGTCCCCTTTAATATTTCTGCCTCTGCTCCCTCTCCACATCTATGTCTCTCTTGCTGCCATATACAGTATGTGTCTCTGCTCCCCGCCCCTCTGCCTTTAAGGGGAGGAACTGAGGAGGTGGGGGCCCTGCCTTTTTCTTTTGTATTATGCCCCATGATTTCTGATGGCAGCCCTGTTGGCATTTTGTGCTATTTTGTGGGGACACAGCTATTGCTATACTCAGGTTAATATGAGTTTTTTGTTCTGGTGCCACAGATGGCTGTGCATTGTTCTTTTTCTGTGGTATACACCAGATCATTAGTTCACAAGCAATCATTGTAAAGTGTGATGAAGTATGATGAAGTTACAGCATACTTAACTACTTTCCTACTTTTACCTCCGGGAGAAGCCCAAAGGAGAGATGCAACTGACTGGAGGAGGGGGTGAGGCCATTAAGCCCTGCCTCCACAAGGGGAATGCCACAATTTCCAGTTCACTAATGAGGGAGCGGGGCCAATACTGATGTAATTTGCACAGAAATGCATCATATTGGTTCCATTCCCTCATGAGTGACCCATGAATCACAATATTGCCCACATCATTAGTAAGTGAGCAGGTTTCAGGAAGACAATCTACTCTTCTGGGGGTGCTGTAGACTGCCCGCAAAATCAGGAAAGTAGGAAAGTATGAGTTATATGCCATTTTAATAAAATAATTGCTGACTCCTTATTGTACAATATATCATCCTTAAACTGTGAGTGATGGCACTATTTACTAAATTGTACTACTAAGGACCATTCAATCATTAGTCAATATCTACAGGGCTGATACTGGGTAGAATGTAGGCTCTGGAACATAGTATACACTGGTACAGTATTGCTGATGCAGATCCATATGCATTTTAGGTGCAGCTCCACTTGCGACAGAAGGGTCATTACCAGGCTACAATGGGGCATTTTAACACAGCCAATGTTCAGTGTGAAGAATGTCTATACAATGTGCAGTTTTAGCCAGAAGTGTAAATGTGCAGGTCTTCAGATGTTTCTATTGCACAAGAATATGGTTGGTGCAAGTGTGCACAAATGATGATACTGGTTATCAAACCAAAGTATATGGATAGCAGTGACATGAGGTGAGGTGAATTGCTGAGGGGACACACATGGGGATGAGTCTGAATGCTGGGGCCTGTCTCACCTCCTACTCACTGTAAATCTCCCATCACTACACTGAGCTACAGTGTCTATTGAGTCTCCTATCTGCATCTCTATATCTTCTCTTGCTGCTGCTGACTAAGCTCTGACTACAGTGCACTTCCTGGTCACATTCAAGTATCCATCAGTGCACAAGGCATGCCCTCATAATCAGAGGCATGCCATTATTAGCTCCCTTTCTGTGCAGCTTTATTGCCCATGGTGTGGCCCACCCTCCATCTCTGCAAAGCAGTGTGTCACTGTAGAACTGAGGCAGAGCTGTACCGAATCTCTTGTCTCCCTGCAGCTCCAGGGATCTCCACAAAGCTGTTGAGTGTTAACTATAAAATGGTTTACAATATTCACAGGGAGCATGACAGAATAGGCTCCACCTCTCCTGCCTACCCAGACGACAAGTCCCTGATAGATAGTGAGGTGCAAACTCTGCATATGGGCAAGAATACACATTCAGTTTGTGAGCAATTATAGCCAACTCTGCTTCAGTCCTTATAACAAAACAGTATTACTGTATGGTAGCTAACAATGCACTTTAATAAATGCATATAATTCTTTGCATCAAGTAAAAAATAAATCAGTAAAATCAAAGTATCTTTGTATCAAATAGTACATTGGCAAAATAGACTTACATTTATAACTACTGAATAAGCAGAGCATTTACAACACTCTAGCTGTTTTCAGAACAATAAAATATGTTGCCACATATTGAAAACCCCATTAAATGAAGAATGCACACAGGATTTATCAACATGAAGTTATATTTTAAAAAATATGGAGAAGAAAATAGCAAATATAATATTTTTACTAGTAGTGGTTTGGTTAAAAAAAAGGCTGTATTCAGTTCTTGTTATCATATGAATATATATTTGAGTAATATATTAGAAGGCAGTTGCAGTCATTCTGTTGACATTGTATATTTTAACAATCATAATGTTGACACCATAGTGTTGACAGTTAAATCAACATTGTTGAAATGTTGACATTCTGCATGGACCTGAGCGCCAGAGTTAGGCTGCACCAGGAGAAGATTAAAGATAGGCTACAGGAGCGGAGAGTTAAGGTTAGGCACTAGGGATAGATCTTAGTGATACTTACTGCTGGATCCACCACTGGAGCAGTCAGAAGTCACTGACTGCTAGACTCAGAAGACAGCTCTGGAGCTGCTGGTTAAGCCAAACCAGGTCACCACTAGAACACCAAGAATGCTTTGTTTACATTTTAATCATGTTGACATTTAATTAGTTGTGTTAGGAATGGCAACATGGAAAAAGCTTTGATTGCAGTTAACTAACTTTACATATGCAATACACGGAACAAATTTCTTCCGGTTTTTATTCCAGCATGCATTGGAAAGTTGCTACACAACATCAAAAATATTTCTACTGCCCTCTAAAATATTGCTAAATGTGCATGTACAGTAGAACAGCATTGTCAAAAAAACTTTGTTTCCCTTAAAAAAATCTATCAAAATAATCACAGGTGAGTAACAACATTGTAACTTTAAAGAGATGTGAGAAGTAATCAATGCAAGCAGATTGCGCTGGAAATATTTTCAATCATTGGAATTTAATGTTATCATGTGCAGTAAGGAATATTTGAAAGCAGATTTAAACATAAATATAGATGTAGAAACAAAGAATTTGATGGCAGAAAAGAACCATTTGGACCATCTAGTCTGCCTTATACATGTGTACCCACACATTTACATGCTAGGGTTAATTTTGCCAGTATATTTTTGGATTGTGGGAGGAAACCCATGCAAGCACAGGGAAAATATACAAATTCCACACAGATAGTACAATGGTGGAAACTGAACCAATGACCTCAGTGCTGTAAGGTAGTAAAGCTAACTATTACACCATCCGTACAAACTCTATACAACTTCAAATTTTAGGTATATTCCTTGCTATGCAGACTGACATATAACCATTATTACTCTGAAAAACATGAATTGTACACTAGCTATCAGTATTTTGGTCTAACACTAAACTTTTTATAGGATACATTCTATGCCTACATGTTCATTTTAACAGAAAAACACATTTCAAAATATTGTACTCTATAACTGCAACTAAATCAAGCAGTAATTTAAGATTTAAATGCAAAAATGTAATTCAATAAAATGAATGAATGTAAAGAAGCAGTATGTTGAACTTTCAGATGATGTTTACACTTTTACATAATGTTCATTTGCAGATTTTTCCACTCACGGAGGCACACATGTATTTTGAGTGCATTGCTGTCATTTTCAGACTCCTTACACTGTAGTATTAGGTCAGCTGTATAATAATAGCCACATAAATTCAAGATCTTTTGAAAATATAACTGTCACACTATTTGTTGTTACACTTGTTGTCACACTAAGGGCAGTGTTCAATTGAAGTTGAAACTGCCGTCTAGTCATAAAGACAGCAGTTTCCGGGTTTTTTTAGGTCAAATCATGATACGACCTATTCAATGGGGCTGCCGTTTTTACAACAAGTTGGCAATTCTGCCTTGTCGGAAAACACGTGGATCGGTGCACCGATTAGCCGAGGATCCACATGTTTTGTTGGATTTGCGGCCAAATCTGACAGGTTTTAGTCCCGTTTTCGACAATGTCAATCTGACTTTAAAAAGTAGGATTGACATTGTCGGAAATGGCCAAAATCTGTCGGATTTGGCCTCAAATTGAATACTGAAAGGATCCAACATCAATTGAATACTGCCCTATAAGTTGTTATATATTTTATTAAGGGGAGTAAATATATTGCCTACATTTTTGTGGACCAGAAAGGCATACTCAGTCAAAGTTGGCTCCCCATTTTTTTTTTAAATATTGCTTTACCTGTCTCTTTGTTCAAATCCATTGATGTTGGCTAGATGACAGTAGTGTCACTATGGCCATCCCTAAATGTTGAAAAAGCACAAAAATGTATAAAAAGCACAAATGAACCGGTGCTATTTATAACAACCTGTTTATATATTTAGATATATCTGTTTAATTCAAAAAGAGCTGCAAACTCCAAATGTGTTTTGAAAAACACTAAAGAGAATATACGGGTGGCTCGACTTATGTAGACCCCTATTATCTAAAAACATATATATAAAGGAGTTGCACTAATATTAATAACGCCTCTATGGCCGAAAGTACACAAATCAAATTCACTAAATTAAAAATATAACAATATATACATTTATTATGGCAATTATAAAAAAGGAATTCCTTCAAATTCAAACCAATTTTTTATTGATGCACACCTGATTCAATCATAGACTGTATGGTCTTCACTTAAGTTTATTAGAAATGGTACAGTGTAGACTAAGTATTTCCTTCTCTCCGATTGATGCAATAATGGAGTAGTCCTGATGGAGTCTACGCTGCGTTGGTAACTCCTTTGGTATAGCACTAGAGATATTCTCTTGTTAGACCACAATATATCACAGTTACTTTCCACTATCCCCGCCGGGAGCCACTTCCGACAGCTTGATTCCTCCTCTGTATACAGTGTGTGTGAGGAGAAAGCTGTCAGCGGCTACTATCGGCTCCTTAGGTTACTTCCAGTGTGGGACACAGGGCTCTTTAGGCTGTCCTAGTGATGAACTCCATGTGGCACAGAAGTCCAGATCAGTCGGACATTTGTGGAAGAATGCAGTCACTGTGCCTATTGTATGTCTGAGTCCCAAGGGGGGTCCAATGGAAATAGTGGATAGCACAGCAGGTCCTCTAATGTGTTTCGCTCAAATGGAGTTTTTTCAAAGAGTATTGTGTCTTTCGGTGAACCACCTTATATACCTGCTTCTCTTTATTTGGTCATTGCTTAATTACTTGAAACTGATCCAGTGTGTATCTTAACTCACAGGTGTGCATATATAGGTCTATAATAAATACAACTAAAAGCAATATTTAGGCTTACCTTACTTATTAATGTTTTGCTTCACCAGTCGCATAACTGAAGGAGACTTATACTACTATATATATATATATATATATATATATATATATATATATACACACACACACACACACATATCTCAAAGAGAGTCATATATAGAACAAATTTTTTATAAATATATACACACATATGCATATGTCAAATTAAATAAATGTAGGAACAAAGAAACCTTTTCATTGACACCGGGAATTGAACTTCTCCTTATGGAGTGGTTTACATCATAAGCAGAGACTCTACCGCTACTCTATAATGGCTCCTGTATGCAGTTGTTAGATTTTCTTAATATTATTTCTAACAAGGTCCCCATCATTAGGTTAAATAATTTCCATATTCATGTTTTTTTTTATATCAAAGGTGCTTATCTACTCCACTTTTATAAGTATGTTTCAATCTTCTTTGATATATTGTATCAATTTAATACACGGTTCCTAACTTTCCAGTGTAACTTGATATTTAATTTACAAACACAATTCATTGTTTAACCAGAAGAGAAAAGAGAATACTGGCCCGATATTGGGATTCTGTTCAGTAACATCTATTTTTCCCCCATTAGAAGGCCTAATTTTGATCTTAATCATAATCATAATTGGACCATTATTTTTCCCCTTATGTATACCCAATAAAAATGTTGTGCTGCACTTAAAGCATCAATTACTAATTTCCATATGAAGAAACCATGACAAAATATTGAAATTTACCAGCTATTAAGGTCAGATAGCGTTTTCACATTTTCACTAAATGGTTATTTTTTGGTGGTTTTTAGTCTTTTATAAAATCAGTAGTGATTCAAAAATATATTCACTCAATGATACAGTATCTACAGGTTAATGTATTGACCCAAGGTCATCTTTGGATGGCCGTTCACAGTGAAATATGATATATAATTGAAATGTCAAAAATCCTATCCTGCAGCCAGTGCAATATTTTAAAACAATTCAATTACAAAGGGACATAGTTTCACAATTGAATGAATGCTCAGCAGTAATACACATCAATCATAAAAAAATATTTAGTAAATTATCTTTTTGAAATTGAAATTAACTAGAGTACTTTGTTATTGGCTACTGTTTTGCATAATTACTGGTAACATTGCTCAGGTAATTATTAGTACTATCACCTATAGATTTCTAGAATATTTTTACATATCACAACACTTTAAAAAGTAAATGAATGGAGTTTATCAGCATTGCCAACATCAATAAAGTTTCAATTACTCTCCATTAATGCACGATCAGTGCAGAATTGCCCCTCTATCAGTAAATCACATTGCATTCAGCATGGAAAACCGCTTGTGATTTGTTGAAGGTCCAAAGGGAGTCGCGGTCATGCACTTAAAATTAAAACTGTGTTGGAGTTATTATGGAGCAATTGTGGTATTGCTAATGCTTTTTTTTTCTTTCCCCTGGATTACAGGAAACCTATTTGCCTTGGATTACAATTTAGCAAAATGTCCAATAGATTACAATGTCCAATAAATAATAGTTACATATGCAAATTAATGTTGGACCATTACTAACTGGCATTTAGTCTGCACCAAGAATTAAAGAAGAAAACATCTTGTAAACTTATTGTCAGGGAGTACTGAGTTTTTTATGGGGTACATATACAAAGTAAACTGAAATTAAAATAATAGACCAATATAATGAATAAATAATGTTC
Source organism: Pseudophryne corroboree (assembly GCF_028390025.1). Lineage (NCBI taxonomy): Eukaryota > Metazoa > Chordata > Amphibia > Anura > Myobatrachidae > Pseudophryne > Pseudophryne corroboree. The sequence goes on along the minus strand of NC_086444.1, from coordinate 1,004,321,075 downwards.
AGCCTCAGCTGTTTTCCACTAAAACAGGAGTACAACTTGCATGGGGAACTCTGGCTACAACTAATGTCAGGTTTGTTTAATCTTCGGCTGGATCCCAGTATAAATATTGCCCATGTCATAGTGAAATCCAATCTCACATGAGAGCCCAAATAAAACATACATCCCTTGGAGTTCTTCATTGTCAACCTGTGTTTTGGATGCCAGTGTAATGATGAATATTGAGTCAACAATAACACTAAGGAGACCATAAAATAGAAGTCTAATAAACCAAAGTAGCAGAAATATTAAAATGAAATTGCAAACTCAACTTTTATTGAAATTATTAACCACCCCAAATACCATTGTTCATAAGTTTATTCATTAACAAGATATATATCTTTAATCCACAGAATTCCTTTATTTAATTATAATTCACTTGTAATCCAAGGCAAGTGTTACATTTGAATCCATAGGAAGTGGATTATGATCCAGCAAAGTATTATGTTGCATTTCACATTGAATGTTAAAATGTAATCCACAGGGAATATAAATAATCTGGTAATCTTCATAAATTGTAATATAAGAGAAATGTTTTTTATTTGTAAACAAAGGAAATTGTCCATGTAATTTACAGAACGAAAAATAAAAAATGTTAGACTGTGTACAGATGTCACTTCCCTACTCAGCCAATCACCGTTTTTCCCCCTCAAATTGAGCACAATATGATTGGCTGGCAATAAGGACCAATTAACAATTAACCAATTATAGACCAATTAAGTTTCTATTGATTTTCAATGGGACCTTTGCATGTAGCACTAAATTCCTCTGAAATTAATGAGCCATTGACATAAATGTGAAAAATGTAACATTGCCATAATCACTGTTTTAACTGCTTATATATATATATATACTGTATATATATATATATATATATTCTCCCATAGAAATTCATGTAAATAAATGGTCAATTCATTTCAAAGGATTGTTTATAGTATAGTAAGTAGTACTTGCTGTACCCATTCAAAATTAAATATTATTTAAAAGCATTTTCACAGTTGAAAATTTGCTTTTGTTGTGTTTGACACAAATGTCATGATGTTAGGTGTCTAACAGTATTTTACATATACTACATGGAGAGCCCACTCTAGAACCAGTCCAGCTCTATACAGTTTAAGAACAATTATGTATAATTTGATTAAGCAAAATGATACATAATCTAAAATAAATCTTTTAAAAGATTTCAAGTCTTTTTATTTTGAAATTAATTAACAGCATATTAATACAAATGGCAAAATTCCAATGGATTCTGGTGTCTGCCAAGCACACATTATTTGTTCTGCCAATAAAACTTGAATTAATTTATATTTAAAGAGATAAAAATTAGCTCTTCAGAAATAAAAAATGCTACACAACAATAAAATGTGTTCTACAAACTCCAAGTATAAAATAAGACTATACATGTATATGACAGTTTATTTCAGAATTGCACCTTACAGCTCTAATCAATCCACGATAATTGGGGTTTTATTTAATTTCAGCAAGTGATATATATTAAAACCTACTTTGCAGGCATCTAACACTAATTGCCTAGTACAATACATTGAATACAATAAAACAGCTAATAAACACAGCAGTCACGTAGAACTAATGACATGCATGACTAAAGAGATTAAAAAATGATTGCTTATTCAGTTCAAATCACAGATGTAGCAAAATAAGCAACTTGACTTTCTTAGATAACAGTAATCACACTTATTTTGCTATGCATAATTACTATTATTACATCCATTGCTACTTGATATAGTGCTGTACATTAAACAAAGAAACTCTAGTGTAAATAAAACTCATATATATGTAAATATCTTGCTTAAAGTTGTATTGCACAGTAAAATATAGACATTTGCCACAATCATTTTTGTAATAAAAATGTAGCCATTGTTAATTAACACATATTCCAATCTAAATGTGAAATATGGCAATACAATTTTATTTTATGCACCATAAAATATTTAGATTTTCAATATGAGATTTGCAACAATATTATCATAACAGTAAATGTCACATCCTATGAAATTATTAGGAAATGCTAGAAAATAAAATACCAGAATGAACAGTTAACAGAAAAAGTATCCATGTGCTATGGTCATAGATCATTTTCCTAAGGAAAAGTAAGAATAGGTCTCAGTGAGATGTACAGTCAACATTACTTATATATAATTATCTATGTGTAGATGCCATTTCACATTTTATAGAAAACAAACCAGCAGTGGGCAGAGTTTAATTGCTAAAGTTATATAAACTTTGTATGTATCTCACAACATGAGAAACATTTTGTTTTGTTAACTAGATAAAGATATATTATTGCATTGCAACAGAGGAAAAGCACTTTCTCTGCTTGTGTGAAACATATTCCCAGCAGCATTAAACTGTAGTTTACAATGCAGAACAATGGGGATAATTCTAGTGCTCGGTACTGTACGCAGGGCCAGATTAACAATGGAGCGGATGGAGCTACATCTCCAGGCCTCCACATAAAAATAGGCCTTCATATCAGCATGATGATCACAAGCCACCAGCTGGCCAATAAATCATAATATTAAGATTGCATTTTTATTTTTCTCACAAAAATATGGAATTTTTTATATTTTTACATATTTAGGGAGACATTGGAGCTGATAGTGTAGGGTATGTACATACCCACATGGCTCTTGCCACACACACAGCACTGATCACACTTCCCCCGATTCTCACAATAGGCCGTTGAATATTTTCAGCTCCAATCCCAAGTGGTCCTTAATCTGGCCCTGACTTTACGCATGTGCTGGACACATTTTGTGCATGCACGAATGGGTTCTGCGACATCAGAAGAATTGACAGTCAGCTGCCATCAGGAAGTGGTGTCAGGCTCCTTTGGTTAAATGGAGGAATGTCGCCTCCATTTAGCACAGTAACACATGGCCACCAGATGGATATTAAATAACGAACTTGGTTGATATTTATACTGTCTCTTTGCCCCAGTGGAACCAGGGTTACAAGAACTAGAGTAGGGAAAGAGCTGAAAATAAACCATCATACTCTACTACATCAAGAAAATTAATGGGAGATGTATCAAACCTTTTAACGTGAAAAGGTGTGTAAGTTGCCTGATGCAACCAATCAGCTTCTAGCTATCATTTGTCATGTAATGATAGGCAGAAGCCGATGCTTTGCTGTAAACAACTTCTCCACCTGTCCTCTTTAGAAAGTTTGATACATCTACCTCATAGGTAAGAGTAGCTCAGGCCCCAGGTGTAAGAAAATCTGGGTAACAGCTCACAACACTATTATATGAAGTAAATCAGGTGTTTGCATGCAAGCAGTGAAACTGAAGTCCCATATAGACAAAAAGATCCAGGTTACTCTGCTTATGCACCCCTGACAATGGACACAGATTCTTTTTTGGTTTTGTGCGACTATAGTATTGTTTTTACTATAGCCGCACATCACACCAAATGGAAACAAACTTAGGCCCAAAAACTAATGATTGACTATAGTGTATATACTGTACTAGAGATGTGTGGTTCGGTTGTCCTGAAATCCGAATCCACCCAAATTTTGTAGATCCAAACTGACTCAAAACCAAGTATGGCTCTCCCAAGGAGATCTGATCCAAACTGAGTACCAGTTCGGATCTTCTTGCTGTTAACAATTTGGATTTTAAATCTGAATTTCAGTTTTGAATTGCAAAATGCAATAATTATAGCTGTTTTTAACTATTTTTATCATTTTCTTTTATCAATGATTACAGATTTTTTTACCGATTTTTAACCAAACCAAACACCAAATCTGAACTAAGGGGTCTATTTACTAAGCCATGGATGGAGATAAAGTGCACGGAGATAAAGTACCAGCCAATCACCTCCTAACTGTCATTTTTCAAACCGAGCCTGTGACATGGCAGTTAGGAGGTGATTGGCTGGTACTTTATCTCCGTCCACTTTATCTTTATCCAAGACTTAGTAAATAGACCCCCTAAATCACTTGAGGGTGGTTTAGCCACAACCAAAACATGATGATGAATTAGAACAAAAACCAAAACACGCTCGTCTGCGCACATCTATTGTATATACTTAATGCCACATCACAGTAAGTGAGGCTAGGCTAGGGGAACAGCATCTGGTAGAAGGCTTATTTGTTTTACAGGTCCTATTTACTCCATGGAAGCTATAAATCCGTGGATCACTAATCTAGTCTGTAAATAGCTGTGACATGGCTTTTTGTTAATTTTATTCCAAGCAGCTTCCAGTTTAAAAAGAATAAGCACACTCACTTGCAATCAGTTGCACCCAGGCCTTTTGCATGTTGCAACTGTTATGTTTAGTTAGGAAACTGGACATGCAGTCATCAATAAACATATTTCATTCACATAACTATTGAAGTACAGGTCAAACAAAAATAATATTCAGAATCAGGACATACACCTAAATTGCTAGACTTTTATAGAAGAGACAGAGGGGGTCATTCCGAGTTGATCGCTAGCTGCCGTTGTTCGCAGCGCAGCGATCAGGCTAAAAAGCAGCATTTCTGCGCATGCGTATGGGACGCAATGCGCATGCTCGGCGTACTTTCACAACAAACTATGCAGTTCCACACAAGGTATAGCGACGCTTTTAAATTGCACTGCTGGCCACAGAGTGATTGACAGGAAGTGGGTGTTTCTGGGTGTCAACTGACCGTTTTCGGGGAGTGTGTGTAAAAATGCAGGCGTGTCAGATACAAACGCAGGTGTGCCTGGGTAAACGCGGGCGTGGCTGGCCGAACGCAGGGCGTTTGTAACGGCAAAACAAGAACTAAATAGTCTGAAGTGATCGTAAGCTATGAGTAGTGTAAAGGAAAAAATATACAGCGCTAGAAAACTGGATGTAAAATCATATATATGTTTTTTTATTTTTAGCCTTAAAAAATCTAGTTGCAACTAGCAAGTAACATGAATTATTGGATAAAAATTGGTATAAATATGACCAGAAAAGGGCAAACACAGCACAGTAAAATGTTTGGAATATTACAGCTTTATCAAGGTGTATATGTCCACTGTGCAAATGCCCTTTTTAAAGGCTGTGCTGATTGCCCACTGATTACAGCTGTGTTTAATTACAATCCTCACACAAGATGTAACAGCAACTTTTCAGTGGGCTGTGCCACTGTCATCAGGCTTTATTGAATAAAGCTGTCGACACAGCGAAACGCGTCGGTTTTAAGGAGCCTGTCATCACAGATACCACATCTATCCTGGAATACGCCGAGAAGTCCGCCTACGATCTCTAACGGGGAACTTGTTACTGTCCGAGAAAAGAGAACAAGACCAAGCTCTCATACAGGACTGCAAGCGTCCAGAAGCTATTAAAGGTCATTCCATCTTACTCCTTATGGACTAAACAACTCATAACAAGTGGCACGTTTATCCCCTGCACTGTGGCATTTCTTCCAAGTATTACAAAGAGGACACTGTGTGTGGCTTCCTTATGTGGTAATATTCCTAACATTTTACTGTGCTGTGTTTGCCCTTTTCTGGTCATATTTATACCAATTTTTATCCAATAATTCATGTTACTTGCTAGTTGCAATTAGATTTTTTAAGGCTATAAATAAAAAACATATATATGATTTTACATCCAGTTTTCTAGCGCTGTATATTTTTTCCTTTACACTAAACTCTTAAGGGACTAACTATCCCTTGAACAGCTGCATTAGGTCAAACATCTCATTTCTGAGCGCCGGGCCTTTTTACCTTGGTAAATCTTCCACGCAAGCTATGAGTAGGTCTGGAGCTACTCAGAAACTGCTCGAAAATTAGTTGCAGCTGTTCTGTGATCCTTTCGGTCGCACTTCTGCTAAGCTAAGATACACTCCCAGAGGGCGGCGGCTTAGCGTTTGCACAGCTGCTAAAAGCAGCTAGCGAGCGATCAACTCTGAATGAGGGCCATAGTGCACTGCATACCTAAGTCATGCAACCCGAACAAAAGGAAAGGTACATGTAAATGGCAATGTGCTGTATGCTCAACTATGAAGAAACAGCTCTTTCAAAGACACATAACATATCACATATCGGGGATGTGCTGTGCATGCCTAAACAGTTAAACATACTTCAGCCTGACACTGGGGTCTATGTACTAAGCCTTGGGGAGAGATAAAGTAGATGGAGATAAAGTACCAGCCAATCAGCTCCTAACTGTCATGTTACAGGCTGTGTTTGAAAAATGACAGTTAGCAGATGGTTGGTTGATACTTTACCTCCGTCCCCTTTATCACTCTCTGAGGCTTAGTACATAGACCTCACTATTATTTATTCAGTCCTGCAAAGCATCAATGGCCTGATCTGGATGTAGCCATAGCCCCACACTGCATCAGAGCTTCTTGGCACTACTCAGCACCGTGCAAAGTGTCCACTGTTTAATTTTCTTTCTCTGGCTCCTCATTAGGAATTATTTATTTCTAAAAGATGGTAAGTTTCATGCTGAGAATTGGGTAACTGGGGACCAACAATATACAGCAGATAATGGTTGTGCATCTTCACTTAGGGGGTCATTCTGACCCGATCGCACGCTGCACTTCTTCGCAGCCGTGCGATCGGGTTGGAACTGCGCATGCGCTGGCGCCGCAGTGCGCCGGCGCATGGAAGTCATCGTTGCCTAGCGATCGCCTCTGAGACAAAGGCGGTCGCAAGGCAGGAGGGGGCTGAACGACGGCGTTTAGCCGCCGTTTAGGGGGATCGGTCCTGCCAATGCAGGCGTGGCTGGACCGTTGGGGGTGCGGACCGCGGCGGCTGCGTGACGTGTCATGCAGCCACTGCGGCCAGCGGGAGCGACGAGTAACTCCCGGCCAGCCACAGCAGCTGCGCTGGCCGGGAGTTACTCCTCAAATACAAAGGCATCGCCTCTGTGCAATGCTTTTGTATTTGTGCGGAAGGCCGGCACTGACATGCAGGGCGGACTAGCCCTGAGCTGGGCGTCCCCCCGCATGTCTGAGTTGACGATCGTAGCTGTGCTAAACTTAGCACAGCTACGATCAACTCGGAATGACCCCCTTAATACACTTGGATTAGCTGTATTACATTTCTGTGTTGAAAAAAAAATCAACATTGTAGCTTTGGGAAAGGTAGTAAGCTACAAAGCAAAGCAGTTGCTAGGCCTTGGAAGTGAATGCCAGAAATGTAGGTTTGCCCGCAGTAGTAAAATATCTTTCTAATATGGTCCAATGTTTTTTTATTCTTATTACTATTATTATTCCTTATTTCTGTGGCACCACAAGGGATCTGCAGAACCCAATTACAGAGTACAGTGTCGGACTGGGGCATGAAGGGCCCACCAGTGAAATGCAATCACTGGGGCCCACTAAGGGGCGTTGACATATTCTGGAAGGGGTATGGCCACGTGACCAGAGAGGATTTGCCAGCCATTATAAGCACCACCTAGCAGAGCTCTTCCTCTCTGCCCACTTCAAGCTGTTGTGTATGTGCCTGGGTTATAGCGGGAGAGAACAGTAGTATATGCACCAGATACAAATAGTGACCCCAGTAGCGTTCCAAATACACTTAATGACCCCAGCATAGTGCCAGATACACATACTGTCCCCAGTAAAGTGCCAGATACAAATAATGACCCCAATATAGTACCAGATACAAATAATGACCCCAGTATAGTGTCAGATACAAATAATGATGCCAGCAGAGTGCCAGATACACAAACTGCCCCCAGTATAGTGCCATATACATATAATGACCCCAGTAGAGGGCCAGATACACATAATGACCCCAGTAGACTGTCAGATACTCATAATGACCCCAGTAGACTGTCAGATACACATAATGACCCCAGTAGAGTGCCAGATACACATACGCCCCCAGCAGAGCCAAATACACATATGCCCCCAGCAGTGCTAGATACACATATGCCACCAGCAGTGCCAGATACACATACACCCCAGCAGTGCCAGATACACATATGCCCCCAGTAGTGCCAGATACACATAACCCTCATTAGTGCAGTGCCAGATACACATATACTCCCAGTGGATCCATATACACATACCTCCCAGTACTGCAGTGCCAGATACACATACCCCCAGTAGTGCAGTGCCAGCTACACATATGCCCCCAGTAGTGCAGTGACAGACACTTACACCCCCAATGAGTGTAGTGACAGATACCCCGAAACGTTGATTTTGCACCAAAACAAGTTGTTATGATTTGAAAGTCTCCGAGTGCCACCTCTTTTCTCAAGGACATATCTACAAGGGACAACATCCTTGGGGAGGGCACCAGAGCGATATTGTCATTTGCATGGAAAGTCCTAGTGCCGGAGGTTCGGAGTATATATATATATATATATATATATATATGTATAATTGTAAAGCGCAACGGAATATGCTGCACTATATAAGAAACTGTTAATAATATATATATATATATATATATATGCAGCACACTTAACAGCTCACAGTATCTGGGGGCTGGGACTGCCACTAGCAGAGGCTGATATTGACAGCACTGGAGGACCCCTCATCTGTGTCACCAGATGACCCCCTGAGCCCCCTCCTGCTGGTGGTGCCCGCTGACCACACTCACCAGCTCCAGGGTGTGCCTCCTCCTCCTGAGGACTGTGGCAGCAGGATCCACGGCGGGACTGTGCAGTGCAGTGTGACGTCATGATGCTGCTAGACATCATGAATCTACAAACCCACAGTGCTCCTCTGGGAATGAAGCCTGCCACCTGCCTGACTAAGTCCTGCCCCCTGCTGACATGGAAATGTCTATCAACTGGCAGGGCCTACCAGAGGATACCTCAGTACCCCGGCAGGCCAGTATGAGCCTGACAGAGTATGGAAGCAAATAAACAGAACAAGAAAAAAGTGACTAACAGTTGAAGACAATATAGGACAAGTACAGGGTACATCAACAGACAACACTGAAATAAGTATCAGGGTGGAAGAAAACTGTGGGATTTGGTGCAGTCGAAGATGGTTTAAGTAAGAGAAGAAAAAGCATATGAGGGGAGAGGGCCTTGTTCATGAGAGCTTAAATTCTAAAGGGGAGGGGCAGGCAGGGATGACACAGATGGGGTAGACAATTATTATTATTATTTATTACCAGTTATTTTATATAGCACACACATATTCTGTAGCGCTTTACAGAGAATAATTGTCCATTCACATTAGTCCCTGGCCCTTTGGAGCTTACAATCTGTTTTCCCTACCATATGTACACACACAGACATTCACGCTAAGGTTAATTTTGTTAGGAGCCAATTAACCTACCAGTATATTTTTGGTTTTGTGGGAGAAAACCGGAGTACCCGGAGGAAACCCATGCAAGTACGGGGAAAATATACAAACTCCACACAGCCATGGTGGGAATTGAACCCATGACCTCAGTGCTGTGAGGCAGTAATGTGAATCATTACACCATTCATACTGCCCCGTACTACATTGTACATCCGTACATTGAGGTTAGGATGAGATTTGGCAGGGTTTGGTGAAGAAGTGCATCTTGAGAGCCCATTTGAAGTTTATAGAGAGGTGAAGAGTGGGAAAGGTAGAGAATTCCAGAGAAAGGGAGAAACATGTGAAACATCTTGGAGGTACAGTAGGAGTGGGAGGAAGTAATCCATAGGCACAAGAGGAGGCGTGCATTAGTGGAGTGAAGAGGACGGGTGGGAGTGTAAAGGAAGATAAGGTCAGAGATGTAAATGGGAGAGGAGTGGGTAAGGGCTTTGCAAGTTTAGTGTGAACAAAAAGAGGAGCCAGTGAAGGGTTGTAAAAGAGGGGAGGTCGACACAGTGCATTTGGTAAAGGAAGATGCAGCATTGAGGATAGACTGGTAATTAAGCATTTAGAACAAAACATGCATGGGAATTCAAATATTTTATTCAGAAGTCAATATACGAGTATGCCAGTGAAAAATTATCAGAGTGGGTACAGGTATTTTCTCAGAGTAAAGCACACCCATGCATTAAGAAAACCATGCACCTACTTTGCAATTCAAATAATGATTTATGTTATTATATTTTTTATTAAATTGTAGATTTTATATTTCAACTGCAGGACAAGCAAATGCTAAAGAAAAAGGCTAGTATAGCAAGTACAACTAAAAAGAAAACAATTACTTTGTATCTTAAAATAAATCTTTTGCAACATGTAGTGTATATTCCCTTTCTTCATGATGTGTTACTATGCAAAGTGCTACGAAGCAGAACAAACATTAACTGATAAATGTAATTGCACCCTGCATTTGCTTTGAAAGTTGTAAAATGTCTCCTTTAAATCAGACAAATGTTAACCACGAAATGTGAAGAGTTTCACTGGCAATAAATATTTAGAATTATAGCCTAGAATAAAATCAAAACAACTCTATTAGATGGGTCATTAAATGGTCAATATATAACACACTACAATTCTGTCAGATACAATGTTTTTCTAAGCAGGCATAAATCAGAAAACTGAACTAGCATTGTCCATAACAGAATGAAAATTGGAGAGTTGAAAGAAACTACTCTTCTCTTTTATCTTTTCCAGCTAGCAAATGTACATGCAGAAAATGAACGTGGACAGGATACTCTTCACTTACTGTAGCAGTAAAATTCTAGTTACCCAGACTAACATAATGCTGTAGTGTTGTCTATGGTACCGCCAAGTTTTACTAAGTAAAATGGATGTGATATGAGTATGCTGTCCTTTAGAGTGTGATTATATGCACTTCACTTGAGTTACTTAATATGAAGGCAGTGAAGATACTAACATTTTACGCAGTGATTTATAATGGTAGCCAAAAATGAGAAAAGGTACTGAAATTATAAGATACCTGTGGATAATATTGGAAATACTAATAACCAGCAATTGAAATAATTGCATTGCCTAGGAAGGGCTAATGCAATATTGGAATTATAAAATGGGAATGGATGAGAAGCAAACATCATGTGCTAGATGTAATAGGGTGCAATTTATAGGTGTCTAAAAAATTGCACCAAATCGCACGTTTGTAACTTCTCATAGGGTGCAAATTTTAAGGCTAAAACAGAATTTGCATGCAATTTTTTGGCTATTTTAAGTAAAGGAAACATGCAATTTTTAGTAATAAAAACATGCTGTTTTTGGTCATGTTTTTATGACTTAGTCAGAAGCATGCACAGATCAGTATGATCCGTGCATGTTTATGTATGGAACAGTAAAGAAAGTGTTAAAAATGTTTTTAAAAAATGATGTGCAGGATCCCACAAAAGCATAACCAGCCCATGGCTCTATGAGCCGGTCCTGGTTGCAAAAATACAGGGAAAAAATTGACTGGGGTTCCCTGTATTTAAACAACCAGCACCAGACTCTTAGACCGGTCCTGGTTCCAAAAATATGAGGGGTAAAAGAAGTAGGGGTCCCCCATATTTTTGAAACCAGCACTGGGCTCCACTAGTCAGGGAGGTGATTCCGCAGCCGGGGGACACTTTTGTATAGGTCCCTGCGGCCAAAGCATTACAAACACCCCAACTAGTCACCCCTGATGAAGGGTCAGCATCAATTGACCTTGTGGTTTCCCCACAAACCACAAGGTCGATTGATGCTGTCCCTTGCGGTTACATCAATTAAGCATCACACAGCCTAGTAATGAATGGAGCATAGTGTCTCCATTCATTACACTGGGGAAGCCACTATTGGCTGTACCCTAGCAACATAGAGCCAATCATGAAGCTGCTGTTGCGGCAGCTGCTCCTAATTGGCTGGCGGGACCCTCAATTGATATTACTATCAGTAGAGGGTCCTTATTCATGTAGAAGTGTATTTTTACACATACAATTCTACATGTTTGTTGGGCCAGGTGAATGCATTTTTTTTATTTTGACCCCTGGGATGCCTACATGGATCGAAGAGGACAGATCTTCACAGGATTTTTGGTGAGTATATTTTTTGTTAAAACCCTAATGGATTCTACTTGGACAAGGGGACGTGAATGGTGGCATGGGATGTAGGTCAGTATGTGTGAGTGTGTGTATGTAAATAAACTTCTACTTTCAAGGTGTGTTTGTCTTGTCTTTTTTGGGGTATTTCTTTTGTTGTGGAACTACAGATACCAGCAGGCCCTTTAATTCCTCACATGCTGGTACTTGTGGTTCTCCACGTATGAGCATGCAGGGGAGTCTTGCTTGGACTTGTAGTTCCACAGCAAAAGACAATATTCTTTTTAACACATTCACAGCTATCAGCCCTCCATCCACAGCCCAAGGATGGAGGAGACAGCCCTGGGCTTCATCGCTGGCCCTTGGGTGCCTGGAGGGGGAGACCCTTTATTTAAGGGTACCCACTCCCCCAGGGAACCCCGGCCAGGGGTGACTAGTTGAGGGGTTTGTGATGCTTTGGCCGCAGTGACCTATATAAAAGTGTCCACCGTCTGCGGCATCACCTCCCTGGCTAGTGGAGGCTGGTGCTGGTTTCAAAAATACGGGGGAGCCCTACTTCTTTTGTCCCTCATATTTTTGGATCCAGGACCAGTCCAAGAGTCTTGCTTGCTCATCTTGTATATTTGCACCTGTCAGGCATCTGAAAATGATATGGCATAGGCCAGAATATATGTATAATGCCCTCACTGTACTTATAAAGACAATTTCACTCCCCCAGTCCCTCCTTTTATTTTAAACATTTGTGTAAGTCACACGCAAATTAGGTTTTCAGTGGATGGGAAATTCATCCATTATACGTTACACAAACTGGCATAGTTCTCACTTTTGGGGTCGCTAGCTATTTTTGCAGCACTGCGAACAGATTGTTGCCGCGTATAGGGTAGTGTATTTTTGCTTTGCAAGTGTGCGATCACATGTGCAGTCGAGCACTACAAAAAAGTTTTGTGCAGTTTCTGAGTAGCACAGAACTTAGCCGCTGCGATCACTTTAGCCTGTTCTTGTCTGGAATTGACGTCAGACACCCGCCCTACAAACGCTTGGACACGCTTGCTTTTTTCAAAAGTCCCAGAAAATGGTCAGTTGACACCCACAAAAGCCCTTTTCCTGTCAACCTCCTTGCAATTGGCTGTGCGAATGGATTCTTCATAAAATCCATAATTTAGCAACGATCCCCTTTGCACCCGTATGACGCGCATGTGCATTGCGGTGCATATGCATGCGCAGTTCGGACCTGATTGCAGTGCAGCGAAAAAACCTAGCGTGCGATCAGGTCAGAATGACCCCCTTTGTGCCAGCTAATTGCTTGCCAGGCCTCCTTTTTTTACACTAAATGATTACTCTAAGTCGGACGCATCTGTGAAAATGCATGCATCTCCTATTTATGATCTCCCATTAATTGCGTCTGAATCACAAAACATGGTGGGGTAGAGGGGCGTGGCCTGACCTGGCTGAGGGAAAGATGTGTCCCTCTGGAGCTCCTACACAGGGCACTCATTAAAGCTCTCAACCCCGCACTCCCAGGGGACTGTTGCTGCCCAGAGACTGTCCTGCTCACCTTCCTCACCCCTTGGGCAATGCTGCAGAGCCAGGGACCACGCTATGTGATCCTGTGGGTTGCGGCCAGCTCGTTTAACTGAAGCCGGGACCTAGATTTCTGGCTGCATCTGCTGCAGACTTCAAGACCGGAGGAAGCCACGGTACAGTGACTCCTGCTGCCCGCCAAGACTGCCACCGCCGGGACCACCAGGTACACTCTCTCTGCTGTGGCTATGGCTCTATCAGACCTGCCTTGAGCCTGTGTTTGTGCCCCCCATAGCTGCCGTGTCTGGCGGCCCTGCTCCCCAGTGCTGCGGTGGCCATCTTGCGGATCCAAATCCCCTGCATCCCGGGACAGCTGTTGTCCACTGTGGCCCTCCATCCACTGAAGAAATCTCCCACTGTGGCCTCGAGGCTGCTCTCTCACCTCTGGGGCTAAATATTAGCGTAGTGCGTGAGATACATGCAAAACTGCTCCTGCAAGATATATATTTCTTCCCCCCCTCCTCAAGAGTCTGTGAATAACTCCTGGTGGATCCCCCTGTAGTGGTAACCAAGTCACTGGCTGGTCCGTGCCTGGTGACCTGCTCTGGTGAACACCAATTACTTACTCCGGTGGAAAAAACAACGGCAGTACAGCGTGTTGCTGGTGCTCCTGCCAGGTGTCTCGTAATTGTGCAAAGATCTTATCTCTGCTATCCATCACAGCCTCCATCCACACCCCTGTTCTGCAACAACCTCCACCTCTCGCCAGTTTTCTATATGTCCTGCCCTGTCAGGGATGAAGTATTGCACTCTCTGACAGGAGCTTGACTGTAATTATGGGATAACTCCACTCTCGCAAGCTCCAGGTGTTTCTAGCTATAGAGGATTTACCCCCCTCCATACCTAGTAATGCTTTGGGTGTACACAACCATTGTTATTCTGGTACCGCTATGGGAGTCCTTACTCCCCTACTTCGCTCTCGGCCCTTCCTGGCCCTTGCTCCAATATGCCTAAATATAAGAAATCTGGCCCTCAGAATCTTGTCTCCTACTTTAAAGCAAACCAAGTGTCTGGCCTGCAGAAACCACCATCTACACCCTCTTTGGGTGGTACATCAGATGCGGACACTGATATGGAAGATTCGTCAGCTCCATCTACTAAAGCCAACATCACCGCTATTATGGCAGAAATATAAGGGTTCTGCCAGGCCATCCAAGAGGAGGTTTGCACGGCTGTCTCTGGCCTGCAGTCTGAGATAGCCGGCATTGCAACCCAGGTCGATGCCCTTGAGAGGAATCAGGAGGAGATCATCAACTTCCAACAGATGTCGAACAAGATAATATTCAACTTAATTGTGACTTTCTGTTGCTCGCTGACAAGCAAGAAGACCTGGACAATACGGGGCGCCGGAAATATCTTAGGGTCCGTAACATCCCGGAAACAGTTGAACCCGCCCATCTTGAGGACTATCTGCTCCACCTCTTTGCACCCTCACCCCTTCTATTCCTGATGATATGCTACTTTTGGACAGAGCACATCGAGCCCTCAAACCTCGCTCTCAGTCTCCCGCCACCTCGTGGGATGTGATCCTCCACATCCACCATTTCAAGGCAAAAGACCAAGTCTACTCTCAAGCACGATGTTCCCCTGACATTGCCTTTGAGGGAGTGAAATTGCTAATTTTCCAGGATCTTTCTCCTCTTACCTTTGCTTAACGACGTGAGCCGAAAGATATCACTAAAATACTATGTGACCACAGTATTCGGTATCGCTGGGGTTTCCCTTTTAGTCTGCAAGTAAGCGCCAATGGCAAAACCATCTCGGCGCATTCTCCTGATGAGGCCTTACATTTGCTTACTCAACTACAACTGCCGGCCCCCCGATCTGCAACAACAAGTTTATCCAAAGATGCCGATTCAACTCCCTTACTGCAAAGAGCACTGAGAAAAGAATGGCAAACAGTTGGCCCATGCTCTACTCCTACAGCAGTGACCTGAGATTCTCTCTCCCTCTATTTACCTCACCTTGTCTCCTGTCTGAGATTCGGGACTTCTCCCTGGACTCCTTCCCATTTAGTGGAAACTTTTTGGGTTGAGTCCCTTATCGTACCACTATGCTACATTCTCATGCTTCTAGTGTACTCCATGTTATTGTTATTATTCTTGATTAATTTTCTATATGTATGTTCAGGGCCGGTGCTAGGGTGTTCAGCGCCCTCCTGCAAAATATAAATTTGCGCCCTCCCATACTTTACATGCAGGGCCGGGGGGTTAACATGGCCTCTTGGGCCCCCGAGCTGCAGGAGATCCGTGCACGCCTATGGATGTGAACTCTCTGCCCACAAACACTCTGTGCAGCGCTAGTTACGGCCCTGCACACAGACAGTGCCGTAACTAGACATTTTACCGCTGTGTGCAAGAGAGGGCATCGCCCCCCTCCCCTGCATGTAAAATAGGGGCAGTGCGCGCCGCAGGCGCGTGCAAAAAATATAGGGGCACGGTCAGCGTGCCCTTTTTACACATTACGGCAGCCAGCGTCCCCCATTTTACACATTACGGCAGCCAGCGGCCCCTTTTTACACATTATGGCGGACAGAGTCCCCTTTTTACACATTACGGCAGACAGCGTCCCACTTTTTACACATTACGGCAAACAGTGTCTCCCTTTTTACACATTACGGCAGCCAGCGGCCCCTTTTTACACATTATGGCGGACAGAGTCCCCTTTTTACACATTACGGCAGACAGCGTCCCACTTTTTACACATTACGGCAAACAGTGTCTCCCTTTTTACACATTACGGCAGACAGCGTCCCCTTTTTAAATACAAACAAACACACACATCCATACACACACACACACACACACACACACTCACACACACACACACACACTTTCTCTCTCACACTCTTTTGCATCCCCTTACCACAATCTTGCTGGCCAGATCTTCCACAGTCTGCTAGCCTGGTCTGTGTATCTCCGCCCCCTTGGTCCATGTAGCTCCGCCCCCTTGGTCAGTGTAGCTCCACCGCCTTTCGTCAGACCGCAAACTGACACTCCTCTCCTCTCACTGTCACAGGGGAGAGAGGAGAAGGAGTCATGCTGCCGGCGCTGCTGCGGCTGCCTGTCAGTGTGACAGGGCAGACGCAGCAGCCAGCAGCAGGGGGGACAGGACGGCGCTTCAGCAGGGATGCAGAGCAGTGAAGGCGCCTCTCCTGCCCGGCGCCTACCTACACTGCATCCCTTTGCTGAGCGGGTAGCGCCGGGCCTGTGTATGTTTTAGATAGCACTTGTTATTCGCTACAGCCTTTACCTTGGTTAAATTGCATACATATATGACTTATATGACCAATTGTCTCCATTTTATGCCTTATGTTCTCCTTGTCTCCTTATACTATACTGATTATGCCTCTCCCCCCCTCCCTCCCCTATATTGTGGAGTGATTTTGATTGTAAACATAAGTTTTGTTCCCCTCTCAACTACTTTATCCTCTTTTCCATGTTGTTATTGGATGCAAAACCATCCTTAATGCTTTTGTTGGATTGTACTCTATTGTTCCTTCAACTTTTCTAAGTTTCGCTCTAGTCTCTATTCTTCCCAATCCCCCCACTTCTGTCCCCTCCTCACCCCTTCCTACCCCTTGGTAACTTCTCCTTAATACATTGTATTTCTCTAGCTTTGCTCCATCTTTGTTGCAGCCCTTTTTACACCCGGGCTTAACCCATATACTATACCCTTACTTGGTTTAGTTCTCCCTCGCTTGGCTCTCTGACCTCGCACGCCACATGTCACCATGACCAGCTTTGGACACCCTGGGCTACTTAGCCAATCCTTTCCATGTGTCCGACAACATGGGTGGGAAATCTCCCAGTCCACACCTTTCCCCTTCTCCCTCTCTCCCTTTCTTCTCTCCTCCTCTTTTCTGTTTTTCTCCTCTTTTTGTCCTTTTGCTCTCTTTCTTCTTTTTTTTCTTTTTACGAGTCTGATGTCCGGATTCACTCACATTTTCGGTACATGCTTATTTCTCCAAATAACATGTTATGGCTATTACATTTTTATATTTCAAAGTTAGAGGTTTTAATTCACCTCAGAGACGTTCCACTCTCTACTGCACCCTCCGTCGCCTTCAAGGTGATGTTATATTCCTGCAGGAAACCCATTTCGCTGGTACCAGTCATCCTGAACTCAAATCCAAACACTTTCCCCTCACATTTCATGCGTGTGACCATCCCGTAAAAAGAAAGGGATGGCTATCCTATTCTCCAAACATGTAACTTTTGTTCCCTGCACTATATTGGAGGATCCAGAGAGATGCTACCTCTTTCTGTAGGTGAACTAAATGGCACCTTATTCACATTTTTCAACATTTATGCCCCTAATTCAGCACAACCTAGCTTTTTCCGGGCCCTAAGCTCAAGTCTGTCCCAACATAGCAGGGGTAGAGTAGTCGTGGCAGGAGACTTTAACATTACCTTGGACTCTCACTTAGATGAGTCTAAACCTGCCCCATGCTCGTCATCTAGCTTGATACGCAATAACTCCCTTGCCTTACCATCTTTTCTCTCTCAACATCTTCTCTTTGATGCCTGGCGGGTGAAGGAACCTTCCGCCAGGGACTATACCTTTAACTCTCCAGTTCATGACATTTATACGAGATTGGAAATGGTTTTCCTAAGTGCCGAACCTGCACAATTAATTTTAGATGTTACTATTCATCCTAGTACGTGGTCCGATCACTGTCCATTCACAGTAGACATCAAATCTCCCTACCCTTCCACTAGCTCCTATACATGGTGTTTAGATGACAAACTACTATTGAACTCTTCCCTCCGTACTCAAATTGACTCTGATATTAAGACTTATTTTGCCCTTAATGCTGACCCAAGTATCTCTCCCCAAACACTTTGAGACACCCATAAGTCAGTGATCCGTGGATCCCTGATTAAGTCTGCAGCATTCGCCAGAAAAAAAACAGGTCTAAACAACTCTGTGACCTCATGGATACTGTGGCCAAACTAGAAATACTCCACAAAACCTCGGGGTCCTCCGATGATTATCGCAAGCTCTTGGTGGCCAGGGGAGAGCTTAACCTTTTATATACAGCTGACGCTGAAACCTCTCTTCGATGGCTTAACCAAACATTTTACAAAAAAAGTGATAAAGCTGGTTATTGGCATCCAGACTTCGTGCTAAACGGTCACAGAACAACGTTTTATTAATCAAATCAGGTAAGCCTGTTCACGATCCCAGCAGTATTGCGGAGGAGTTCAGGGAGTTCTACACATGCTTATACAACCTCTCATCTTCTAGTGCTGCTCCTCCTCCTACTGTTGATGCTATAAAGGCCTTCTTGTCTCACTACAACCTCCCCAAACTATCTCCCACAGACCTTGACTCTCTATGTTCTAATCCTGGTTCAAGAGATTTCCACTGTGATTAAAAACCTTAAGACTAATAAAGCCCCCGGCCCAGATGGCTTTACCACCAACTATTATAAGACATTTAACTCTATTATCTCCCCTTATCTGCTGGAGGTGTTCAACTATGTGATGTTGGGGGGATCCTTCTCCAAAGAAGCCTTAGAGTCCAGGATTAGTGTTATTCCCAAAGATGACAAGGACCCTTCTGACTGTGCTCATTACAGGCCCATTTCGCTCTTGAACACCAACATTAAGATATCTTCAAAAATCTTCGCGAACTGCCTGAATAGTGTCTTAGCAGGTCTGATCCACAATGATCAGGTAGGCTTCATACCTGGTTGCCAAGCCAGGGACACTAGGTGGATAATTAGTCTTATCCATTCTCTTAATAGTTCTCACATCCCTGCCACTGTGTTGTCCCTGGATGCAAAGAAGGCCTTCGCCTGGATCAGCTGGTACTTTATGAATAATACTCTGCAAGCCTTCGGTCTAATGAGTAGCTTTCTCTGAGGCATCCAGGCCTTGTATTCCTCCCCCTCAGCTAGGATCTCTGTGAATGGGATTCTTTCCTCCTTACTCTCCATAACCAACAGCACAAGACAGGGGTGCCCCTTGTTGCCCCTGATCTTTGCCCTAGTTATCGAGCCTCTAACTGCACATATTCACCTTGCCACAGATATTAACAGTGTTTTTCTCAGCAAGGATGAATATAAAATATCTTTTTTTTTGCGGCTGACATCCTACTTACCTTAACATCCCCTAAAACGTCTATCCCTAACCTCTTTAGGTCCATAGAAGCATATGGTGCTCTGTCTGGATATAAAATAAATCTCTCTAAATCGGAGGCGATGGCCCTTAATCTGTCTCTGCTAATCTTAAAACTGTTATGACACAAGTACAGTATATCATAACTTGGCGAGCTTCCAAAATTAAATACCTGGGAATTTATATAACAAATCACTATAGCTCCCTGTACGTGGGCAACTTTGTTCCTCTATTTAAAACTATGAAATTAGATTTATTTAGATGGAGAGGCCTCATTATATCATGGTTGGGCAGGATTGTCACAGTTAAAATGAACATTTTACCGAATTTACTTTACCTCTTTCAGACTCTCCTGTCCAGGTGCCTAGAGCATCCTTACTGCAATTGCACAGATGGTTAATTCAATTCGTGTGGTGACTCAAACCGCCCCACATCAGCTTTACAAACCTTCGCTGCCCTACTTCCAATGGTGGAATGGGGTTCCCTGATATACATTTATACTACTATGCTTCTCACCTCAGCCAAGCAATAGCTTGGTTCACCTTTTCACAAGCTCCTAGATGGGTCACACTAGAGGCGAACTCCTGCAAAGTTTTCTCAATGTCCTCTATCATTGGGTTAGCTCCCTCAGACAGACCTGCTCTAGTTCGTATACAAACCTCACATTCCACACCACACCTCCCTCTCCTTCAAACCACACATTCAGCACCTCTCACCAACCTGCCGTTTTCATCTAAAAAATATTTCCAGGGTCAGACCCTTTCTGACCCAGGATGCTACTAAGACTCTTATCCACTCACTGGTCATCTCCAGACTGGACTACTGTAATCTCCTCCTGACTGGCATTCCTGACAAACACCTCTCTCCACTCCAATCTATCCTCAATGCTGCTGCCCGGCTCATTTTCCTCACCAAACGCACTACGTCCACCTCTCCTCTCTTACTAGACCTTCATTGGCTCCCCTTCCCTTTCAGAATCCATTTCAAGCTTCTCACACTTGCTTACAAAGCCCTCACCCACTCCTCTCCCATCTACATCTCTGACCTTATCTCCCTTTACACTCCCACACGTCCTCTTTGCTCTGCTAATGAACGCCGACTCTCCTGCCTATGGAATACTTCCTCCCACTCCTACCTCCAAGATTTTTCATGTGCTGCACCACTTCTCTGGAATTCCCTACCTCTCCCCCTCAGACTCTCCACCTCTCTACAAAACTTAAAACGGGCTCTCAAGACCCACTTCTTCACCAAACCCAGCCAAATATCATCCTAAACCTCTGTTCCATGCTCTCTATGTACCCCATCTGTCTCACCCCTGTCTGTCTACCCCTCCCCTTTAGAATGTAAGCTCTCACAAGCAGGGCCCTCTTCCCTCGTGTGCTTATCCTTTTCTTACTCTAATAATATTCAACTGCACCAAATCCAGCAGTCTTCTGCCTCCTGATACTTATTCCAGTGTCATCTGCTGATGTAGCTATGTTTTTTTACCCTGTACTTGTCCTATATTGTCGTCAACTGTAAATTTCTGTTTTCCTGCTTAATTATTTGTTTATGTACTCTGTCATTGGGTGCTGCGGAACCCTTGTGGCACCATATAAATAAAGGATAATAATAATAATGATAATAATACACCCCGTTATAGCTTTTACATGTTCAATATGGGACTTCTACAAGATATATTTTGCAACTACTTCCTACCCTTCCGCCATCACTCCCCTTTGGCACAACCCAGCATTTCCTCCAGGTGTCAACCACGGATGTTTTTATCCATGGTATGAAGGGGGCATTAGAGTCATTTAAGATCTGTTAGACTCAAACGGCTGTGCCTCTCTGGATCTCTTACAGAATAGACATACTTTACCTGCCCTTAACTGCTTCACATACATCCAAATTATCTTCTTTTTTTCACTCCCAATTACCTTGATAAATAGATCTCTGACGGACGTTGAGTCCCTGTGTCTAAACTGCCCCCTTCGCAAGGGTATTATCTCAATGCTCTACAACTATTTACTGCAAGTTAACACCCCTGCTACCCAGAACCATGAGATTCAATGGAAAAAAGATCTGGGTCTCCCACCTGATGAGGAATCATGGACTACTGTCCGTGAAAGGGTTTCTAAAGCATCCATCTCTTCTCTAATCAAAGAAAACACCTATAAGGTTTATTACAGATGGTATACAAGGGAGGGGTCCTGGAGTGCACACCGGTAATGAGCCCTTCTGCCTGGTGGTAGCACCCACGCCCACCTGTGCTATATATTGGTTTTAATTAGGTTCCAGACATTTCTTAGACTGCATGCAGAGTAAGGTGAGTCCTGCACAAATGTATATTGGATTATCAGATGGGGGTGCATTTCCAGGGTGTGGGTCCCCCTGGACTATTGTGGCTATTTTGCCTCAGGAGCAACACATATTAACACTTATTTTCATATTTACTTTCATCCCTATCGTGTTTTGTTTCAATGGAATTCATTTCTTTCCTTCACTTTTCAATACTTTACCTCTCACTACTTTATCTCTCACTTCATTAACTCTCACTAATTTACCCCTGCTCTTTTTAGCAGCCTCCCTCACTAATCTATTTTCACTTTTTCACTATATTTTTTCACTTTTGTGTTGCCCTGGGGTCACTCAGCTGCTTCATTTTTGGGGGGTCCCACAACCTAGATTTGTACCCCCCAAAATGTTAGGGACTTGCCCGACTAATGAGGTCACCTGGACGCGGTGGGCAAGCCGTTACTTATGGCCATAACTAGGCGAGAACCTCGCTTAAAATGCAAAATTTTATTGCAATGATTATTATTAATGAATTGGTAATGTTTGAATTGTGCACCTGCAACCTTTTTCTTTGTATGCAGTTATTACAGATGGTACCTGGTACCTACCCTGTTGCGTAAGATGTACAGCTCTGCTTCGGACCGATGTTGGAGAGGGGTGCGGGAGGAGGGGACATTCTTACACATTTGGTGGACATGCCCCAAGATTGCTAAGTTTTGGGATGAGGTTTCCCACACCTTGTATGGGGTCCTTCAGACCCCTATAGTTAAATCCTCTTGGGCGTTTCTCCTAGGTTGCCCAATTGAGGGCCTTGATAGTCCTGCGGACAAACTCTCTACTCATATTTGAAATGCAGGCCATTGTCTTGTAGCCAAACAGTGGAAATGTCTTGACCCCCACCTCGTAACAGCAACTTATAAATAAAATTTGGTTCATCACAGCAATGGAGAAAATTTTGGCCTACTTTCACAATTCCTCCCCTAGATTCCTCACAATCTGGAATGACTGTTTTTTATATAACAACATTACTCAACATGGCACTTTCCCTTCTGGCTTTTCGGGCCTCTTGCTCTGAAATTTCTATCATAATCTTTCACTCTCTGCCTGAGATAGCTACACACACTCCTTTGATTACAGCTCCTAATTACATTTTGGACACGGACTAGGCCTCTGTTTGTTTTTTTGCTTCTTATCTTCTTATTTTCTACTTTTTACTTACTATACTCAGCTTTCTTCATCTGCCCTACTTCCTCATTTCTTCTTTCTCTTCTTTTTTCCTTCTTATTATTTCCCTTTCCCTCCCTCTTCCGCTTCAACTTCCTGTCTACAAAAGTCTACAAAATCTTATACGTTTGCACCCCTGCTTTAGGGTTAATTGTTGATTTATACCAGTTTTTGGCTATGTGCTTTGAGGGCCCTCTCTTTTTCAATACATGCATACTTGCTTGAATCTATGTGCCAAGATTAACCCATGACCATACTTATTTCAGTGTTTTGTACTGTTCGGCTTGTTTGAAGGTTATTACCAATAACTATCAGTGTATATTTGTCTCTGCATATGTAATGTATTTTAAAAGTACAAAGAAACATATAAAAAAAACATAGTGGGGTAAATATAATAGGGTCCAAGTTGCCGGAGGTGCATGATTTCTGCCAAGAATGCCTGTATTTTGAAAGCTGCAATCATTTCCAAGGCAAAACCTAGGTTTCGCCTTGTAAATGATTGCCGCTTTAAAAATATGGTCATTCTAGCCCAAAGTTCTGAACCTCTGGCAACTCCGGCCCTAATATATTTACCCTGATGTGCACATTAACAACACAATGGGGTATATTTACTAATATTTATGTTTTTGCCGTGTTTAAGGGTGTTTGATCTCGAATGGTATTGGGTGCATTTTACTGCAACTTTTTGAATCCTTATACGGTCATTTACTAAGCTGCCGAGTTTTCCACATTCGTATTTTCCGATGTCAATGTGATTCGTACTGACAGGTAGTGTTTTACGGGAGTGATTAGTAAAACACTGCCTGACAAAACACAATGAATCCCGGCCGGATCTGTGAGATCCGTGCAGGGCTTCATTGTGTGCAGTGCAGAATGGGTTAAAAACTGGAAAAAAAATTGCGTGGGGTCCCCCCTCCTAAGCATAACCAGCATATACTTTTTTTTACACAAAAGGCTATCAGCCCCCATCTGCCGCCCTTGGATGGGGGACACAGTCTCGGGCTTCACCCCTGGCCCTTGGGTGGCTGGAGGGGGGGCCCTTGATTTAAGGGGTCCCCACTCCTCCAGGGTACCCCGGCCAGGGGTGACTAGTTGGTGATTTAATGCCAGGGCCGCAGGGACCAATATAAAAGTGTCCCCTGGCTGTGGCATTATTTCTCTGACTAGTGGAGCCCGGTGCTGGTGGAAAAAATAAGGGATCCCTACGTCTTTTGTCCCCCATATTTTTTGCACCAGGACCAGGCGCAGAGCCCGGTGCTGGTTGTTAAAATATGGGGGATCCCCTTCAATTTTTTCCCTGTATTTTTACAACCAGGACCGGCTCATAGAGCCCGAGGCTGGTTATGCTTAGGAGGGGGGACCCCACGCAATTTTTTTTCCCATTTTTACACTAAACAGACCCTTTCCCATAACCATGCACAGATCTTACTGATCCGTGCATGATTATCCAAACTCGCATGGAAAAAGCAGGTCTATTTTTTTGCTGCTTTTTTTAACAAATCGTAAAAAAATACACCCACACTTGAGCATTCAGAGACTAACACCCAAATACGAATTAATAGTAAATTCCCGTGTTGTATGAACAAACAGCCGTGTTTGACCGATGGTCTATTCATTTGCATTTCTGAACTTAGCCGTGAAAACCATTACGAATTGCACCAACACTGCCGAGATTTGTGCTTGGTAAATTCCCGTGTTGGGACTTAGAAAAAAAAACACAAATCGGACAAACACAAAATTTTAGTAAATATACCCCAATGTGTCTGAAGTTGCAAGTAGGTGCATGGTGCCACGTCGTGTGAATGAAGACCAGAGTGACATATGCCCGTCTGGGCAGCAACTGGGCAGCAATTATCAAAAGGCTATTTCTGAAAGGAGTGTTGTAGGAGTGCCGTAGGTGTGTATTTGCAGGGATGCCTGTTTCTGCTGGATCTCTTGCATCTAGCATAGGGCTGATTGCAGATATTACTGATCACAGTGACATCTGTGAACTGTAGAACGGTGAGCAGGATAAGTTTTTCAGATGCACAGATTTGCGACTCGGCTGATTTGGGCATAGCATATAAAAGTAAGTGCAATGCCGCTGCCGTAGAGAAGAGTACCTGTAAAAGATTTTGACTTACATTTAATCTCATTTTAATGACATCTGTTAATCAATTTATTAATGAGGAGGTGCTAGAAACAATGTGAGGAAAAACAGGTGTCATTTAAAAAATGCATTGCAGGCATTATGTTCCAAATGATAGAAAGTTCTTTATCTGTAATACACCAATTCCTATATTCCTATACCTGCATAAAAAAAATATATTCAAAGGTGGCTGAGTGCAATTCATATATGAAATGTAGATAAATAAAAAGGAAATATTACAGAAACATAAAAATTTCAAGGAGAGGGATAAAAACTATAACATAATAAAATAGACATACCTACTATAGCCATTGGTAATTTAATGGCAACACAAAAACTATCTTCCTACATGTGGTTGCATTGTATAGCCGCAAATAAAAACTTACTCTTATTTTTGATGTGCAAAATTATTGTATTGAACCAAGTTGAAAGGACAAGTCTTTCTCTGTGTCACTGTTCCCAACAACAGTAACTTAACCACAAATAACTCTAAATATAAAGTCATATTTTGTACTGTATGTAATAAAAGTGAAGACTCAATAAAAAAATAAAACACATTGGCGTTCACTAATCATTACTTTCCTAACTGCAAAATGGTTATGACTGTTAATAACTTTTTATACCAATTATACCAACATGTATTTTTCAGATGAAATACACTTTAAAAAACCCTTTCCATTTCTTCTTTGAATGTTTTTTGCACAGTAAAACTGAATGAACATAATATAATCTAGAATTATTCTCACCAGTATTAGGTGTCTTTTACTTACATGTATATTTGCCATTTATGTTACAGGTCAAGTATCCCATGTCCAGATAACTCCTGGGATCAAGAATATTCCGGATATGGGATATTTCCAGATAACAGAATACCTGTTATCATGACAGGTCCCAGTGGTCCACGGTGGGGGAGTCTGGCATGTGGCTGAGGTGTCTGGCATTTCGTGGCAGGTTCTGGCAGCAGTGACGGTGAGGCAATGGCTGCACAGCCACTCCCCACCTGACTGTGATTGGCCGCAGACTCATGATGATGTCATGACGCCAGCCACCTCATGATGTCGCTACAAAGCCATAAATATTCTGGTTTTCTGAATATTTCGGTTAATGGGTATCCAGATAATGGAATCTCGACCTGTATTTGGCATTTGTCCAGCTAGTATAAGTAGCACTTGGATTAGAACTTGCTTAGAATTGTAGAAAGTAGATTAAGAACTGATAATATACTACAACATTAAAACCTTTAAAGAGATTTCTACTTTAAAATCTTAGTAAATAACTGAACAATGCAATAATGCACTCCCCAATATACGATCATTAATGATATTTAGTAGTATCCAGACACTTACATATACAGTATCTGGGACTTCTGTCAATCACCTTTAATGCCAGTTGCTTCTCTATCTATTATGAAATATCCAATGTAGTATCTGTGACAAAATGGAGTATTAGCTCGACAAAGGGGTGAATTCATGCAGTGTCTAGGTGCTCAAACAGGGTCCAACACAGTTTTTTACGTAAATGAGTGGACTGGTACTTCACTTTTAGCAAAAATGGAACAACACAAGTGAATATAAAATAATAAATGCCTAGCCCCCATTCAGCATACTGACTCACTTCTTTGCCCCTGACTAACCTTGGACAGGTAATCTGCAAATATAAAGTCTCTTAAATTAAAAGTCTCAGTCCTGTCTCTCATAGTTACCAGGGCCGAAACTAGGATTTCTGTCACCCGGGGCAAGGCAGTAATTTGGCGCCCCCCACCCCACCCCACCCAAAAAAAATTAAATAAAAACATAAATAAATAAAATAATAAATACAAAACACAGAAAACCCCACAACTGTACACTTTGCCCTTTCAGACATCTTTCAACCATGAACGATGGCCCTTCTGACATAAATGTAATATCCATCCCTTAAAAATATTGAGTTAGGTTTCTTAAATAACACCATCAAATATCCAAATTGTTTTATTCAAATTACAATTATTGAAATAACATAATATTTATAATCAGTGGCGCTTGCAGTGCCGACCATATAGTGCAGGGGGAACTGCTTAGCAGAAGTAAACATACATTCAGCCACTACTGGTTACAATATAAAACACAGATGCACACAAAAATCAATTAAAGCTGTACTCTCCTAGCTTTTTTCGCAGCAAATATTTTTATAATGTCTTCATAGCAAAGAGTGGAGGCTCTCTTGTGTTCAATTGAAATTATGCTGAGGTTTGTCAGCCTTTCCTGACCCATGGTATTCCTTAGGTAGGTTTTAATAAGTTTTAATTTACTAAAACTTCTTTCCCCGGAGGCAACAGAGACTGGAAGTGTTAGAAAAATTTGAAGTGCTGTAGTGATATTAGGATATGCCTCTTCAAGCCTATGTTTGTAGATAAGGATCAAGATGGTCGCTGGAGGGGATGATTTCATCTTTTCGTCGACTTCCAATGCATGAAATTTAAAACTCTCGATTTCATGGAGGAACTCTTCTTCATTTATATCTTCCTTGTAAATTTGTGCCAGTTCCTTTGCTTGTGTTTTCAGATGCTTTGTTTCTGATTTCTGTAGTTCCATTCCATGTAGGAATCCAAATTTTTCATTGATTTTTTTCTAGTGCTAGAAATCTCTTATTAAGTTCACTTATTATTCGATCAATAATTTCCAATAGTGAGATCCTAAACAATTTTTCCTGTGAGATGTTAGATGCATCATCACCAGGAGTTTCACTTTCATCAAACATCCTCTTTTTCTTTCTTCTTCTTGTTTCTTTAAAATCAGTTGTAAGATTGTTAGTGTGTGCTATATCTTTAGCCTCAGTTATAGCTTCGGGCACAGCACTCTCTCTTGCTGACTGAATCAGGTTTATCAGCCCACGTATATTTCTTACTGCCTTGTCAACTGTTACATCATCTCTCTGTAGATACTGACTCACACGGTCAATCTTTCTTAGGATTCCATACCAGAAACAAGTGATGATGATAAATTCAAACTACTTATGTGTTTTAACAGAGAGTTTGCCTCTGACTTAGTTTCTGGAGAAGACCGAGGGTTGGTCCCCAATTCTTCCAGGGCCTTCATAACTTTATCTAAATGTTTGTATACTGCCTCAACAGCTTCCATCTTCGCTGACCATCTCGTCTTACTTTGTGATCTTAGTGAGGTTGGGACATGTTTCTTCAAAATTTCCCATCTTGAAGTTGATGCTGCAAAGTACAGATAGAGAGAGTGAAGTGTCCCAAAGAAGGTCTGTGCTTCAGGAGATATATCAGCAGCATGTACTCCTACTAAATTTAGTGAGTGTGCAGCACAAGGCACAAAATATGCCAATTCGTTTTCTTGGAGTATTCTTGCCTGGACGCCTTTATAAACTCCAGCCATGTTTGCTCCATTATCATATGACTGACCTCTGCAAAACTTCATGTCTAAACCATCATTTTGGACTTTCTTGAGGATTTCTTCACTCAGACCAAGGCCTGTCTTGTCAGAAACTACAAAAAAGTCAATAAAACTTTCTACAATTTCTGGGCCATTTTCACTTACTTTGACATATCTAATTACCTCTGTAATTTGTTCAAGTTTGCTCACATCTGGAGTGCAATCAAACATGAGCGCAAAATATCTAGCTTCTTTTATTTCATTCAGTATATCTTGTCTTACTTTTCCTGCAATTATTTTAAGGAATTCATCTTGAATCGCTGAAGAAAAGTAGGTCACTTGGCCTTTCTTGTGCCGTTCTATGTGTTCACGCAAAGGAGCGTGGTAGTGTGATATAAGGTCTATGGTGTTTAGAAATTTGCCACTGTTGGGATTCCCAAAATCACTACTTTCTTGAGATCCTCTCAAGGGACTCCCCAGCTTGGCCAAGAACATAATAGCATCTATAATACAATGCAAGACTACTCGCCAATGTTTTTCTTCCTTAGCTATCTGGAGTTGCAGTTCTCTGTCTATACCACCAATTCCGAGGGAGGTTTCAAGAGTTTTCCAATTACAAAAACGTGATTTGTGATGTAGGGAGTTCTCGTGGTCTGGGATTTTGTCACTGAGCTTTCGCCACTGAGTTAAACCTTCCTCTTTAGCCAAATAGGGCAGTGTTGTCTCTGATGAAGCTTGTGAAAATAGCCTACATGGAATGCAGAACAAAGCATTTTTTGTTTGGCTATAATCTAGCCATGATCTGTTTACTTTTTGACCATTTGGTAGTTGTTTGAAAAACCACTCCTTTGTGAGATGTCTTCCGTCTCTCAAGCTTCTGCTTAGATCAGGATTATGTTGTGTCCCTGCTCTCATTCTTGTGATGAAACATCTCTCAGGATCAGAAATTCTACTTGGCCATGTACCTGGGTCATTGAAATCAAAAGCAAAATCCATGCAACTAACACCTTGTGTGCCTGCTGAGGTTCCAGAAATGGTGTCCTGGTTGTGAATGTCTGTAGAAATGGTACTGCTTGAAATATCTTCCTGCTGATCCCTAATCTTCTCTTGTGTCTTATCTGCCTCCAAATCACAGCTCTTTTCCATTTCACCTGAAAAAACCCAAATAATATAAAAATATAATATTTTACAACTTACTACTTCACCTGTAGCATTTTAATGTAGTCTTATTATAAATGTATATTTTTAATGTACCTTTGTTGGAGCTTTTGTCACTCAGCCATGATGACATCAAGGACGATGATCGTTGTGCTGCTTGTTCTCTTTCCTTTGCCTTCTTCCGGTACTCTGCTCCCGATGGTTTCTTTGACATCTTTGCAACCTTTTTTCAGTTTATGAAAATTAAAGTCGCTAATTTTTATTTAACCCCCCCCCCCCCCCCCCATTCTCTCCCTGCTAGGTACAGAGCAGGAGTATTTTCTTACCTAATGTATACGGTGGTTTCTCTGCAATGGGGTACCTGCAAATAAATGGATCCACAATAACTTCAGTCAGTATCCACTCATAAAGGTGATCACATGGTTTAGAAGAAGTCTGTTTATGTAGGAATATAACCAATGTCACCATCGTACAATAGAAGTAATGTTTGTTTGTTTGTTTTTTTTCTTAATTTTATTTGAATTGGTGTCTTAATAAATATTATTGTGCCCCATCCCCTTCTACACTGTCTCTCCTCAACAGTCTCATCCCACTGCATCTCTCCGTAACCTTAGCTTCCTCCCACCCAGTCTCTCTCCAGCAGCCTCAACTTGCCTCCCCATCCTATGTCTCTCCATAGTCTCAGCACCAGAAGACTAATCAAACATTGTTCTACTAAGCAGGACTGAAGTTTAACGGGAATGGGATCGCCCTGCACTATCTGTACTGCACGTTTAAATAAAAAAGGACACTGTCTCCCCTCATTCACTGACTGCATTAAATATTAGTGTCCTCCCCTCACTGAATGCACCATTCCCCCCCATCCCCTGAGGGGAATGAGGCAGGGGTGTACTGTGTATTAGAGGGGATGGAGTGATCTATCTATCTATCTATCTATCTATCTAGTTGTAAATTATCCAGGCACTCATCCTCTTTGTGGTCAAGCAAGGATCGTTATATGTAGGTATACTCAGGTGCTTGTGGCATGAAGTGCTTTACTGAGCAGCTGCCTCATCCTCTATGTGGTATCTTACGTGCTAAGGTGCAGTCACTACGGTATTGCAGCTGTACATGTGTTTGTAAATGAGGCGGAACTCCCAAGTCTTTCAATACAAACATAAACATATATATATATATATATATATATATAATAGATTGCAAGCTCGCAAGAGCAGGGCCTTCTTTTCTCATGTGCCTTTCCTTTTCTTACTTACACTATCTTATACTCCATACTCCCTTTGATGGCAACTAATCGCTGGTTTTCCATACCTGTCCAATATTGTCTTGAACTGTAAGTGCTGTTTTCTTGTTTGCTCATTTGATTATTTACTGTGTAATATGTGCTCCGGATCTTGTGGCACCATATAAATAAAGCATAACAATAAAATAATAATAATTTTATATATATATATATATATATATATATATATATATATGGGGAATAGTGGAAAATAGTGCCTACGTATATACCTGGTCAGGCACCCTGGTATGAAAATACAAAAGGATTGATTTCTGATAATACTTTTTAGTGAACACGACACACCTCATACATAAGTGAGTGGCAGCTCTAAAACAGTATATAGGTAAAATGTAAGAAAATGGAGTAAAAAAAAGCGCCTAATAGTGTCAGTCAGAGAAACCTTTGTGGGTTCAAACGTAGTCATAAATTTAAACAATAAGTCGTTGCTTATTGTTTAAATTATCACTACGTTTGAACCCACAAAGGTTTTTCTCACTGACACTATTAGGCGCTTTTTTTTACTCCACTTTCTTATATATATATATATATATATATATGTAACAAACAGCAGTAGGCGCCACTCACGGCTCGAAGAAGAAATAAAGGATTCCCTTTGAACGTGTCAACGTTTCAATGTTTATAATAAAACATTTTCGTCATTATAAACATTGAAATGTTGACACGTTCAAAGGGAATCCTGTATTTCTTCTTCGAGCCGTGAGTGCCGCTTACTGCTGTTTGTTGTATTTTTGGAGACTTTGCCTCCAATGGTGAGCACCGGCCATAACTGGATGTCTATTTCTACACTATATGGAGTGCCGCTGACTATGTATTGCTATATATATATATATATATATATATATATATAGTCCTTGGTGTCCGGCACCCCTAAACAATGGTAGCAATGGCCCACGTGCCCCCTGTACTAAATAGTATATTGTCAGGTGTCACATCATATAAGCCAATGTTACGAGGCCCGTAGCTCAATCGGGCAAAGGAGAGGCTACGGGCCCCGGAACATTGCTTGTTTGTTGTGACACCTGACAATATACTTGTAACACTTCAAAAGACCTGCTTGAGTGCCGATATATTTATATATCTATATGTGTATAATATATTTTTATATAAATATTATATATATATATATATATAAATAGAGCAAGCGGATGGAGGCAGCACTCAGAGACTTTTCAATATAAAACGTGAACAAGTTTAATGGTGCATGTACGTTTCGGAGCCATAGCCCCGTCGGCTCCGAAACGTAGATGCACCATTAAACTTGTTCACGTTTAATATTGAAAAGTCTCTGAGTGCCGCCTCCATCCGCTTGCTACATTGGGGGCTATTGTGTCCATGAGGAAGGCACCGTGAGCACATCAGCACTTGCAGCCGAGGGCCTGCTGGAGTGCCGGATCATTCTGTATGTGTGTGTGTGTATATATATATATATATATACAGTATAATATATATACATATAGATACACATACTGTATATATAATATAAAATATATTTTATATATAATATATAAAAAAAAAATATATATATATATATATATATATTAATGTGGGATACTCAGTATCCCACATTAATATATATATATATATATATATATATATACACGATAATGTCAGCCCGGCACTCTGTTGTAAATCCCGAAATTGCCCTGGTGCCCTCAGTGTAAAATTCCAATAGCTTTCAAGAAAGGCTGCGGCACTCAAGGTCTTAAGAAAAATCAAGTGTATTTGAAATATCAAAAAAACTCCATCGACGTTTCGGGGACTCTAACCCCTTTGTCAAGATGTGAACCAGTGAACCAGTGAACCAGTGAACAAGATGTGAACACTGGTTCACATCTTGACAAAGGGGTTAGAGTCCCCGAAACGTCAATGGAGTTTTTTTGATATTTCAAATACACTTGATTTTTCTTAAGACCTTGAGTGCCGCAGCCTTTCTTGAAAGCTATATATATATATATATAAATATAAATAAAATATATATATATATATAAATAATATATATATATATGCCAGTATGATACTGGTTTAAAAAAAGTCACGTCAGTGAGCCAGTCAGTGTCAGTGTATATTTATTAACTAAGAAGTCCCCAGTGTGCTGACTGTGTACTCTGCAGCCAGTGGACCACAGCACTCACTGTGGAGGTAGCCGCCCGCCCGCAGCACGCACCTACTTTTTTTTGCAGCCAGCCCAGGTCGGATTTTATTATATTTATTTTTTGCCGCGGCCGCCGGCGCCAGATACTCCCGCCTCCTCCAGCTCCGTGCTCAAGCCGGGTGCGCGCGTCACGCCACATGCACGTGCGCGTGCGACGTCATGACGTCACACGCGCAATGTGCCTGCGCCCGCATCCCGGAGGAGCACAGTCAGATGAGCCGCGTCTAGTAGTGCTGCTGCTGGCTTCTTACAGCCGGTCAGTAGCTACAGACGAACTGGGCTCATTAGCGCCCCCTTAAGCCCAGCACCCGGGGCACGTGACCCCCTAGCCCCCCCTTAGTTTCGGCCCTGTAGTTACCATACAAGGTCTCATGGGCTCATTCAGAAAAGGATGCAGCCGCGTATCTGTATGCAGCAGCCATATGGTCTGCACACCATGCGACCTTACACATTGCAGCTGAATCCAGGTAGGACGCGGCCGCAGTGTGATTGATAGTTTGACCGTTTGCGGTGTGGTGATGGAGCATTTAGGGGGTGTGGCAGGCCGAACGATGGTGTGCTGTGACCATTTTCAGGGCAGCTTTGTGACATCACATGCAGCCACTCCCATTCAAAAAATGGTAGCTGATCGCCTGACAGCACAGCCAGGCTGCACTGCCAGGATTCAACCTTAGTTTGATGCATCCACAATCTAATTGATGGTGCATTGGGAGGCGGCCTGTCACACATGCTGGGCGGCCTTGCCCTGTGCTTGGTGGCCCTCAGCATGTGAGTAGATGGATGCAGATCTGGCTGTGTATGCAGCGATCTGCGTCCATCTCTGAATCAGGTCCTCAGTCCTGATCCTTCAGGCATAACACAGGCTCCAAACTACTCACACTCAAGGCTCCACATCTGGCTTCTTCCCAATAAAGTGTAGCTCAGTCCCAGAGTTTCATGGCCTTCTCTGTAGCCTACAGGTTTAGGCTCAGGCCTCCTGGCCCTCAATGGCTTAAATGAGCTTTGTCTGACTTTGTCTCAACAGGCCATAGCCTATCCTGACAGCAGAGTCTTCCAGTCTGACTCTCCACTGCAGCAATTTGGTGTTCTCTCACCTGCCTTTTCTCCGCTGTGTGGGTGGATTCCTCCTGCTCCACACAGAGTACATGTGTCAGTATTATAATTTATTCTCATACTGCCACACATCTCTAAATAAAATCTTTATAGCTGAATCACATCTTCCCTGAAATGGAGAGAGCTGAATAGCACAGCCTGTGTGATGCAGTGACCATGTCAACAATTATAATGTCAACACTGCAATGTTAACAGTTATGATGTAGATATTGGTGATATGTGTACATGGAACATGGGAACATCTGCAGAATATTAAAATGTTCACAATGTGAAATGACAACATTCTGCAGAATGCCAACATTAGGGTTAAGCTACAGGATTGGATAGTTAGGGTTAGGCTATGGGAGCAGAGGGTTAGGATTAGTGCCAAGAAGACAGTGCCAGAGATAAGTTAGCAGTTAAGTCAGTGCTGCAGTGGGACACAATATTTTGTTGAAATTTTAATTGTGTCAACATTTCATCTGTCTCAACATGAAGAATGCCGACATAGTTAATGTCGGCATGCTGACCTTAATGGAATGCTGCATGTCGACATTATGAATGTTGATATAATGAATATCAACAAAATATGCAGATCCCACAGCAGGTAACTGACTCATATCTCTACTGTAGGTGTTAATTCAGTAAGTGGTAAGGGTATAACAGTGATGGGGCTGGATTACTGTCATTGGTAAGGAAAGGCATTTAGCTGAATCGATTGATGTGGAAAACCCATATAAGTTAACAGCCAACTGATAGGTGCTTACAAGATGATATCCAGATGCTAGCAATAAATAAGACAATGAATACAAAATAATATAAAATGAAAACATTAATAATACAGAAATCAGCTGTTCAAAGGCAATGTATCCAATTGGCCTTAGCTCAAAAACTAAAAAAAAAGAAAATTAGGTAATTAGACAGATGATTGCAGATGGATATGAAGAATGTGAAAGCAAAAATCTCATGTAAAACAATGGCACTGAGTACATACTGTACCAATGGGTGTAGTATGTCTGACCGGCGGTCAGGAGACCGCCGGTCAGCTTACCGACGCCGGGATCCCGGCGGGGAGGGGCGAGTGCAGCAAGCCCCTTGCGGGCTCACTGCGCTCGCCACGCTGCAGTCTCAGTGGCGACCTGCGGTCGCTACGGGTTCTATTCCCACTCTATGGGTGTCGTGGACACGCACGACTGGAAATAGTCCCTGTTGGCTGGCATGCCGACCATCGGGATAGCAACCCGTCGGGCTGGTGGAGGAGGTCATGTGACTGTCGGTCAGCTGACTGGCGGTCACATTAATACCACCCGTACTAATGGCTCTAAATGTAGGAGGCTAACATTAGAAGCAGAAGCTTCACCTGTTTGACAACTCCATACAGGAGCCACTTCAGAGATTATTTAAAAGCATAATGTTCTGTTCAAGTAGCATTTGTATGGAACAGGAAGCCAGAAGCGACCCTGTTGGGTGTGTGGTCCTTTAATTATGGCTACTCTTATTTACATCATCTGCGCTAAGCTATATAGCATATAAATCAGATTATATTAGCTGTTTATTGAAGAGTTAGTTAGCTTGATGACAGTTAAAATGTAATTTAGACAACATTACTTTGACCACTTAAAAAGGCTACTTAAAGACTTTTTAAAAGCAGCTGAAGTAGAACTGTAAACATGATCATTTATTTACATGGTTACAGTTTAAAGGCCCATACACATTTGACAACATCGTCTAGTGTTTCACCTCCCAGGCATGGCGGTTGGTGGCCGCCCGTACACACTGAGCGATATGACTGCTCATATCACTCAGTGATGTCATGCAGCCGCTGGCCGTGCATGCAACTCCTGGATGACAGTCCAGTTTAAGCTGGCATGCACTGCCGACAGCGACGATCATTGACGACCCGCAGGGCCGCGCATCGTTCGTCACTGACGGCATACACACTTGCCAATAAAATGAGCGACGTCGCTCAGGAAGGGAGAAAATGAGCAACGTTGCTAATTTTATTGGCAAGTGTGTATGGGCCATTACAGTTTACAGTTTATAATATTGTTGCCGCTCGTAAAATGCTCTAGTGCTCTAGTTTACATTAAGCCACATTGTAGGGCTGCCTTTAGCCCAATACACAGTATGCAACATAGTACTCTAATTCACATTATGACATACATTGTTCCCAGTTAGAGTTCCACCAGTTCATATTATGCCACACTATAGTGCCTCTACTTCATATTGTGCCACATTACAGTGCCCCACTTTATGTAACCTTTTAATGCCCCCCAGTTAATTTTATACCACACTGGCATAATTAAATATAATATAGGCCCAGAGGCTCCAAGGTAAAAGTTTGTAAGGACCCCTTTTTATCTACCAGTGGTGAAACATGTATATAACACATATAACTTTGACAGGGGAGTTGGGCTCCCATTAGCTCTGGGCCATATATCAGCTGAACTCTCTGCACCCATGGTAGCTACGCCTTTGGGTGTTTCTGAAGTAATAGGAAGATGCCTTTTTTTTTTACAAACTATGTCTGTTCACTTTTTTCATAGACGCACTTCTAGAATTACAGGTGTCTCTCATAAGTGCTTTTTGATGTGTGCTTGCTGGACAAAAACCAAAGTGTCAACTGGATTTTATAAATGAGATCCTTTGTACCTACAGTAACCTAAAGTCCAGACATTTGTTTCCCTCTAAGTAAAAATAATTCAGGAAGCCTGGTATGCATAGCATGTGTTCCCTGTTGCTCACCATCCAGAGTTAAGAGTGCTAACTTTATTTTCTATTTTATTTCTTATTCTTTATTTAATGAATGTAAAATATCATGCCCAAAAATACTTTTTATGTTTTGCTTCTCATAAGAAGTGTGAAAGCAGCAAATTGGTGTAAGTCTCTAATTAGATACATCTCTGATCATTTGTATTCAAATCTACACAGAACAGGCAACAGTGGTTGTAAAGATAATTTGTAGATTTTTCTTAAAATTATACTTTTAATGGTCACTTTCAGTAATAGTGCACCCAACATTTTAAACAAAAATGCCATTTCATATAGGAGAGAAAAGTCAAGGAAAAAAATTGTGAGCTCTATTCCACAGAATGGTCATTAGCCAGCCACTTCTGATGAGAACAATTTCCTAAAGTTCTAATATTCAAGTGGAAGTTGTATACATTAACTTGAGGAAGAGGTATTCCAGCAATGGGTCTGCTGGTTTATTAGACCCAGTGTGGTTGGCTGGTGTACAATTTATTTTATAAAGTGATAAAATGAAAAGTTACACTATTCAGAAAAAGATATTAAAAGTTTCTGAAGTCTGCTTATTATAATGAGCAGTTCACATACTGAATATATATACATGTATAACACAACATTAATACTCTGAGACAGTTAAGGCTTAAAAAATTCTTTAAACTAAAGCCTTCCCACAGAAGTGTCCTAGGAGGTGTATGGAAACCAGCCGTTCCTATGAAAGGAACTTCAGAAGACAGATTTTCAACAGATTCTTCAATTTCTGGCTGTTGAAGAAAGAGAAAACACAATTCCTCCTGAGAGACGTCAGTGAAAACAAAGATATCTGCATTTATAAATAAATAATAGCAATCTGGAAAGTGCCTAAGGGACATAGTTGGCACATTTGCCCTACAACACATTAATATGAACTATAGTCATGAATGCAAAGTGTTAAAATAAATCATTGAAAAAATGTGTCTCTTAATATTTTATTATAAAGATGGTGATTTATTAATTTATACTTTTACATGAGTGTGGCTAAAAAGCTTTAGAGTAATCAGGAATTTCAAAATAAAATTAAAATAAAATATAATTCAAAATTGAATCTCTCTTTTTCACTAATAAAACTATGTGCAAAAATGAATCCAAATCCCAAATGACCCAATATGAAACACAGATTCTACTTCATTTAAAATGATTTGTAATAATTCGGTATGCTTTCGTAGCAGCAGGTGTTTGCTACCTCCATTTGTTTTGAGACAGTAAACACACAACAGTGAACGTAGTACAGAGAGAAATTACATTCCTACACATTACAGAATATTCTTCATTCCTTTATATATAAATATATATATATATACATATATATATGTTCAGTATGGTTTCCCGATGGACAGGATGCCGGTGGTCAGAATACCAACTGCAGCATCCCAACCATCAGCATCTGGACAGCCCCTCGAAAAGTACCCTAACCCTCACCTGCCACATACCCTAACTCTAACCCTCCTTTGTGGGTGCCAATCCCTAACCCTTCCGGGGGGTGCCTAACCCTAACCATCCCTTACGCACTGCCTATACCTAAAAATGTGGGCATTAAACTCCCATGTGTACAAATTAATACTTAAATAATATGTATATAACAATTTATATAATTCCATAAAATGCACAAAAATGGTTAAAAGGATTGCATATTAATATTTTAATATTCAATTATAGCAACCTTTAGGATGATCAATAAGCTAATACTGTAAGTTTAAAATTGCATTTTGACATCTACAGCCTGAAATAACTTTTATTTTATTAAATTTGATTTTTTTATAATTGTTGAGTTTTTCTACTTTATTAATGTCAGGGATTCTAGAACTGTAGGAGAGAGTGAGCTAAGATGAGCTAGTGAGTAAGGTAACCCACTCCCTGTGTTTAGGCAAATGAACACTTTTCAACTAGATAATTCACTTATGCAAATATCCCAGAGCAGCAAAATAGTCTAAGGTTTTATCTTACCTTAAAGACAATACCAAGAATATATGAACTTCTATACTTCTTTGTTGGGAAATTAATAAATTGCAATTGATTATGAAACAATGGCCCTCATTCCGAGTTGTTCGCTCGCTAGCTGCTTTAAGCAGCCGTGCAAATGCTAAGCCGCCGGCCTCTGGGAGTGTATTTTAGCTTAGCAGAAGTGTGAACGAAAGGATTGCAGCGCTGCTACAAAAAAGATTGTGCAGTTTCTGAGCAGCGCCAGACCTACTCCTAGCTTGCGATCACTTCAGACTGTTTTTTTCTGCTTTGATGTCACGAACACGCCCTGCGTTCGACCAGCCATGCCTGCGTTTCCCCAGGCACGCCTGTGTTTGTATCTGACATGCCTGCATTTTTCCACACACTCCCAGAAAACAGTCAGTTACCTCCCAGAAACGCCCACTTACTGTCAATCACTCTGCGGCCAGCAGTGTGACTGAAAAGCTTTGCTAGACCTTGTGTGAAACTACTTCGGCTGTTGTGAAAGTACGTTGTGCATGTGCATTGCGCCGCATACGCATGCACAGAAGTGCCGCTTTTTTGCCTAAACGCTGCGCTGCGAATGAAAACAGCTAGCGAACAACTTGGAATGACCACCAATAATCAAAAAAGTACATACTAATTGTTAGGAATATTTGTGTTTTGTTTTGCCTTGCATTACCTCATTCCTGCCTCTAGGGGTCTCACTTGTTGCCTCAGGTCTGAATGGCAGTTGCACACTGCCTCTGCAGGGTAATTACCTGATTGTGTGCACCTGGAGCCCAACACCCTGCTGCTATTTAACTCCAGCTCACAGGCACTTAGTTGCAGATCATTGCGGTTCCGTATGGAGTGAGACTGGGCTCTCTCCAGTAACCCTGTCCAGATTCTGCCTTATTTGCTTCTTGGAGACTTCCCTGCAGTTTGCTAAAACGCATGTGCCTTGCTTCTGGACTTCTTACCCTGCCAGTTCAACATCTACATTTCTGGACTATTATTTGCAGTTTGTTTCCATTCCTGCCTGATCACTTCATTTTTGGTATGTTATTTTTCCCCTGCTTGATTTAAACCCGGATTTCTTCATGTTTATTTTGCATCTATGTTTAACCTGAAATATTCCATTTATCGTGTTTTGTTCCATGTAATCAAGCATCCAGTTTATATTTATTTTTACCACCACTTTTTCCACAATAAACTTTACTTAATTTTCACCTGGCTTCAGCTGACATCTTTCCAAGCACGCACACACAGAGAACTCTAGAAATCGTTACAGAATGATCTGCCAAAATAAACGTGTGCAGGAGTTTTGTTTTGATTCAGCTGAATCTCATAAAATGGCTTCACTTCAGAAAGGTTCCCTGCCTCTCAAGTTTTTGCCGTTTTTGAGTTCTGCATTGCTGGTGGATTTCAGAGAGAAACTGGAGGGTATTCAAATCCTATCTTCAGAGATACTGTCTGCTCTGCCTGAAGATTCAGTAAGGTTACCTGCTCCCTTTAAGGAGACGCAGGAAAAAAGGGGAAAAGATCAGTCTGGTACTCTCAATTCTGGCTGCTGTTTTTCTAGCGTAAGCAAAGGCAAGTTTTGGAGTTTTCCACGACCCAGTCTCTCTGAGGAAGAAAGGAGACATAGAAGGGATAAGAAGCTCTGTTTTTATTGCGGCAGGTCGGGACATTTTATTCAGTTATGTCCTGCTCGCAAACATAAAAAGAGCTTTCCTCATTCTGCCATAGTGCCAAATTCTGCTCAGTTATGCCACTGTGGTGCTCAAATTTCGAAAGGAGGGGTGTACGGCCAAGCGACCCCAGGAGGGGTGTCCGGCCAAGCGACCCCAGGAGGGGTGTCCGGCCAAGCGACCCCAGGAGGGGTGTCCGGCCAAGCGACCCCAGGAGGGGTGTCCGGCCCAGCGACCCCAGGAGGGGTGTCCGGCCCAGCGACCCCAGGAGGGGTGTCCGGCCCAGCGACCCCAGGAGGGGTGTCCGGCCCAGCGACCCCAGGAGGGGTGTCCGGCCCTGCGACCCCAGGAGGGGTGTCCGGCCCTGCGACCCCAGGAGGGGTGTCCGGCCCTGCGACCCCAGGAGGGGTGTCCGGCCCTGCGACCCCAGGAGGGGTGTCCGGCCCTGCGACCCCAGGAGGGGTGTCGGTCCCTGCTGCCCTTGCCTTTGGGCATGAGGTCCCTGCTGCCCTTGCCTTTGGGCATGAGGTCCCTGCTGCCCTTGCCTTTGGGCATGAGGTCCCTGCTGCCCTTGCCTTTGGGCATGAGGTCCCTGCTGCCCTTGCCTTTGGGCATGAGGTCCCTGCTGCCCTTGCCTTTGGGCATGAGGTCCCTGCTGCCCTTGCCTTTGGGCATGAGGTCCCTGCTGCCCTTGCCTTTGGGCATGAGGTCCCTGCTGCCCTTGCCTTCGGGCATGAGGTCCCTGCTGCCCTTGCCTTCGGGCATGAGGTCCCTGCTGCCCTTGCCTTCGGGCATGAGGTCCCTGCTGCCCTTGCCTCACGGCATGAGGTCCCTGCTGCCCTTGCCTCACGGCATGAGGTCCCTGCTGCCCTTGCCTCACGGCATGAGGTCCCTGCTGCCCTTGCCTCACGGCATGAGGTCCCCGTTGCCCTTGCCTCACGGCATGAGGTCCCCGTTGCCCTTGCCTCACGGCATGAGGTCCCCGTTGCCCTTGCCTCACGGCATGAGGTCCCCGTTGCCCTTGCCTCACGGCATGAGGTCCCCGTTGCCCTTGCCTCACGGCATGAGGTCCGAGAGGTGCCCGCTTCGCCAGAGGTCCGAGAGGTGCCCGCTTCGCCAGAGGTCCGAGAGGTGCCCGCTTCGCCAGAGGTCCGAGAGGTGCCCGCTTCGCCAGAGGTCCGAGAGGTGCCCGCTTCGCCAGAGGTCCGAGAGGTGCCCGCCTTGCCAGAGGTCCGAGAGGTGCCCGCCTTGCCAGAGGTCCACGCCTTGCCAGAGGTCCGAGAGGTGCTCGCCTTGCCAGAGGTCCGAGAGGTGCCCGCCTTGCCAGAGGTCCACGCCTTGCCAGAGGTCCGAGAGGTGCCCGCCTTGCCAGAGGTCCGAGAGGTGTCCACCTTGCCAGAGGTCCGGCCAAGGCCTGTCCAGCCCCAGGAGGGGGCTCTGCCTGTCCAGCCCCAGGAGGGGGCTCTGCCTGTCCAGCCCCAGGAGGGGGTTCTGCCTGTCCAGCCCCAGGAGGGGGTTCTGCCTGTCCAGCCCCAGGAGGGGGTTCTGCCTGTCCAGCCCCAGGAGGGGGTTCTGCCTGCCCAGCCCCAGGAGGGGGTTCTGCCTGCCCAGCCCCAGGAGGGGGTTCTGCCTGCCCAGCCCCAGGAGGGGGTTCTGCCTGTACAGCCCCAGGAGGGGGTTCCGCCTGTCCAACACCAGATAGAGGTGCCTGCCATGCCTGAGATCCAAGATTTGCCCGAGGATCTGCCTTACTTTTATGGAAATATCTCTCACTGTTTAGCTCTCTTCAGATATTATCTGAGTTTTGATGACTTGTCCCCTATTGATATCATTGCTAACGTATGTATGAGATTCAGAGGGAGGGCCTTGAAGTGGGTAAATGGTCTTATAGATAAGGGAGATCCAGTGTTACAAGATTTGCCCGGTTTCCTCAAGGCTGTGACCGAAAGATTCAGTCCACCAACTGTCCTCACGCTCCTAGATGAATCTACTAAGGTGTGCCCCTCTGAGAACCTGCCTTTGCAGTCTGGGGAGCACCCTCAGTTTTTCAGATGTGGGCAGGTATCTCTAGGTGTTCACGCAGATTGCTCGGCAAGTTTAACATCTACAAGTTTACCATCCGCTCTTGATTCCATCCAGGAAAATAAGAGGTCAGTTCTACCGCTGGGTGGTGGCTCCGACTCTGAGAGTGAGCTTCTGGATGATCCGAGACTCGTTTTTGATGGACCTGTATTGCCTAATAGTGTCTTTGTGACACCTTCAAATAGGGTTAGGCAACCCAGAAAGAAAAAAGGAAAAAAGAAGAGAAGGTGAACTTTGAGGCGTCTGGAATCCGCCTGTTTAAGGGGGGGATAATGTTAGGAATATTTGTGTTTTGTTTTGCCTTGCATTACCTCATTCCTGCCTCTAGGGGTCTCACTTGTTGCCTCAGGTCTGAATGGCAGTTGCACACTGCCTCTGCAGGGTAATTACCTGATTGTGTGCACCTGGAGCCCAACACCCTGCTGCTATTTAACTCCAGCTCACAGGCACTTAGTTGCAGATCATTGCGGTTCCGTATGGAGTGAGACTGGGCTCTCTCCAGTAACCCTGTCCAGATTCTGCCTTATTTGCTTCTTGGAGACTTCCCTGCAGTTTGCTAAAACG
Organism: Pseudophryne corroboree; assembly: GCF_028390025.1. Classification (NCBI taxonomy): domain Eukaryota; kingdom Metazoa; phylum Chordata; class Amphibia; order Anura; family Myobatrachidae; genus Pseudophryne; species Pseudophryne corroboree. The sequence continues at coordinate 1,004,277,726 of NC_086444.1, read as the reverse complement.
CATGTGCCTTGCTTCTGGACTTCTTACCCTGCCAGTTCAACATCTACATTTCTGGACTATTATTTGCAGTTTGTTTCCATTCCTGCCTGATCACTTCATTTTTGGTATGTTATTTTTCCCCTGCTTGATTTAAACCCGGATTTCTTCATGTTTATTTTGCATCTATGTTTAACCTGAAATATTCCATTTATCGTGTTTTGTTCCATGTAATCAAGCATCCAGTTTATATTTATTTTTACCACCACTTTTTCCACAATAAACTTTACTTAATTTTCACCTGGCTTCAGCTGACATCTTTCCAAGCACGCACACACAGAGAACTCTAGAAATCGTTACACTAATATAGTCATGTGTACATTTCTGTATTTAAGTCAATTTCTCAGGGTATTTGAAGCCAGTCACTACTTGCGGTCAAAGGCTCCTCCTTATTGATTATTCTAGTTCCATATGTAGATAAAGTTAAAATAATGGAGAGACTGACATATTGCATTAAATTTTATTAAACACAAATAATTCAGCATACAAGTGAGGTGAGGTTGAAAGGATCATTCTTGGAACCTGAAGGAGGTTAGATGCAGGATGCAAAAACTTACAGAGACTGAGTGTTTGAGTCTCCAGTAGGGAGGCCAATCCCGGGCCGTTTTTTCAATCCCGGGATTCGGGATTGAAAAACAGTCAATCCTGGGATTCCTGGGATCCCAGGATTGCAGTAGGGATCAGAGAAAGTTGTAGGGAGCAGCGCTGGAGGGAGGGTGTAGGTAGCGGTGCGGGAGGTAGGGAAGGTGTAGGTAGCGGTGTGGGAGGTAGGGAGGGTGTAGGTAGCGGTGCGGGAGGAAGGAAGAGTGTAGGTAGCGGTGCAGGACTCAGGAGGGAGGGTGTAGGTCGCGGCAGGGAGGGTTGGTAGCGGCGTGGGAGGAAGGCTGTATAGGGAGCACTGACTGCACGGAGGGAGAGAGGGTGGGTGTAAGTAATAGTACTTACTATTAGACGGGTGGCAAGTTGGCAACAATTAACACACTGAACGCGGCGGCATTTCAAATGAAGCGCCGGCCGCCAGTCAACCAGAGCTGGCAGACCAGCAGCCAATCAGGGAAGCGGCCGCAGCAGTCGCTCCTGATTGGCTGCCGCTGCAGCTTCCCTGATTGGCTGCCGGTCCGCCAGCTCTGATTGGCTGGCGGCCGGCGCTACAATTGAAATGCCGCCGCGTTCAACTTGTTCATGGCTGCCGCCCGCCTAATATTAGTGAGTACTATTACTTACACAACCACCCTCCCGCCGCCGCGCAGTACGTGGATTATAACCTGGACACTGGATTGAGGTGAGTATAATTTTATTCACAGGAACCCCGGATTCTACTTGGACAAGTGGACCGAACGTCGTGTCAACATAGGTAAGTATGTGTGTGTCCACATGTGTGAAATAAACTTTTACTGTCACGGTGTGTGTCTCCTGTTTTTATTTGAGTATTTTTTTTCCAGTAGAGCTACAGGTACCAGCGGGCCCATTTTTCTCCCGCATGCTGGTACTTGTGGTTCTCCAAGTACCAGCTTGCGGGGGAGGCTTGCTGGGACTTGTAGTACTACTGGAAAAAAACAATATTCTTTCACATTTCTCAAGGCTATCAGCCCCCCATCCGCTGCCCTTGGATGGGGGGATAGCCTCGGGCTTCACCCCTGGCCCTTGGGTGGCTGGGGGGGACCCCTTGATTGAAGGGGTCCCCACTCCCCCAGGGTACCCCGGCCAGGGGTGACTAGTTAGATATTTAATGCCACGGCCGCAGGGCACTGTATAAAAGTGACCCCCGGCTGTGGCATTATCTGTCCAGCTAGTGGAGCCCGATGCTGGTGTAAAAAATACGGGGGACCCCTACTCTTTTTGTCCCCCGTATTTTTTGCACCAGCACCAGGCGCAGAGCCCGGTGCTGGTTTTAAAAATACAGGGGATCCCCTGTCCGTTTTCCCCCCGGATTTTTAGAACCAGGACCGGCTCGAAGAGCCCGAGGCTGGTTATGCTTAGGAGGGGGGACCCCACGCAATTTTTTTTCTGACTTTTCCCATTCCATTAAAAATGACATTAATGACATAGAGATCCAGTGGCATTGTGCATTACATATTTAGGGCTATTTGAAGCAAATGATCCGGAAATGATGTCCGAAATGTACATGCTGTTTATGATAGTCAACGGGTGCACCGTGGTTGGGGTTAGTGCTTTGTTACAATGAGCTCAGCTGGAAATAATAAACAGACCAAACAAGTGTATTTCTTTAAAAAAATATATATAAAAATAAATTCACCAAAAAAAAAAACCTCTGGTGTCGACAGGATTCGAACACAGGATGCACACATTGCAGGTGGACACTGTAACCGTTATACCACTGCTGACCACAATATGAGTAGGCACTCCAGGTAAATATATGATGTGTTATGATGTGTTCTACTCTTAGTGAACGCGCGGCACCGTGCTTAACATGGAGCATTCGCCACCTAGCGGTGAAAATGTGTATTACATGGCATGGGACACAACGCACGCCATAACGTTATTACAACTCGCGATTCAGGACCCTAAATAGCGCGCTATGAGCAACGGTGTATGAGGATACATCTGTATGTACAAACTCCCTGTTTACTAAAGAAGAGAACATGGTATATAAGAAAGGAATGGTTAACTGCTACAAATCCCTGATGAACTTTGTGCCTGATTGGCTGAATTAAACTAACTGAAATCAGATTTGCTGAAAGAACGTCAGCACCATAAGGTAGCATAACTTCTCTTGTACAAATGTAGGTAACGCGCATATATTTGATCTATATTTCATGTCATGGGAGTGTTGTGGGCGTGTCATGGGAGTATTGTAGGTATATAGGCCTCCTTACTTCCTCATTCATAGCATGCACATGGAGACTGGGAGCCTGTGTTAGATGTACCTTTTGCACACAGCATGCAGTGGGTGCAGGTCCTGATACTACTAATGACAGCTGCTGGTGGGAGGTATAGGCTTCCACATGCAGTCACACAGATTTTCAGTAAACTTGGGCAGATTTTCAAGATAGTACATCGACAGTCATGACCGAATTGAAAACTGGCTGATGATGAATCCAACTCAGAATCAGGCCCTTAGTGTGAAATGCCATAAGTGATATGAAATAAATTACCATACAAGCAAATCATAAACTTACTTTATTAAAATTTTCGTTTATAAAGTTCACAAAAATTAAGAGCAATAGCAGTGTTATCTATAGTATGATAAATATTAAGTTTAGTAATATTATAATGTACAAACTTATTTGGAAAGTAAACTTTTAAATATATATATATTTTTTTTAGGCCAGGATTTTTTGTTTTAATCTTCATGGTGAAAATAAAACTACTATCCTATTAATCAGAATAATTTGGAGAACCAGACCATTGGATTTTCAGCCAACAACCTTGTGCAGAACAAACTATTTAAGGCATACAAAAATATACTTGATGATGTGTTGGCAAAGGTAGGTTTCTTGAAAACTAATTAGGAAAATAAACAGCCTTTGCTCATAATTCATTGTACCTACAAAATGTTAAGTAATAATCAATGGTCAACAAAACTCAAGGACACATTTTTATAGTGATAAATAAAACAGATGACTTAATGAGTGTGTGTGGGTGTTTCATGTGCAGAGTATAATTGATCATTGAATGAAAATAAAAGTCAGAGAAAACTAGTTGTAAAAATAAACCTTAGTTATTTGTAGGAAGAAGATGGACCAGTATAGACATGTAAGGATAATTTCAGATTGGCATACCCAGTTAATTTAACTAAATTACTACAATTACTAAATAACTACAATAAATAGAAGACTATATGGGAAATGAAACAATCAGTGCTGTATTGTAAAAAGTCTCATCTGAAAATGAGTAGCCATGCTTTTTAATCTGACTTGTATATAGATATTGTCAGGAAATATGTGTGTATAAGTATATGGGGGATATCTAATTAGCCCCGGTAAAACATTAGGGTAAATTAGCCCTGGTAAAATATTGTGATTTTTCCCAATGTTTCACTGATTTTTTTTTTTTTACATGCTATCCTAATTGATCACCTCTAATAAAAAAAATGCCCTTTCTCCCGAAAACACACAGGTTCAGTGAAACCTGTGTGTTTTCTGTAGAAACAGCCCCGTTTTCACACAAAAACAGGTTGTTTCCGGGGATTTGGTTTCACCTGCCTGAGGCAGGTGAAATAAAATCCCCAATAAGCCGCGACTCATCTCGGTTTATTGGGGCTAATTAGATGGCCCCTGGTGGAACAATTAGCACCGGTAAATTACCAGGGCTAATTGGATATCCCCTTATGTGTAATATATATATATATATATATATATATATATATATATTGTGATGAGAGAGACACCAGACGGTCTGAAGTGGAGTGCCAGACCAGTCAAAAGGAGCCTCATAAAAGGAAATGGGATCAGTTCCATATCTTGCGACGACCTGAAAAATGCCTACAGCAGACTTTAGAAAAACCCCAGGGAGACAGCAGAAACTATTTTAGCTCCTGTAGTTTGGTTTTGTAGAAAACCAGAAAGGGTCCCTGGGGGTGAATGGGAGAAGAGGGCGGGCCCCATCCACAAAGGTCAGTCCAGGTCTTGTGGGTTCTGCAGCCAGGTTGGCTGAGTAATTGTGCACCTGTAGGATACCTAGAAAGGGCTGAAGGTTTCACAGGTGCAGGACCTCTGATGCTGACTAGCAGCCAGAAGCTAGGGCTTGTAAGGGGGGCTAGTGTCAGGAGTCTGGAAGACTGTGTATGCCTGAAGGGACTTCGGTATCAGTGGTTCCTGTCAGGATGCATTTCCACGGAAGTAGGGCGCTGCATGCACTGGTGACTATAAACAAGGACACAGTCTTGTGTATGTTTATTTGTAGTGCATGTTGGAAAAAAGCTTTACATTGCTTGATTCATTGTTTTGGTAGACTGTATGCTAGGTCTATACCCACCTGATGACTGTGTGATGTTAAACAGCCATGGAGACTGTTGTTACCCCACGTTGGTGTGCGAACAACTTGTTTTTTTTATGTAGAAAAGAACCTGTGACTTAGTAAAACTGTTTTGTTTTCACTATATACCTTGGTGTCAGTATAGTTATTTTATGACAATCCCAACAATACTGTTACAAGTGGGGGCTCATATGGGGAGGCGTAAAGTGGGGTGCCAGCTGCTTTTCAGCGTGACATTAAACACACACCCCAGACCTAAATAAAGCCTTTCCTAGCCTAAGGAAGCAGGGAAAATGGGCCCATAAGGGTTATTTCTTGAAGCCTGCTGTCTTCCACTACCCCTCTAACCTCAATATGGAGGAGCTGTTGCATACACTGAACACTGCTGGGGTGGCACAGCAAAAGACTCAAGAGCAGATGGCACAGTTGTTGACAGTTTGGGTGCCTGAAAATAAGCCAGTCATATTAAATAAAATTACTGCCTCTGTCTGCTGTTTAGAAGTGCCATCCACACTGAGAGCTTGATATATACAACTAAATTGTGGTCAACAGTAAATTCAGCATCATTGTTTTACCACTGTGATATCATTATGATCTTTTAATTGTGGGAGCATCGTGACCATATGGTTGGTTATACACCCCATAGAATTTTCCTGACTCCATTGATATGAACCCCTGATGAAGTCCAATTAGACGAAACACGTTGGTTTAATTATGGATGTGAGACCATCAGACATCCATTGATTTTATTTGGAGACACCATTGGATTAAAAAATTCTATATATATAAAATATCATACCACTTATGGTTTTGAAGCTATTTGTTTTTAATGGGGATGTATCATTCACATGACATTGACACAGCATTTGTATCAACTGCAGTCCATGGTCCACTGTTAATACATGAAGAAATTGAAGTTTTAACTATTTGTGGTCATAATCTGGAGGGAGTCATCAGAAATATTTGAGGAGTAAGGTCTACATATAGCTCCCTTGGAAATTCTATTTTTTTGCATATATATATATATATATATATATATATGAAGGGATGCAAGACCTTTCTCACGCCAAGATTGTGGGGAGCTACATCTTAGGGAAAAATACCCACTGTTAGATGGGATATGGTGTTAAGAACAATAAAGAAAAAAGATTTCCCCAGGGAGCTTATCGTTCTTTGGTATGTACAAGTTTGTTAAGTACTGATACAGTCTTAAAAATTGAATTTTTTATTCTTTAAAAACACAATAGATAAAAACTGTTTACAATTTGCCCAAGATGACAATAAATGATGTTTGTACAGACAATGGTTGTGTTGGTATTAATCCATTTCAGTCAAAACCACATCGAAAACATTCTTTCTTGAAGAAATGACAGATTCACTGTCTTAAACCAACGCGTTTCGTCCTACAGACTTCATCAGGGGTTTAGTATAATCAAAGGATCACAATATGAACATATATCTTTCATGTCTTCGAAAGGCAATTTAACAATATTAAAAATGGTGTTGGACCAGATTTAACCGTATGGAATATCAAATTGGTTAAATCAAGCCCATAGAGCAGCTCATTGCTGGATTACGCCCAGGTTTCAATTTGAACAAGGCAGATAACTTGAGACAGTGCCTCTCTCCAGTGTCTCTCTCCAGACAGTGCCTCTCTCCAGTTAGTAACACTCCAAGCTGCTGCAGCAGCTTGGAGTGTTACTAACGGGAGAGAGGCACTGTCTCAAGTTATCTGCCTTGTTCAAATTGAAACCTGGGCGTAATCCAGCGATTAGCTGCTCTATGGGCTTGATTTAACCAATTTGATATTCCACACGGTGAAATCTGGTCCAACACCATTTTTAATATTGTTAAATTGCCTTTCGAAGACACGAAAGATATATGTTCATATTGTGATCCTTTGATTATACTATACCCCTGATGAAGTCTGTAGGACGAAACGCGTTGGTTTAAGACAGTGAATCTGTCATTTCTTCAAGAAAGAATGTTTTCGATGTGGTTTTGACTGAAATGGATTAATACCAACACAACCATTGTCTGCACAAACATCATTTATTGTCATCTTGGGCAAATTGTAAACAGTTTTTATCTACTGTGTTTTTAAAGAATAAAAAATTCTATTTTTAAGACTGTATCAGTACTTAACAAACTTTTACATACCAAAGAACGATAAGCTCCCTGGGGAAATCTTTTTTCTTTATTATATATATATATATATATATATATATATATACAAAGAAGAAAGGCAGTGGCACTTGGACACTTGACAAAATACAGTACTGAAGTCACTCAAGCATACCAAATATTTCAGGGCTGCACAAGGTCCTTTTTAAGGTGACAGTGAAAGGGGCTGTGGGGATGTTACTGTTTATCATGTGAACTTTTAAAACAACAAAATAAAGCTTTGTTTTCATATGTGAAACACATGTGTCTAGTGTGCACACCAAAGGAGTTTAGTATGTTCTCATACAGTTTGATATGTCCCTCCTCTAGGTTTCCTTCCACAATCCAAAAACATACTGGTAGGTTGACTAACTTCTGACAAAATAAAAGATTCACTAGGCTGGGATTGATGTGAATAACTGCAATATTCTCTATAAAGCGCTAAGTAATATGGAGAAAAGAAAGAAAGAAAGAAAGAAAGAAAGAAAGAAAGAAAGAAAGAAAGAAAGAAAGAAAGAAAGAAAGAAATAGAATCTTCTATTCCCAGACCATGATAGTTAAAGGAAAAGGAAAATATGCCTTCATTTTTCAAGAGTATCACCTTCATAGAATTCATGCAGACCCGTAACTAGTAGTGTGTGAGCGGTGCTGTCACACAGAGTAGGACCCTGTGGGTAGCACAGTCACAGCCGCACAGCCACTGCATGCCCATGTTGTTGCAACCTGTTTAGCTTCCCTGAGGATGATCCAGGCAGTGCTTTACTTCCTGGAGCAGGTGGCCCCACCCCTTCAGAATGACATAATTTATTAAGGGGGCATGGCCAGCACAGTGTCAGCTTGCAACAGAACTGAATGCATGTGGTCTGGTTTTTTTCCCTATGCATTAGCATATTGTATTTAAAAGTAAACAAAGGGCCTATATATATTTTTTTTATATATATATATATATATATATATAAGGTCTAAAGAAAACATCAAAATCCCCTTAAGGCCTATAAAATGAAAGAAAGGTAGATTTTACAAGCAAGAGTTTTTTTTATTCTAATATGGTGTTACATCATTTACAGTAGCCATTCTATAACATTTTTACAATTTTTGGTTCCTTCTCTTTTAGAGAATGAAACCCCAAGTGTGCTTTGCAGTCTTGCTACAATATGTTTTGTATTTTGCCATAATTGGTTGTGATTTTTAACATAGTATAATCCAAATTTAACAGGTTTAACTTCAAGGACATCTTCTTGAAGTAATTCTGTATTTATGTAAATTTTAAACACAATAAATTATAAAAGAATGTTTTAAAAAATGTATCATTTAAAAATTAATCATCATTAGTAAAAGCACTTTTAAATTATGAACTATTTTAATATTTAAACAAAGCTGAATAATGAATTGCTTTTAATGATTCTTTCTGCTGCTTCCAATACTAATGTATTCCGTGTTATTACAGAGTGTATGTTGTGGCTTAGATGGCACTTTGCACTGACAGAAAGAAGCAATTCCTTCAGGCTTTTTGGACTTAGACTAGCTGAAGACATTCCATGACCAATCAGCATATTTTAATTAACAAATGCACAGTAAAGATCTTCAGTTTGGCAACACACAAAACAATGTCATTATATGCTGCAGGCCTATTAATTTAAAAGTAAAGTGTCATATGTAATGTACAGTAAATGAACATACAGTATGTAAGAAAAAGTCAGAAAATCTGTTATTTTGGTGCAAGAAAATAATTATTAAAGAAGTACATCATAAAGGTGTACTAATTTCATTGTTATATAGTAAGCATTCACAATATTTAAAGCTACTGTACTCTATTCCCAGTGCCAGATTAAACCCTGTGGAGGCCCCTAGGCAGTTGAAATCTCGAGGCCCCCCCTCACAAATTATCTCCTAATATGTTTTTAATTTCAACAACCAACAGTCTATGATCTGAAAACTAACGTTATTCTGATGTCTATGTCTTATGTACTTTAAGTTGATAATGGGTACATTACATTAATACAGTATTTTCTCTAAAGAGTCTTTAATGTAAAGTTTTCATTTCTTTGAGTTGATTAATTTTTTCTTATTTTTGGAAACAATTTAAGGAAGCTTCATTGTAATTTTCTTCCAAAATCAAATCAATATTATTTTGATGACATGTTGCTGGGCCCCTAAAAGACGTGGGGCCCATAGGCTGGTGCCTATTCATCCTATTTGGTAATCCAGCATTGTGAATTCCCTCGCCAATCAATACATGTTAACATTCAATTGTCCTCTATACATTTTCATTACATTATAAATAGAGATGAGTAGGTTTGGATTCCATATAAACAGCTGCGCATCATTGCCATTTTCACTCAGGACTTATAGAGTGAGGGAGACAGACCTCTGTCTCTCTGTGGGTGGTGGCGTCAGGTGGTCTTAGTGTGTTAGTGTTTCATGTGCGGTTATGGGTGCTGCAGCTGTACATGGGTGTAGCTGTCCTCCTGTATGCTGTAAAAAATAGGTGTGCAGCTGTTAAAATAACATTACACTGGCCGGTTATGCTGTAAAAATTAAGGGGTGCAGTTGTTAAAAATTAAAAGCACCATTGGTCCTCTATGCTGTAAAAATATAGGGGTGCTGCTGTTAAAATAACATTAAACTGGGCCCATATACTATAAAACTTCAGGGGTGCAGTTGGTAAAAATTAAAAGCACACTGCTCCTGTATGCTGTAAAATATAGGGGTGCTGCTGTTAAAATAATATTACACTGGCCCTGTAGGCTGTTAAAATTCAGGGGTGCAGTTGTTAAAAATTAAAAGCCCACTGGTCCTGTATGTTGTAAAAATATAGGGGTGCTGCTGTTAAAATAATATTACACTGGCCCTGTATGCTGTAAAAATTCAGGGGTACAGTAAAATCAATGTACACTGACCCTGTCTTGTATGCTGTAAAAATGATGGGGTGCAGTGAAAATAAATGTACACTGGCTCTGTCTTGTATGCTGTAAAAATTCAGGGGTGCAGTGAAAATAAATGTACACTGGCCCTGTCTTGTATGTTGTAATAATTCTAGGGTGCAGTGAAAATCAATGTACACTGGCCCTGTCTTGTATGCTGTAAAAATACAGGGGTGCAGTGAAAATGAATGTACACTGGCCTTGTCTTGTATGGTGTAAAATTACAGGGGTGATGTGAAAACACAGGGGTGCTGGCACTGTCCGATGTTGCGACGTCTAGACTTGACCTTCACAACAATGTATGGGAAGAGAAGGCTCCTACCACCATTTGCACGCCCCCTGCAAGTGCTGGGAGGAGCACCGCCAGTCTAATTGCTGATATTGAGATTGTCACTGTAGAAGTAGACCAGGATGAAGAGGAAATGGGTGTAGCTGGTGCTGCAGATTAATTTGACGATGAGGATTCTGATGGTGATGTGGTGTGTTTGAATAAGTAATTGTCAAGTTCAGAAACTTTGGGTAATAGCGTAAGCAGTCCACTGACACCTAAATGATGTGATTTGTTTGTATTTCTCTGCCATGATGTAAACACTGAAGGGGGAGGGGGGAGTCTGAGGATGACATATTGCCTCTGTAGAGCCAGTTTGTGCAAGGAGAGATTAATTGCTTCTTTATTGGTGGGGCCCAAACAAAGCAATAATTTCAGCCACAGTCATGTGGCAGACCCTGTTGCTGCAATGATTGGTTTGTTAAAGTGTGCATGTCCTGTTTATACAAAACAAGGGTGGGGGGAAGGGCCCAAGGACAATTCCAACTTGCACATCTTTTAATTGCTACATCATTCCATGGGTGCTGCCCTATATGGGAAGCTGCCCCTCTGTCCTATCAGTACAGGTGTGCTGCCCCACTGCCATTTAAGTCCAGGGGTGCTGTTGCCTGTCTGCTGTGCTGTGTTATTCTGCAGGGGTTCTGCCTATGCTGTTTAAGTCCAAGGGTGTTGCCGTATAATTCCAGGGGTGCTGCTGTACTTGATCCTAGGTTTAAATGAAAGCCTAGAGCAGATATAAAACAAGCTTCAACATCACAAACAGATTTGTGAAGACCAGCTGCAAAGGTGGAAATGGAAATTGCCAAAGCGTTTTTAAATAAAATTGGGAGAGACCACATTTGTGGCCAAAGTCAGTGTGACTCAGAAGAGAATGAATCATAATCCATCACAAATGCTGGAGAGGTAAAAGTAATATTTTTTGCCGGACCATTTGAGAGAGGTTTTTCTCAATTATTTCATGTTAGGGACTCACTCAAATAAATGGCTCCAATTAGTCAACCTTAATTTTGATATATATAATTGATGTTCCACATTTTGGGATTATTTATTTGGAAAATGCACATTTGTTATACAGGGATCATCTTTTCCTAAGGGCTCACATTTGTTGTACAGGGATAATCTTTTCCTAAGGGCTGCGCAGGGTTATCGCAATACTTCACGGTGTTAGAAGAATAGTCTCAGTGATCTTGCATTGCATCAGCTTTCCATTGCACGTCAGCACTACATGGGCCAGGAGCTCCTGTGAGGCACAAACAGCTGCTGAATAAGGCCCAGTATGGAGTCTCGTGGTGGCTTACAGCCAGGAAGATGTACTGCACTGCACATTCACGCTTAGTACTTTACCAAACCCACCCGAACTCCACTTGCCCCATCCAGTGCTGCTCAGGAGGGGCCGCTAAAACATGTAAGGGGCTGCTATATTTAAAAATAAAATATTAATAAAATAATAAGACATACAGGTATGCTCACATGTGTGTAACTGGGACACACAGGTATGCTCACATGCATATACCTAGGAGCTGTGAATAACAAAAATAAGGCATCTGCCTCAAAATATGTAAATAAAAATGCAATAAAAAAATGGGAAATAAAAGAAACACAGAGATTTTCACAAAATAAGTCTCCAGACTCCGTAGAGTAGAAAATATACAATCTTGATCCTGTGGTATACACCAGTTTATTTGCATCTCAGTATTAAATCTGAGATTATCTAAATCTCTGAAAATGGAGAAGGGGGTAAAAAAATTTAGCCTTTGGCCCTTAGTTTTTCAGTTTGTCCAGTAATGTGGTAATTAATAATTATATATTTGCTTGGTTGAAGTCCTTTCTGTTCCACACCAATATAGAAGTGGAGGTGAAAGCTTGTGTGTTGTTCCTGATTGCATGTGCCTCTCTAATTTTTAATTACTTTCTTGACACTGAGCCTACTTCTGACATGATCATAGATGTGCTAAATTTAACACATCTACGATCAGCTTTCCTGACATGCAGGGAGACGTCCAGCACTGGGTACTGCCCCATCACATAAGTACAAAATCATTGCACGGCGGCGATGCTTTTGTACTTGAAGAGTAGCTCCCCACCAGCGCAGCTCCATTGCTGTAAGGGTCACAGCGGCTGTGTATGATGTCACACAGCCACCGTGGCCTGCCCCCCCAATGCTCCGGAGATGACTGCATTGCCTGGACCGTGCCCCCTAAATGCTGGCCAAGCGCCACCGGCACGCCCCCTCCCGCCCAGCGACTGCCTCTGCCTGTCAATCAGGCAGAGGCGATCACAGGGCTGAGACAGCCGTCAGCTGTCTGGCATGTGCAAGCGCACTGTGGCGCTGGTGCATGCACAGTTCAGACCTGATCACTGCTGTGCGAAAACGCATAGCAGCGATCAGGTCTGAATTAGCCCCACTGTCCTCTTCCTTTTGCCTCTTCTCATAATGTGCAAAGTCATCAAATATGGAGGTGGTATGTTTGTAGATAGCTTCAGAGAACTTTGTAGATAGATTCAGAGAACTTGGCAAGCTTTTTCCAGGGGGACCATCTGTCACTGAAATGATGGGTTTATTATACTGTGCATGTGCAGTTTAAACAACATAAGGGTGGGTGGGAGGGAGGGCCCAAGACAATTCCATCTTGCACCTCTTTTTATTTTCTTTGCATTATGTGTTCTTTGGGTCCTAGTTTTTAAAACTGCCATCCTGTCTGCCACTGCAGTGCCACTCCTAGATGGGCCAGGTGTTTGTTTCGCCTACTTATGTAACTTAGCTTAGTCATTTAGCGACCTTTCTTTTCTTTGCATTATGTGCTCTTTGGGGCCTAGTTTTTAAAAGTGCCATCCTGTCTGACACTGCAGTGCCACTCCTAGATGGGCCAGGTGTTTGTGTCGCCTACTTATGTAACTTAGCTTAGTCATCCAGCGACCTTTCTTTTCTTTGCATTATGTGCTCTTTGGAGCTTAGTTTTTAAAAGTGCCATCCTGTCTGACACTGCAGTGCCACTCCTAGATGGGCCAGGTGTTTGTGCCGCCCACTATTGTCGCTTACTGTAGCTTAGTCATCCAGCGACCTCGGTGCAAGCTTTTGGCCTAAAACAGTATTGTGAGGTGTGAGGTATTCAGAATAGACTGGAAATTAGTGGAAATTAATGTTATTGTGGATAATAATACCATAGTATCAAAATTGCCCCCAAATTCTGTGATTTTAGCTGTTTTTATGTTTGTTTTTTTCAAAAATCATCCAGATCCAAAACCAAAACCTGAAAGGGTGGTTTTGGCAAAACCAATCCAGATCCAAAACTAAAACCCAAAACCCAAAAAGTGTCCACCGCACATCTCTAATTATAATCATTAGGATGAAAATAGACAATCCAGATAAACTGCTCACAACAAACTATTTTTTTTAAAGTACTGCACAATGGGTGGGGCTAGAGTTTGGTGCATTCACTTCTTTGGGCATGGGGATAATGGGGGCTCACCTCCTCCACTAGGGTTTAGGTTCCAGACTGCGCATTTGAATTATACATTATACACATGTTACTTTAAACTGCACAGGACTATAGTTTAGTCTTTATAGTGCTTTGATGTTATTAATCTGGTACAATATCATACATGCACTAGCAGTATTTACTATATATATTTATCAAGGGGCCCCAGAACAAGCACTCTCTAATGGTTAGCAAAGCCTCTGTGGTGGCTGGCCACACCCCAAAGTAAAGATTTTGATAATGAAATGTCCAAGGAAATATCCCTAACATGAGTCTACTGTATTTGTTTAAATTCATCTTCTTTATGTCAATCTATATTTCATTACTAAACAGTGTGACTAGTTAATATATTCTAATATTTATACACTGGTTGCAATTTCATTTTCATTACATGATAAGCATATTCATCTAAGGTTCATAATGCATGTGCTCCATTTCTATATACAGCATGAGTCTCCCATATCCGAAAATCCAATCGACATTTTTTTGAGCGTGACTGAGATAGTGACACCTTTGCTTTCTGATTAAGAACTTGGGCCCTCATTCCGAGTTGTTCGCTCGTTGCCGAGTTTCGCTATATTGCGATTAGTTGCTTACTGCGCATGCGCAAGGTTCGCAGAGCGCATGCGCTTAGTTATTTTACTCAAAAGTTAGGTATTTTACTCACGGCATAACGAGGATTTTTCATCGTTCTGGTGATCGGAGTGTGATTGACAGGAAGTGGGTGTTTCTGGGCGGAAACTGTCCGTTTTATGGGAGTGTGCGAAAAAACGCTGGCGTTTCTGGGAAAAACGTGGGAGTGTCTGAAGAAATGGGGGAGTGTCTGTGCGAATGCTGGGTGTGTTTGTGACGTCAAACCAGGAACGAAACTGACTGAACTGATCGCAATGGCTGAGTAAGTCTGGAGCTACTCAGAAACTGCTAAGAATTTTCTATTCGCAAATCTGCTAATCTTTCATTCGCAATTCTGCTATGCTAAGATACACTCCCAGAGGGCGGCGGCCTAGCGTGTGCAATGCTGCTAAAAGCAGCTAGCGAGCAAACAACTCGGAATGAGGGCCTTGGTTCAGAATTTATAAAATATATTGTAGAAAATTACCTTTAGACTAATGTTTCCCAACCTCGGTCCTGAAGGCACACTAACAGTCCAGGATCTAGTGATATCTATGCTTGAGTACAGATAGTTAAATAAAATAAATAACTAAGGTACTCAAGTCATCTGTGCTCTACCATGGCTATCCTTAAAACTTGGACTGCTTGTGTGCCTTGAGGATAGGTGCTTTAAGCTATGTGTATAAGGTGTATATTAAACATAATTGCATGTTTAGCCTTGGAACCCATCCTCGAGATATATCATTATGGTACTGTATGAAATATTTCAAAATATGTAAAAATACAAAATACTTCTTGTCTCAAACATATACGATATGAGAGACTCAACCTGTACATCACTTATTTAATTATTCTATCTCCATTCCTCTATATCAAGCCATTCTCTCATCATGCCATCTTAATGAGAGGTCTGCCTCCCAAGTTGTTTGATTATATTTTAGCTCTAAGCATGTTGCCATACATTTAAATTAAATACTGTACGTAGTTTATATGCTTCCATTTGTTGTTTTTTTTGTTTGTTTGTACTGTTAACTGATGCATTCACTGTCATTGTATAAATAATTTTTGAATAATTACTGAATGAAGAACAGTTAACTTTTATTAATTATAGTGTCAAAGGTGCTAATACAGCGGGAAGAACACTGGAAGGACAATATATTGCTCAAAATAAGAATGCATGATAAAATATGTACATATTCACCTTTATACAGTACAGAGTTTTATGTATCTCAAGAGTGCCCACATCTACGTCTGTAGTATATGATAACCGTTTGCTGCTAACCATCATCACCAGTGTACCTTTCCTATATTAGGTGCAGAAGATATGCCTCCATTATTTTTGCATATATCCAGGTCTGCATAGCCTGCATTTACTGTAGGTGAGCACACTTTTACTGATCTTTGCCCAGTTCTGCCTCTTTGGTCATAATTGTAGACAAGATTGATAGGCGTACAACTCCATATTGCCCTCGGTGCGTGTGCCCATTTTTGAAGGACATAAAAGATGTAAATCCCCATAAAAGACACAATTCTGCATAACTAAATGTAGGGGAGAAATGAGGTTGATTCCTATTTGGATGATGCTTATGGAAGTAAGTACTGTATATGAATTGTTGAGCAAGAGTGGGACTTCTGTGGGGGTGTAAATGTTTACAGTATCCCATGGAAATGTTGTTATTGATTTTTTTGTTGCTATAAGTATGTTGTATATATAGAGCAATAGACTTTTACATGGACTAACTTTTCATGTTTTATCTGTTTTGGCAAGTATGTAGGTTAAGTATTGGTATTAGGAAACCCTCTTACTTATGCACTATGTTCTGTTTATTTTGTTCAAAGTTAGCTTGTAAATGATTTAAAAATAGGATTTTAATACCTACCGGTAAATCCTTTTCTCTTAGTCCATAGAGGATGCTGGGGTCACTTCAAGAACCATGGGGTATAGACAGGATCCGCAGGAGACATGGGCACTTTAAGACTTTCAAAGGGTGTGACCTGGCTCCTCCCTCTATGCCCCTCCTCCAGACTCCAGTTTAAGGAACTGTGCCCAGGGAGACGGACATATCGATGAAAGGATTTATAGTTAAACCACCGTGAGTATCTTACCAGCTCACACCGCAAGCATGCCGCAGAACGTGGCATTCAACAGAACACAAGCCAATGGCATGAAGAAATCTGCAGCAATATGCTGACAAAAACCATAACACAACCTGTGTGTAACCACAACCAATAACTGCAGATACAGCACGCACTGGGACGGGCGCCCAGCATCCTCTACGGACTAAGAGAAAAGGATTTACCGGTAGGTATTAAAATCCTATTTTCTCATACGTCCTAGAGGATGCTGGGGTCACTTCAAGAACCATGGAGTTATACCAAAGCTCTAGAACGGGCGGGAGAGTGCGGATGACTCTGCAGTACCGATTGACCAAACATGAGGTCCTCATCGGCCAGGGTGACAAACTTGTAAAACATTGCAAAAGTGTTTGAACCCGACCAAACATCAGCTCGGCAAAGTTGTAATGCCGAGATCCCCCGGGCAGCCACCCAGGATGAGCCCACCCCTCTAGTAGGACGGGCCTTCACCAATTTCAGTAACGGCAATCCAGCTGTGGAATGAGCATGCTGAATCTCACCACAGATCAGCGCGCAGGTTACCTGAATCCCGAACCTGCGTCCCTCCAGTAAGTGCGAGGTGTGGAGCCACTGCAGGAGTGAAATCCTGGCTTTCGATGACAGGACTATCTTCCAGTGCATATGTAGGTGGGATCCACTCTTCCAACAGGTCCCACTGGAATATCCTGGCATGGAACCTGCCAAACTGTATGGCCTCGTAGGGCGCCACCATATTTGCACTGCTGGATCGACACTCTTGATGGTTTCAAAACTACTTTTACCATTTTCTGGATTTCCAGAGCCTTTTCCACTGGAAGAAAAACTCTCTGAACTCCCCTGTCCAGAATCATCCCGTAAAAAAAATAATTTCCAGGAAAATTTATGATCCAACCGTGTTGTTGGAGTATGGACAGGGAGAGCGTGATGTTTTGTTCCAACCGCTCCCTGGATCTCGCCTTTATCAGGGGATCATCTAGATAATGAATTATATTGACTCCTTCTTGACGCAGGAGGACCATCATCCCCGCCATCACCTTAGTGAAAACCCTCGGTGCCGTGGAGAGACCGAAAGGTAACATCTGGAATTGGTAATGGCAATCCTGGACCGCGAATCTCAGATAAGCCTGGTGTGGAGGATAAATGGGAACATGCAGGTAAGCATCCTTTACGTCTACTGACACCCTGTAATCCCCCTCCTCCAGACTGGAAATCACTGCCCCCAGTGATTCCATCTTGAACTTGAACCATTTTAAGTAGAGATTCAGATTTTTATTTTTTTTGGTTTAGGATCAGTCTGACCAAGCCGTCCGGTTTTGGAACTACACAGAGGCTTGAATAAAACCCTCCCTTTGTTGTGACACAGGCACCAGGACTATGACCTGTTCCTGACATAATTTTTTAAAGTACCGTTATAACTGTTTCTTTCCCTGGAAGAGAAGCTGGCAATGTCGATTTGAAAAATCGGCATGGGGGAACGTCTTGAACTCCAGTTTGTACTCCTGGGACACTTTTTGTAAAAACCCCAGGATCCAGGCCAGATTGACTCCAATCCTGACTGAACAGTTTTAGACATGCCCCCACCCGAGTGACCTCCCGTGAGGAAGCCCCAGTGTCATGCTGTAGACTTGGCAGAAGTAGGGGTAGATTTCTGTTCTTGGGAACCTAAAGCCGCTGTGGACATTTTTCCGTCTCTTCCCCTACCTGCAAAGAAGGGGGAACCTCTCGCTGTACTTACTGGGCCGAAAGGACTGCATGTGAGGTGATCTTTTTTGCCGGTGCAGGTGCAGAGGGCAAATATGTGGAATTACCTTCGATAACCGCCGATACTAACTCATCCAGTCCATTGCCAAATAAGGCCTCACCTTTGTATAGGCGATCCTCCATATTTCTTTTGGGATCTGCATCCCCGTTCCACTGGTGAATCCCCAACGCCCGCCGAGCCGATACTTTTCAATAGCGCCACTCATCCACGCGCAAACAATAGTGGGTCTGAGCAGTGTACCATTTGCAACATAAATGGATTTTAATGTAGTTTTCACTTTCGGTCTGCCGGCTCTTTTAGTGACACCGTGCCCGGTGCAGGGAGAATTACTTTCTTTGTCACCCTGGACACAGGGGGTGACTGCCGGGAAAGAATATATTAAGCTCATGGGAGGGACTCTTATTTGATCTATTTCCCTGGAGTCCCTATCGTCGACACAGGACTTAGAGTCCGTGTTGGTAGCAAAAGTCATTACATTTGTAAATGGACTTTATGTGACCCAGGGAGGGTCGCCTGCAGATGGAAGAACAGAATCCTGAAAAAACATATCTTCCACATAACCATCATGCAGTATTAGATACAGCCTTATCTAATCTCCTATTGATATGATGCATATAACCACGTATTTATTTCCCCCATGCAGGCTCTTGGTGTGCCGGTATCGCCACCACCTTACAACTCTGTGTCCCTACAATGGCTTCCTCCAGGGAGGAACTCCCTGCCTCAGACATGTCACACACATGTACCACACACACTCACATACACACTGGGACTTATAGGGAACAGACCTCTGTAAGATGGACACAGAGAGGAAAAACCAGCTCACACCCCAGCGCCAAGCACACACAATCTGTGAAACATATCATTGTAAAAAAAGACCTGCAGCGCTTTTATTATTATAATACAAGCACCAAATACATCCCCCCCCCCCCATTTTTGCACCCTGATACATGTCAGTAGTGAAGGGAGGACCAGCAGTTCTCTTGTGAGGAGAAAATGGTGCTGATTAGTGTGCTGGCTTAGTGAGGAAAAAGCCCAGCCCCCGTACTGGTGCGCTTACTTCCTGCAATTTTCAGCAAATATTTATACTGGCGGGGGTTAGGACAGTGCCTTGGCACAAATGTCCCCTCATGCCAGTGTCAGAATGAGGATTTATATGCTGCCCAGGGCGCCCCCCCCGCCCTGCACCCTGTAGTGCCGTTGTGTGTGGGAGCATGGCGCGCAGCATGCGATCGCTGTGTGGTACATCAGAAGCCGTCACTGAAGTCTTCTTTGCTTCTTCTACTCACCTGTCTTCTGACTTCTGGCTCTGCAAGTGGGATGACGGCTGGCTCTGGGAACGAGCATCTAGGCGTACCTAGCGATCAGGCCCTCAGAAGCTAATGGTGTTCTGTAGCCAAGAAGCAGATCCTTTAAACTCACTAGAAGGAGGTATAACTTCTCTCCCCTAAGTCCCATGAAGCAGGGAGACTGTTGCCAGCAGTTCTCCCTGAAAATAAAAAACCTAACATAAGTCTTTTTCAGAGAAACTCAGTAGAGCTCCTCAGAGTGCATCCAGTCTCACTGGGCACAGAGTCTGGAGGGGGGGCATAGAGGGAGGAACCAGGTCACACCCTTTGAAAGTCTTAAAGTGCCCATGTCTCCTGCAGATCCCGTCTATGCCCCATGGTTCTTGAAGTGACCCCAGCATCCTCTAGGACGTATGAGAAAGGATCATTATTATTTTTTATGCTTCCCACTAACCCCTGTATCAGTGCATTCAGGGGTGTAAGTTAGTTCATGCCCGGAGACAAAATAGACAGAGGTGACCTCCCTTCTCCCCAGCTATCCATCGGGCCAGCATAGTAGAACAGCTAATGGGACAAAGGCAGAATTAAAGTGATAGCAATGCAATCACATTACTTCTCAGTGATTGCCGGGATGAGCTCCAATCAGAGCCCCTGTACCGGTGACTCACCAATAGTACATATGTACAATAGTACATATGCGTGAATAAAAGAATCTTTAGAATTGGGGGCTGGCCGCAAATAATAAGGTACTGTATTGACAGTTAGTGCACACACTGACCCTCACAGAACTCACATTTTTCCCCACAGAAAAAACACATTGTCCCTCACAAAAAAAATACATTATCTTCTACAGAAAAAATACATGATCTCCTACAGCAAAAAGCACACCCCTCAGAACTAGAGATGAGCGGATTCGGGTCCCAAATAGAAAAAAACACAGAAATTTCCAAGCCCAACATAGAAGACTTACCTACACTAACCTTTTGGTTCTCTGAAGGAGCGGAGCTCCTAGTTCCTACCTGCTAGGGAGTCCTTCAGTATGAGTATGGGATGGTAGGTGGCTGCGTGAGATGATCTTACGCCACTGCTTTGCCTAAGGTCACGGCACAGGCTGCGTTAGAACCACAGGACAAGCTTAGTGCTGCTCAGGTCAAAATTAGAACTGGCAGTGTGGCTGGTACTGTGATTGTTGTCAGCACCACCAGACTTGATCTGTCAAGGGTCCCAATGGTGACCACCCTAACCCTCAAGATGGCCTTGTTCTTTAGCCCCTTTGACAGCTTGCACCGGAAGGCCAATATCTCCTTTGCCTGAAGGAGTTTCACCACTGAACACATTGTCACATCTCTCTGCTGTGATAAGGAAAATCAGCACTTTTAATTTATAAAATAAAATGTAGATAACATATTAATCAAGAAGTCTTGCATTTACTAGTATGTTTTCTAAATGGAATTTTTAAATAAAATTTTTTTTTTACTAAAACCTGTAAGTGTAAAAAAAAGCATCTTGTTATGATTTTTTTTAATGTACAGTAAGAGAATAAGTTTAGGTAGAATGATGAACTCTAAAAATAAACATAATAATAACTGTCTCACCTGCAATGTCAAATCCAATGGAGAGAGACTGATGAGTGCTCTTGAACAGGAGTCTTAATGAACCTTCTTTCCAGATTCAGTGCAAGTATCATTTATTTTTAAAGTACTCATTCACATCTTTCTGTTAAAATAATGGACCCTTCACTGATTCTGCTAGTACAGAACAATAAGGAATAATATTATTTGCAAGCAGCAAGCTGATCACGGACAAGACTTGTGCTGTTGATTGTCAGTTGAAAAGTGTAGTTTAAAAAATGAAGGTGGATCTATACAGCTGACATTATGATCTTTATGTTAAACTAGCAGTGCATACCCGTCAGTGCTGGGTGATTTTTAATTTTAATTGATGTGCCAAATGATTATTAATTGTATTCAATGATCCATATTTTTCTTTCCCATTTCTAATATCTTCTGTAGAAATATTTTTTATTTCCATTTTGTGTAACTATTCATTTATTCTGTAAATTCTTCATTGTAAACCACATTATGGGGGTCATTCAGACCTGATCGCACGCTAGGATTTTTTGCTGCATTCAGGTCAGAACTGCGCATGCGTATGGACCGCAATGCGCAGGCGCGTTGCACTGGTACAAAGCAGATCGTTGCTGTGCGATGGGTTTTATGACGAATCCATTTGCAATGCCAATCGCAAGGAGACTGACAGGAAGAAGGCGTTTGTGGGTGGCAACTGACCATTTTCTGGGAGTATTTGAAAAAATCTTGTTATCCAACAGAAGCAATATATTCTATGGTGCGCAATTAATGTGATAATGGTGGCCATCACATATTATAGGGAACACCCTGTCCCTAAGTGACCACAATACTTTAAAGAATATATGTGCAAAACAGGCGCCTTTATAAAAACGATGTTTAAAAAACTGAATAGGTATTTCAGGATAAAAACACACTTTAATATACAATATATACAGCAGAAATGTAAATGATAGACTGGATACAATTGATCCTAGATACAAATCTCTCACCCTCCAGTAGAATTGCGTTGGGCAATTGCTTAATTAAGCAACGAGGGTCCCGGTTTAGCAACAAGGCACCACCACAGATGCTTGTTCTTTGGAAGAGAGAAACCAGTTTTCAGCAGCAAAACCCCAGATAAAAAACGTCCATGTTGTCCAGACGACACGTTTCAGAGATGATCTGCTTTATCAAGCTTGGATAACATGAATCCCTCCAGACCTAATACTCATACCCCTCTTAATTAGAACAAATTAGGACAATTAAAAAAAACTGCTTATCGGCTTCCGGGTTCGTCTACCGGAAGTGACATCTGCGTTCCATTACTGGCTTCCAGTTGCATTCCGCACACTATCCATCTACTTCCGGATTCATCAACCAGAAGTGACGTCTGCATTCCACCATCAGCTTCCGGTTGCGCTCCACACAGTGGCTATCTTACAGAAATATAGCTTGTGTTTTACATAGAACTTCCAGTCAGTGGTCAACAAATCCCCTTTTCTCCCAGTGATAGGGAAGGACTGGCATGGAATATAAAGTACGGCTAATATAGGTGAGGAGAAAGGGGAACAGATTCGTAAATATTGGAAATACCATCTGGATATGAATTAAAGATGACCGCTGACCGGAAGTTCTATGTGGAATGCAAGCTATACTTCTGTAAGTTAGCCGCTGTGTGGAGCGCAACCGGAAGCTGACGGTGGAATGCAGACGTCACTTCCGGTTGACGAATCTGGAAGTAGATGGATAGCGTTAAGCCACCATTTAGGGGGCGCGGTCCGGCCAACGCGTTGGGGTGTGGACCGCGGTGGCTGCGAGATGTCACACGCAGCTGCTGCGACCCGGGGCAGCGAGGAGGTTCTCCCGGCCAGCCGCAGGAGCTGCGCTGCCTGGGATTAACTC
Source organism: Pseudophryne corroboree (assembly GCF_028390025.1). Classification (NCBI taxonomy): domain Eukaryota; kingdom Metazoa; phylum Chordata; class Amphibia; order Anura; family Myobatrachidae; genus Pseudophryne; species Pseudophryne corroboree. The sequence continues at coordinate 1,004,254,610 of NC_086444.1, read as the reverse complement.
CTGAGATGCAAAAGCATCGCCGCTGTGCGATGCTTTTGCATTTCTGTGGGGGTCAGCGTTGACATGCGGGGTGGACTAGACCTGTGCTGGGCGTCCCCCTGCATGTTTGAGTGCCTGATCGTAGCTGTGCTAAATTTAGCACAGCTACGATCAACTCGGAATGACCCCCTAGAAGCATTATATAAAGATAATTTAAAAATAGGAAACCTAATACTTACTTCATTTCTCATGCTGTTCTCTGTGAGATTTTAGAAGGATATTTCCAGGTGGATGATGAGGGGCAGGGTGCCACAATCTCCATATTGTGTGATGTAATATGGTAACTGCATCTTTATGCAACAGGGGCAAACCATGAAGATGATGGCGTTCAGAACAAACGACATCACTGCACCCTCCCAGCAGACTAAGGGGTCTATTTACTAAGCCCTGGATGTAGCTAAAGTGGATGGAGATAAAGTACCAGCCAGTCACCTCCTAACTGCCATGTCATAAGCTGTGTTTGAAAAATGACAGTTAAGAGCTGAATGGCTGGTACTTTATCTCTGACAACTTTATCTGCATCCTAGGCTTGGTAAATACACCCCAAAGGTCTATTTAAGCAGTGAAAAGAGTGGAGAAGTGAGCCTGTGGAGAAGTTGCCCATGGCAACCAATCAGCTGCTATGTACAATTGTATAGTATACAAATTATAAATCTTTCTTCAATGCTGATTGGTTGCTATGGGCAACTTCTAAACTGGCTCACTTCTCCACACTTTTCAGCGCTTCATGAATAGACCCCCAAAGGAGAGTAGGCATGCATAGATGCCTTGAGTCATCTCTGTGGTCTGTAACTCATGAAAGCAGTAGCTACTGTTCTATTGTCTATATCTCTTCCTTACCAAATTCAAAGTAATATTTTGCTTTGAGAACATATTTCACTTAATATCTATAACTTTTATTCCTCACTGCCTTTATCAGCACATTGTCTTTTCCTTTTTTTATATAAGTAAATGCTGGCATATATGATTTGTATCACTTGTCAGTTAAAGTACAATTCTGCATCCATACAGTAGCCCATATTTCTGCTCCCGCCTTTAGCTGCAAAGCCAGACTTGTACTAAAGCTCCTGAAGACCCATCATTTTTCAGTTTGTGCAGATGTTAACCATACATTCTGCAGTATCTTTTAAGTAGCGACATGTGCATACAGGGAGAGATGTATGCAGCTTTGAAAAGGCTTCATCATCAGTCTGGCTTTACTACTACAAATGCAGAGATTTACAGTTACTGTACCTCTGCTAGTCTGCTGGAGAATATAAGGTACACATGGGATACTACTTTTATGTCACACTGGAATCCTGTTTTGTGTTCTGATTAGTCCATACTCCCAAATATACATGCACTAACAGGTAAAGAGAACTGTAAATTGTATATTATTAATGTCATTGCACTGGATCCGAGCAAATGTGAAAAAGAATAACAACATTCACATATAAATAATTCAGAAAAATGCTGGGAAATCTGTCATATTCAACAGGAAATAATAACAGCTGGGAATGTGCATAATGAAAGGCATGAAGCATATATTCAGGTTATAAGTTCGTTTTGTGCAGTAAAACACAGAAATAGTGTATGGGGTTAACGAAAATGTAAAAGATCAATATGTACGTGGGTGAGAGCTTGTATATTAAATAATTAAGATGAATATACATTTAACATTAATATACTGTATATAAACTATCCCGTAAACAATATTGTTGCAATTAATGCTTATATTTGATGCTAATGATGTCATTCTTTTTAATACAGCTTTATATTTGGTGACCCGTGGGGTAGTTTATCTCACATCGCTCATTTTGCAGATGTACCAATGATGGAGTGCGTAACAACCAGCAAGGGCAGAACATACTTGGATATTAGGACCACCTTGTACAAATAACTTGTTTATTTTCATTTTATTTTACTATATCCACTATAAAATAAATAGGATACTTTCTATAGATGCTAAAACTAAACTCCACTGCTTGATGCACTATACTTATTATCACAATGTTTATATATTTATTTATATATATATATATATATATTTATTGTTAGACTGTACAGTGGCTGGTACAGTGGTCATTATTATCATTTATGAAGTCCGTTGAGTGCCACCTCCACATATATGTGTATATATATATATATATATATATATGTATGTTTGTATAGGCTGGCACTCTCATTCATACCAATGCATCTGCCACGGTGCCCCCAAGTGAACACAGCATGTAAGAGGCACAAATCGGCACTCTGTTGTCTTGGTAATAAAAATAGATCACATCAACAAAATAAATGTATGGGTGTAGTATGGTTTGCCGGCAGTCGGGGTCCCGGCGACCAGCATACCGGCGTCAGAATCCCGACCGCCCGCATACCGACTGCTAGGTGAGTGCAAATGAGCCCCTTGCAGGCTCGATGCGCTCGTCACGCTGCGGGCACGGTGGCGCGCTACGCGTGCCAAGCTATCTATTCTCCCTCAAGAGGGGTCATGGACTCCCAAGGGGGAGAAAAGATGTCGGTATGCCAGCGGTCGGGATTCCAGCGCCGGTATGGTGGTAGCCGGGAGGCCGGCCGGCTGCAACCTGAAGACCACCCATATGTATGCATACCTTTATTTTGTTGATGTGATTTATCTTCATTACCAATACCACAGAATGCCGAGTTTCATCTCTTATATATATTTTATAAGCCCTGGCCCCACATTTAAAGATGGCAGCGCTTTAATAAGATACAGTTTCTAGGCGTCAGAGCTCAAGCTGCAAAGATTTAGGTAACAAATTTGCTTTTAATGCCCATGTGACTAATCGCATTAGGCGTGTGCTTTTTGGTGCAGACTACAGTTGGATTATCACTCTGTACAGTAAAACTGTTGTCTAGATCCACATCTGCATGATATTATCGCTACACTGACCAGGAGCCAGATTTTTTTCACATAACTATCTTGTGGGCTACAGGGATTTAGCATTAAAAGACTGGTGCATGGACAGAGGAGACAGGTTCAGGGTCTGGGTGTCCGGATCTGACTTCTGCCTGGAAACATTGCAAATTGCGAACGAGCAATGTTCGTGATGGTGATCTGCACAAATGCATGTAGGACGCATCTATCACCTACAGGTGCCTCCTGCTGCATCTGACTTTGAATTACACAGAATTGCACAGGCGCTTCCTTTTGGCTGTTCAATTCCTTCCAAACATGAATTAGGCCCCGGATGACCTACCTCCTTCCAGTAGAACGAAAGCATGGTAGAGGAAATTCTCTTCATCCTCGTACTCTTTTTATAACTTTGACCCCTCTCATTTTCTAGTGACTGGACCCACTTATATTATCAAATCAGTGGCGTCCATACTAGCAGAAATTGGCTATGCATATCTCATTTAACCAACATGAAAGCAGCAAAATATAAGATAAAAAAAATAGCACCGGTATTTTAGAAACAGTCATAAAGGTTTAATTTGGCCAAGTGAAAAGACAGCTGTGGCTGGGAGACAAAAGAACGCTTCAACCTATAAATGTTAATTCATTCTTGTTATGCTGATAGTTTTTTTATCTCAGCATTTTGTAGGTTTTTCTCGCAATCTGTCTGCAGTTCAGAATTATGTTGGCAAGGCATGAGTCTTGTAAATTTTCATATGTAATAATATAATGTATTGGTGCTGTTTGTGTCAGACAAGAACTTATTCTTGGCTCAATATCAGTAATTGCCCTAGTGCTGGTATACAACTGATTCAATGTATTTTACATTTTTAAGTTGCAGCCAGAAAGCCAGTAATGTAAAACCATCAACATCAAAATATGCCACAATCTATTTAAAAACCATTATTACACAGATTTCTGGTCCAAGTGTCCTGTTCTAAATGATTACTTCTGTGTGCTATTGCAATAGAAAAAAATGTGCATAGTAATTTTGTAGTACAATTACCAGCATTTGACTATAATTTCCGTGCTCATCTTGCTGCTGGTCAGGATCATCTACATAGGGCCTGATCTTCACCAAGCTCCACTATGGCTCTCATTCCGAGTTGTTCGCTAGGTAATTTTCTTCGCATCGCAGTGACTTTCCGCTAATTGCGCATGCGCAATGTTCGCACTGCGACTGCGCCAAGTAAATTTGCTATGCAGTTAGGTATTTTACTCACGGCATTACAAGGTTTTTTCTTCGTTCTGGTGATCGTAGTGTGATTGACAGGAAGTGGGTGTTTCTGGGCGGAAACTGGCTGTTTTATGGGTGTGTATGAAAAAACGCTGCCGTTTCTGGGAAAAACGCGGGAGTGTCTGAAGAAACGGGGGAGTGTCTGGGCGAACGCTGGGAGTGTTTGTGACGTCAAACCAGGAACGAAACTGACTGAACTGATCGCAGTTGCCGAGTAAGTGTGGAGCTACTCAGAAACTGCTAAGAAGTGTCTATTCGCAATTCTGCTAATCTTTCGTTCGCAATTTTACTATGCTAAGATTCACTCCCAGTAGGCGGCGGCTTAGCGTGTGCCAAGCTGCTAAAAGCAGCTTGCGAGCGAACAACTCGGAATGACCACCTATGAGCATTCACAGAGGTAAGCTAAATTATGCAATGATGCTGTGTACATAACCACAACATTATATACAATGGTGCACTGCTGGCATGTATGGACATTTGTGTGTGCAGTGTCTGGATCAGGTAAGAAATTACTGTTATAGCAGGAGGAGATGGATATGTAGAGACAAGGATGTGTGGGATGTTTTCCAGTATTCTGCAGTGTTGCAAAATCTAGACATAGTCATTTTTTATGAGCATAAACATGTAGAAAAAATAATAAACTCAGGAATTAAAAGACCAAAGTACTACTCACACGAAATAAATTATATTTGAAACATACACAATGGGCCCATGGAGCTATTCAGATCAGTCGCAAGTGCCGCAGACGCCCCTTAATTTCTGCTAGTGGTGAGCAGAAATGTACGAAAGTCTAGGCTTTAGGGAGCATTTTGTCAGCATTCCCGATAGATTAGACAGGTTTAACCACTTTACACATCTAAACCCAGTTCATTTTGGGGTGACATGAGCAAAAAGTCATTGAATTTTGCCCTGTCTAAAGTGATGGAAGAACAGGGGCAAGTGCAAGCGAAAAAACAATTGAATTAACTCCAATATGTATGAATATAATTTAAAAAAATCTCAAGAGTAAATGTGTGTGCAAGATTTGGTAGGCAAAATACTTCACTATTGGTAAGAATCTGGCTACACAAATACCTTGCACTTAATATTGTTTGCATATAGAGATATATGCCTAGCAACTGGGGGGCTAGGTTTAAGGATAGTGTTAGAATTGGGTTAAGGATACCTTAGAAATGCATTGTTGATATTATGACTACAGTATGTTGACATTTCATCAGTGTTTACAGGCTGAACGTCAACATGTGATTGTAAAAATAATGAACATGTTGACATTTCTTTTGGCATAACATTATCAATGTCAATATGCTTACCGGCAACATAATGTACCGAACCCTCATAGAAAAATTGCCAACTACAGCAATTACAGTTTCCTTTAATCTTATAGGGCTATATTAGTAGGTTCCAATTTGTTGGAACTGGGGTGACTTTGGCAATATAGCCACTATATTTAAAGCAGCAATTTGTTTTTAGGCAAAACCAACATGGTTTTAATTTAAAACAACTTGGCACCTAAATTTAGCAGCTACATTGCCAAAATCCCACCAGTTCCAGCAAATAAAAACTTATAACATATACCCCATAGTCTCTTGCATATATAAGTATAGCTTAATAAGGATGATTTATGATTATGTACAGTAATAGCCTGGAAATGTACTGCTTCAATACATAGAATAAAGCAGATTCCTGTGTTAGAAAAGATAGCTTGGTTCAGCAACTAAATGTACTTATTACATAGCTGGTTCAGGGGACAGATATTAATTAAAGTCAGAATTAGTGGGGATAGAATTTCAATTCTTACTGTACTAAATATCCAAAAAGGAACAAGGAATGAATGACAGCACAAACCCTAACCTTATGTACATATCTGTACTCTCAAACTGTATAACACTACGTCCACTGTTTCTTTAGCATATCCCATCCTGGCACTAAAAATACCTACATTTATCCAGGTTTCCCCTTTTTAATATTAAGAACTGTGCACACATTGTATTAATTCTCCAATATAAACTCAGCTGTGAAGCAATAGGATAGTCTTTAATTCTTGTTCCACAGTCAACCGATTTTCTAATGAAGGTAGCCTGCTCCAGGGGCAAATGCAGGATTTCTTGAGGGGGTTTCCAAATATTTGACTTAGAGCGATTTTCGCCAGTCCATGAAGTATACATGATTAGCATGTAACAAACTATAGTCTTCCCCAAACAAGTGCAGTTTATGTAATATATAGTACTTCAGACATACACAGGCCCAATGATTACAGTAAGCTGTTTACCAGATTATATCTGGGGTGATGATTGAGCACTCAGATCCATAGACACACACAGCAGACTCGGTGAAAGTCTGCTGTTACTGGGCATGTGCAGCAGCTCCATTCAGCCCTTTATACTGCATATAATGGCTGCTGGACAGACCCTGGGGAAGTGGAGTTTATGGACAACTGGACACCCCCCCCAGGATTTGCCTATGTGCTCTTTAATCAAAACAGAGATACTGTACACCAAGCACAATGGAGAATAAACTAACAGGATTCATAAATAGAACTGTAATTATAAATAATAATAAAAATACAGAATCTGTACAAATACAGGTTGAGTATCCCATATCCAAATATTCCAAAATATGTAATATTTCGAAATACAGAATTTTTTGAGTGAGACTGAGATAGTGAAACTTTTGTTTTCTGATGGCTCATTGGGGGTAATTCCAAGTTGATCGCAGCAGGAAATTTTTTAGCAGTTGGGCAAAACCATGTGCACTGCAGGGAGTGCAGATATAACATGTACAGAGAGAGTTAGATTTGGGTGGGTTATTTTGTTTCTGTGCAGGGTAAATACTGGCTGCTTTATTTTTACACTGCAATTTAGATTGCAGATTGAACACACCACACCCAAATCTATCTCTCTCTGCACATATTATATCTGCCTCCCCTGCAGTGCACATGGTTTTGCCCAATTGCTAACAAAGTTGCTGCTGCGATCAACTCAGAATTGCCCCCAATGTGCACAAACTTTGTTTAATGCACAAAGTTAATAAAAATATTGGCTAAATTACCATCGGGCTGTGTGTGTATAAGGTGTATATGAAACATAAATGCATTCCGTGCTTAGATTTGGGTCCCATCGCCATGATATCTCATTATGGTATGCAATTATTTCAAAATATGGAAAAATACGGTATCCAAAATACTTCTGGTCCCAAGCATTTTGGATATGGGATACTCAACCTGTATGTACATTGTGAAATGAATTTCCATGGACTGATGAAACAAGAAGAACTTGAAGACTATGAGCCTAATTCAGGTTATATCGCAATCATACTTAGTATGTTGTACATTTTACAAAGCATTTCCTCCATATCCCTACAAATAACAAAGGATTAAATAGTGTTGAGGTTTCCTAAAGGTTAAAAAAAGGGGCAGACTACATGGACCAAGTGGTTTTTATCTGCTGTTAAATTCTATATTTCTTAGTTGTTATGTAATTTACCATCGATACAATAAATTTTATATTTTCTATCAAATTTATGAGAGATGGATAAACTGTCTTCTGATCTTGTCAGTGCATCATAAAAATGGACCAGTTGAGAGAACGATGTATGACAATGTATTGCATGAGTTTTCGTGCTGTTGCAGAGCTAACAAAACTAATGACTAGTGAAGTAAAAAAAAAAAATTCAGCGACAGTAAGTCCAATGTAGCAGAGGCATCACTGGGCGTGGTGTCTACCAACGCGCACACTGCATAACCCCCCCCCCCGCACGCGTGCGGTGGAAGTGTGGCCAGTTAAAATGGTGCATGCCCTAACAGAGAGGGGACCAGATGTTGTGTGTAGACAATGTGTGTAGTCAATGGTATAACTTCCAGGGGCAATTGTAGTGTTTGCCTCTGGGCACCACGTATTTGGGAGTGGAGGGGGGATTAGAGAGTGAAAGACACATCTCAGTACAGAATACCAGGGCCTGTAGCCAACTGCACCCAGTATTTGTTGTATGTGCACCCATACGTTGTGATATACCCATGTGTGGTTTTTACATAGTGCATCTCCAACCCCTAAATCACTAATTCAATTGAGAAGTGGGTAAGGTGCCTCAGAGGAGACAAACGGCAGAAAAGTTCCACCAATGTGTGAGGATATTAAACTAAAGGCTAGGCCCCTGAAAAGTCACAGCTCCCATCACAAGTCACAATCACAATAGTGATCACAATCACAAGTAGCATTCATAAATCCTTCCAAGTAAAACGATCATGGAGGAATGAGTATCCCTAGGTTATAGACACGTGGCCTTCGTTGATGCTTGCAGTTTGGCTTTTTAAAATATACTGTCACTGCCCTGATTCTACTGGTGGAGTAAACAAAATAGGTCAGGAGAAACTAATTTGCTAATTATTGTGCCTAATATTGAAATGCACAATAACCTCCTAATAACCTCCTAATAATATGAATTTCACAATAAGCTAACTCCACCAATTGCTAAGTGTGTTGTACTGCATATACTGAATCTTCATTAAGTGATAGTCACAAATGTCTTTTAACTCTTTAAGTGGACAGGCATTTTAGACACTAAAAAGGTAGAAACAAATTTCAGGTCTAATTCAGACCTGATCGCTGCTGTGCGTTTTCGCACAGCAGCCAATCAGGTCTGAACTGTGCATGCACCGGCACCATAGTACGCCAGTGCATGCAAGACAGCCGATGGCCATCTCAGCCCTGCAATCGCCTCTGCCTGATTGACAGACAGAGGCGGTCGCAGGGCGGGAGGGGCCGGGCCAGCGGGGCGTAAGTCCGCCGTTTTAGGGGCGCGGTTTGGGCAATGCAGGCATGCCCGTACCGTGCGGGGGACGGGCCGCTGCCGCTGCGTGACATCACGCGCAGCCGCTGAGACCCGGACAGCAACAAGTAGCTCCCTGCCAGCGCGCAGGAGCTGCGCTGGAAGGGAGCTACTCCTCAGGTACAAAAGCATCGCAGCAGTGCAATGCTTTTATACTTGTGTGCGGGGTGGGTAGGGCCTGACATGCGGGGCAGACTGGCCCTGTGCTGGGCGCCCCCCCCCCCCCACACATGTCTGAATAACTTATCGTAACCATGCAAAATTTTAGGTCTGAATTAGGCCCATGGTGTGTTCAGTACCTGTCTCCTTATGCATGGGATTACATAGGCGCATCCTCTAGTGTTCATCCCCTAGTGTTCAGTGTCCCTGGGAGGTAGAGTTAGTATAGAGAACTGCTCCATCTTAGAGAATGTGAGTACAGTGATGGATCTTTGCGCATGTGAGAGCTGAGAGAGACTTGCAGCGTTCCTCCGCTTACTGCATGTACTACGCCTCCGAAGCTAATACAGAGCCGGGAAGTGCATCGCTTCTCCTTCACAGCAGCCGTGCAGTCCTCCACCCGTTATCACCGGAGCCATCCCCGCAGTCTTACCGAAGCCACATCAGGACACTGATAAGTACCGTCAATACCTCTGTTACCCTATATGTTATAACAGACTAATTGCATACTATTGCTGCATACTCAAGTCAGCTGTGTGTATTAAGAATAAACCCAATAGCTATTAACTCAGTAGTGTGTGGACTAACGTCACTGCACCAAGTACCACAATAGTCTGCCAACAAAAATGACCGTGGCCCACGCCTGTTGGAGGGGACCGGTTAGGACCCTGGCCAGTTGCTGAGTGGGACAAATGTCTCCTTTGTAGCTTATGATGCCACTTCCTGCTGCTATGCATAGTATTTTCCATTATTGTTTTCCCCCCATATGTGGCTATGCCTTCTTCAGTACCTGGGCCCTGTGGCTATCTCAAAAGCCCTGGATATATTAGTCACCTAACACATTTTTAATGCAGTTGGGGTGTGATAATTACTCCTCAAGTTATAATTATTCCAGATCCCTTTTCAAAAACATTTTTGTAATAGAGTAGCCAATTTACGGAGGCTGCTTTTATGGTCGAAAATTAAGGGGTCCTGGGATTCATAGATTTTGCGGGGTGCCTTTGGAAATAATTGTTTTGGGTCGATTTTATGCAATATAAGTTTTTATTAAACATGTCCATAAATGTCCAGACATCTCACCATGTATTACAGCTGTACAAATTTAAATGTGATTATATCCTTCTTCCAAAGTTTTCCTATTGTTAAGGATGCCTGTAAGGTTCAGGAAGGTATAAGCCCCATGAGTGGACTCCCTGGTATCTTAAATGACAATTTCAGTCTGGTAAAGCTCTTAATCCTGAGCTGATATTTACTACTTTAAAAGTCTTGTTGTTTTCATATAACACTTATACAGTAAATTCCTGCTCTGAAAGATTACTATATATTTTTGGAATAAAATTGGGATTATTGAATAAGCTTTTAAACAACTTTCCTATTCTAGTGAACATCAGTGGATGTGTTATTACCTACTGTGTCATAAACTATCCCACTGGTTTTCAAATCTCTTAAAGCCCTGGCTTAACATATATGAGACAGGTTGATTCATACATATACAGTAGCTTATGAAATCTGATGGTCCAATTATTAAAAACAGTGACAAAGTGTTAAAACTAGCCCAGCCACCCACAGACCATATTCTGTAACAAACTGCACATTTAATTTTGAAGCCCCGAGGTTTACATGAAACTATTGTAGCAGCATCGCTGTCCTAAAATGCATACAGTGTTTAACAATTTTCCTCAACTGCTTCTGTTAAAGGTTCTGTACTGTAATATTACAATATGAAGGTGAACATATGTTTAAGATAGATATTTTGTATTATTATTATTATTATTATTTTTTTGTATTATTTTGTGTTCCTTACACAAACCTCAGTGCTGTGGTAATGTTTTATTTTAACCTAATATGTCTTACTCCTTTTGCTGATCTTCCACATATGGTCTGAAGATTACTACAGTATCTCTACTGTAAAGGACTGCCTATATTCACTCCCGTATAATATGAGTGTCTGTCCAGGAATCAATTTATTTTCTGTAGCATTAAACACTAACCCCTCTATTACTGCCTTTTCTTTCACCAGATCCAGGTGCTTATAGGTATTACAGAACCATACATCACAAACATCGTTCAATTACTGAAGGTGAAAGTACAAATCGTCCTTGCTGTATTTCTCCACGTGATTTGTTAACTAATTTGGCCCAGTATGTATGTATATATATATATAAGTGTGTGTGTGTGTGTGTGTGTGTGTGTGTGTGTGTGTGTGTGTGTGTGTGTGTGTTAAAAGCCCTCACTCACTCACTCACTTAGACTCATCACTAATTCTCTTACTACCCGATATGTTAGGAAGCTTAACATACTGTAGGTATTCTTCAGGTGAGAAATAGGAAAAGTACGTAATTCGAATTTTAATAAACCTCACCTAAGGGGATGGAAAGGGGGTTGGCATAATGACATCATTGCTGATGCATGGCTTGCGTTGCCTGAACAATAATGCCCAAACTGACAAGCGGATCAAAATTTGGATTGCACCTCCAGTGTGTAGAATTTAATAATGTGTGTGTTTGTAAACAAAATACGATCAAAATAGCAAAATGGTGACCATTTTCTACTAGATCAATGGAAAAACTGCTGTGTTATGCATTGCGTCTTTGTAAAAATGTGAAATGTTTTTGTGGAATAATGTTATGTTTTCCCATTTTAAATCTTTTATCTGTTAAATTATTATCCTTTGTTCATTACTATTAAAGCCATAAATGGCCCACTTCCATATTTGTCAGTGAACCAATAACAGGTAATGTCTAATATATTGCCTAGAACAAAACCAAAATGATGGCCCTGGTTATCAGTTATTTTACTCACAATATTTTAATGTTCACAATAAAAAAAACACTGGGGGTAATTCAAAGTTGATCGCATCAGCAAATTTGTTAGCAGTTGGGCAATACCATGTGCACTGCAAGTGTTGCAGATATAACATTTGCAGAGAGAGTTAGATTTGGGTGGGTTATATTGTTTCTGTGCAGGGAAAATACTGGCTGCTTTATTTTTACACTGCAAATTACAGTAGATTTCAGTTTGAACACACCCCACCCAAATCTAACTCTCTCTGCACATGTTATATCTGCCCCCCTGCAGTGCACATGGTTTTGCCCAACTGCTAACACATTTGCTGTTGCGATCAACTCTGACTTAGGCCCACTGTTCAGTATTCTAATACATAAACTCTAAAAAAAATGTAGGTTTAAAACACATAAAAAATATAATACTGTATATCCCGTAAATGTACATGCACAGCAAGGTAAATTTGAACAATGGAATAACGTTAGACGTCTTAGTATGTACAGACTCTTTGATATTGGTAGTTTGAAAAATCAAATTCCATGGACTAATCCACCATTAAACGTCTATTCCTGGCCACGCACAACATTAGTGAATTATTAGTGGGTTAGTAAACTGATATTAATAGCTCCTTATTCTTTAAATAGTACTTTGGCAATGAAACACCCATGCAGAAATACAATCAAATAACTCCCGGCTGCATGTGCGACACTACTATGATGCAGCCTTTTCGCAGCCTTCCCCGGAGGGATCTATTCACAGTCACTGCAAGCCCTCTCAGGACCAATAAAAGGAATAACAGCTGGAAAGATGTAATTTCTTAACACATTTCCCCACCTCAATTTAATACCAGCGGCTTCCTCAAAATATATGATTACATTAGCTATAACATTTGCAAATGACTAAAGAAAGGGAGTGATAGTGTAGTGTGGCATAAAAAACCCCAAACACTTAGGTAAGAATGGCAATAATCAATAAAAAATACAGTTTAATCCCCATATTATTTGTCCACATTTTGTATAGGTGCCAGCTGTACCAGGTTCGCAGGATTGGTCCCAGTTCATAAAGATATTTTTGCTGGAATTATTTTTAGTCTTGACATTGTATTTTACTATAGGTACAGCAACTGTTTTTCTGGGGATGAAGTGTAGTGTTATACTTGATAAGCATATAATACAGCACCATATACACTGTACAGACACACATAGTGAAGAAAGAACATTTGCCATGTGTCTTTTTTGGACTATCACAAGGACATTAATAATACAGTAGAAATAAGCAAGTCTGCCCTGACTTCTGACTGCATGTTATGGTTTACCATTGCCTGAAAAATTTCACAGAGAACATTTTGTATACTGAATATTAGATACATTAAAGTGACATAACAACAGAATACACCTAACTTCTACTCACCTTGTGCACTCTGCTTTATCTCCTGTCCTCTCTATAACAGTAGAGGAAATGTTTAGTTAGAGGAATAAAAAGAATATTTTGTTATATGTAAGATGAATCTGTTAGGCAGTCTTGTAAACATTTGATGAGTGAACTATTGCAGGGTGCATTAAATCACATACCGTAGATGTAATGCCACAGAAATACTGAATATTACACCTACTTCTGTATGATAGTTTAGGGTAACTTGATTACAATATTTTGTTTTCCTGAGTATATAACTGTATATAAAATATAACTTAATGTAAATACATCCTTTTTTATTTATTATTTTTTGGGCCTAGTTTTATTTTTTATTATAGGTAAAATATTTACTTAAGGTTAGTAAACTATGAAATGGAGGAATTTAATTAGTGAGTTTGTGAGCGATGCACAATGAATGGGAAATAACACCTGTAATGATTCCATCCTGCACTTACAGATGGAGCCATCTTTATCTTGGCCTTTAATAGGATTAATTAAACCAGGTCAATCAGACTTAATCCACTGATGTATTGTTCTCTGTATTGTATTGCAGCTGAGAACAATAGATGAAGAGATTATGTTAATAACCCATGGTGTGCCTAGGCACAGCAAAGAAGTCAAGATACATGTGGATCCATCTGTAGATACCACAATCCAAGACAGCTGGGTTGTGACGGTTGCACACTTTGGTCACTTAGGATACATACAGTTTGCCATTAATTCTGCGACCATGAAAGAAGTTAAAGGAGTCTTTACATTCTCCACCCAAGTATTAATATTTTGCACTTACTTAAACGTAGGTATGTAGCATTGACCTCATAGGTGTCACAATCCTGACTGTAGGTTTATATTTGGTGACTTACCCCTGCCATCTGTCCTGGATCCTGTGTCTTTTCACTCACGGAGTTAAACAGCTTGTCAGCACTATGAGTTTTCCTGAGTTCTCTGCCTGAGAGGTAATCAGCTCCACCTGTGGTGATCTCCTGTGTGAGGCTGAATTCAGTAATCTAAAAGCAAGCATCCTGTGTTTTGCAGAAGTCCAGGCTTCAGTGTTCTCTTGGCCTGCTAGGCCTCATCCTACATCACAGCCTTGGCTAGAGTAGTCACATGACAGTGACATCACCTAATCCTGCCCACCAATCATCAAGGACCAGGAAGTATAAATCAGGAGGCTGAGTTGGAATCTGGGCCAGTTCCTTGTGTCACATACAGCCTTGTGTGGGTCTTAAGCTGAGCTCCCTAAAGGTAACCTTTGTACCTAAGTTCCTGTGGAAACTCTGTTCCCTTGTTACCGTTTGGTTTATTTGTGTGTTGCCATTTGATTTCACCATTTCCCTGAGTCTCAATGTAAAGGTACAGCTGCAATGTTTCGTCTTAAAGGCACAGTACTGAATTCCGTGTTCTCCACTGAAAACCACAGCTGTCGTGTTTCAGTTTTACTACTGTTGTAGTTGGGATCTCCAGGGCTCAGTACCTCGTGCCTCAGCACCTCCGTGCTTCCAGCACCTCCGTGCCTCAGCACCTCCGTGCTTCCAGCACCTCAGTATCTCCGTGACTCAGCATCTCCGTGCCTCAGCACCTCAGTGCCTCAGCATCTCCGTGCCTCAGTGCCTCAGCACCTCCGTGCTTCCAGCACCTCCGTGCATCAGTACCTCCGTGCCTCCGTACCTCCATGCCTCAGTACCTCCGTGCCTCAGTACCTCCGTGCTTCCAGCACCTCCGTGCCACAGCACCTCCATGCCACAGCACCTCCGAGCCTCAGCACCTCCGTGCCTCAGCTCCATGCCACAGCACCTCCGTGCCTCAGCACCCCTACGCACCCCAGTGCCTCCACGCACCTCAGTGCCCCCACGCACCTCAGTGCCCCCACGTACCTCAGTGTCTCCAAGCACCTCAGTGTCTCCAAGCACCTCAGTGCCTCCAAGCACCTCAGTGCCTCCAAGTACCTCAGTGCCTCCAAGCACCTCAGTGTCTCCAAGCACCTCAGTGTCTCCAAGCACCTCAGTGTCTCCAAGCACCTCAGTGTCACCAAGCACCCCGTGCCCTTTAGCACAGTTGAACCTGGTATTCTTCACTGATTCATCAGCGCCTTTCCAGTTCTGTCTTTCAGGAGACCTTCAGCGCCCCCACGTGCTTCCTGTCTGCCGACCTAATCCTGTATGAGGAGAGCCTAGATTTGGCCATCTCTGCCGCGGTTCCTCTTCCCAGTCATCAGAAGAATACTCGAGTCCACAACATCTCCAAACCAGGTCAGTGGTAGTATTCACATAATCCTCCAGTCGCCCGCACAGACTTCACTACACCGGGTTCACAAAAACCTCAGTCATGACAGTAGGAACTGGCCACATGGACCCGGCCGAAAGTGTTTGTCTGACGCATGACCTCCTAAGCAATATTGCAGGACGCTTGGAAGGTCTGGAGTCGACTCAGCATCGATTGGCACAGTGTCTGCAGCGGAATTCGTCCTCCAGAGATTCTATGACCTTCTGCTCTAAGACTCCTGACCAACTGCAGATTTTCTACCAGATGTTACTACAGTTACAAGAACTTTTGACTAGTATTCTCTCTGTGATGCCTGATCTCCTCAGGAATACTACCAACGTTGTTGATCCTGTTTTGTCCCATCCAGTTAATAGAGTCTCTTCCTCTGCGCAAGGGAAAGTTTTTCATCAGAGCTATCCACGGCCCAAGCTCTCTGAAGCTGAACGTCAGCGGCGTAAGGAGCTACATCTCTGTCTTTACTGTGGAAATTCTGGTCATTTTGTTAAAGACTGCATTCTTCGCAAGCCAGGTAATAGTGACAAATCTCAGTATCATAGTGCTCATGTCTACAAGTCATCCACAGTATCCGATCCTTCTGCTGCTGACGGGGGTATCAAGAAGGCTACTCTTCTGAGAGAGACTCAAATTTATGACTGGGGTCCGGTGGTTAAAAGACCTTATCCCAAGTTGGGTGTCCAGAGAAGAATGTTCAAGCCATTTACAGTCACAGAGGAGTCCGTGTCCACAGCCCCAGGAGGGGCGTCTTCAGAGCGTCCAGCCCCAGGAGGGGCGTTTTCAGAGCGTCCAGCCCCAGGAGGGGCGTCTTCAGAGCGTCCAGCCCCAGGAGGGGCGTCTTCAGAGCATCCAGCCCCAGGAGGGGCGTCTTCAGAGCGTCCAGCCCCAGGAGGGGCGTCTTCAGAGCGTCCAGCCCCAGAGAGTCTTCAGAGTGCTGCCCAGTCAGTGAGTCTTCAGAGTGCTGCCCAGCCAGTGAGTCTTCAGAGTGCTGCCCAGCCAGAGAGTCTACAGAGTGCTGCCCAGCCAGAGATTCTACAGAGTGCTGCCCAGCCAGAGATTCTACAGAGTGCTGCCCAGCCAGAGATTCTACAGAGTGCTGCCCAGCCAGAGATTCTACAGAGTGCTGCCCAGCCAGAGATTCTACAGAGTGCTGCCCAGCCAGAGATTCTACAGAGTGCTGCCCAGCCCCATGAAGAGGGGGCTCTTGCCTCAGCCCAGCCCCGTGAAGAGGGGGCTCTTGCCTCAGCCCAGCCCCGTGAAGAGGGGGCTCTTGCCTCAGCCCAGCCCCGTGAAGTGGGGGCTCTTGCCTCAGCCCAGCCCTGTGAAGAAAGGGCTCAGCCCGTCCCGGTTCCAGCCGGTCCAGCAATACTCCAGGCCCTGCCTGGTCAGTCCGTCCCGGTTCCAGACGGTCCAGCAATATTCCAGGCCCTGCCTGGTCAGTCCGTCCCGGTTCCAGCCGGTCCAGCAATACTCCAGGCTCCGCCTGGTCAGTCCGTCCCGGTTCCAGCCGGTCCAGCAATACTCCAGGCTCCGCCTGGTCAGTCCGTCCCGGTTCCAGCCGGTCCATCAATACGCCAGGCTCCGCCTGGTCAGTCCGTTCCGGTTCCAGCCGGTCCAGCAATACTCCAGGACCAGCCTGGTCCGTCTCCTTTGGCTCCAGCCAATTCAAGTATCCTCGGATCCAATCCAGTCCTACTCATCCAGCCAAAGCTTTCTTCAGTTTCATCCTCTAAGCCTGCCAAAGATAGTCCAAGTATCTCCTTCCGTAGGAATCCGACCATTCAGGTTGGTCATGTAGGAGTCTCTCCTAGCTCAATACTAAGTTCTCCGCCAAAGAATTTAAAGTTACAGTGCACTTCTAGGTCATTTTCAAACTGTGTATCTAAAGGAGATTCGTATTTTCCGTTAGACTTGGACTTAGACTCTGAATTTGATCCAGTTTATGATGCTACTCCTTTCCTGGGAGGTGCTGTTCCTTCCTGTTATGCTTCCATGCATGAAGAGGTTCCAGAATCACCAAAAAGCTCTACAGGTCTCTGTATGAAAAGTCCTCGTTATAGAACAAGATTTAATTTAAGCCTCAGTGGAGTGCTAGCTTCGAAAGCACAATCTTCTCGCACTACAAAACGAGGAGAGGAACCTTCTACAGTTTATTCCTCAGTCCTTTCGGATGAAGGAAATTCCAGTCTTGTCTATGATGGATGGTCTACCTGTTCTGAAGATGAAGATCAGGAAGACTTCTAAAGAATCCAGCTTAAGTTTTGTTCTGGACCCTCTGGTTTCCACTTTTTAGAAGCTTTGTGTACAAGTTATTCATCAAGTTCCTCTAAGATTCAAGATGGGTGTCCGGAGTCCACCCTTGAAGAGGGGGATACTGTCACAATCCTGACCGTAGGTTTATATTTGGTGACTTACCCCTGCCATCTGTCCTGGATCCTGTGTCTTTTCACTCACGGAGTTAAACAGCTTGTCAGCACTATGAGTTTTCCTGAGTTCTCTGCCTGAGAGGTAATCAGCTCCACCTGTGGTGATCTCCTGTGTGAGGCTGAATTCAGTAATCTAAAAGCAAGCATCCTGTGTTTTGCAGAAGTCCAGGCTTCAGTGTTCTCTTGGCCTGCTAGGCCTCATCCTACATCACAGCCTTGGCTAGAGTAGTCACATGACAGTGACATCACCTAATCCTGCCCACCAATCATCAAGGACCAGGAAGTATAAATCAGGAGGCTGAGTTGGAATCTGGGCCAGTTCCTTGTGTCACATACAGCCTTGTGTGGGTCTTAAGCTGAGCTCCCTAAAGGTAACCTTTGTACCTAAGTTCCTGTGGAAACTCTGTTCCCTTGTTACCGTTTGGTTTATTTGTGTGTTGCCATTTGATTTCACCATTTCCCTGAGTCTCAATGTAAAGGTACAGCTGCAATGTTTCGTCTTAAAGGCACAGTACTGAATTCCGTGTTCTCCACTGAAAACCACAGCTGTCGTGTTTCAGTTTTACTACTGTTGTAGTTGGGATCTCCAGGGCTCAGTACCTCGTGCCTCAGCACCTCCGTGCTTCCAGCACCTCCGTGCCTCAGCACCTCCGTGCTTCCAGCACCTCAGTATCTCCGTGACTCAGCATCTCCGTGCCTCAGCACCTCAGTGCCTCAGCATCTCCGTGCCTCAGTGCCTCAGCACCTCCGTGCTTCCAGCACCTCCGTGCATCAGTACCTCCGTGCCTCCGTACCTCCGTGCCTCAGTACCTCCGTGCCTCAGTACCTCCGTGCTTCCAGCACCTCCGTGCCACAGCACCTCCGTGCCACAGCACCTCCGAGCCTCAGTACCTCCGTGCCTCAGCTCCGTGCCACAGCACCTCCGTGCCACAGCACCTCCGCGCCTCAGCACCCCTACGCACCCCAGTGCCTCCACGCACCTCAGTGCCCCCACGCACCTCAGTGCCCCCACGTACCTCAGTGTCTCCAAGCACCTCAGTGTCTCCAAGCACCTCAGTGCCTCCAAGCACCTCAGTGCCTCCAAGCACCTCAGTGCCTCCAAGCACCTCAGTGCCTCCAAGCACCTCAGTGTCTCCAAGCACCTCAGTGTCTCCAAGCACCTCAGTGTCTCCAAGCACCTCAGTGTCACCAAGCACCCCGTGCCCTTTAGCACAGTTGAACCTGGTATTCTTCACTGATTCATCAGCGCCTTTCCAGTTCTGTCTTTCAGGAGACCTTCAGCGCCCCCACGTGCTTCCTGTCTGCCGACCTAATCCTGTATGAGGAGAGCCTAGATTCGGCCATCTCTGCCGCGGTTCCTCTTCCCAGTCATCAGAAGAATACTCGAGTCCACAACATCTCCAAACCAGGTCAGTGGTAGTATTCACATAATCCTCCAGTTGCCCGCACAGACTTCACTACACCGGGTTCACAAAAACCTCAGTCATGACAATAGGCTCACAAGTTCCACAAGAAACACGTAGAATATGCCAGATTAAGATGTATTTATATTGAAAAATATTTCCAGGGTTTGGTGAGAGAAAAGAATATTACAATCACTGGGAAACAGATTATATTGAAAAATTATTTCATAAACTAAAATAAGGCATAACTCAAAAATACCGATTTTATGACAAAGACCTTAAGAATTTCCATTGTGGGGATTTCACATAGATAACAGATATGGAGCATCCTCAATGCTTAGTTGTCCTCAAAAGATGCAGACTACATTCAGTTAAACAGACATTTTTATCCTTGGCCTTCACCTTTGGGATTTAGCTCTCTTGTTGCTAGACATTAATGAATCAGCCACTGACTCCTTAGTAACTGTCTCTCAGAAGATGGGGGGAAGGGGTTGGCACAGCACAGATGGACAAAAAATATTTTTAGAGGTGACCCATTCATAAACTTTTCCAAGTCTGGAGTACATAGTTTGAATATAGAACCTTTTATGACTGGTACAAGATCATTATCTCGCTTCTTTAACTTAAAAAAAGCCCATACACTATCCATTCTTCCAGGCCTGTAGATAGACCATGTTAAAACAGGACACAGCATTTCAGCCATTTTGATATACAAAAATCAAGTCACACCTATGTCTATAGAATACCATTGTTTTATACATACAGTACACTTACATAAAATATCATTTCTGGTAATTACAGTACTTCTGACTCTAATGGCTACAACCCCATTGTAAAAATAAAGTAATGTTAGAAAATGTTTCCTACATTAACATAGTTAAATGAACTTTTCATTATATGTCCATATACAGTTATTAGTTTCACACACAATGTAATGTAAGGTACAGTTTGCCAGGCCCACAAACTAAACAAGATGTAAACTAGCCAGGCATACAGTACATCAGAAAGGTGCTCCTGTTACATTTCCACTAGGTACAGATACTGTATGTCCACTTACATCTAGACTCCCTGTACGTTAAACAGCCCATCTAGACACACTATGCAGTGGTATGACTCGGTAGCGCAGAATGTTTTTTATGTGAGATTTTTCCATTAAAATGCATATTATTCGCAAAAAATGTGAATAGGACACACAGGCAGCTTAAGCCGATTAAAGTGATATGTGGCATGCCTATATTCTGTGTGCGACTGTGGCTGTATGCTAGAAAACACTGTAACATACAATTTTTTGGGGTAACTAGTGCAGCGAGCCTGGGCGGGAACTTGCTCCTCGCTGCCAGTATTCCAGCAGATGGGATGACGCTGTTGATATGCTGACAGCCAGCATCTGTCTGTCTGTATTACATACCATCCCCGTCTCTGCTACATACCTTCTGATTATAGATTAATTGCTTGTTCTGCAGTTTATATGTATTATGTATTGTATTATTAGGTGATGAGTTCACTGTCTTCCGGCACCCCATGGGTGGAGAGGTTATAACTCTATGTCTGCTGTAGGCATGAGACATTGCGAGTGTTGACTTGGTCACAGGTCAGTGATGTCAGATGGAATATGACAGCAGTGTGGGGACATTATGTGTATTAAAAGGCACAGGATGCTTATTCTTCATTCTGTATCTCTAATGATGGTTTATAAATGCAATTGAATATACACTGGAAATGAGGAAATACAATAGCACAGTTTGCTTATTTAACCTGGTTTTAAGGTCCTGTAAGTACCACCTGACTGTATATCATTGTTGTGAACCAGCTGGTAGGCACCATGGCATAACTTATATGTAAGTCTAGTGCAAATTTATTAATGACAGCATTTTTTTAAAGAGTATATGTGCTAAAGAACTGCTATCAGTGGTTTGCAATCTAGCAACAATTTTTCAACCATCTGCATGCCTAAATCACTTAAATAATTTTAGAAAATGATGTTATTATCCCACAATAATGAATATGAAATGTAATAGTATTAGAAATTGACTAGACATTGCTCCTCACATTAGCTTATTTTCTTTTTATTATGTGTCAAATATACAGATATTACTGTATCAAGCAATATAGCAGATGTAAAAGGCTCTCTGTAGTATCTTTGTGACCCTTTTGTGTCTTAGAATACTCAAGGTAAAAGGAAAGATTAATGTTAAGTTGTAAATAGCAAACATTATTTTACACAACAATCTAGCTAACAGCCCGACATGAAGAAGATTAGTTTCTATAGGCAGGTCACTGTATTTACAATAATTCACCCTACTATAGAGCCAGAGATGGATAAAATACCAATGTCGTACATGAGGCAGTGGGCATGCATTGCACATATGTTGCGGTGGGTTTGCTACAGCAGTCACAGTGAGGATTTATTTACAAAGTGATTGACAGGGAGAATTTGTGGGCAGTAGCGAGGGAAGCCACTGAAGCACGGGCATGTTGCGACCATTTTGGGGCATGTTACAGCTTGCAGCTGGGATCCCATAAAATGGCTATGGCATCTTAATGGCAAGGGATATGCTGCGCAATTCCACAACTCAAATCACTTTTACACCCTTCTCCCTTGGGTAGCGGAAGATATCATGGCCATTGGTGTTGCTAAATGCATTTTATGTTGGGCATGACACTGAAAGCCATTGTTTCTCCCATTCGCATAGTATTACACATAGTACATAGCCCAACTCATACTGATTTTGATTGTTGAGCACTGAGATCAGCACAAAACCAGCAGTGTACCTGGAGGTGAGGTGTTTGCTGCAATGATGCTGGCAGGCGGTAATACAGCACTGCCATGTCATCAGCTAGCTCTTAAGGGCCCCATACACTAGGATGATAATGCCTGATTTCATCCGATTTCAGGCATTCAGCCCGATATATCGGATAAAATCGGGCATTTTGGAGGTATTTCCGATCCGATGTGCATTCCCGTGAGCATCAGATCGGATCCTCCAGATTGAATGTTCTGCACATTCAATCATGTCCGAACCCGCAGGCATGGCTGGGATCGCCCAGGATTGCCCAAGATACATTGTATGCAAAAAGACAGCATACGATGTATCTTGGGCGATCCTGCCCTCAAGGAGGCTGCCGGGGTGATCGCCGGCGACATGTCAGGCGGACATGTTGCATAAGTGTATAGGGCCCTTTAGACATAGCAGTTGTGACAAGAGGAGCAGCAGACAGAGCAAATAGGGTTCTCAGGCATGAAGGAACCAGGTAGCCCATTCACCAGCATCACCCTATGCATTTCTTTTTGTCAGGGCAGTGCGCATGATTTCATTATGTACATGTCACTGCAGCAGAAGAACAGAGGAGGAGCCAATGCCACAAAGAGAAGCAGTTAGAAGATACAAGGAGGGTAAATATGGTTGCTGTAGAAATAGGGGAGGGGGCTGAAGCCATGTAGAGACAGAGGTGGGGGGACCTGAGGCTATGAAGAAAGGGGGACTTGAGGCCTTGGAGATATACAGGAGGAGGAGCTGAGGCCATGGAGAGACACAGGAGGAGGAGCTTAGGCCATGGAGAGACACAGGGGGAGGAGCTGGGGCTATGTGGAAACACAGGGGGGAGCTGCAGTGGAGGAAAGCTGTGGCTACGGAGAGACACAGGGGAGGAGGGATCTTCCATCTATCAAAGGAGGATCAATTTCTTCAGAGGTTCACCATTAAAGAGAAACCACCATATAGGTAAGAGAAGTCTCAAGCTGACAGGCCTGATTTAGGAGAAGGGGGCCTGGTATGAGTATATCAGTCCTCAAGATTTCTGTTGCTGACCCTGGCTGGAACTATACTCTTCTAGAACTGTACTGCAAGTACTTACATACCTGTAGATTGCCAGATAAAATATTCTCAGTCTCACTTGGAGCTATTGAAGTGAATTTGGCATTCATTTAGATCTCATGTGTAATATTCTGTGAAAGGATGTTGGGGGACAATGTAATGTGGAAAAATCAGCTATTAAAAGCTTAAATGTAAGGCAATTGCAAACTTAAATTAGAAATAACATGCCTGCACTTATTCATGCTACAGGCTACAGCCAATTGTTGTTTTCCTTCATTATCATATAATTACAATCTATTACATGAAGTATATATTTTACTTTAGTAGATTTCAGTAAACATGCTCTTGCTGGCACAATTCTATTGCACAATATGGGTCATTGAGACATATACATTTACATTATCTTCTTTTATACAGCCGAATCCTATAATAAACAGTGATTTCATTGGGGCATAAATTTAATTACATGCACTGAATATATAAACTGCAGGAAAGCAAATTTATGTTACTGGAATTTTGCATCATTTAAAGCAATAAACATTTGCATTACCAGCAGAATGAATTTATACTGGTTAATGTTTCAAAATTGTTTTGCCCTGGTAACGATGCATAAAAAGCACACGGAGCCGGAGTTCATAATATAAGTTTAATTGCATGATTCTTTTTTACACTTGTTTCGGTCTCCCATTTTTATCCAGGTCACCACTCCCCACTCTTTCATAGTGTTTGTAGCAATATGTTTGGAACCTGTGTATCCCCCTCCCCAAAACTTCAGGAATTCTAACATTAGATCATCTCTTTTTGCCTTCATATAACCATCCACTCATTTATGTATGTATTATTTATCAAGCCATCCTAATTCCAGACCTCACATCAATGTATTCACTCTTTGGAATATACCCAATTTGTAATTATTGTAATTTTTTCAGGAACTGCTATTGTGGCACCCTGGAAAGTGGGTCTGCAGCAGTGAAGGTGAAGTGCTGGCACAGCGGGGGTTAAGGATGGACCCTAGTCTGATCACATGGTACAGATGCTGATTGCAGATTAGACAAGACAGCCTGGGAGCAAAGGAGAAATGTGGGAAGACGAAGAAGGAGTCTGATGGAAGTGTTTGGAGGTGCTGGATACGCTGAGTGAGGAGCGGAGCAGAAACTGAGTACCAGATGCCAACTGCATGGTAATGCTGGGTGGTGAGAGCAGCTCTGCAGAGCAGGAGCAATGGGATGCTACCAGAAAGCAGAGAGCTGGGTTTTGCATTTTTGGAATGATCCAATGTGATGTGAACTGTAGTCAGTTGTCCTCTCTTTATCTTTTTTTGTTTTTCTTGTGATTATCTAATATTATTCCAATTAACCAATCATCATCGTCAATCCACAGTTCATTGCATCTCAATAAAAAGACATCCTGTTGCAATTGCTGACTCACTCCTGTTTCATATCAATCTATCCTACCTCTTATGAGAAAGGTACTACACAACAAGATACGGGGAAGAACAAGGGAAAAGTCTTTCACATAGCCATCCAACCCCTGGGGTTACCTCCCCAAACCACTTAGACATACCTGCCAACCCCGGGATGTTACAATATAATAGACCTCATCCTGTTGTAATACTGTAACACAGCATATTTTACTACTTACTGAGTATGCTACAGAATATAGCTAGATGTGCCACTACTACTACTTTCTAATAATGTGACATTAGTGAAAAGTTCAGTAATGACAGGTTGTAGCCACAAATTCTCAATAAAAGACTGTGTACAAAAAAATATAAATGGTAAATCAAGTGGACATAAAGAATTAACTGCTGTAAAATAACTATATACAGTGTACAAAACATGTTGCAACCATTATAAAAAAATATAATAATAATAATAATAATAATAATAAAAAAATAATATTATAGGGATAATCCTGAATTTATTAAAATGGTGCAAATTGTCATAATTTTATGTTTATTAATCAGATATGGGATGATGCAGAGTTGAACTTAAGTTGGCTGTAATACACCCAGGTTGTGTGCACAGATAAAATTGGATGCCTACTCATATGCAGAATAGTGGGATCCGGTCTGAAGATCGACAGTGTATAGGTCGACAATGTTTAGGTCGACCACTATAGGTCGACAGTCACTAGGTCGACATGGATGGAAGGTCAACAGGGTTTCTAGGTCGCCATGTGCTAGGTCGACAGGTCTAAAGGTCGACATGAGTTTTTCACATTTTTTTTCTTTTTTTGAATTTTTTCATACTTAACGATCCACGTGGACTACGATTGGAACGGTAAAGTGTGCCGAGCGAAGCGGTAGCGGAGCGAAGGCACCATGCCCGAAGCATGGCGAGCGAAGCGAGCCATGCGAGGGGACGTGGTGCACTAATTTGGGATCCCGGTCACTCTACGAAGAAAACGACACAAAAAAAAAATCCTCATGTCGACATTTAGACCCGTCGACCTAGCACATGTCGACCTAGAAACCCTGTCGACCTTCCATCCATGTCGACCTAGTGACTGTCGACCTATAGTGGTCGACCTAAACATTGTCGACCTAGACACTGTCGATTTGATGAACCACACCCCAGAATAGTATCCCACCCGTATGCACCCATGTGGTTTCATAGCCACCATCATTTTGAAAATGAACTTTCAGTAGTGATATGCCTACATACAGACATTTCTTCATGTACACTTAATTCAGCATAGCCTACAGTTGTGTCAAATTACCACCCAGTTACTCCCCTTCTGGAGCATTGTGTACATCTGAATTTCCCATATAGTGTGCTCAGCTATTATATAATGCAAACATGCACAAGATGTTCAGTGTACAGTAACTGGGGCTAGGAAAAGTGGCATTTGGGAATGCTTTGAGCAGCATTCATTGGGTTAGTCTCTCTCCTTGTAGGCGTGCTCTTCCATCTCTGTTCCTCACAGACAATAGTATTTTGGTGCACTATACTCTCTCCAAACTGGAGACCCAAAGCATAGCCTGCCTTCCCAGCACTGTCAGTAATCAGCCTACCCCTGGTGATTGACCATGCCACACTAAAGCTGGCCATACACTTAAAGATTTATTGTCAGATCTGGATGGTTGGACCGAAAAATCTGGTAATGTATTGGAGCAAATGACAATTGATCATTGTTCTCCTAAATGCCAGAAAACTGACAAAAACAATGGATTTAACCAATATGCCTGATTGACCACTTTTGTCTGTTTTCCAGTATTTGGGAGCAAATGGTCAAATGTCATTTGCTCCCATACTTTACCAGATTTTTCATTCCAAACCAGCCAGATTGGACAATAAATCTTCAAGTGTATGGCCAGCTTAAGTCCTGCTTACAGTTGAATTAAAGAAGAAAATTCTGAAGCACACCCAAATGATAAACCTAACCTGAATAAACTAGTGTCAAATATAGGACAGAGAAGCCACATTTTTAGTGCCCATCTATTACGTTTGCAATGCCTGTATGTGTTGTAATGGTGGTTGTAGCCTGTAAATATTTTTCCTTTTTATTGTTCAGCATCTGGCACCCAAAGAGAAAAACTGAACTGACTTCTATTAAACTCTGCATCAGCCCCATACTGTAATTGCAATCCACCAGGTTTTGTTTCTTGTTGGATTCTTTATTTTCTTTATTACTTTGTCCCCAAAAATATTGTTCCCTTTTCAAAGCACAATGCGCTATCATGGGAGTCAATGAAACCATTACTGTACATGGAAAACCTACTTTCATCAAAGTCAATGGACAATGAAAAAACAAATACTGGAACTGTTTCCTAGGTAAAGTAGCTGCAACCAATGTATTCCTGAGGTTCTATCCTAAACCTTTGTATTATATAAATATATAAGAGAAAGACTTAGACAATATTATCTACATAATAATAATAATAATAATAATAATAATAATATATGTGGACCAAACAATCCATATTAAATTCACAAATATTAATGAGTTCCACGCTGTCTTATTGTAACCATATTATATTTGCGTGAACTAATCATTTGTGCCCCACACTAATATGCAGCAAAAATCTTCTTACAGTATTAACATCGAAGAAAAAAGGGTACACTGTGTCACACAGCAAAAAGAAAATGCAGGGGCACTCTCTAACCACTAAGAACTCTGGTAATCAGAACAATTATAATAAGCTCTACAATTAAAGATGGCATGAAATTAAGGTTCTTTGTACAATTTTGGACAAAAATGTGGGCCAATCTATCACAGCCAGATGGCCTCATCATAGTTCCCATTTTAATATGTATACAACAAAGGGCAGGAGGGTGGTGTGCTAGTCCAGATAAAAGGCATCTCTAGCTTCACATACACAATTAAATAGTAAAAGGGGTGTTGGACTGCACACCCTAATTTTAGTCCAGCCAACCCTTTTACTCTGCCCTTCTATCTAAACTAGCATCCCATCTACCTGCCACTGGGTGTTTTCAATTAGTATGGGTCCTTGCATTTGCTGTCTACATATTAGAACGGGCTTTATGAATACCTGCATAAATCTATATAATATGTCAGTATTAGGGATGTTAGGCCATGGTAGATGGGTTCACATTTTTTGGCAAAATTGTGCTAAAACCCTTAATCTCCCCCCATCTTAAATTGTAGAGTTTATTGTAATTGTTCTGATTACCGGTGTTCTTAGTGCTTAGAGTGTGTAACTGCATTTTCTTTTTTTCAGTACAGTATTTACATCAAGAAATGTTTTCAGTAAAAATAATCATTTTACAACTTGATTGTACTCAATGGAGAAAAAAGATAAAACATGTGATACTGTGTTCATTACCTACACTCACACATTTTGTGTTCTTTACCCTTTTGTACAATACAATTATTTGTAAAAGGATCATATTACTGAAAACAGTTTTTGATGCATTTTTGTTTATTTTATGTTGTATAGTGGTGTGGTTCTCAAATGACACCAGGTCTGAATCAGATGTGATACTTTACAGTGACAGAACTAAGAGCTGTCCTAAGTGTAGCAGCCACCCACAAGTGAACAGAGATGCCCACCAAAGCCATTTCAACATGCTCAGCAACTGCGTACTCCATTGCAACCACAACACAGATACAGATGCATGAGGAACAGAATGGCTGTGAGAGCTGTGTTTATTGAACAAATTCAGCAGTACATACAAGAGTACATACAAGGAGTGGGCAATCAGAGTAATCATTGGCATATAATCACATATATCCCATCATAGGAAAAGAAAACATATTAAGAATTGATGAAAGATTAATAACAAAAAGAGACAAAGAACAGAAGAATAAGGAAAGAAAGAAAGAAAGAAAGAAAGAAAGAAAGAAAGAAAGAAAGAAAGAAAGAAAGAAAGAGAGAAAGAAAGAAAGAAAGAAAAATAAAAGAGAGAAGGGATAGGTAGTCATTCGTGAGATTCAATGAAACATAGTGGAAGTAGAGCCAATGTGTACACTATATTCAGTTGATTGATTTAAAAGGTTAAACAGCTGTGCCAAATAGTGATGAGCGGGTTCGGTTCCTCGGAATCCGAACCCCCCCGAACTTCAGCCTTTTTACACGGATCCGAGGCAGACTCGGATCTTCCCGCCTTGCTCGGCTAACCCGAGCGTGCCCGAACGTCATCATCCCGCTGTCGGATTCTCGCGAGGCTCGTATTCTATCGCGAGACTCGGATTCTATATAAGGAGCCGCGCGTCGCCGCCATTTTCACACGTGCATTGAGATTGATAGGGAGAGGACGTGGCTGGCGTCCTCTCCATTTAGATTAGAAGAGAGAGTGAGAGTGAGACACTTGATTTACTGGAGCTTAGGAGTACTCAGAGAGTGCAGAGTTTACTAGTGACTGACCAGTGGCCAACAGTGCAGTTTTTTTATTATATTATTATTTAATATAATCCGTTCTCTGCCTGAAAAAAATCCGATACACAGTGACACAGTAACAGTATACCATATCTGTGCTCAGCCTCAGTGTGCTGCATCATCTATGTATATCTGACTGTGCTGAGTGCTCAGTGCTCACACAGCTTAATTGTGGGGGAGACTGGGGAGCAGTAGCAGGAGTACATATTATTTAACAGTGCACACTTTTGCTGCCAGAGTGCCACTGCCAGTGTGACTGACCAGTGACCACTGTCTGACCACCAGTATATTGTGATTGTCTGCCTGAAAAAGTTAAACACTCGTCGTGTGGTGTTTTTATTCTATAAACGCATTCTGCTGACAGTGTCCAGCAGGTCCGTCATTAATTATATAATATATACCTGTCCGGCTGCAGTAGTGATATATATATATTTTTTATATCATTATCATCCAGTCTATATTAGCAGCAGACGCAGTACGGTAGTCCACGGCTGTAGCTACCTCTGTGTCGGCAGTCGCTCGTCCATCCATAATTGTATACCACCTACCTGTGGTGTTTTTTTTTTTTCTATCTTCTTGATACTACTAGTAGCTTACTTTAGGAGTCTGCAGTGCTGCTGACAGTGTCCAGCAGGTCCGTCATTATATAATATATACCTGTCCGGCTGCAGTAGTGATATATATATATTTTTTTTATATCATTATCATCCAGTCTATATTAGCAGCAGACGCAGTACGGTAGTCCACGGCTGTAGCTACCTCTGTGTCGGCAGTCGCTCGTCCATCCATAATTGTATACCACCTACCTGTGGTGTTTTTTTTTCTTTCTATCTTCTTGATACTATTAGTAGCTTACTTTAGGAGTCTGCAGTGCTGCTGACAGTGTCCAGCAGGTCCGTCATTATATAATATATACCTGTCCGGCTGCAGTAGTGATATATATATATATTTTTTATATCATTATCATCCAGTCTATATTAGCAGCAGACGCAGTACGGTAGTCCACGGCTGTAGCTACCTCTGTGTCGGCAGTCGCTCGTCCATCCATAATTGTATACCACCTACCTGTGGTGTTTTTTTTTTTTCTATCTTTTTGATACTACTAGTAGCTTACTTTAGGAGTTTGCAGTGCTGCTGACAGTGTCCAGCAGGTCCATCATTATATAATATATACCTGTCCGGCTGCAGTAGTGATATATATATATATTTTTTATATCATTATCATCCAGTCTATATTAGCAGCAGACGCAGTACGGTAGTCCACGGCTGTAGCTACCTCTGTGTCGGCAGTCGCTCGTCCATCCATAATTGTATACCACCTACCAGTGGTGTTTTTTTTTTTTTTCTATCTTCTTGATACTACTAGTAGCTTACTTTAGGAGTCTGCAGTGCTGCTGACAGTGTCCAGCAGGTCCATCATTATATAATATATACCTGTCCGGCTGCAGTAGTGATATATATATATATATTTTTTACATCATTATCATCCAGTCTATATTAGCAGCAGACGCAGTACGGTAGTCCACGGCTGTAGCTACCTCTGTGTCGGCAGTCGCTCGTCCATCCATAATTGTATACCACCTACCTGTGGTGTTTTTTTTTTCTTTCTTCTTTATACTACTAGTAGCTTACTTTAGGAGTCTGCAGTGCTGCTGACAGTGTCCAGCAGGTCCGTCATTATATAATATATACCTGTCCGGCTGCAGTAGTGATATATATATATATTTTTTATATCATTATCATCCAGTCTATATTAGCAGCAGACGCAGTACGGTAGTCCACGGCTGTAGCTACCTCTGTGTCGGCAGTCGCTCGTCCATCCATAAGTATACTAGTATCCCTCCATCTCCATTGTTTACCTGAGGTGCCTTTTAGTTGTGCCTATTAAAATATGGAGAACAAAAATGTTGAGGTTCCAAAAATAGGGAAAGATCAAGATCGACTTCCACCTCGTGCTGAAGCTGCTGCCACTAGTCATGGCCGAGACGATGAAATGCCAGCAACGTCGTCTGCCAAGGCCAAAGCCCAATGTCATAGTACAGAGCATGTAAAATCCAAAACACCAAATATCAGTAAAAAAAAGGACTCAAAAATCTAAAATAAAATTGTCAGAGGAGAAGCGTAAACTTGCCAATATGCCATTTACCACACGGAGTGGCAAGGAACGGCTGAGGCCCTGGCCTATGTTCATGGCTAGTGGTTCAGCTTCACATGAGGATGGAAGCACTCAGCCTCTCGCTATAAAAATGAAAAGACTCAAGCTGGCAAAAGCACAGCAAAGAACTGTGCATTCTTCGAAATCACAAATCCACAAGGAGAGTCCAATTGTGTCGTTTGCGATGCCTGACCTTCCCAACACTGGAAGTGAAGAGCATGCGCCTTCCACCATTTGCACGCCCCCTGCAAGTGCTGGAAGGAGCACCCGCAGTCCAGTTCCTGATAGTCAGATTGAAGATGTCAGTGTTGAAGTACACCAGGATGAGGAGGATATGGGTGTTGCTGGCGCTGGGGAGGAAATTGACCAGGAGGATTCTGATGGTGAGGTGGTTTGTTTAAGTCAGGCACCCGGGGAGACACCTGTTGTCCGTGGGAGGAATAGGGCCATTGACATGCCAGGTGAAAATACAAAAAAAATCAGCTCTTCGGTGTGGAAGTATTTCAACAGAAATGCGGACAACATTTGTCAAGCCGTGTGTTGCCTTTGTCAAGCTGTAATAAGTAGGGGTAAGGACGTTAACCACCTCGGAACATCCTCCCTTATACGTCACCTGCAGCGCATTCATCATAAGTCAGTGACAAGTTCAAAAACTTTGGGCGACAGCGGAAGCAGTCCACTGACCAGTAAATCCCTTCCTCTTGTAGCCAAGCTCACGCAAACCACCCCACCAACTCCCTCAGTGTCAATTTCCTCCTTCCCCAGGAATGCCAATAGTCCTGCAGGCCATGTCACTGGCAATTCTGACGAGTCCTCTCCTGCCTGGGATTCCTCCGATGCATCCTTGCGTGTAACGCCTACTGCTGCTGGCGCTGCTGTTGTTGCTGCTGGGAGTCGATGGTCATCCCAGAGGGGAAGTCGTACTCGTAAGACCACTTTTACTACTTCCACCAAGCAATTGACTGTCCAACAGTCCTTTGCGAGGAAGATGAAATATCACAGCAGTCATCCTGCTGCAAAGCGGATAACTGAGGCCTTGGCATCCTGGGCGGTGAGAAACGTGGTTCCGGTATCCATCATTACTGCAGAGGCAACTAGAGACTTGTTGGAGGTACTGTGTCCCCGGTACCAAATACCATCTAGGTTCCATTTCTCTAGGCAGGCGATACCGAAAATGTACACAGACCTCAGAAAAAGACTCACCAGTGTCCTAAAAAATGCAGTTGTACCCAATGTCCACTTAACCACGGACATGTGGACAAGTGGAGCAGGGCAGGCTCAGGACTATATGACTGTGACAGCCCACTGGGTAGATGTATGGACTCCCGCCGCAAGAACAGCAGCGGCGGCACCAGTAGCAGCATCTCGCAAACGCCAACTCTTTCCTAGGCAGGCTACGCTTTGTATCACCACTTTCCAGAATACGCACACAGCTAAAAACCTCTTACGGCAACTGAGGAAGATCATCGCAGAATGGCTTACCCCAATTGGACTCTCCTGTGGATTTGTGGCATCGGACAACGCCAGCAATATTGTGTGTGCATTAAATATGGGCAAATTCCAGCACGTCCCATGTTTTGCACATACCTTGAATTTGGTGGTGCAGAATTATTTAAAAAACGAGAGGGGCGTGCAAGAGATGCTGTCAGTGGCCAGAAGAATTGCGGGACACTTTCGGCGTACAGGCACCACGTACAGAAGACTGGAGCACCACCAAAAACGCCTGAACCTGCCCTGCCATCATCTGAAGCAAGAAGTGGTAACGAGGTGGAATTCAACCCTCTATATGCTTCAGAGGTTGGAGGAGCAGCAAAAGGCCATTCAAGCCAATACAACTGAGCACGATATAGGAGGTGGAATGCACCTGTCTCAAGCGCAGTGGAGAATGATTTCAACGTTGTGCAAGGTTCTGCAACCTTTTGAACTTGCCACACGTGAAGTCAGTTCAGACACTGCCAGCCTGAGTCAGGTCATTCCCCTCATCAGGCTTTTGCAGAAGAAGCTGGAGACATTGAAGGAGGAGCTAACACAGAGCGATTCCGCTAGGCATGTGGGACTTGTGGATGGAGCCCTTAATTCGCTTAACAAGGATTCACGGGTGGTCAATCTGTTGAAATCAGAGCACTACATTTTGGCCACCGTGCTCGATCCTAGATTTAAAACCTACCTTGGATCTCTCTTTCCGGCAGACACAAGTCTGCTGGGGTTCAAAGAACTGCTGGTGACAAAATTGTCAAGTCAAGCGGAACGCGACCTGTCAACATCTCCTCCTTCACATTCTCCCGCAACTGTGGGTGCGAGGAAAAGGCTCAGAATTCCGAGCCCACCCGCTGGCGGTGATGCAGGGCAGTCTGGAGCGACTGCTGATGCTGACATCTGGTCCGGACTGAAGGACCTGACAACGATTACGGACATGTCGTCTACTGTCACTGCATATGATTCTCTCCCCATTGAAAGAATGGTGGAGGATTATATGAGTGACCGCATCCAAGTAGGCACGTCAGACAGTCCGTACTTATACTGGCAGGAAAAAGAGGCAATTTGGAGGCCCTTGCACAAACTGGCTTTATTCTACCTAAGTTGCCCTCCCACAAGTGTGTACTCCGAAAGAGTGTTTAGTGCCGCCGCTCACCTTGTCAGCAATCAGCGTACGAGGTTACATCCAGAAAATGTGGAGAAGATGATGTTCATTAAAATGAATTATAATCAATTCCTCCGTGGAGACATTGACCAGCAGCAATTGCCTCCACAAAGTACACAGGGAGCTGAGATGGTGGATTCCAGTGGGGACGAATTGATAATCTGTGAGGAGGGGGATGTACACGGTGATATATCGGAGGATGATGATGAGGTGGACATCTTGCCTCTGTAGAGCCAGTTTGTGCAAGGAGAGATTAATTGCTTCTTTTTTGGTGGGGGTCCAAACCAACCCGTCATTTCAGTCACAGTCGTGTGGCAGACCCTGTCACTGAAATGATGGGTTGGTTAAAGTGTGCATGTCCTGTTTATACAACATAAGGGTGGGTGGGAGGGCCCAAGGACAATTCCATCTTGCACCTCTTTTTTCTTTCATTTTTCTTTGCGTCTTGTGCTGTTTGGGGGGTGTTTTTTGGAAGGGCCATCCTGCGTGACACTGCAGTGCCACTCCTAGATGGGCCAGGTGTTTGTGTCGGCCACTAGGGTCGCTTAGCTTACTCACACAGCTACCTCATTGCGCCTCTTTTTTTTCTTCTTTGCGTCATGTGCTGCTGTTTGGGGAGTGTTTTTTGGAAGGGCCATCCTGCGTGACACTGCAGTGCCACTCCTAGATGGGCCAGGTGTTTGTGTCGGTTACTAGGGTCGCTTAGCTTACTCACACAGCTACCTCATTGCGCCTCTTTTTTTCTTTGCGTCATGTGCTGTTTGGGGAGTGTTTTTTGGAAGGGCCATCCTGCGTGACACTGCAGTGCCACTCCTAGATGGGCCAGGTGTTTGTGTCGGCCACTAGGGTCGCTTAGCTTACTCACACAGCTACCTCATTGCGCCTCTTTTTTTCTTTGCGTCATGTGCTGTTTGGGGAGTGTTTTTTGGAAGGGCCATCCTGCGTGACACTGCAGTGCCACTCCTAGATGGGCCAGGTGTTTGTGTCGGCCACTAGGGTCGCTTAGCTTACTCACACAGCTACCTCATTGCGCCTCTTTTTTTCTTTGCATCATGTGCTGTTTGGGGAGTGTTTTTTGGAAGGGCCATCCTGCGTGACACTGCAGTGCCACTCCTAGATGGGCCAGGTGTTTGTGTCGGCCACTTGGGTCGCTTAGCTTAGCCATCCAGCGACCTCGGTGCAAATTTTAGGACTAAAAATAATATTGTGAGGTGTGAGGTGTTCAGAATAGACTGAAAATGAGTGGAAATTATGGTTATTGAGGTTAATAATACTTTGGGATCAAAATGAACCCCAAATTCTATGATTTAAGCTGTTTTTTAGGGTTTTTTTAAAAAAAACACCCGAATCCAAAACACACCCGAATCCGACAAAAAAAATTCGGTGAGGTTTTGCCAAAACGCGTTCGAACCCAAAACACGGCCGCGGAACCGAACCCAAAACCAAAACACAAAACCCGAAAAATTTCCGGTGCTCATCACTAGTGCCAAACAGATGTAACATTTTACACAGTGGATTTCAAAAACTGAGCTAGTTCTTCCATAATCACATAGTGGTCCATCCTCGGAAACCACCTGGAAATAGAAGGGCAGGCCGAGGATCTCCAATACGTTGTATGGTGGCCCTTGCAGCATTCATCAGATGAGAAAGCAGAGAGTTTTTATTTGTTTAGAGAGATATGTCCATTAAGTTAAACAACCAGAACTCAGGCATATCAGGTAGAGGGAGTCCAGTGATTGGGCAGTATCCTATTAGCTGTGGTAAATTACCACGGCTAAAGGTCTTACCTGTAGTTATTCTAATTGCCCCGATAAGCTGGCATGAGCCGCAGCTTATCAGGGATTCTGCTTCACCTGCGAACCAAATCTCTGGAAACATTGCCATTTTTCAAGCGAAACCGGAGCTGTTTCTCACGAAAACACACGTTTATCAGAACCTGTGTCTTTTCAGGGAGAGAGGGCATTTTTTATGGCTGATCTAATAGGATAGCCTGTAAAATAAATTGGTGAAACATTGGGAAAAATCAGATGTTTTTTGCACCCAATGTTTTACCGCGGCTAATAGGATACTGCCCATTGTAATTGTGACTTTACAGACTATCTGCCAAAAATCTGATAAGATTTGACAAGTCCACCAAATTTGGAGAGGGATAACAATCGCCTGGTCACACTGCCATCAAGTATCAGGTAGTCTTGGAAACACTTTGTGTATTTGCATCAGACACCTATACCACCTAGCTAGGAGTTTTTATTGAGTTACTAGTACTTGGAGCGAAGGGAAGCTAGCAAAAGTATAACAAAATATGTGGGTCCATTAAGCTTCCTCCAAGTCCCTGCCTTGTTCCCTCTGCCAGGAAAATGCATACAAAGGTAACCTGTAGTGAGCACTTTAGAAGCACATCAAAGTGACAGATGATATGTATTGGCAGTGTTTCGGTCATGCAATATGACTCAAATTTGGTAGGGGTCCACCGAGGTCGACCCGCTACAAGGGAGGACACATAGCGTCAAGCCTAGAGATAAAACCAGAAGGAATGAGATGCGAGGTGGTGTTCTCTTTTAAGATCTGTGCAGGGCCGCAGCCCACCATCAGAGGGGTGGTCTTCTGTATGCCGACTGACGGGATCCCGGCGCACAGTATACCGGTGCCGGGATCCCGACAGCCGGCATACCGACACTTATTCTCCCTCGTGGGGGTGCACGACCCCCCTAGATGGAGAACAAAATAGTGTGGCGCGCATAGCGCGCCACCGTGCCCGTAGCGTGGCGAGCACAGCGAGCCCGCAAGGGGCTCATTTGCGCTCGCCACACTGTCGGTAAGCCGGCGGTCGGGCTCCCGGCGCCGGTATGCTGGTCGCCGGGAGCCCGACCGCCGGCATATCGTAGTGAACCCCATCAGAGACCAGGTGAAATATATACATGAAAAACATAAGACCAACAAATCAGTCCAGGAGCTGAGAGACCCGGAAGGAAATCAGGATTATCCAATGAGGGTTTCGGTAACAAAGCATCTGGGCTAAATAAAGGGGATTGTTTAAATTTCTTCCAACATTGGAGCGTGGGGTGTTTTAAAAGAGGACAGCAATGCAGCTGTGACACATGCACAGTCTACCGATAATGGCTCAGTTGCGACACCACAGTAGTTGCAACGGCATCTGAATCAGGCCCAATGTGTATGATTAATTCACACAACTATAGCATGTAGTGCTGTTTTGCTTTAAGATAGAGAATAAAACCGGAATAAAGCAAGGCTGGGTATTATTTTACAGCAGATAAGTGCACAGAGGATCTTGAGTTAGTGATATTATAAATAAGAGAATTCTATTTGTCATCACAATTTTTTAAAATATAACTTTTATTGTATTGTGTTAAAAGGTGTCAGATGACACAAATGTATTGTTAACACATAGAAAAATATAGAAAACAGTATAGTGATAAGATAAAAAAAAAGTTTTTCAAAGGGTAAGCTGGACCATGCACACCAATGTTGGTCTGGGGTTAGAGTTTTGTGCAGAAACAGAACTTTTATTGCCAAATTGCATGTAAATTGTATCAGAACCAATGTGTATAAAGACATTTTTGTGATTTTTTTTAATGAGCTTATTGAAGTATGAGAGCATTCATTTTAAATAAAAAAGTCTTATAACTGTTAAAAATAAGACGATACATTAATGTGATTATATGAATTGTTTTATTCATCATTTTTTCCTGGGTGAAGTCACTATTGCTTTCTCTTAAATTAATACAATAATTCTCACCATTTACTGGGTTTTTGGAAACATATTTTCTCAGTTTTGTACACTGAATTTTGGCCAATGAGTGAGGTTATGATCAATGGCGGCTCCTATTTAGATTTAGTAGGGGGGTTGATGTTACCCCTGTTCCTGGAGAGGAGAGGAGACAGCCAGCCCAAGGTTCTGGCACTTGTGCAATGGATCCGGCAGGTGCCACTGTGCAACTGCACATGCACAAATCCCTTGCTTCTATGGGCTGCACTGACAGCAGCTCATACAAGCTGGATTCCGCTGCATGAAAGCCAGGGAGTGGCTTCCTACAGGAAGCCAGCTCTCTGCTTTTTGCAGCCCGGTCTGGCAGTCCCGGAGGGAGGAAACACCTCCCAAGTGGACTGCCTTGCATGTCTGTGACTGGCAGGTAGGACTTCCAATAGGAAATCACTGCCAGTCACAGTGAAGCCAGTGCAGTCACGGACTGCATCTGACTCACTGACACTGAGCTGGGTGGCTGATTTTACCTGGTGGGCAGTCCTGTAGCCCATAGGTTAAATTTCCACTGGATTATTTATTTATTTATTAACAGTTTCTTATATAGCGCAGCAAATTCTGTTGCGCTTTACATTAAGACACAATGATAAAACAAAACTTGGTAATAACAAACAGCAATAGAGGTAGAAAGGCCCTGCTCACAATCTTACAATCTATAGAGAAATAGGCATTGATATACAATGATAGGCACTATCTATTTCATATTTGTCCACCGGATTGCAAAGGTTCTAGTTGGGCCTGATATCACATCGCAGCAATGATGAACCATGGTCAGAAGGAAGGGGAAGTGAAGAAAGAGAAAATATGTGGAGGATATGTGCGGACTGTACAGTGGGGATATAATCAGATAGAAAAACTTATGAAGGTTGAGTGAGCAGTTCTGGAATGTGATAAGCTACCCTCAAGAGGTAAGTTTTCAGGGAACGCTTGAAGGTTTGAAGACTAGGGGAG
Source organism: Pseudophryne corroboree (assembly GCF_028390025.1). NCBI lineage: Eukaryota > Metazoa > Chordata > Amphibia > Anura > Myobatrachidae > Pseudophryne > Pseudophryne corroboree. Next base: position 1,004,215,967 of record NC_086444.1, on the reverse strand, counting down.
AGTCTTATTGTGCATAGTAGGGCAATCCACAGAGTGGGTGCAGCCCAAAGAAGTCCTGCAATCGTGTATGTGAGCAAGCAATGAGTGTGGATGAGAGACGTAGATCTTGTGAAGAGCGAAGGGTCGGGGTTGGAAGATGTGTTGAGGAAAGCGAACAGATGTATGTTGGAGTAGTATGGTTAATACTATATGTAATATGGTTAGGTGTGCTGGTCCAGTGTGAGATGACCTAGGAGCTGCATGATGAGTGATCAATCTAACTACCCAAAATGAGCCAGAGAAATATTTGTACAGAAAAACAGTGTTCACTCTTTCTGGCGCTAGTCACATATGCACGTACAAAGGTGGAAGAGCTGGCAGGTGGTGTATGATACAGCCTTGTGGAAGGGATAAGCCATCCCGAAATGCATCGGCCATACCTGCCAGTGTCTTTTTCCTGGATCACCAGTGCATCACCTGCTGCATTTGGTATAAGTCTGAGGAGCCTTGCAGGGTATACCTGGGTACCCTGCAACATACCCCACCTGCCGGCTCCTCCACCTTTGTGCATGCATATGTGACTAGCGCCAGAAAGAGTGAACACCATTTTTTTTCTGTACTAGTATGGTAATAGCCTCATGTGTGAGTAAAAGTATTTTATATTGAATATGGCAGAATACAGGTAACCAATGGAGGGACTGACATAGTGGGTCTGCAGATGATAAATGTCTATCTAGGAAAATTAGCCTTGCAGTTGCATTCAGAATGGATTGTAATGTTGAGAGTATCTTCTTGGTAAGACCAGTAAGAAGACTATTGCAATAATCAATGCGGGGGAAAATGAGAGCATGGATTAGAGTTTTGCAGTGTCTTGTGTAAGGTATGGTCATATTTTAGATATGTTTCTTAGATGCATGTAACATGGTTTTGAGACAGATTGAATGTGGGGAGCAAAGGACAGTTCTGAGTCAAGTATGACACCTAGGCAGCGAGCTTGTGGGGTAGGGATGATTGTTGAGTCCTCAACAGTGATAGAGATATCAGGTTGGTAACTACTATTGGCTGTTGTAAATATAATTAACTCTGTTTTGGAAATATTACGTTTGAGGTGGCGAGATGACATACAAGATGAAACAGCAGAAAGGCATTCAGTGACACGGACCAATACAGATGGTGACAAATCTGAGGAAAATAGATGCATTTGAGTATCATCTGCGAATAGATGATACTGAAATCCAAAAGAGCTGATTACTTTACCTAGAGATGAGGTATAGATTGAGAAAAGCAGAGGACCTAAGACCGAGCTTTGTGGTACTCCAACTGAAAGAGGTAGCAAAGAGGAGGTGTATTCCGAGAAGCGAATACTGAAGGAGCGATTAGGTAGGTAGGATAGGAACCAAGAGGGGACTGTTTCTTGAAGACCTAGGGATTGTAGTGTTTGTATGAGAAGAGAATGGTCAACATTTTTTACTAGCTATGATTTAACTGCAGAAACAGTCTAATTGCTGCTATATGTTGCATGAAAATATGAATTAGAAGGAATGGGGCAGGCTTCATAGACAGAACAGGACACTAAGTTGCAAAACAGCTGAAAGTTTATAATTTGTAAAAAACAAACAAAAAACAAGGACATGTTTACCGCTGAAGGTAGCAATCCATTAAAGACAAATGAATAGATTGTTATAATGCTTTTGAGAATGTATTTGAAATGAATGAAAACAGCACTTAACAAAGTAGCAGAGGTTAAGGTTTTGCTATTTTTTTTTACATAGTTTACTTTATTCTGAAGCAATTTGTATATAAAATAAACAATGTTTGCCTGAAAGCTTATCTAGCAGTCTCAATAGCAAAATTATTTTCTCCTGCAGGGCAATGTGGAAAATAACTGTGGGTCTGATTCAAAGGTGCACGGATTCACAAGTACATAGTAAATGCATCTCAATGAATCTCTGCCAACCCTATGCTTTCTCAGAATGTCCATCGCAAGTAAGCCGCCTCAGTTTTAACAACTGCGCAAAAAGACACAGTTGCAGGCTCAGACATGCTCCAGAATTGGTCATGACCCGCCTGCATTTTTGTAGCCACCCAGCCACTGCCTCCCACAAATGCTCACTATCTGCACTCATTTTGCTAATTATTCATCACTGTGCCTGGCGTTGCTAATCAATTACTGTGTGTGAGCAGCACATCTCTGATGCACATGCATTACAAAGAAAAATAATTTGCCTGCGCAAACATCGGCATTGTTGCGTGGTGCATCAAGAGAGGAGGAGGCCGTGTGCAGTCTCTGTATGGGCCCCCTTCTCTCTTGATGTTCCCCACCACAAAGTCGATGTTTACGCAGGAAATTTTTTTTTTTTGTAATGTACATGCATTATATATATTATGTATGGAGCTGCCAATGAGAGTGACAGATGGAGACTGTTAAGGGTGGTGACAGTGAAAAGATCGTTGGGGCTGACCTCCCTCCCGTCCAGGAATTACATCAGTTAAGGGTCAGGAAGTGAGCGGAGAATATCATGCTAGATATGCAGCACACAGGTCACAAACTGTTTGAACCTCTTCCGTCAGGCAGACGCTACAGGTCCATTCCCGCGAAGTCGACCAGATCCATTAAAAACTTCTTCCCACTAGCTGTCCACCAGCTGAACAATATATAAAAAGTCTAACATGTGTAATATGTCTATTATGTTGAGTCTATCGTACAGTTGCAATGTGCAGTATGAACTCATATGTGTAATGTTTGTAATGTATGCTATGTTTTTCCCCCCTTCTTATGCTATGTATTACGCCTTCATGTTCCTGCTTGGCGATGCATTGTAACACGAAAAATTCCTAGTGTACGTGAGTACACCTGGCCAATAAAGCTGATTCTGATATAGATATATATATATATATATATCTATATCAAGGCACTCCTAGTATAACACTAATAGCTAACATGTTGTATTATAACTATATTAATAGTCCCAGGAGAAACCATTCTATGTACTGTTTTACTCATCCTGGCATTGCAAAAATCGGACATTGCTGCACTTTGCTGTATAGTTATAATTGCTGGCTTGCGAATAACGAGACTGTTATTAGTGACTTCAAAACATGCTTATTATTAATACTGACTAACCCCTGCTACTGCTTCTATGATTCAGGACTACTGAAACTTTGGGGGTTATTCAGAGATGGATGCAGATCTTGATTCAGCAAAAAGATCTGCGTCCATCTACTCTCATGCTAGGGGCCGCACAGCGCCGGAAAAGGCCGCCCATCATGTGTGCTACATTGTCCCAGAATGCGTTCATAAATGTAATTGTGAACACAACGATTTGATGATGACCCTAGGCTGTGCAGCATGGCTGTGCTGGCAGGTAGTCTGGTGCCTTTTTTTTCTCTGAGCGGCTGCGTGTGATGTTATGCAGCTGCCCCGAAAATGGTCTGGACATGCCTGTGTTGTCTAGACCATGCCCAGTAAATGCCACAGTGCCAACCCCCCCATGCCCATGCTGTCAATCACCATTGGATTGCATCCTTCCAGGATGCGATCGCATGGTGACAGGTCACGCACATCATGTCTGATGGACATGGTCACTACATGTGAACGCAGCAGCTGCATCAAACTCTGAATAGCCCTCTTTGTCTGAACAAATAATATAACTACTGACTGCCGTGCTGCCTATCACTGCTGATCGGTTAGCACGGCAGGACCCCCCCGCGCGCTATTGTCTGCAGCCGCTGGGGAGTGTAAAATAACACCCCCCATGTCCCCCCCTGTAAACCTTGAGGCTATCCTGGCTTTCAAAATGAAAACAGTGATGGTTGCGATGTTTCCGATGTTCTGATGTTCCCATTCGATGTTTGGGGGGAAATATATATATTTTTTTTAAATAAAAATTTTTTTTTTTTTTTTTTTACTAAAATCATTTTGGATAGAGTGAAATTTATGTTCTTCACCTATTTCACTCATAAAAAAAACCCAAAAATTTTAGAGCGTTTTTTGGAGGAAAAAATCGTCAGTTAAGTGGTTATCCTGCTGCTAATTTAGTCATAATTTTGCTACTGTTTCGATATAACTATTCAGATTGGTATAATGTAACATAGTAGCTATTAGTGTTATAGTATCAGTATATCTATAAAGTACATATTTATTTTGGTTTTTAATAAATTGAATTTATTCTGAACCATTGGTAACATATTTGAGACGGGATCAGTGCTTTCATTAAGAAATTGCCAGCTGGTACACAGTACCATCGGCCTGACAACCTTGCAGCATCTGTGTCCATGGGGAGGAGAGCACAGCACATACCTCTTCTGCCCCTCAATCCAGTCTCCAGCAGCGGGGATGGGTGTGGATACCTGCCACTGTAGACCGGACTGAAGGGCAGGACAGACCCAAGCAGCAGATCCAGACGGGAGGCAGCGGTGGGACCTAGTGGTGGTGAGAAGTATTACTGTGGGATAATCATATATGTATCTGGCACTGTGGAGGCATATGTGTATCTGGCCCTGTGGGGGCACATATGGATCTGGTAATATTGGGGGCATATGTGTATCAGGCACTGGACTACTGGGGTGTGTATCTGGAACTGCTGGGTGCATGTATGTATCTGGCACTAGACTACTGGGGAACATATGTGTATCTGACACTGCACTACTAAGGGCATATGTGTATCTGGCACTGCACTACTGGGGTCATATGTGCATCTGGCTGGCACTGCTGGGGCATATGTGTATCTGGCACTGCACTACTGGTGGCATATGTGAATCTGGAGCTATTAAAGGTATACTGTATGTGTATCTGGCACTGCACTACTTGAGGCATATGTGTATTGTGCACTATTGGGGGCATATGTGTATCTGGCCTACCATATGATGTGTATTGGGCCTACCATATGTGTATCACATCCCCATTTTCATTGCCCATGTCCCAAGTTGGCATATGACCACACCCATTTTTGGCACGCATGCTTTGGCTCGTGCACACAGTACCACTAAGAAATTTTTTCTACTTGCACCACTGGCCAGGATGTAATGAAGTCCGAGTTTGGCGTCCGTGCGGGATGCTGGTCGAACTTGGACATTTTATAAAGGGGCAATCATGCCTTGTACATGATTGCCCCTTTAAAAAAATGTCTGGATTTGGCTGGCATCCCGCACAGCCGACAACTCAGACATCATTACAACCTGCCCTTTAAGATTTGATCCACTTATGTGGGTTTTTTTTTTTTTTTTTTCATTTTATTTTGTGTTTCCATATATAAACCCTCACAAAGGTTTAGTCAAAACTGCAGTTGTGGATAAAAATATGATATATATAATCTTTAAGACATTTATGCTCTATAGGCTTTATTTTAATTCACAATTGCTATTTCTTCAGCAATCTGATAGTGCCTTGAGATATATTTATTTTATCTAAGGCAGAGCAATAGTCTTTGGGCACTAGGGTCACTAGGAGACCCTAGTGCTGTCCCAGAGTCTAGTGTGCATATGCAGGTCTCTGAGAAGATGGCGCAGTGGACATTTTCCCAGTGTTTTCCTACTGCGCAAGAGCAAAACATAGGAAAATGACAGCGGTTTTCCTGGTGGTTTCTGCAGCGCTGCTGCTGCTGACATGACACTCTGTAGGGTAAGTATTAAAAAAAAATAGGTGCAGGGTGTGCAGTGTGGGTACTCCTTGACCCAGGGGCCCTTGTTCACTGCACACACTGCACCCATTATAGATTCATCAGTGCATTGTAGCCACTTCTGAATTAGACTTTACTGCACAGTATGTCATTTTCTCTTACCAGTTAAACCTAAACTATTTGAGACTGTAATAGTCAAGTGGAAATACCAACACGTCTGCACTCTATATAACGGTAGTTCATGATTATGCAAATGTAGTCCTGGCTGAATGCCTTTTGTAGTTCTGAGAGGTAAAAGAAAGGTCAGTTACTTGAAGCACTTCTTGTCCTGAGTACACATCATGCTCATTTAGCATGTCGTGCTTTGGTGGCTTGCTTGCTTAACCTTGAGCCTTCTGAACAGCCTTTGCCGTCTGTCTATTTCAATAGTCTAAAAAATATTGCAAAACTTCGTATTGTTAATGCCTTTCCTTGTCCTTTATGACAGTCAGTCATCATAGAATTTTTGGTGTGTAATTAAAATGCATTATTTATATTCCAATATTTCATTATTATATGAATCTAGCACAGGCTTCACTTCCCTTTTTGTTTATGATATCCTGCACCTATAAGCAGCAACTCTTGGTGGAACCACTGTTAGCTGGATCCAAAACACACATAATGATACACATCAATTCCAGAGTGTGCTAGTTTATAATGATTAGATTGTATCAAATTCTCAATGTTAACATTAAGAGAACCGCTAAAATAATACAATTATTTGCACATGAGGCAAATGGAAATATAAATTATATTCTTCTTCTTAATATATTCCGACCATGAAGTCCAATAATTTTGACCTTTGTAGTCTAACTATAGTGGAAGGTAATCCTGTAAAATACCCACTCACCAAAGATTCACCCAAAAACAAAAAGCCAAAAGGCCAATCAGTAACAAATTAATTTAATATCAGTTTTAAAACAGTTTATATATTTTGTAAAATGAAATGAAGTAATAATTTTACATACACAAAATTCTTTCTAAAATGGTCACATCCAATACAGGAGCGTGTGTAACAATCGCCTCCTCCACCCTGTTCTGGTGTGGACTCACAGAAGGATTCTCTGAATTAAGACTATGAGATATGCTGATAGAACCCTACACCTTTTGTCCTAAAAAGGACTTCTTCAGGAGTTAAGATCTTAATTGGATGAAAAATAACCATACAGCGAAATTATGGGTACATATGATTAGGAAAAAGTACCTAAACAGTGGTAGGAAAAATTGGTACATACCAAAAATAATTTGTAGGAAGAGTGTATAGTGATTATCTTGTCACATTAGATAATTTGTTATCCGGACCAATATGGACTATGAATAAAGAAAGAAATATTCCATTTGGACCCAATTGATATAAAATAGCAAGGTGGCACTTATAGCTTAAAAACAGGAAAAAATGGAACAAAACATGACACATATCAGATTCAATGCATTGGTGATGGAACTGGTGTATTTTGTCCTTATAAGGACGTAATCCAATTATCTGATTGTTGTGAGGACACATTAGTAAAGTCTTTATACCCTAATATAGGAAAATATATAACTGTAACACCAACAAATTATGAAACAACATCTCCTGGATGGAAGGACCAATACATGTACCTATATATAAACAATATACAAAAAATGGTGGCTCCTTTAGACAGATTTTATCTGTGATAAAATGGAGTGGACCCCTCAATGGAATTGCCAATATACCTATCAAAGATAGATAACTCCTTTAAGCACAGATTCATTTGTTAAACATATGCTGTAGGAGCAGTTTTACAATACTCATTACTACAGTTTGTTTTTACAATTAGAACAATTACATTTACTAAACATATAGAAGCAGTCTTACAACAAATGCTTTCTTACAATGACTAAAGTGAAAAAGGTGGAAAGATCTGACAAACTGGACTTACTGCTGGTTCTGTTTCCTAAGTGAAAGCAGCAGAGGTGTACTCAGGTCACAGTTTGCACAACAAAACAGAACAGATCATGATACTGCAATATACAGATCATGATACTGTATATTGCAGTATCATGATCTCTTTTGTTTTGTTGTACAGTAATTATTGGTGAACCGTTGTTGTAATATTTCACAACATTGCCTTGTAATATTTCACAACATTGCCTTGTTATACAGTCTCCTGTACTTCCCTATATCCATGGTGATAGTACACAGACACACCGCAGCAGGGGCTGCGTGATAACATCAGGGTGGTGAGTAGTACACTATAAATGTATCTGTTTGTTGAGTTGTATGGTAATCTGATGACAGTTGAATACAACTGAAATGTTATTGATTACACCATTGTTTTGCATCTTTGTGAAGCCAGGAGTGTCGCACCCAGAGAGTGGTATGAATTTAGCATTGTGAAGGCACCGGCTGCATGCATACATTACATTGGGAGTGCCATTCTCTTGCATTTTATATATATATATATATATATATATATATAACTTCCAAAAAAGAAACCGCATTGGAGGCATTTTTTATGGTACAAAGAATCCTGTATTGCGGGAAGTCTTGTCTATACAGTATCTGTATAGACAAGACTTACATACAGTGTTAGGGACCATCAGTAATCAAAGGAGCCTTGTCGGGGCCTTGTGGCTTGCCATATATTTGCAAATATATGATAATAAGACCTCTGGATTTCTGTTGTACCTGTATATAGTTTTTCAAGTCATGTTTCAAGTCAATATCTTTTGGTGTGCTGGGGACCCCAGGGGTTAATCAACATTCTATATTTTGCTTAGAATTACCCTTCCCTTTCAAGCTCCTGAAGTATATTGTAAAATTGATATGAGCTACTTACATTCTGTTTTGCTAGACAAGAAAGATGAATTTTGCAATAAATGATCTTTCTTAATATAACTGGAAAGAAAATTAAATACTGTAAGTATTGGGAAGAACCTAAAATATGTGTTATTAATTATACGTAGATTAGCCTATGGCATGTCAATCAAATATACTGCCCCACCTAAGTGTTACCATTAAAAGACAAATCTGGAGAATGGTGGATAAATGATTTGCAGAGCACATAAACCAGAGGAGCTCACCGGAATTCTATTACTTCAAAAGAGACCCTGTATTTACGTCAGTCTGTAATATCAGGCTGTTTTGTAAAAAATAATCAGTGACCATGCACCTTTATTCTGAACGCGACATGCCTAGTTATTGTCCCACATTGCCAGATACGCTAGATGGGTGACATTATTCTGAACATATTGCCTGTCACGTAATGTAGGAGAAGATATTTGCACATAATGTGGTGCAGGCTGTGCTATAAGTAACCTACGACTCACTTTCATTTTAAACATGGGGCCTCTGCTGAGAGTCAACTGTGTTGGACTCTGATGATTACAGTTATGCTGTTGGATTGCTTTGAAATACATTAAAATACATATATAGCTTTACACAGGCTGGGGGCATCCATTTAAGGCCAGCTACACAGATCATTGTATTATTGATATACTAGATGGCAATCCCTAAATTGTTATGCTTGTGTAAGTATCCCAACGTGTTTGAGTGTATTTTGTATTGCATTTATAACACGTAAAGGAGTTTTATAGTAATATTATTCTGTTCGCTAATTGAAAATGTGGTTTCTTCTTTTATTTTGTTCATTGTGTTTTTATCATTTGACTAACATATTGCTTATGTTTTAACTGGTTTACTTGTAAACAGATAGCCTTGCTATTAAGGTCGCCTTATAATATGAAATAATACCAGGCACTCCCAACTCAGTTAAATAATGTTACAGTATTTTCAGACTTAGCTTTTACATTTCTTTGGGGTCTATGTACTAAGCCTTGGAGAAAATTAAATTGGTCGGAGATAAAGTACCAACCAACCAGCTCCTAACTGTCATTTTTCAAACACAGTCTGTAAAATGGCAGTTAGGAGCTGATTGACTGGTACTATAAGCTGTTACTACATTGTTATAGATCCCACCAATATCTGAAACAGAATAATAGAGACAAGAGGCAGCAGACCTAATTGTAGTGTCTATACAGTATATAATCACCAGCTGTTACCCACAAAGGATACGTGCAAAATAACATACAGTATATATATCGGTCTATTTATTAAGCCTTGGAAAGTGGACAGAGATAGAGGGGTCTATTCATGAAGTAGTGAAAAGTGTGGAGAAGTGAGCATGTGGAGAAGATGCCCATGGCAACCAATCAGCTGCTCCATACAATTGTACAGTATGCAAATTACAAATGTTACTGCAATGCTGATTGGTTGCCACAGGCAACTTCTCCACTGACTCACTTCTCCATACTTTTCACTGCTTCATGAATAGACCCCAGAGTACCAACCAATCAGCTCCTTTCATTTTTCAAACACAGCCTGTAACATGGCAGTTAGGAGCTGATTGGCTGGTGCTTTATCTTCATTCTCTTTATATCTCTCCAAGGCTTAGTGAATAGACCTCACCATTACTGAGATCTTATCTGCCTTTATACATAAATATAGTTTCAATTTGTCAAGGTTTGTTTAATAAGCAACACGTATGTACTGTATTAGAGATGTGCGCCAAACCATTTTTGTTGTATTTAGATTTGGCTCTGATTCATTTTCCAGTTTTGGATTTGGATTTACCAAACTGCTGTGCCTGGTTTTGGATTTGGAGTTGCATTTTTTTCAAAAATGAAACAATAAAAAGCTAAAATCACATAATTTGGGCCTTTTTTTTGGTTCAAGAGTTTTATTAACCTTAATAACTTTAATTTCCAGTAATTTCCAGTCAATTGTGACCACCTCACAGCTTACAATATTGTTAACCAACATAGGTCGACAGCTAGCTGGCTAAACTAAGCAACAGAGCAGCTGCATAAACACATGGCACTTATTTCTGTTTAAAATGTTCTAGCAAATTAGTAATATATTAACAATAACCAATAAAACCAACTTGCAAATACTTTCAATAGAAAACAATCCAACACAAAAATTTGCTAAGAATCATGTGTGGAATATAATTGCTCAAAAGTAGTAGTAGTTAACAAACAGCAAGGAAACAAACCCTAAACCATGTATAAAATAGCAACAGCAGACCCACTACACAAGTGCACATCCCACCAGCACATGCCTATTCTCAGTGCCCAATCTGTACCTCCTTCTTGGGGGCCCTGGACCACTGACGACTGGCACTTTGTGCCCATGTAAAGCCCATATCAAACAGCCTTTTTGTTAAGCAGTTCCGTATCTGCGGGTCGGATACAGTGTGGTTTGGATACAGTGAAGGTCAGATACAGTGCGGGTCAGATAAAGTGCAGGTAGGATACACTATGGGTCGGATACAGTGCGGGTCAGAAACACAAACAGTGCACTTTCTGTGAGCAGGCGTGTCAGCAGTGTCCTCAGTGTGGTGGTGCTGACACTGTCTCCCAGCTCTCCCATCCACCGCAAAACCGCAGCTGTATCTCAAGGTTTTGCCTCAGATAGCGATCCGAGGCAGCTAAGCAAATCTGAACCCCGGCTTGGAATGCCTCTGATCCCTGAATTTTGGAGCAGTTGGGATTTATTAAATTCTGAACCGTTAATCCCTAATGTGTATAAAACTATCCTAAATGTAGAACACTATTCCTTTGTCAATGTATATATAGTGGCTACAACCATTCCAGATTGTAGTCACATTAATGGCTTTGGGCATCCAGGGTGTAGTGCAGACAGCACATCCTGTCATAGCCTGATGCTGGTTGCGCTCTTACATGTAGTCTCAAGTTTGTCCCTCCTCATTAGCAATACCGAACAAGGCTGTGGCCAATCATAATAAAGGTGTGAGGATGGAAAAAAGTTTCAGTTTCTTTTTTTTTAACAACCTTTTGATCATGTCCTTCCTCTCTATATTCATGCAGATCACAGCTGCAATGTGTCCCATGTTGGATTTCAGATGTCATTAGGAAAGTATATGTAGTCTTTATATTATAAAGCAGACATTACAACTAAAGTTTGCTTGACAGTAAAACTTTTTTATTTATTATCCTTTGGTGAACAACATTTTTGGCATTTGACAAAGTGTACATGGGGCTACCATATAATATTACACAGGGAAATAACTGCAGTATCTGAGGTATGACAAGAACAAAGGAATAATGGCAATCAGTGGATTTCTTATTAATTGTAATCTATGACATATATTTTTAAAATAAGATAATTTGCACTATACATACACTATGTGGAGTAAGTGTGGGTGACTGAATACAGTTATTGCACATAGATCAATTGTTTCTTATTATTACAGCAGAAAGTCATATTAAAATTAAACATGAAACATAAGTTGCTATTAATATCAGGGCAAACTGAATTTAGTTGCATTACTGATAACAGGAATGGAGTCGGGACCTTCCCAACCCCCTTACAAAGCCCTACTGCGCTGCTTCCACACAGTTCATACCCCTTGAGTAATGTTTGACAGAAACATAAAGTTCACCATCTGGACCTACTGAAGAGCCTTGTGGTATATTGAGTCAGGAAGTTAAAGCAGTATAATGAGATTGCCTAGTTCTTAAACAAAAAGTGAAAGTATTAAAGCACTAAGCAATGCATATATCTACAGTACCATGGACAGCAGCCCTATTATTATATTATTAAAAGCCAAATGTGTGTTCAGTGTTATTATTACCAGTCATTTATATAGCGCACACATATTACACAGCGCTTTACAGAGAATATTTGGCTATTGACATCAGTCCCTGCCCCAGTGGAGCTTACAGCATATTTTTGTGTATTAGTTTGAATCTTTTTAATTAAGCAACAACAATTTTACTAGAACCAGCTGATGTGCTATTAACAATTGCTGACAATATATAAAGAGTATAAAAAAATTGTGTTACTCTGCTAAGTCCTTCTAAAGCTTTAGTAGTATTTTGAACAATAGGGGTCATTCTGACCCGATTGCTCGCTGCAGTTTGTCGTAGCGCAGCAATCGGGTCGGAACTGCGCATGCGCCACCGCCGCAGTGCGCCGACGCATGGCAGCCATCGTTGCCTAGCAATCGCCTCTGACACAGAGGCGGTTGCTGGGTGGGAGGGGGCTGGATGGTGGTGTTAAGCTGCCGTTTAGGGGGCATGGTCCAGCCAATGCTAAAGCTGCGCTGGTCAAGAGCTACTCTGGAAGTGCAAAGGCATCGCCGCCGTGCGATGCCTTTGCAGTTCTGGGGGGGGGGGGGGGGCGACACTGACATGCGGGGCGGACTAGCCCTGTGCTGGGCGTCCCCCCGCATGTCAGTGTGAATGATCGTAGCTGTGCTAAATTTTGCACAGCTACGATCAACTCGGAATGACCCCCAAATTGGACTGATGCTGAGTTGGGCATACACCTGTTTGCTTAATATAAAATATGCAAATATGTACTGTGCATTCCTACATTAAATCCCCATCAATGGCTCATGGCTGGGGTAAGTGTAGGGGTGGAAGAGAAGAAACCCCTAGAGTACTACTGCTGTATTAAAAAGTTTTTTGTTTTTGTTTTTTGAGTGCAGAATTTTATGGGGTTTTTTATGTAATATTTCACACATAGGTATCCATCTCAAAATCATCACATATTTGGCTATACAATATGTTCCCTTTCTTTTATACATTAGCCCGGTTCCCCAAATATGAACTGAACATTTAACAGTACTGAGAATTTTACATTTAAACAAAAAGCTATTGAAAAAAATATAACTATGTAAAATATTAAAATAAATATACCCTGTTTTTATTTTCTGTCAAAACAGTTATGCAGTACAAATGTATAATGAATAGCATTCAACTGTACTAATGTGTCACTACCGTATGTTAATTATGTAGAGCCAATTTTGTACGAACAATAAAGTGTAATATTTTTTAACTCTATCATTGTACGTATTTATTTTATGTAATTTGATGGCAAAGTCATTATCAAAAGATGTTTCATATTTAGTGCCCATTTATTAAATTATTACAGTGAATTATCATATAGCTCATTAGCATCCAAAGAGTGAGTTTGTTCACTGGAAAAGAAAAAAAAGTATAAATGATATTTAATTACACTTTCATTTGAATTATAATTAACAATGATAAATGGCTTAATAAATACTTTTATGGAATTATTTTGAAGTGTGTTTGGTTAATGTTAGATGAACATTACCTGTGTCTTCTCTGTTTTGATGTGGGCAGGTATGGAAAAACATGTAACCATTCAGATCATTAGAATGTTCCTAGCAGGCAGAATAATTAAGAAACTTATAGAACTGATCTTTTCAGAGGTAGTGACTGTGCACTCACATGTTACTAGTTTATGTTCATGAGAACAGGGCTACATGTGGCAGTATACAATTATCATATCCTTATTTTCCTCACTTTACAGTATGGACATAATTGCTCACTAGATTATAAGGCTAGGTATTTAGAATACTTGTTAAAGACTGGGAAGAGTTTGGTGGTGGGGTGGAGGTGAGATTGATCAAAACTAGGAGAGGGATAAAGTGGAGAAAAGTAAAGTACCAGCCAATCAGCTCTTAACTACCATGTTACAGGCTGTGTTTGAAAAATGACAGTTATGAGCTGACTGGGTGGTACTACATTATATCCATTTTATCTCTCTCCAAGTTTTCATAAATCTCAGCTGTGTCCTCATACACTGAGCGTCTTTACATCATATGGTGCAGGGTACCCTCCATGCCTGAGATGCTCTGATATGAGTAGAGAACCATATTTCTCTTTCATTTTACATCACAGTTGCAGCAAAAAGCTACTCACAGTGTATCATAGAAGCTGGGCTGTGACTTTAACTGCACTGTAATTTGTATTACACACGTGCAATCTAACAGATGAAGCACAATGGTACTTAATATAAGGAAAAGCTATGGCTGCTTGCATCGGAGCTCTTTTTGCACAGATACTGTAGACAGGTCTATTTACTAAGCCGATGGATATAAAGTGGATGGAAATAAAGTACCAGCCAATCAGCTCCTGTCATTTTTGAAACCCAGCCTGCAACATGGCAGTTAGACGCCGATTTGCTGGTACTTTATCTCCATTCACTTTATCTCCATCCAAGGCTTAGTAAATAGACCCCTCATTAGATCCGGTTCACACAGATATACTGTATGGACCCCAGTGGTCAGTGTACGTTAGCAATGTAGTTTATCACTTCTTGTTGTTCTTTGTAAAAAAGACACACATTTTAGGTGAAAAAGACCCTTGACGCAGCCAAGTACCATGGGTCCTGGCATACTGTACTTAGATGGGCTGTTTGGTGCTACTTGAGCCCTAGTATAAAAGGAAACACCTGTAGTTATCTGTATGTATCCTCCTCAGAGTAGTTCATCTTAAGATATTCCATACATGCAATTAGTTCAACACTTCTTTTTTTACTAATCTCTTGTCAGGTTTATGTTGAAGCCTGACAAGATGCTGAATTTAAAATGCATGTGTGCTTACGTCCTTTATTACATATGGATATATACAGTACTATTTATGTGGAACAATACTACTTTTAAAGCATTCAGTAGTAAAATGTAAGTATTATATGCCTGTATAGTATTCAGGAATAGCATTTTAAATATTGTATTTGGTTTCGTTGGTACCTTGTTTTTACTATAGTTTAATTATGTTTTTCATTGATCCCCCGTGGCACCTGCATTTGGCTTGTGCTCAATCTTTATTTGAATACACAATACAGGGTGAATGCTTTTTATCTATTTTTGTTTTTGTAGTATTGTGTATTCTTTAATTTTCATACTGACTAGGGACTGACCTGTTTATAACAAGTTGTTAAAACATAGTTTCTTACAAACTGCAAGTAAAGTCGTTATATGATTCAATGGTTATATATACACCACCATTCAGGAAGACAAGTTCAATTCAAACAATGTTGACGTGTATCAGCAAATATGCAGTTTATTTAATTTGTGGTCCCTGTAGCCTCCTCTATGTGGGGAAATTAACAAGACAGTTTAAAAAGAGGATGGCCTTATATAGACCATTGATAGGGCTGGCCTTAGAAGGCAGGACTATGATCAACCTGTCTCTAGACACTTCAAGCTACATAAGCACAACATATGGCCTCCATACATCCAATCGAAGAAATTAAACATGTTATAAATTCTAGATTTGCCAATCTCCAAAATATTTGGTTGTGATTCGGGAAACAGAATTTTTAAACATGTTTAATAATCCAGATTCTCCGACCTGGATGTCAGGGGATTGTAACTTTGCCCCAATACATCTGTTTAAGAGTGGGAGATAGGGCTAAAGCCCTCCCACAACTAAGATCTCATTTGGCTTGAATGAAAGCCTCACCGTCAGTTGTTTTCCTTCTATGGTTAAATAACACATGCTGGAAAGCTTATTCCATTCCCTTGAGCACTGCCTTGATGAATTCTGTATACATGGTCATTTACCTAGCATATTCTTGACATACCGTGTTAGTCAGAGATATTGTCTCCTGTTACAATGTGGCAGAGGGCATGAACTGTTTCTACCCATATTTTTAATCATAAGCATGTCCTGTAGCCACGTACGTGTATTCCTATTCTTGCATTTTAATATTTGGTGAAGGATGTCTCTTTCACTGTTGCTAGGAAATGGCTAAGCCGTCGTGGAGCATCAGTGGACGCGTGTCACATTTGAGTGATGCCATTGGTCCCTGCCAGCAGCACACTATCTCAGCATGCTGTACATTTGGTGTTGGTCAGTATATAAGGTAAGATGTTAAGTATTTACATTTATGTGGTAAAGGACAAGATTAACTTCTCTGTGTACACATATATTATGATTGACAGGCACCAGCATTGTTATTTCCTATTACATTGACTATAAATAATTTGAATTGGTCCTGGAACACCAACCCAAGGCACCCCTGCAAGTGTCCCGAGACACCCCAGGGTGCCATGGAACTTAATTTGGGATCCACTGGGTTAGCTAATTGTTTACTTTATTTTAAGTCTTTGTCATCACTATTCTTTGTGTAAGAACTGTACCCCCTCTACCTACAGTAGGCATGTTACCTTGTGGAGTTATATATAAGAAGCCATGTATCATTGTGCTAAATTATATATATGATATAACTGACTTGTTTATACTTAATACACTTCTAAAGTCGGCTGCCTTGTTAGTAGGTCTTATTTATTATTAGAAGATATTTATATAGTGCATATTGTGTAGCACTTTACAGAGGATTTTTAGTCATTCACATCAATCCCTGTCCCAGTAGAGCTCACAATCTACCACATGCACATACAGTACATATAGATACTAGGGTACTTCAAAGTCACTGATAACTTGCTAGACCTGCCCACCTAAGAACAATTTCACATAATTCTCCAGTGGCCAATCTATTTTTGGGATGTGTCTACAGGGAAGGCAACAGAAATCTTGGGGCCCAAAACAGTGATATCTCTGGGGCCCCCTCAGATTATACAGTATATATATTAAAGTGCTGCGATATATAAGAGACTGTTAATTAATAAGTAAATATATATATATATATACATTATTTATATACATCCTGCCCCACAAACCCCACAGTCTGTCTCTCCCCAATGACTCCATGCTGCATTCCCAGCTCCCCTACCCCATCCCAAAGCCCTGTATCCCCATCCCTCACCAATCCACTTTTATACCAGTATCCAGACCCAAACACTGCACAGCAGGTACCATGCAACCCTCACACCCCACCAGAAGAGGCCAACGCAAAGCACCGGAGTCCTCTTCAACAACGTTGCTGCCATTTCCCATAACTACCTGCAACAAAGCGGACCCCAGAAGAGTCACAGTGTGTAAGAGGCTCCTGTCACTCTGTGGCTGCACCCACACCTCTTACAGCTCGCTGCCATATCTGGAGTAGATGGCTCACATCTCTGCCGGGCACTAAGTGGCATTTCTTTGGGGCCCTTCTGATCCTTGGGGCCCAGTACAGGTATCCCCTTTGACTCCCCCTGTCACCGGCCCTGTGTGCCTGACACTACCTTTGGTCTGGACAGGTCAAGCCACTGGTAAGCTAAAAATGCCTCCAGTGTGTAACAAATATACATACCCCTGATAAGTGGGCATGGCATCATGGGAAGGGGCTGTGACATTGTGGTCAGACCCCGTTTTCATCACTTCAGGGTGTGCCCGGCATTCCCGTAGATGCTGGGCTGTCCCTGGAGACTTGTCTGCCTGCGCTGGCGGCTCCTCGTCTGTGACAGGGGCCAAGTGCTGCATGATAATGTCACAATGCAGCACACTGATCCTGGTCACTGCGGAGGAGCTATCATTTTGGTGTTACCCATCAGAGGATGAAAAACGGGTTTGGTTAATTCCCCCCTTAGAGACACCTCTGGCCCCATCCCATCCCCTCTTGACACACATGTTATTTAACTTCAAGGTTCATATCTGATATTTACATTTTGGAATTTAATAGTCCGTTAATCTCACTGTGTATTCCGTATCTGATCAATCTTAATTTTCTGGGACAAAATCACACTGGGCCATATAGTGTGAGGGGATTTTCTCATATGAGTCCTTCCACAGAAATCCTGGGAAATTTTTGTTAGAAGTGTTTTTTTTTTTTAAATTATCATAGTATTGTACAAGGTTGTGTTGTTTTGTCTTATTTGTGTTTCCAGCATGACATAATATACAATGGTTTTATGTATGACAGGTATAAAATAAGAGATTTAAGTAAACTGAATAAGAATCAGCATGTATGCCGGATTTCCCATAACAAATGATTTTGCTAAAGGAGAGTTAAAGGGTCAATAAAGAGGTTCCCTGGAACATAGCACACATGATTAATCACGGCAGCTAAGCACTACTGCACTAAATGCTGTTAAGTCAGGTAGCAATTACAGAGCAGTGCATTAACAAATGCATGGAACTCACTGTCTCATCACTAGTAAATGATCTCATTTCTGTGTTACACTGAACAGGTGGCTAACAGAGTCCTTCAAGTACATTGTAAGCTCTGGAACTAAATGAAACTTAATGACAAAATCCTCAGAGTAAGAAGCATTGAGAGGAGAATGTGATCCTTTAAAAATGATTATGAACCAACAAATCACTTATAACTATAGATTCAATATAGCAGAATATGTGGCTAAAAGATCCTGGGATTGTGGGTAATCGATAAAAGGCAAAAAAAAGATATATAGTTTCATGTGAAGACACAAATATGACTCTAACTGGGAATATAAGCAACTGAGTTGTAATGCAATTGTCTTTCTCTGCAGCTGATGTTACAATGTAGGATATAGTGCCATCTGCTGTGAAACTGAAGACTGCAGTCTCAAAACTGCTTTAAACTGTGCAAAGACCTGCACTTTTATACAGGTGTGCTGTATGTAACTTATTTATTTGTGTAATATGGCATAATAGACTGAAACATCAGACAATTTAATTCATAGCACACAGACATTTAAGCCTTCAAAGGGTAAAAGCAGTCATTTAAGATTAAAGTTAATTTAAACTAATGTAAGACAACTGCTATAGAATAAGAAGAATGGAAGAGAATTACAATCTGCAAGAATTGAAGTAAATGTGATCATTGGTCACTGTTACTACTGAAATAAGAAAAGGCTTGATCAAACATAAATACATATTGTGCATTGTTTTATCTGTCTCCCCTTTGCCCAGAATGGGTCTATGCGATCATCACAGGGTCCTCACAACATTCTAATCTATTCAATGGCAGCTGTATATAATACAGTGCTGCAGTAGGGCAATGTGGACTGAACTTACTAACCTTAGGATGTACAACATCGATGCTAAAAGTTTTAGAACGACTCTGATGCAGAACCAAATCCATTGAATTTTTGTAAAATTATGTTTCTGTTTATTATAGCTATACTGTTGTTGAAGTTTAAGGTAATATGTGCAAGTTGTTTAAATATCAAATAAGTTGCTCTAAATCAGTTGAAAAAAAAATTAAATATAGGAATGGGCAACAAATTTACCTCTAGATCCAGGAGTTAATCTGGACCCAATGGACATAGCACTAATTACGTATGTAAATTAAAGACTCAAAGAAGAAATAAAATCTCCACAAACAAAATAAACAATGTGATTTAGAACAATACTGATAAAAGATTGGAAAACAGCCTGAACTGGAATTCGAATATTAAACTGAACCAGTGATATCTGTAAATCCTGAGCTTTTATTGGTCCCTGAGGTCTTATTTTTAAACCGATTTTGTAAAGTATACTGCTAATGTTTGTCACCAATCTGTCCTTGTGATCGATCTGAACTGTTTTCAATGTAAACACTTAAACCAGTCATCCGCTCACTAATAAATTTGGTCAAATGTTTGGACAGTATAAACAAACACAAATGTCATGGAACAAGTAATTGTTAGGAAAATGCTGCAATAGCATCCTATCTCTATTGCAAAGCAAATTACTCAAAAGGTCATGTTATGCTGGAAAAGTTCCATAGATTTGATCAGTAATCTGTACAGGTTGGTGAAAACCACAACTCATCATTGTTTGGCCTTCTCAGTTCACAGTACAGTTATGAAAGGAACATAACTGTGCAAAAAGTAAATATCAAAGACAGTCCCCTGTTTCTCTTTACTAAAATTATACAAAGGTACAGTATCGATTTTACTCAGAGCCGTGTAGATCAGTGCATCAGTGCTATGGCCCATGCCCAGTAGAAATTGTAACTACTTTGATTCATGAAGATAAAAAGCTGCTACACTAAAATCCCAAGAAGCTCCCTCCATGGTTGCCAGCTGTCAGTACATAAAAAGTCAAAATTTCAACTGTCAGTAAGAAAGAAATAGAACTCACTAGAACAAAAATCAGATACTCTCTGTATACCATTGACTTTAACATTGTGTAAAGTTTTGGACCTCTAACGTTTGGGGCATTATTTTAGTTCTTGACAAATTATTGAGATTAAGTTATGTTGTCAGTAATTTTTTTATGTGTCAGTAAAATAATTTCAAGGATTACAGCTTTTATTTTCCACACTTGCTGCAAGGTTTTAGTTGGTACAATAAGAAGTTACACTATATAAATGTGACAATACATGATAAACCTACATTTAAATTACTGTAGTTACCTACTGTATACAGTACATAATATGCTCTATGTTCTATTTTGTTGGCCATTATACTAAAGAAAGCAAACTTTTGATCTAACTTTATGACTTAGGATAAAAGTATTGAGGAGAGGCAGTGATGGGTTGTGTATTTACTTTATATGTTGATATCATAGAAGGCTATTTTTGGATCTGTACAGAACACAGATCAGCATGTACAAAGGACTTTGTTTATTTTAAAGGACAGTTGTATAATTCCAAGAATCATTGTGATGTTCCTTGGCATTACTGTAAGATTTGTACATTATAGTCTGAGGACTTATAACTCCTAACTTTAGTAACAGTAGAACAGTATCTGAATAGAGAAAAAGAGTATTTCAAAAATGTTCATAGCTACGTGTAAAAATATACAATATCTTCACATCCTAGAAGAAATACTTACTGTATACAAGCTATATATCTATCTATAGAAATATATATCTAATGAAGGACCTAATATAACCAGCAACCTTGTTTTTATGTACAGTATAGTCATGGGTATAATAAGCACACTCATGTTCATAATTATCTATACCACATGTATTACCTGCCTCTGCAACAGCAGCATACAGTAATATACTGCTGAGGATAGAAGCCAAGTGAAGCCACTTTACACCTTTTTCCCCCCTTATATTATTATAAAAGCTGCTCACCCTTCCCCCTGGATGATCTCTATGCTCTGGTCTACTTCCTGTTTTATTTGATTCAGTATAATGCTTTAAAATCAGATAAGACGTTGAGGAAATGGAGCAAGGTAAACACTGGAACATTAAATAGGCATCAATGGGTGACCACACAAAGTGCTCTGATGAAAATAAATATATAGGGGCAATCAGTGGTTGATGATGATTCAAGTAATGTTTAAGTCGATGGACGGGATGCACAAACCTTTAAAATGCGGGCAAACCTCCAAAAATTCAATTTTCTGAGGTTTGGCCGCTTACCACATATGTACTAAGCCCTGGAATGCAATAGATTCCAGGGTTTGGATGCAGTAGACAACACCACCTTGCACTGACCAAAAGAAGCCTATGGGCTTCTTTTGCATTTTTACACCTGAGATTGAATCTGATCCCTGCCAGCACACCCTGTTTCCGCGTGCGTCAGCACACACATGTGCAGATAGGTGTCCGGGTCATAATCCTTTTACCACAAGAGCGGTCCATTGGGATTTTCTTCGCAAATAACTTTACTAGTCTGTGCAACTGATCTGAAATTAGCTGAATATTCCATTATATAAAAGTTGGATATGGTGAGTGCGTCTGTGCGTCCTACTGACATGACATCTAACTCATCAACTTTTTTACAATGTAGCAATTTTAAATACAAAAATAAAACACAAGAGGATTTTACTCTAGAGTCTAGAGTACGTATAGTTGAAAGTTATTCCCATAAACTGAATTGCCTATACAGCAGGGCTGGCCAAACCAGTCCTCGAGATCTACCAACAGTTCACATTTTCCAGACCACCTAGCTGGTGCACAGGTGTAGTCATTACTAATTAAGATGTGCTGCATTCATTCCTAACTGACAATTCTTTCAGGTCTCCAGCAGGCCTGGAAAACATGAACTGTTGGTAGATCTCGAGGACCGGTTTGGCCAGCCCTGCTATACAGTATTGGTTAGTCTGGTTGCAGTGGTTTACATCACTCTATTAGCATAAGTAGTTAAATAGTTAAGTATATACATATAAGTAGTTACTTTATCGAACATAATTTTTTTCATTGTATTTGTTAAGCTTGACATTACCGCAAGACATATAGTATGTGTGTTATGCATTTACATAGATCACCTAACATCATGCACTATATATTGTATAGAGTTCTGTACCAGCTGTACACTTTCTAAATTCAAAGATTAATTAAAAACATTGATTTTGTTTGACTGAGAAATAAAATAGACCTTTTACATTTAGTTTATTTTGTTCAAGGTTATGATGTAGGAAAACTAACAAATAATGATCCCTTAACAATGGAACCAGACAACACTGAAATTCAATAGCTACAGTACTGTGGAAGAAAAGTATGTATAGTACAGGTAGCTGTGACATACATGTGACTTTATCTATGGAATTAATCTGTATTGTTTAGATTTGTAAGAAATTCTTAAACATTTTCTATAAGGGCAAAATAATAATGTCACATTAAATGCCAGTAGATGGTATGTTGTTCTTACAGTCCCCAATAGGGAGTTTATTGCAAATTCTAGTCCATGACTGCTCAAGGTGGATAATTAAAACATATTGTCAAACATTGAGTATCATCATATGTCCAGCAAATCAGTACAGCTTTCTACAACATCTGCACATGCATGCAACAAGCCAAGTGCACTGCTCATTTACTAAAACGGACCTCTACC
The DNA here is from genome assembly GCF_028390025.1 of Pseudophryne corroboree. Classification (NCBI taxonomy): domain Eukaryota; kingdom Metazoa; phylum Chordata; class Amphibia; order Anura; family Myobatrachidae; genus Pseudophryne; species Pseudophryne corroboree. The sequence continues at coordinate 1,004,192,948 of NC_086444.1, read as the reverse complement.
CAAGGCATACTCAATGGTGCACATCCCTTAACCTGTGCATAATCTGTCCATGCCTGCAGTACCCATGCTTTTGTTTTTACCATTGTACTAAGTAATATAAATGGATTCTGTAGGATCAATATTTATCTCAAGAAAATTTTGTCTTTCTCACATTATTTGTGTAAGTCCAAAACCTTAACACTTGCATAATACAACTTGTTATGGGTCCAGTGCTGGAACAGTTCAATTGAATGGTTACTGGTAAACAAGACTTCTGATGATTGGATCAGTATAATAGGTATTGTCTCACAGCTATAAATACTGTAAGCTACAAGAGACTGTATCATACTGTACATTGCACAAAAGAACATGCTAACTTTACATGACATATACTAACCCTAATGAACACAAATTAGTATGGCATTACATAAAAGGTATGGGGTCATGTACTTGCATCATGCCATTACTTAGTTTCTCTCAGCAAATACATATAATAATATTCACAAATTGTCACAAGTCCAAACCAATATCCAAAAGCAATAGCTACACAAGTAAAATAAAGCATGAGGTATTTACATACATTTATGTACAGTTTTACACCAATAACGTATATGCCACGTTTACATCTGGCATAATAGACATATACACACATTCACTATTGGGCTGCGGGCATCAGTATACTTAAATACACCTGCACATGAGATATAATATATGACAATTTACATATACTGTAAGTCCTTACTGTATATCTATGTTTATGAAAACTCTATTCTATATACACGATATAAGTACAGTTGCATCACAAGATGTATAGGATAAGGTACCAAGTTACAAGCATGTTGAAAGTCGCCAAGGAGTTCCATGATCATTCAAAGACACAAGGTAGCTGTACTTATATTAATAACTTACAGTACAATATGGAAAGCACATCTCCTTATAATGCATACGTTTGCTGAACGAACACAGATGTAATAACATCAGAACTCTGATTATAAATGATGACATCAGAATGCAAAGTTTCTACAAATATTAGATACAGAAGTTTATATGTGTATTAGAATCACTTGTGTATTATAATTTTATATTACTTTTTATAAATTATGTATTTTATGCATTATTATCAGCAAGTACCTTCTAATCTGTGGCTGAAACTTTGAAACACTGAAAAAATGTTTATCAGTATTTAACCAGACTGTATCTCAGTCCTTTAGAGTGGGTACACACTAGAGCGATATCGGCATGGTTTGCTGGATTGTAGTGTCAAATCATGCATATTGCATAGTGTGTACGCAGGATTGCATGCATCCACAGGTCACATGTGACATTGTCTGGTCAGTGGTACTGCATGGCAAATAAGACAATATCATATGCGCAGAGGCATTTCTAGAGAGGAGGGGACCCGTGTGCAGACTCTGTGTGTGGGCCCCCTCCTCTCCCGTAGCCGTCACCACCGCTGTTAGCACTCTCAGCAATGAGACTCTGGCACAGTGCCAGAGTCTACAGCGCATGTGCAGGACTCTGAAAAAATGGCCGCCACGCCATTTATTCGGAGTCCTGCGCATGCGCTGTAGACTCTGGCACTGTGCCAGAGTCTCTAGTGCTCAGTTCGCTAGCAGCGGCTGTGACGGCTATGGGAGAGGAGGGGTCCCACACACAGTCACCGATGGACACCAGAAAGGTGAGTATAGGAGAGATGGGTGCAGTGTGTGCAGTGTGGGCCCCCTCTGGACCCAGGGGCCCATGTGCACCGCACACACTGCATCCATTGCATATACGCTAGTGTGTATGCAGGTGCCATGCTTGCTGTTATGGGCATTGCGCACCGCATCAAAGCCCTGGAATTTATCGCATTACAGGGCTTGGTGCATATGCGGTAAGTGGCCAAACCTCCTAAAACTGCATTTCCGAGGTCTGCCCACATTTTAAAGGTTGATGCATGTCGCCCATCGTCTATGGTGTACCGGCAATCTGGCATGGTGCAGGGTAAAGAGAAATCACCCCGACCATAGGCCAGATTGCCAGTCTTTCTAGTGTGTATCCTCCCTTATATAGACAGATTCAGTACATATTTAATATGTAAATGCTGTACTATATTCTCATTTCATAAACTGAAGGAATAGTATCTAAAAAGGCAAAATGAATGTAGGCAGTAATGAAGCAGATTAGCCAAGCTCTGTCAAAAGCATAATATTCAGAACAAATGAGGATTCACAATTATTATTATTATTATGCCTATTTCAATCAATTACACTACAAAAGGGCAAAACTGGCTGCTCTTCCCTGATATACCTTCTGCCAAAACCCCTCTGCCTGGAAACTTTTCTGCAGAACAAGAACTTGGCACCAAGTTTAAAAAGCCGCTAAAATTGTCCAATTTTGTCCAGTACTCTTTGCAGTTCTATTCAGTCACGTGTTTAGCAAACAGACGATGCAATAATTCTAAATATTTACAGTTTCAAGGTTTCAAGTACATTCAGAATACATCCACATTGATTTTGAGTATTACATATCTTGGGTTGACTAAAATATATACTGTAACTACATTTATCTGGCTGTGTGCATTCAGTAAACATATGCTTAATATACTTCCTGAAGTGCATTAAGTCAGCAGAAAGAATAATAAAAAAATGAATCTTTTGTTGACATGTTGTAGAGGTAATTGACTTGCATAATTCTCTATGCAAGTTCTGTCTCCATACAATATTAACTCATCAATGTAATAGGAATTGTAAATACTCATTATTCAGTCATCTAATGGATACATAAACATGAATGTTGATAAGAAAGTGTATAAAACGGCAGAGGAAAAGTTGATAAGTCTATGTTCTTTTTCTTAAGTTATACATTGTGTCTGATTTGCATCATATATAAATCCAATAAATGTTTCACTTTCCCAGCAGACTACCAGATTAACGTTTTCATCATATATCAAGGATATCAAGTAATCCCATCAATTGCAGCGAAAGTCAATTATTTTAAATAGCTTGTTCCAAGTGACTAATGTGGGGTTAGGCAATCTATACAGTGTATTAGTTCAGCAGAGCAGGGCATTCCTTAAGGTACAGTAACTTCCATGTGTCTTACCTGATCTCCTCCATCAGTGGATTTCAGGAGCTGTTTTTCCTTGTACAGAGACCAAAGACCAATATTGGGCAGAAATATCAAAGCCACGGTGAACAGCAAAGCCATCTGAATAAACCTTTTCTGTTTCCTCTTCATTACAGTAGGTGTGAGGGTGCAAAGGGTGCTGGAAAGTGAATAATCCACAAGGAGCTCTCAGAGAGTGGAGGGAGACGATGCTGGTGCTGTGTCTTCAAACTTTCACAGCACTTTTAGGTGATTTAGAGACCTGCAATCTACTGTACAACTAACACGCCACTGCTGCCACGGTTATTGAAGGGAGTTCCACTCATGCAAATCCCCAGTGTTATAAAGACACACATATAGTAGACAGATACAATGACAAAACTAGCGTCCATCCAAAGGTATAACTGATGTTTGATTGAAAAATGACCCATATAGTATTATGGTGTTAGCTGGTGGAGATGACCAGTGGGAATGTATCATTCATTCTTACTGGAGATGCTGAAACTTTTGCAATAGTCCGGAGTGAGGGTGTGCACAGGTGGGTGCAGGTAGTTGAAGAATGAGTTGCTGGTTCTCAGGAAGAGATACAGACCCTGGTGTACATTACACATTGCCACTCCATGCCAGTTTGATGCCACCCTCTACCATGATGCTGTGCATTCTCCTGACCCATCACCAAAATACCTGCAGGTGGTCATGCCTCTGTGATGTTTCCAGGTGGGAAGTAGGATAGATAGAATACTTCCCTGATATTCCCAGCCGCGTGTTCCGCACACACAGGCAGGTGTGCTGCTCCCACAGCAACCTCTCTCTTGGATAGATACTCCAGACCCCACTGGTGTAAAAAACACGTGGATGTGCTCTAAAGCGTTGGTTGCAATCCCTCCCAGTCCCACTCTGCTCTATAAACAAGCCGGGAGCTGGAGAGAGCTGGAGGGGAGGAGGGTGATGATGATGAGGAGGGGAAGGTGGTGCAGGGAGGATCTACTGTAGCTGCTGTCACACTGCACCGTCCCTGTAACCAGCAGCAGCAGCAGCAGCACAGATCATTTCCTCCGGAGCAAGCCTGGGAGAGGGGAGACTGTCATGAGCTGTCTGGCTGCTCCACCTGCGCAGGACTCTGCAGCCTCCAACTTTCAGGCTGCTGTTCCCCAACTTCAGCAGCGGTGTGAGCGGCTGGGTGAGAGGTGCTCAGTCCTGGGAGCTGCTTATCCCTCGACCTCGGCTCTGTGCGAGCAGCAGATACTGTACGTTCTCCTTGTGTCGCTGCCGCTGCTGGTGCTGATGCTGACACGGAGGCTGATGTAGGAGTGGAGGAGGGGGAGTGGGGATAGGAACAGGAGCTTCTATCAATGTAACTACTCAGGCAGCTGTCTGTGCCCTGACTGCCGGGGAGGCTGCCAATGTGTCTAGGGCACCGACATGCTGCCATAGCTAACTGTAATCAAGTGGTACAGTGATACCCCACCTGAGGTGTAAATGATTTGATTCCACAGCGTTGACTTATAGTGCTGCTACATTATAAGGGTTTGGGTTCTGTATATGTAGGCTTTGCAGAATTGTCTGTACTGATATTCTATATTGCCACAGGCATCGATTTGAATTCTGAAAGAAATACAATTTCATAAAGAAATTTTCAATAAGTCACCCCATCAGTCTTTTTAACTCTTACAATCGGCTCTTTTGTGTTTTTTTATCTATATTGGAAAGGATTGTAAAGTACTGTACTGTATGTGTTTTCTCACTGTTTAATGCAATGTATTGTAGCCATATTTTAAGATTCCTCATTGAGCAAATGAACTAATAACAAACAGCATGGGGAAGTTTACATTGTTGACATTTTAGGTTTTTATGTAATTGTGCAGTACCAGGTGAGTCTTTATTATTTCTCACAGGCTGCATTTTAATGAACTAAATTGATTGGACAGATGAACAAGCTGAGGAAAAGTTACACCATTAATAAATAAGTTGTCATAGTAACATATCTTACCGTAAGAACCTAAAGAACCTATACAAGTTTATATATTATGCTTTAAACTATGATGAACATGGAGAATGGAGATCTGTTAATAAAGGTAGAATAATAATAAATAGACCTCATAGTTTTAGGAAAAGTGATATGAGTTAATATAAAAACGTAATATCACATCATGCATATATGTACATTATTCTCCAGATCCCCTGGGTCCTAGGTGGCTGTAACATTGCCATTGCTTTCTATTCCACTCAGTTACCATTTGGCCTTTTTCAAAAAGGTCATGCTGGTTTTGTTATATAGGGATGTAGTTAAGTTCCCGAAGGACAGGATCCTGGTGGTCAATATACAGATGCTGGGATCCCGAAGGACACCACAAGCCCAGTGTCTAGATACCGATGTCGCTCGGGATACCGGCATCAAAATACCAACAGACAGAATCCCGAAAGTCCTTCCAGCGGAACACGCTTGCATCTTGTTGCAGGGGGAGGTTAGGTTTAGGCATGAGAAGGGAGGTTAGGGTGCAGGGTCGGGAAGGTTAGGGTAGGTACCGGGGAAGGATGGTTAGGTTAGGCACTTAGGCAGGGAGGGTTAGGTTTAGGCAGCGGGGAAGGGAAGGTTTGGGATAGGCACCACCCAGGAGGGTTAAGCACCACCGGGGAGGGTTAGGTTAGGCACCCACAAGGTAGGATTAGGGTAGGGGGCAGGGGAATGTTAGGGTACTTTTCAGGGGGCTGTCGGTATTATGATGGTCCAGATGCCACTGTCGGTATTCTCACCGTCAGCATCCCATCCATCGGGAAATCATACTGAACCCGTTATATAATATCTCCACTGTGGACTCAATATTGGCATGACTGGAGCTTTCATAGAAACATAAACTTTGATGGCAGATAAGAACTATGTGGCCCATGTAGTCTGCTCTAAACAGGAGCTAATTAATCTATTATATTTTTGGGATGTGGGAGGAAACCCACACGGGCATGAGGCTGTGGTGGTAATGGGACTCATGACCTCAGTGCTGTGAGGCATTAATGCTAACCATTATACCATCTGTACTGACCGCTTGCCCGGTGTCTTTCTTAACCCATGTACTAAATTATTTGAGTGAAACTTGTCTTCTCCATATCAAGACTGTCAAAGATTGATGACAAAGAGGAGACAGGGGACTAAAAATGACAAATTTAAGTTTAAGGGAAAAAAAATAAAATTATACCAGTTGTAGGGGCATATTTATCACAAGTCTCCTTTTTAAAGTGGGAGTGATGTAATATTTTGGACCCAATTTACAATGCAAACATGATTTTTTTTTGTGTGCATCTACAGTACTATTATTGGGGTGATTGGACAGCGAATCCAAGAAAGCTCTGTCCTTTTGAAGGGTTAGAAGCAAAGTGACAAAGTAGCTACCACTATCAATTTCTTCTGAGGACAGAGGCGTTGAGCAGTATGGCTGCACATACACCGGTATGAGCCAGCGGAGAGGGATCCTCCGGATGGAATACAGTTATCTTACGCTCCAGTCAGAATACCCATGTCAAGAATCCCGACACTGGTCAGAAGAATGACGCCGGGATCCCAACATCAATCACAATGCTGACACCGGGAATCCCGACTGTCAGTATCCCGATCATAAGTATGCCGGAGAGGGTTAGGATTAGGCTGCAGGTGGAGTGGACGTTAGGTTTAGGCATTAGATGGGGGGTTAGGGTTAGGCTGCAAGAAGAGAGGGTTAAGGTTAGGCACTAAGCGGGGAGGGTTAGGGTCAGGCTACGGGTACTGAGGTTTAGATTTAGGGGGTAGAGGAGGAGGGTTAGAATACTCACATCACAGGTGTTGGGATTCTGCGTTTTGTACTGTCGCAGTCGGTATTCAGAGGGCTGGCAACCCAAGCACCAGGATACCGATACCATCCCTTTTGCACCATATTATAGGGCATACTTAGCAATGTATTTTTGCAGGAATTTCTCCTGTAAACAGCCATTTTCTCAAGGAAATATGAATGGCGTTCCGCAGCATATATACAGTACCTCTATTACTGACTGCAACAGCAGCCCCCATAGGTTTATATAGGGACAGCTAAATTGCCAAATTTACCCATATGTTAAATGGTCATTTGCTACTGCATTGTGTTTTTTTTTTCAGACGGGCATCTGGAGTGGATGGTATCGGGATCCCGGCATTTGGGACGCCTGCGGTCAGAATCCAGACAGTGGCATCCCAATGCACAGATTCCTGACACCTGCCAGGTAAGTATTGTAACCCTCCCTCTCTACCCCCCTAACCCTCTAGTGCCCTCCCCCACCCCACACACACACACACACACACACACACACACACACACACACACAGCGTAATCCTAACCCTCTCCGGCATACTTACGATAGGGATGCTGGCAGTCGTGATTCCAGTGCCAGCATAGTGATCAATGTCAGGATCCCGGTGTTGGTCTTCTGATCAGTGTCAGGATTCTGGCATCAGTATGCTTGTGTCCAGGTCCAGATCCTAGATGAAAAAATACTTTTCACCAAAGATGTAAGACAATATTTTTATTATATTTAAGATTTTGGTCTTTATTCAATATAGGAGTACACATTGAGTAGGCTTTGATGTAATAATATGATTGAAATGGATGAGTGTAGATGTGACATGTTATAATATGTTTACTGATATATACAACAGGATGTGTTTTATAATCTACCATACCTGTGCATTTAATCCTGTAGCATGAATGGGCCACTCTTGCTGACCATGAAGATTACAGAAGTTCCATCCATAAACAGAAAGAAAGTAAATCATGAGAACAAATCTAAATATTTTACTAGCATTCCAAATATTTATTTATTATTTGACACAATAATTAAAATTTTAACAACACTACACCTTCATATATATTCTGGAACATTTTTACCACCTAATATAAAAATCCCTGGTCAGGCTTGGGGGTTAGACTAATCAAATATTTTTGTGCTGCGTGGCCATGTACACTCACATGAACGGTATCCTATAAATGACTAGTGTAGCCTTTTGCGACGTCTAGTAAGCACACTCATTTTCCAACAAGGGACACTCATGTTCTAGAATTAATTGCTTAACAGGAATATAATTAGTATTAGTTATTATAGAAAGCACAGTCAGCATCAATTATTCACATGGAACGTCTATTACACGTATATACGTAGCATGAACACCAGTTGCAAATTTCTCATTAGGCACGTGAGGCACGTCTCCAGTGGCGGCACTCATTTGGGGGTAGCACTTGGATGCTTGTTGGTACAGTCAGCCCAAAAGTTATAGTTAGGCAAGTTAATAGAATAATACAAAACCCACAAAACCCCCACTAACTATAACTTTTGGGCTGACTGTACCAACACAAGCATCCAAGTGCCTGCCTAATTTTATTATTTCTCTAACGTCCTAAGTGGATGCTGGGGACTCCGTAAGGACCATGGGGAATAGCGGCTCCGCAGGAGACTGGGCACATCTAAAGAAAGCTTTAGGACTATCTGGTGTGCACTGGCTCCTCCCCCTATGACCCTCCTCCAAGCCTCAGTTAGATCTCTGTGCCCGAACGAGAAGGGTGCCCACTAGGGGCTCTCCTGAGCTTCTTAGTGAAAGTTTTAGATTAGGTTTTTTATTTTCAGTGAGACCTGCTGGCAACAGGCTCACTGCATCGAGGGACTAAGGGGAGAAGAAGCGAACTCACCTGCATGCAGAGTGGATTGGGCTTCTTAGGCTACTGGACATTAGCTCCAGAGGGACGATCACAGGCCCAGCTTGGATGGGTCCCAGAGCCGCGCCGCCGGCCCCCTTACAGAGCCAGAAGGCAGAAGAGGTCCGGAAAATCGGCGGCAGAAGACGTCCTGTCTTCAACAAGGTAGCGCACAGCACTGCAGCTGTGCGCCATTGCTCTCAGCACACTTCACACTTCGGTCACTGAGGGTGCAGGGCGCTGGGGGGGGGCGCCCTGAGACGCAATAAAAACACCTTGGATGGCAAAAAAATGCATCACATATAGCTCCTGGGCTATATGGATGCATTTAACCCCTGCCAGAATCCATAAAAAAGCAGGAGAAAAGTCAGCGAAAAAGGGGCGGAGCCTATCTCCTCAGCACACTGGCGCCATTTTCCCTCACAGCTCCGTTGGAGGGAAACTCCCTGTCTCTCCCCTGCAGTCACTACACTACAGAAAGGGTTAAAAAAAAAGAGAGGGGGCACTAATTAGGCGCAGTATTAACTATACAGCAGCTATAAGGGGAAAAACACTTATATAAGGTTATCCCTGTATATATATAGCGCTCTGGTGTGTGCTGGCAAACTCTCCCTCTGTCTCCCCAAAGGGCTAGTGGGGTCCTGTCCTCTATCAGAGCATTCCCTGTGTGTGTGCTGTATGTCGGTACTTTTGTGTCGACATGTATGAGGAGAAAAATGATGTGGAGACGGAGCAGATTGCCTGTAATAGTGATGTCACCCCCTAGGGGGTCGACACCTGAGTGGATGAACTGTTGGAAGGAATTACGTGACAGTGTCAGCTCTGTATAAAAGACAGTGGTTGACATGAGACAGCCGGCTACTCAGCTTGTGCCTGTCCAGACGTCTCATAGGCCGTCAGGGGCTCTAAAGCGCCCGTTACCTCAGATGGCAGATATAGACGCCGACACGGATACTGACTCCAGTGTCGACGGTGAAGAGACGAATGTGACTTCCAGTAGGGCCACACGTTACATGATTGAGGCAATGAAAAATGTTTTACACATTTCTGATAATACGAGTACCACCAAAAAAGGGGTATTATGTTCGGTGAGGAAAAACTACCTGTAGTTTTCCTGAATCTGAGAAATTAAATGAGGTGTGTGATGATGCGTGGGTTTCCCCCGATAACAACGGATAATTTCTAAAATGTTATTGGCATTATATCCTTTCCCGCCAGAGGTTAGGGTGCGTTGGGAAACACCCCCTAGGGGGGATAAAGCGCTCACACGCTTGTAAGGGCTCTACCTTCGCCTGAGATGGCCGCCCTTAAGGATCCTGCTGATAGAAAGCAGGAGGGTATCCTAAAAGGTATTTACACACATACTGGTGTTATACTGCGACCAGCAATCGCCTCAGCCTGGATGTGCAGTGCTGGGTTGGCGTGGTCGGATTCCCTGACTGAAAATATTGATACCCTAGATAGGGACAGTATATTTTTGCCTATAGAGCATTTAAAAGGTTCCTCATTTCTGCCCCGTGACAGAGGGAGAGGAAAAAGGCTGCAGAAATCAGCCAGTTCCCAGGAACAGAAACCCTCTCCCGCCTCTGCCAAGCCCTCAGTATACGCTGGGGCTTTACAAGCAGAATCAGGCACGGTGGGGGGCCCGTCTCAATGAATTTCAGCGCGCAGTGGGCTCACTCGCAAGTAGACCCCTGGATCCTTCAGGTGATATCTCAGGGGTACAAATTAGAATTCGAGACGTCTCCCCCTCGCCGTTTCCTAAAGTCGGCTTTACCGATGTCTCCTTCTGACAGGGAGACAGTTTTGGAAGCCATTCACAAGCTGTATTCCCAGCAGGTGATAATCAAGATACCCCTCCTGCAACAGGGAACGGGGTATTATTCCACACTGTTGTGGTACCGAAGCCGGACGGCTCGGTGAGACCGATTCTAAATCTAAAATCTTTGAACACTTACGTACAGAGGTTCAAATTCAAGATTGAGTCACTCAGAGCAGTGATTGCGAACCTGGAAGAAGGGGACTACATGATGTCTCGGGACATCAAGGATGCTTACCTTCATGTCAAAATTTACCCTTCTCACCAAGGGTACCTCAGGTTTATGGTACAGAACTGTCACTATCAGTTCAGACGCTGCCGTATGGATGGTACACGGCACCCCGGGTCTTTACCAAGGTAATGGCCGAAATGATGATATTCCTTCGAAGGAAGTGAATTTTAGTTATCCCTTCCTTGGACAATTCCCTGATAAGGGTAAGATCCAGGGAACAGTTGGAGGTCGGTGTAGCACTATCTCAGGTAGTGTTGCGGCAGCACGATTGGATTCTCAATATTCCAAAATCGCACCTGGTTCCGACGACGTGTCTTCTGTTCCTAGGGATGATCCTGGACACAGTCCAAAAAAAAGGTGTTTCTCCCGGAGGAGAAAGCCAGGGAGTTATCCGAGCTAGTCAGGAACCTCCTAAAACCGAGCCAAGTCTCAGTGCATCAATGCACAAGGGTTCTGGGTAAAATGGTGGCTTCCTACGAAGCAATCCCATTCGGCAGATTCCACGCAAGAACTTTCCAGTGGGACCTGCTGGACAAATGGTCCGGATCGCATCTTCAGATGCATCAGCGGATAACCCTGTCACCAAGGACAAGGGTGTCCCTCCTGTGGTGGTTGCAGAGTGCTCATCTTCTAGAGGGCCGCAGATTAGGCATTAAGGACTGGGTCCTGGTGACCACGGATGCCAGCCTGCGAGGCTGGGGAGCAGTCACACAGGGAAGGAATATCCAGGGCTTATGGTCAAGCCTGGAGACATCACTTCACATAAATATCCTGAAGCTAAGGGACATTTACAATGCTCTAAGCTTAGCAAGACCTCTGCTTCAAGGTCAGCCGGTGTTGATCCAGTCGGACAACATCACGGCAGTCACCCAAGTAAACAGACAGGGTGGCACAAGAAGCAGGAGGGCAAGGGCAGAAGCTGCAAGGATTCTTCGCTGGGCGGAAAATCATGTGATAGCACTGTCAGCAGTATTCATTCCGGGAGTGGACAACTGGGAAGCAGACTTCCTCAGCACGACCTCCACCCGGGAGAGTGGGGACTTCACCCAGAAGTCTTCCACATGATTAAAAACTCGACAGGTATTGCGCCAGGTCCAGGGACCCTCAGGCAATAGCTGTAGACGCTCTGGTAACACCGTGGGTGTACCAGTCAGGGTATGTGTTCCCTCCTCTGCCTCTCATACCCAAGGTACTGAGATTGATAAGATGGAGAGGAGTAAGCACTATATTCGTGGTTCCGGATTGGCCAAGAAGGACTTGGTAACCGGAACTTCAAGAGATGCTCACGGAGGATCCGTGGCCTCTACCTCTAAGAAGGGACCTGCTCCAGCAAGGACCCTGTCTGTTCCAAGACTTACCGCGGCTGCGTTTGACGGCATGGCGGTTGAACGCCGGATCCTGAAGGAAAAAAGGCATTCCGGATGAAGTCATCCCTATCCTGATCAAAGCCAGGAAGGATGTAACCGCAAAAACATTATCACCGCAATTGGCGAAAATATGTTGCGTGGTGCGAGGCCAGTAAGGCCCGACGGAGGAAATTCAACTGGGTCGATTCCTACATTTCCTGCAAACAGGAGTGTCTATGGGCCTGAAATTGGGGTCCATTAAGGTTCAAATTTCGGCCCTGTCAATTTTCTTCCAAAAAGAACTAGCTTCAGTCCCTGAAGTTCAGACGTTTGTAAAAGGGGTACTGCATATACAGCCTCCTTTTGTGCCTCCAGGGGCACTTTGGGATCTCAATGTAGTTTTGGGTTCCAAAAGTCACATTGGTTTGAACCACTTAAATCTGTGGAGTTAAAATATCTCACATGGAAAGTGGTCATGCTGTTGGCCCTGGCCTGGGCCAGGCGCGTGTCAGAATTGGCGGCTTTATCCTGAAAAAGCCCTTATCTGATTTTCCATTCGGACAGGGCGGAATTGAGGACTCGTCCTCAGTTTCTCCCCAAGGTGGTTTCAGCGTCTCACCTGAACCAACCTATTGGTGGTGCCTGCGGCTACTAGGGACTTGGAGGCCTCCAAGTTGCTAGACGTTGTCAGTGCCCTGAAAATATATGTTTCCAGGACGGCTGGAGTCAGGAAATCTGATTTGCTGTTTATCCTGTGTGCACCCAACAAGCTGGGTGCTCCTGCTTCTAAGCAGACTATTGCTCGTTGGATTTGTAGTACAATTCAGCTTGCACATTCTGTGGCAGGCCTGCCACAGCCAAAAATCTGTAAATGCCCACTCCACAAGGAAGGTGGGCTCATCTTGGGCGGCTGCCCGAGGGGTCTCGGCTTTACAACTTTGCCGAGCAGCTACTTGGTCAGGAGCAAATACGTTTGTAAAATTCTACAAAATTGATATCCTGGCTGAGGAGGACCTGGAGTTCTCTCATTTGGTGCTGCAGAGTCATCCACACTCTCCCGCCCATTTGGGAGCTTTGGTATAATCCCCATGGTCCTTACGGAGTCCCCAGCATCCACTTAGGACGTTAGAGAAAATAAGAATTTACTTACCGATAATTCTATTTCTCATAGTCCGTAGTGGATGCTGGGCGCCCATCCCAAGTGCGGATTGTCTGCAATACTTGTACATAGTTATTGTTACAAAAATCGGGTTATTATTGTTGTGAGCCATCTTTCAGAGGCTCCTCTGTTATCATGCTGTTAACTGGGTTCAGATCACAGGTTATACAGTGTGATTGGTGTGGCTGGTATGAGTCTTACCCGGGATTCAAAATCCTTCCTTATTGTGTACGCTCGTCCGGGCACAGTATCCTAACTGAGGCTTGGAGGAGGGTCATAGGGGGAGGAGCCAGTGCACACCAGATAGTCCTAAAGCTTTCTTTAGATGTGCCCAGTCTCCTGCGGAGCCGCTATTCCCCATGGTCCTTACGGAGTCCCCAGCATCCACTACGGACTATGAGAAATAGAATTATCGGTAAGTAAATTCTTATTTTTCTTGATTGGTTATAAGCCCACATTTGATGATAGGCAAGTTAATAGAATAATATAAAAACCCAACTATCATCAAATGTGGGCTTATAACCAATCAAGAAAAATAGTAAAATTAGGCAGGCACTTGGATGCTTGTGTTGGTACAGTCAGCCCAAAAGTTATAGTTAGTGGGGTTTTTTTTATTCTATTATATTGCCTATCATCAAATGTGGGCTTATAACTAATCAAGAAAAATAATAAAATTAGTCAGACAGGGGACAGCCATGACTGTTGTGCCTAGGTGTGCCCTCACACCTAGGGGACCAGTTCTTCAAGATTTGAGTATTTGTTAAACCTAAACAATAAAAATGAAATTTACATATTCTTAAAACATTTAAAATTAAGCTTCAATACAATTGGCACCTGTACTTTTGCCAGAGTGTAATTCACCTAATGTGGATATTATATTCATGCAATCGATATGTTTAGCCTTGGATGGACTTATATGTAAAGTAGCTTGGAAAGAAGCTTCCCCTCCTGTGATCTGGATGGATCCCAGAGAGGCATGAGGGCCCCTGTCTGCTCAAAGGAGTGTGTAATAACAAACTACAATAGGCTGGCCTTTTCATTATAGAGAGAGCTGCACTAACATAGAAGATATGTCCACAATACCAAATGCCCTGGGAAAACTGCATTCATCTTCTACCCAGAGCTACTGTATGGCATGCACTGTTAGTTCTGCACTTAGCCCGCACCTTGCCGTATGTTCAACGTAAGATACATAAAAAAACAAAATGGGTTAGGACCTAATGTATTATATAATAATACATCCACGCAATGTTATCAGCAAGCACATTTTTACACTCAATTTTATTGGTTCTTCAACTAAGACCTGTAATGCTTCAATTTAGATGGGAGATAAGTACTAACTGTGTACTTTCTTAACATGCCAGATGTGGCTATTTTATATCCCGTTGTATGGAAACATATATATACTGACAGCAGTACTGAATGTCAATTCCTTATATTTTTTTTCAATGATACATTTTCCTGTAATTGTCCCAGGTGCAATATTGGTTGAATTGCATTGTGACATTTGCATGAACTCCTTATGCAGCTGCTGAAGCATGCTGCCTGCTGCCTACTGGGAAAACTGAGCATCGCAAGCATATAAACATTCTGTAATATTCTGTACAATTACGTTATACTGTACATGTAGACTGAACACACATTGAACTATTGTCCCACTATGTGCTTGCTGTACACGTCTAGCTACGGATCATCATTTACTGTATTAGAAAAACCTGTCTTTGTGTATTGTATCCAGGTTTATAAAGACATATTTTACAAATTCATCAACTTCTTCAGGCAAGAGATCTCTGTTCACCAATCCCATTATGTCTCATCTATACAGAAGTATGTGCACAAAATACAGTGCTTTTATATAGTAAAACCAGATTTTCATAGTACAAGGACAGTAAAATGTATTCCAAAAGATACAGTAACGCTAAAAAGAAAGTACAATAGTGCTTGCTGTTCATATTATTTATTAGGATTCATTAGATCCAATAATTCGATCATGCTAAACTCATGTTACAAATGACTCTTACATCATATTATATTATATTATCATATTATATTTTTGAGGATTTATGGTCCATTTCTCACAACAGTACTTCTGAACATGTAATTATATACAACTCTAGTGAGGTCGTGTCACAGCATCTTAATGTGTACATTGAGTTGGTCATTCCAAATCATTGATGTTTGTTTGTATTTTATCTGAAATGATCCAATTTTGGTCAAGATACAGTTTTCTGACACACTTTCCTTTGTAGTACTCTGTTATAATTAAGAGTCCATGGTATAGTCAATAAGTATAAGACATCTAAGTATTGGTGGTCAAATATTCTCAAAGTATCACCCCTTCAATACAAGTCTCCGTTGGTAGGAGGTTTATGTGATCTCTGTGTTTGGTTTTGTGCAAACAACTCAGTTTGGGTCTCTTGCAGTGGCAGCTCCAGTAGAGGGGATGCAGCGCAGTCCAAAGTTCAAATAGGGGAACCACACTAACTGCCACTAACTGTCATCTCAAAATGACTCACTGGCAGTTGGTGTGGCTCCCCTATTTAAATTTTGAACTGAGCTTCAGCCCCACCTCTGAAGACATTGTTTCAGAGTCTTATGTTTAATTCAGATGCAGCTTTTCAAACCTAAGTCCTACTACAATATTAGGGTAAATGAGTCTCTTCTTCTGTATACCCATTCATTAGAGCAATACTTGTTCTGTCTTTTTCTGATGGTAGACAAATGGTCTTTAGGGGTCTGTAGCTATTTGGCTCTTTACTATTTTTGGGGGGTTGTAAGGTACAGTTTAATCGTGAGTGTATTTCTTGGCACACCAACTCCTAAGAAGATTTGCTGCTGTCTTCAGTGTTTTATATTTGCTTTTTAACCCTTTTCAGACTGTAGAGCAGCAACCCGAGAAGCAGCAATACGGTAACTTCATTACAAAGTTTAATCTCCTTGGAATTAACACAAACTAATATGAACTGCCAAAGGTTATGCTTTTTAAGGATGATAGCGCTTCAAGATAGTCAAATGATGAAGCTCACTTGATTAGTAGAAACTTCAGTAGCTTTACTCTCATTTCTTTTCTGATAAAATATTATTAATATTTAATAAAATATTAGGGGTATACTGTACTTATTTTTTCATGGCTTCTTCAATGTAACTTATTTTTGTTTGTTAAATAAATATTGTCAAAGTAAAATCTCTTATGCAATATTTGTCTAGATTTATGTCTTTATTGCATTTTTAGGACTTGATGACTATTGAATGATTGCACATCTATGTCTTGATATGTAAAAAACCATAAGTTACAGTAACAACACAAAAATGTGCAATATGTACTATAATAATAATAATAATAATAATAATAATAATAATTGAAAATGGCTATTGTAAAAATACCCATCACTATGTTTAAAGTGTAAGAACAAATGCATCAAAACCACACATATATGCCATAGACAAAGATATTATAAAGCATATAAAGTCAGGCTTCTTAACTTTACCACCAAAAGCTTAGTGGCAGTCATTACCGTTTACTTTTGCTCCACTTATACAGTAACTGTAAGGAGTGATACTTACAGTAAGTGCAATATCAAATCTTAAATACTGACATCGTACTTTACTGCAGAGTCTGTATACCACTCTGCATTCTTACAAACACCCCTGCATGACTACCAATAGGGTCTATCATTGAGCTACCAAACAGTTATGAGAATGTTGCTGAATGCCAGTGTTGATCCCAATGTCGGACTGGGGCATGATGGGCCCACCAGGGGAATTCATTCATAGGGGCCCACTAAGGGGTTTGGAGCATCAGCTGAATGGGTGGGGCTAATCATGAGAGAGGAGTTGTCAGCCATTTAGGAGCGTCATAGCATACTATATACATAGTGAGATATATGAGAGACACAGGTGTACAGTATATAGGGGACACAGAAAGGTTCAAGGGACACAGGTATAGGGGACAGAAAGAGAGATATAGGGGACCCAGAAAGGTATAAGGGACACAGGTATAGGGGACAGAGAGATATATAGGGGACACAGAGAGGTATAAGGGACACAGGGCGGGATATACTAAAGCAAAAATGTGGTAAAAACACTGTTTTCTTGGTTTCTCCCTGCATTTGTAAATGTACTAAGCCCTGGATGGCAGGGCTCCGATGTGGAGGGTGCTTGCATTACCCTATAGAAGCCTATGGGCTTTTTTCTGCATTTCGAGCTGCGACGGATCGGATCTGATTCCTCCCAGCATCCCCTGCATCCGCTGTGTCCTTCTACACATGCGCAGATGGACTCCCGGGTCATAAACCCGGAAGTTCAGTGACGGTCGCTGATCGCAAAGGACAGCTCTTATCGGGAGAGCTGTCCTTTGTGATACTAATTGCATATATTAGTACATATGTGATTAGTATGGATGTGATGTGTGGCAGGATGTACTGCACAAGGTTAGTACATCCTGCCAACAGAGAGGTATAAGGGATATTGAAAGAGGTTTAGGTGATACAGGTATAGTGGACACAGGTACAGTGGTCACAGACAGAGATGTATAAGGGACACAGGTACAGGGGACACAGAGAGAGGTGTAAGTTACACAGGTACAGGGGATACAGAGAGGTATAAGGGACACAGGTACAGGGGACACAGAGAGGTATAAGGGACACAGGTACAGGGGACACAGAGAGGGGTATAATGGATACTGAGTGTGGTATAGGGGACACAGAGAGAGGTGTAAGGGACAGAGGTACAGTGGACACTGAGAGGTATAATGGATACTGAGAGGGGTATAGGGGACGTAGAGATGTATAAAGGACACAGAGTGAGGTGACACAGAGAAGAATAAGGGATACTCAAAGGTATAAGGGACACAGGTACAAGGGACACAGAGAGGTATAAGGGACACAGGTACAGGGGACACAGAGAGGGGTATAATGGATACTGAGTGTGGTATAGGGGACACAGAGAGAGGTGTAAGGGACAGAGGTTCAGTGGACACAGAGGTATAATGGATACTGAGAGGGGTATAGGGGACATAGAGATGCATAAAGGACACAGAGTGAGGTGACACAGAGAAGTATAAGGGATACTCAAAGGTATAAGGGACACAGGTACAGGGGACACAGAGAGGTATAAGGGACACAGGTACAGGGGACACAGAGAGGGGTATAATGGATACTGAGTGTGGTATAGAGGACACAGAGAGAGGTGTAAGGGACAGAGGTTCAGTGGACACAGAGGTATAATGGATACTGAGAGGGGTATAGGGGACATAGAGATGCATAAAGGACACAGAGAAGTATAAGGGATACTCAAAGGTATAAGGGACACAGGTACAGGGGACATTGTAATATGAATAAGGGACACACAGGTATACAGGATGCAGGGAGGCATAGAGGACACTGAGCTATGTATAGTAGACAAACAGAAGTATATGGGACACTAAGCTATGTATAGGGGCACAGAAAGGTAAAAGGGACACTGAGCATTATATCTACAGAAGGGAGTCAGGAGCCAATGACAGGTTACAGAAAGGGTCAGTACTCATTGTAGGCAACCAGAACCACAGCCTCAGTCAGCAGCCAGCAGAGCAGGCACAGCAGCCTCATAAGTCACTCCCATGAGGCTGTGCTGCTTCTAATCTCTACGGGTCAGAGGAGCATGTGATGGGCTCCTCCAATCAGAACTCAGCACATGTTCCTCTCACCCCTCTGCAGTGTCTCATAGGATGTATTTCCCAGTATTGCACTGCCCAGGTTCTCAATACCCCTCCCACCCTGCAGCCACCAACCAGGCCAGTTAGACAGTCAGCAGCCTCTGACCTGGCTCTTCTGTATCTCCTGAAGCATCCTGGGCTGAGTACCTTCCCCTGCTGACATCACTGCTGATGCAGCCGCTGCTGGGTCAGTCAGCAGCCTCTGATGACTGCTCGACAAGCAGCTTCACTGTGCAGCCTACAATAGTGACTTGTGCTAGGCCCCGCTCTCCCACGATAGAGGGCGTGTCTGTGAATCACCAGGGCCCACCCGGTGTATCCCCCAATTCCCGCAGCCCAGTCTGAGCCTGGTTGCTACCAGAGACGGGTGTAGTATGGTATGCCGGCGGCCGGGCTCCTGACGACCAGCATACCAGCGCCGGGAGCCCGACCGCCGGCATACCGACAGCATGGTGAGCGCAAATGAGACCCTTGCGGGCTCACTGTGCTCGCCACGCTGCGGGCACGGTGGCGCGCTACGCGCGCCACGCTATTTTATTCTCCCTCCAGGGGGGTCGTGGACCCCCATGAGGGAGAAATAGTGTCGGTATGCCGGCTGTCAGGATTCCGGCGCCGGTATACTGTGCGCCGGGATCCCAACAGTCGGCATATTGAAGACCACCCATAGAGACAGAGGTCCTGGAACTTATATAACTTCCCTCGGTAGACTTAACTACCCCTAAATAAGGACGTGAAAAAACACACCCAGAAAGGCAGCACTCCTTAAAGATATCAACAAAATATAACTGCAGATTAAGTAAGAGATTTTTATAGGGAGTGTGGGGCTTTTAATTGATTTATTGATTATACCAGCAGGACATGACCCCTTCTGTCGCTAATACCTATACAATATTTATGAACTCAACTTGAGATTTCTTTGTTATTCAGTCACATTGTCCTTTATTACATTTCAAGATGCTGACATACCCAGGATTCAAACCCAATCTTTTCATTGAGCTATCTGCACTTGCATAGAAAAGTAGAAAATTCTAAAATAGAGTATTCAAACTATTTGAAGCTTACCTTTTACTTTGTGAATGAGCAAATCTATGTAGTGTGTGGCTGCAAGAGATTGGATGTGTGGCTGCACACTACATAGATCTGCTCAATTGCAATGCTGATTATTTATTTACCAAATACCAGTAGCTGCGCATAATATTCATAGTTTTTATGCAGGATCAAATAGCTAAATGATTAGGGTATTTGATTAGAATTCAACAGGTTATAGGTTTGAATCCTGGGTATGGCAGTATATTGAAAAGTGTTATTTAATAAAGGGTATTTTAACTGAATAACAACGAGCTCTAAAGTTAAGTGCATGAATGTGGTACAAAGAGGATTTGTGTCTAAATCTATTTTCCTGCATTGGATCAATCTGGGTGCAGGGTCACAACAAAAATAGCAATCGTTTCCTCAGTGATACAAAAGGCTACCTGAAAAAAACAAAAAAACAAAACAAAAAAAAACCAGCACTCCAAACTCTGTAGACTGCAATACATTTAATAATCCAGAGCTAGCAAAGCCATCCTTCAATAATACCTGGCCAGGGCTGTTTCTAGATAATTTGGCTCCCAGTGCAAAATTGTAGAAAGCTCCCCCACATTGACATTCAAAAATGTGCCACCCCCTAGAGATATAAAAAAAATCCAAATTTGCACGCCCTCCCAGCAAGGGGGCGTGGTCTTGCTAAAATGGACATGGTCTCACAGGAAAAGACTACCTTACACCCAAGATTTTGACCCTGCACCAACAGACCTCGGCCACCACAGTGAAAAACAAAATCCCCCATATTAAGCCCCACACAGTAATGCCCCTTGGACCATATTATGCCCCCTGCACCATATTATGCCACATACTGCAATGCCGTGATACATTATGCCCTACAGTAAAGCATTGAATTACTTTTAAATTACCTGCTCGTTGTCAAGGGTTTCACGCGCTGGGTGTCATGCTCTGGGATCAATCTTGTCATGCCCCTTCCCCACGAGGCATGCTCCTTATATACATATTGGAAAAATGGGGGGGCGCCAATTCTCTCTCTGGCACAGGGCATCAAGAATTCTAGTTACGGCTCTGGCTGTCAGCACTAGGTTGGAAACCATCCTGCTCAACAAAATCCCCAACTGCTCCCATTGGAACAAGTAGGGATCTCAGCAGTAGATTGCAGGTAATTGTTTTTATTATTTCCTTTTTACTTTAAAAATCTTCATTTTTTTACCTAGTTTTTTTGTCATTTGGGCTTTTGATTTAGATATTTTATAGTGTCACAACAAGAATATTAATACCTTCTTATTCTCTTTGAGAGACTGGCTTCTTCTCTACATGGTAGAGGTGTTATTTCTGAAATTTATGTCTATTTAATCCAACACAGCTGGTGTAATCTATTTTAAATCTGCACACTTTATGAACCTTTGCTTTTCCACTTCTTGAATGAATGGCAGCAGCTGTCGGTTTTGTTGACTGTCAGGACTTTGTCTAGCCCAGTACAACATAAAAATTGTTGTAGTCCCTTCACAAGTGATATTTAATTCAACAGAAGCTACACAATATACTATTTTATTAACTAAGGGCAACGGCAGCAATTGCAGACTGAAGGCATGCAGGGGGGCGCCTAGCACAGGGCACGCACAGCAGCCGCACTAAATGTGCGCACACAGTGATATGTGAAAGCATCTCACTGGTACGTTCGCCTCTGCAAGATTGACAGGCAGTTGCGGGCATGTCATCGGCTTTGGGGGGCGTGTCTGCGGCTTGGCGGGCCATGGTCCGGACAACGCAGGCATGTCCGGACAATTGCTGAGGTGGGCTGTGGCGGCTGCATAATGTCACACACAGCCACTGTGACCCAAAACATGGTGTGTAGACACCTGCCTCCACAGCTAGGCTGCGTAGGCAGAGAGCTGCTCGCCAGGTGCGAAAGCATCACTGCCAAGCGATGCTTTCGCACCTCTGCGGGGGAAGGGGGAGGGTTGGGCCTGGCATGCGGGGTAGACTAGCCCTGTGCTAGGTGCCCCCCTGCATGCCTCAGGTTGTGATCGTAGATGTGTGGGGTTTTTTGCACATCTATTATCAGGTCTGAATTAGGCCCTATATTCCATAATTATGGTGTATTGACTGGAATATCTAGAGACAGTGTCTAAGATTCTGTTATCATTGGTATAAGCTCAACCATAGGTCAATGATATCTCCCCAACAATTACATTTTTCTGTTTACTTGGTGTAACTGTGGCACACAGGAAAGAGGTGTGGCTAGCAGAAAGCGTATGTGAGATGTCGCAGCCGGAGACCGGACACCAACAGGCATGAGTGAGTGAGTACACAGAGAATGTTATTGTTACGAACAACAGGCAACTAAAGTGCCAAGCCCAGGTGTCCATTTGTCAAATGCTGCACATTGTAAATGGAACAATCAGTGTAATGCAGCCTTACAACGCAACATCTTACCAACCAGACTCTGATTAAGTACAGATAAGATAACACCCCCTGCTTAAGAACTGTTGAGAGATACATTTAGTAATCGTGGAAGAGAAAGAGACTGAGGGCCTAATTCAGAACCGATCACTAGCAGGCAATTTTTAAACTGCTGCAAACAAATAGTCGCCCCCTACATGGGGAGTGTATTTTAGCTGTGCAAGTGTGCAAACGCATATGTAGCAGAACTGTACAAACAGATTTTGTGCAGTGTCTGCACAGCCCAGGACTTACTCAGCCGCTGCAATCGCTTCAGCCTGTTCAGGACCGGATTTGACTTCAGACACCCAACCTGCAAACACTTGTGTTTTTCCAAACACTCCCAGAAAATGGTTAGTTGCCACCCACAAACACATGTGAATGGATCTATCCCACAAACCCATCACTGAGCGGTGATCCGCTTTGTACCCATGCGACGTGCCTGCGCATTGTGGTGCATCAGGCCTCATCGCCCGCTGTACGAAAACGCAGCCTAGCAATCAGGTCTGAATTAGCCCGAGTCCTTTATGCAAGTGATATTGATTTACTTTATCTGGAAAGGACTGAGTTTATTTGCCCAAGGAATCCTTATCACTAAGCAAGCTGTATTTGTTGAGAGACACTACAATACCTTTGCTAGCTTCATCCTCTTTTGAATAGAATGAGTAAAGTGACATTTTTGCTAACCCAGTGTTCACTTGTACCATTCTGCCATTGCAAACCGTGATTTACCAATCTTCTTTAATGACTGTGATTTATCAATCTTCTTTAATGCCATGTCACTCTTGTGATTATCTTACCTTTGCCAAACAACTAATTATACTCTTTAATCCAGAGATCATTGCGGCTCAATAGAAAGACATCCTTTTAGAATTGCTGACTCACTCCTATTTCGTATCAGTCTCTCTTACCTCTCTGCAGTGCACAAGGTACTACAAACAAGGTATGGGTAAGAACATTGTAGTGAAAAAGTCTGTCACATTGCTACCTGCATCTGTGATACCTCTTCCAGACACTTAGACATACCGACTAACCCCTGGGTGTTACATAACCAGTATGGCTAATGTTAAAATGCATGTGAGCCTTGTCCCACATTGATAGAATAAAACTGCATGACTGTTCCCATGGGTTCTTTTTAGACTTTCATGTGCAGATGGGTTGATATTGGGTTTAACTACTCCTGACTGCATAGAAATGTGGATCTCATCACAAATATGTGATATTGAGAACATGTAAATAAATGGATTTAGTATACTACTAAATGGAACAATATTGCCAACTACCACTAATAAAATAGAGCTTTGTATGTACACTACAAAAAGAGGTTAATTACTTTTATTTTGATTTTAAAGATTAATAAGGTAACTCAGTAAATACTGTGTTTACATACATACATACATACATACATACATACATACATACAGGTACATACATACATACATACATACATACATACATACTGTGTTTGCCTCTACCATCCACTGCACAGTGGTAGAAAAAGAATGAGTTGGATGAAGGACTTCAAGAGTTTCCTCATCAAATCTGCCAGCTGGTCCAGCATGCTAAACATACATCTGCACAACTACTGTAAACTATCGGCTTATTACAGCTGCAGAGGGGAGTCAGACTTCCCTGAAAGCAATAATGACTTGGTTGGTCCCAGCAGCCCCGGGGCCTGGCTCTATATCTGACCCTGGTGAGTCTGAGTTTGAAGATTAGAGTCCTCAACACATACTTGTTTTTTTTGGATCCCCTAGTGTTTAGCACATAAAGAGCCAGGTGCCAATGATGGTATCTAACATCAAGAGAAAATGAAATAAAAGTAGATAAATAAAACATTAAGTGCATTGTATTTTTCTCAGTCTATGCATTAATATGAGTCCATCAGCAATTTGACACTGTATAAATAACACATATACTGTACTAATGTTTTATAAACAGCTAAACTTTTATGTAGAATCCTATATAATAATGGCTAACACTGCTTCTCACCTCTATGGGGGAAATTAAAGTGTGCGCCCGATGGTGCTTGATGGAGCAACTTAAGTGTTGCTCCGTTCAGGAGTGTGCACAGCCGCCGACGCTGACATTAGTGTTATGTTGTTCCATAATTTTAGCGGGCTGGTAACTAGTTTGTATATAAATTGTGCAAAAATCTCATTCCAAATTATTATGGTTTAGAATAGACAATACATTTTGTTGTTTTATGGAAAAAGATCAAATAGAACAATATGATAATATCTATTATTTTATTATGTTTATAATTGCACTTACAACTCTAGTATTGCTACAATAGTCTCAGAAGGTGACATACTTCCGAGAGGGCCTAGGCTCATTGTTGATATGGTCTGCTTACTGTTCAGCAGCCTCAATCTCTACCACCAAATGTGCCCCATTCCTAATAGCGATGCTGAGAAAAATGGCCCACAGAGCAATAATGTCACGCACAGCATCTGGTGCATTAATAAGGGCTCCTCCAGAGTAGTCACACCAATCAAAATGAGCTTTTTGAATCCCAAATGTATGATTTATATTTCCAATATCCTCACAGTAATCCAGAAATACACAAGCACATTGCAACATACTTCAACTGGTGGTGTTTATTCTCATTTTGGGCCTCCTCAGACAAATACAGCAGTTGCTACATTATTTAATGTGAGGTCTGGAACTATATATAATTCCTCCCTTTGCTCTTTGTTGACTGTTAATTGAGGCCATTTTAATTAATTAATGAACCAATCAATAAATTAATGATGGTGTACCAAGTATGCTGCAACTTGTAGCACTATAAATTACAGCATACACGTGCACATTATGAATTAATTTGTCCCCATGTACTATTATTAAATAATAATGGCCACTTAATATTCCACACAATGATAATGTCCTCCTAAAAGATTAAGGGGTCTATTTAATAAGCCTTGGATGGAGATAAAGGGGACGGAGATAAAGAACCAGCCAATCAGCTCCTAACTGCTATGTCACAGGCTGGGTTTGAAAAATAACAGGTAGGTGCTGATTAGCTGTTACCTTATCTCTGTTCACTTTCCAAGGCTTAGTAAATAGACCCTTAAGGCCCAGATTTATCAAGCATTGGAGAGTGCTAAATTGTTTGGTGATAAAGTACCAGCCAACCAGATGCTAACTGTCGTGTTACAGGCTGTTACAGTGTTTGAGAAATATTGTTGGTACTTTATCACAGTGCAATTTATCACCCTCCAGGGCTTGATAAATCTGGGCCTTAATTCTGCGATTTAGTCCCTTTAATATATACAATAAATAATAACACCCTCCTTAATAAGGGGCAGATGTACTAAGCCTTGGAGAGTGATAAAGTGGATAGAGATAATTACCAAACACTCAGCTCCTAACTGTCATTTTTCAACCACATCCTGTAACACGGCATTTAGGAGTTGATTGGCTGCTACTTTATGACTCTCCATTTATCTCTCTCCAAGATGTAATACATCTCCTTCTAAATGTCTATTGTGCCTCCTTCTCCTTCTTAGGTGAATGCAGATTGCAGCAATCTCCCAAATGTCTGTTCTCCTCCTAAATGTCTATTGTGCCTCCTTCTTTGAATGCAGATTGCAGCAATCTCCCAAATGTCTGTTCTCCTCCTAAATGTCTATTCCTTCTCCTTCTAAGGGTGTGTACACACGGTGAGATCCTTGCTATGCCCGATTTTTACTTGCGATTTTCCTTGAACTCCCTGGAGCCCAGATAGCACAGATTTTGACTAACTTTTCTTGAGATATGGACTATGTGTGCTTACGATTTTGGCTTATGTGAGATTTTGGCTTATGTGAGATGTCATTGACATGTGAGATGAACTAGATAGTACACCGTTCTAGCAAGGATTGACTTGCCTGCACAGTCTATCTTTTCTTGCAATGCCAACCTGGCGGGACCGCGCATCGGGATCGAATCAGAATCGCAAGGTGACTTTCACCTTGCGATCTGCACTAACTTTTCTTGCGATTTTTACTATATAGTCAAAATCAAAAGAAAATATATCACCGTGTGTACTAGTGATGAGCGGGTTCGGTTTCTCGGAAACCGAACCCCCCGAACTTCACCCATTTTACACGGGTCCGAGGCAGGTTCGAACCTTCCCGCCTTGCTCGGCTAACCCGAGCGCGCCCGAACATCATCATCCCGCTGTCGGATTCTCGCAAGATTCGGATTCTATATAAGCAGCCGCGTGTCGCCGCCATTTTCACTCGTGCATTGGAGATGATAGGGAGAGGACGTGGCTGGCGTCCTCTCCGTTTATTGTTGAACTTGATTGCTTTATTGCTTAATTGTGGGGAGGACTGGGGAGCAGCTGTTAGGAGGAGTACAGTGCAGAGTTTTGCTGATAAGTGACCACCAGTTTTATCCGTTCTCTGCCTGAAAAAAACGCTCCATACCATATCTGTGCTCAGTGTACTGCATAATATATCTGTGCTCACACTGCTTAATTGTGGGGACTGGGGAGCAGCTGTATTATATAGCAGGAGTACAGTGCACAGTTTTGCTGACAGTGACCACCAGTATACGTTGTCTGCCTGAAAAAAACTCCATATCTGTGCTCAGTGTGCTGCTTTATTGTGGGGACTGGGGACCACCAGTATAATTAATATTATATAGGAGGAGTAAAGTGCAGAGTTTTGCTGACACAGTGACCACCAGTGTACTATATATAGCAGTACGGTAGGCCACTGCTGTACCTACCTCTGTGTCGTCATTCATTAAGTATACTATCCATCTACATTCTATACCTGTGGTGCATTTTAGTTTTGCAGTTTGCTGACACAGTGACCACCATTATACTATATATAGCAGTACGGTAGGCCACTGCTGTACCTACCTCTGTGTCATCATTCATTAAGTATACTATCCATCTACATTCTATACCTGTGGTGCATTTTAGTTTTGCAGTTTGCTGACACAGTGACCACCAGTATACTATATATAGCAGTACGGTAGGCCACTGCTGTACCTACCTCTGTGTCGTCATTCATTAAGTATACTAGCAATCTACATTCTATACCTGTGGTGCATTTTAATTTTGCAGTTTGCTGACACAGTGACCACCATTATACTATATATAGCAGTACGGTAGGCCACTGCTGTACCTACCTCTGTGTCATCATTCATTAAGTATACTATCCATCTACATTCTATACCTGTGGTGCATTTTTGTTTTGCAGTTTGCTGACACAGTGACCACCAGTATACTATATATAGCAGTACGGTAGGCCACTGCTGTACCTACCTCTGTGTCGTCATTCATTAAGTATACTATCAATCTACATTCTATACCTGTGGTGCATTTTAGTTTTGCAGTTTGCTGACACAGTGACCACCATTATACTATATATAGCAGTACGGTAGGCCACTGCTGTACCTACCTCTGTGTCGTCATTAATGAAGTATACTATCCATCTACATTCTATACCTGTGGTGCATTTTAGTTTTGCAGTTTGCTGACACAGTGACCACCAGTATACTATATATAGCAGTACGGTAGGCCACTGCTGTACCTACCTCTGTGTCATCATTCATTAAGTATACTATCCATCTACATTCTATACCTGTGGTGCATTTTAGTTTTGCAGTTTGCTGACACAGTGACCACCAGTATACTATATATAGCAGTACAGTACGGAAGGCCACTGCTGTACCTACCTCTGTGTCGTCATTCATTAAGTATACTATCCATCTACATTCTATACCTGTGGTGCATTTTTGTTTTGCAGTTTGCTGACACAGTGACCACCAGTATACTATATATAGCAGTACGGTAGGCCACTGCTGTACCTACCTCTGTGTCGTCATTCATTAAGTATACTAGCAATCTACATTCTATACCTGTGGTGCATTTTAGTTTTGCAGTTTGCTGACACAGTGACCACCATTATACTATATATAGCAGTACGGTAGGCCACTGCTGTACCTACCTCTGTGTCATCATTCATTAAGTATACTATCCATCTACATTCTATACCTGTGGTGCATTTTAGTTTTGCAGTTTGATGACACAGTGACCACCAGTATACTATATATAGCAGTACGGTAGGCCACTGCTGTACCTACCTCTGTGTCGTCATTCATTAAGTATACTATCCATCTACATTCTATACCTGTGGTGCATTTTAGTTTTGCAGTTTGCTGACACAGTGACCACCAGTATACTATATATAGCAGTACAGTACGGAAGGCCACTGCTGTACCTACCTCTGTGTCGTCATTCATTAAGTATACTATCCATCTACATTCTATACCTGTGGTGCATTTTTGTTTTGCAGTTTGCTGACACAGTGACCACCAGTATACTATATATAGCAGTACGGTAGGCCACTGCTGTACCTACCTCTGTGTCGTCATTCATTAAGTATACTAGCAATCTACATTCTATACCTGTGGTGCATTTTAGTTTTGCAGTTTGCTGACACAGTGACCACCATTATACTATATATAGCAGTACGGTAGGCCACTGCTGTACCTACCTCTGTGTCATCATTCATTAAGTATACTATCCATCTACATTCTATACCTGTGGTGCATTTTAGTTTTGCAGTTTGCTGACACAGTGACCACCAGTATACTATATATAGCAGTACGGTAGGCCACTGCGGTACCTACCTCTGTGTCGTCATTCATTAAGTATACTATCAATCTACATTCTATACCTGTGGTGCATTTTAGTTTTGCAGTTTGCTGACACAGTGACCACCATTATACTATATATAGCAGTACGGTAGGCCACTGCTGTACCTACCTCTGTGTCGTCATTAATTAAGTATACTATCCATCTACATTCTATACCTGTGGTGCATTTTAGTTTTGCAGTTTGCTGACACAGTGACCACCAGTATACTATATATAGCAGTACGGTAGGCCACTGCTGTACCTACCTCTGTGTCATCATTCATTAAGTATACTATCCATCTACATTCTATACCTGTGGTGCATTTTAGTTTTGCAGTTTGATGACACAGTGACCACCATAATAATATATATAGCAGTACGGTAGGCCACTGCTGTACCTACCTCTGTGTCGTCATTCATTAAGTATACTATCCATCTACATTCTATACCTGTGGTGCATTTTAGTTTTGCAGTTTGCTGACACAGTGACCACCAGTATACTATATATAGCAGTACGGTACGGAAGGCCACTGCTGTACCTACCTCTGTGTCGTCATTCATTAAGTATACTATCCATCTACATTCTATACCTGTGGTGCATTTTAGTTTTGCAGTTTGCTGACACAGTGACCACCAGTATACTATATATAGCAGTACTGTACGGAAGGCCACTGCTGTACCTACCTCTGTCATCATTCATTAAGTATACTATCCATCTACATTCTATACCTGTGGTGTATTTTAGTTTTGCAGTTTGCTGACACAGTGACCACCAGTATACTATATATAGCAGTACGGAAGGCCACTGCTGTACCTACCTCTGTGTCGTCATTCATTAAGTATACTATCCATCTACATTCTATACCTGTGGTGCATTTTAGTTTTGCAGTTTGCTGACACAGTGACCACCAGTATACTATATATAGCAGTACGGTACGGAAGGCCACTGCTGTACCTACCTCTGTGTCGTCATTAAGTATACTATCCATCTACATTCTATACCTGTGGTGCGCCTCTTTTTTTCTTTGCATCATGTGCTGTTTGGGGACTATTTTTTTGAAGTGCCATCCTGTCTTGACACTGCAGTGCCACTCCTAGATGGGCCAGGTGTTTGTGTCGGCCACTTGTGTCGCTTAGCTTAGTCACACAGCGACCTTGGTGCGCCTCTTTTTTTCTTTGCATCATGTGCTGTTTGGGGACAATTTTTTTGAAGTGCCATCCTGTCTTGATTGACACTGCAGTGCCACTCCTAGATGGGCCAGGTGTTTGTGTCGGCCACTTGTGTCGCTTAGCTTAGTCACACAGCGACCTTGGTGCGCCTCTTTTTTTCTTTGCATCATGTGCTGTTTGGGGACAATTTTTTTTAAGTGCCATCCTGTCTTGATTGACACTGCAGTGCCACTCCTAGATGGGCCAGGTGTTTGTGTCGGCCACTTGTGTCGCTTAGCTTAGTCACACAGCGACCTTGGTGCGCCTCTTTTTTTCTTTGCATCATGTGCTGTTTGGGGACAATTTTTTTGAAGTGCCAGCCTGTCTTGATTGACACTGCAGTGCCACTCCTAGATGGGCCAGGTGTTTGTGTCGGCCACTTGTGTCGCTTAGCTTAGTCACACAGCGACTTTGGTGCGCCTCTTTTTTTCTTTGCATCATGTGCTGTTTGGGGACAATTTTTTTGAAGTGCCATCCTGTCTTGATTGACACTGCAGTGCCACTCCTAGATGGGCCAGGTGTTTGTGTCGGCCACTTGTGTCGCTTAGCTTAGTCACACAGCGACCTTGGTGCGCCTCTTTTTTTCTTTGCATCATGTGCTGTTTGGGGACAATTTTTTTGAAGTGCCATCCTGTCTTGATTGACACTGCAGTGCCACTCCTAGATGGGCCAGGTGTTTGTGTCAGCCACTTGTGTCGCTTAGCTTAGTCACACAGCGACCTTGGTGCGCCTCTTTTTTTCTTTGCATCATGTGCTGTTTGGGGACAATTTTTTTGAAGTGCCATCCTGTCTTGACACTGCAGTGCCACTCCTAGATGGGCCAGGTGTTTGTGTCGGCAACTTGTTTCGCTTAGCTTAGTCACACAGCGACCTTGGTGCGCCTCTTTTTTTCTTTGCATCATGTGCTGTTTGGGGACAATTTTTTTGAAGTGCCGTCCTGCCTGACACTGCAGTGCCACTCCTAGATGGGCCAGGTGTTTGTGTTGGCCACTTGTGTCGCTTAGCTTAGCCATCCAGCGACCTCGGTGCAAATTGTAGGACTAAAAATAATATTGTGAGGTGTGAAGTGTTCAGAGTAGACTGGAAATGAGTGGAAATTATGTTAATTGAGGTTAATAATACTATGGGATCAAAATGACCCCCAAATTCTATGATTTAAGCTGTTTTTTAGGGTTTTTTGAAAAAAACACCCGAATCCAAAACACACCCGAATCCGACAAAAAAATTTCGGTGAGGTTTTGCCAAAACGCGTCCGAATCCAAAACACGGCCGCGGAACCGAATCCAAAACCAAAACACAAAACCCGAAAAATGTCCGGTGCACATCACTAGTGTGTACACACCCTTAGGTGAATGCAGATTGAGCAATCTCCCAACCTGGACTTTTAAGCCTCCAAATATTAATAAAATCTGATGGTTTGGAGCAGTTTGAATACTAATTGTAGCACTTTCCAAACCACTAACAACATATTATAGATGATTCCTAAAAGGTGCCCTTGCTGTATAAAATTCTATCTTGATCTCTTCTGTGAACAATTGGTTTGTCCGACCCATTCTATAGTCACCTGTTGCTATACCTGTAGAACAAAATCACATCATTCTAGCCCTGCTATGACCCATTTGGTACCTGTTCAACAACATGACAGCTGTCACTGGCAGAACCTGAGCAATGCTTGTTTAGCCATAACATATACGCTATAAGGACATTGCTATAAATGCCACAGCCTCATCATCCCGCCACAAAGCTTGCTGTTTTGGAATAAGCATTGCTTCATTACTCTCCACAATTAGTCCATTTACATATCCTGTCAATTCCACATATGCTACATCACCAGAATACATCCTTATTTACAGAAGATTCAACTAACCTTGTGCTAACAAGTTAATGTAATTCACAACTGTTACCATCACTATGAAAAAACAAAGCAGGTTTTCTTAGATGTCTTGATAAAAGGTTACATTAAATTTTCATAAGTCCTTTTATGTAATATTGGACAGCTGCAATGTCAGGTATGGCTGCAAGAGGAAGATGTGATGGATAATGTCGAGCACCAAACTGCTTTTAAATACTACAGAGTAGATAAATGGAAGTGAAAACATACATTGAATCGTTTTAAGGCTTACTGTGCTTAATACAATAAATCAGACTCAAGTGTACAACTGATGTCTAATGCTGCAGAAAATCCATACCATTGTGTCAAGAGTGGTATAAATCATCTCTGCAATACTTTTATGGTAAATATACCATTCACACTATATATATATTCTCCTGTGTCCACTTCAACAATTTAATGGTGATAAACATATAACATACCTAAGCAACAAAATGTTTTTCCTCTTTAATTTTGGTAGTTGTCATCTAAAAAAGCCAATCAACTAGCTGATAATAAATAAAATAATTAATTAATTAGTTATGGGACTAATTGAGATCTGATCACAGCAGCAAATTTGTTAGCAGTTGGGCAAAACCATGTGCACTGCATTGGGGGGGGGGGGGCAAATACAGTATAACATGTGCAGAGAGAGTTAGATTTGGGTGGGGTGTGTTTAAACTGAAATCTAAATTGCAGTGTAAAAGTAAAGCAGCCAGTATTTACCCTGCACAGAAACAAAATAACCCACCCAAATCTAACTCTCTCTGCACATGTTATATCTACCTCCCCTGCAGTGCACATGGTTTTGCCCATTATATAACAAATTTGCTGCTGTGATCAGATCTGAATTAAGCCCTATGGTGGTCATTCCGAGTTGTTCGCTCGTTGTCGATTTTCGCTATGCTGCGATTTGTTGCCAAATGCGCATGCGCATGGTACGCAGCGCGAATGGGCTTAGTTATTTAACTAAAAACTTAGCAGTTTTGCTGGTGATCCTGCAGGGCTTTTCAGTCGCACTGCTAATCGGTGAGTGATTGACAGGAAAGGGGCGTTTCTGGGTGGTAACTGAGCGTTTTCTGGGAGTGTGCTAAAAAACGCAGGCGTGTCAGGGAAAAAGGCGGGAGTGTCTGAAAAAACGGGGGAGTGGCTGGAGAAACGGGGGAATGGCTGGCCGAACGCAGGGCGTGTTTGTGACGTCAAACCAGGAACTAAACAGACCGAGCTGATCGCAATCTAGGAGTAGGTCTGGAGTTACTCAGAAACTGCAAGAAAATATTTAGTAGCAATTCTGCTACTCTTTCGTTCGCTATTCTGCTAAGCTAAGAAACACTCCCAGAGGGCGGCAGCCTAGCTTTTGCAATGCTGCTAAAAGCAGCTAGTGAGCGAACAACTCGGAATGAGGGCCTATGTTCCTTAAGATTAGATAAGTGTCAGAATGTTAAATTACATTATACACCTAATTTTTCATTTTTCTAATAAAATATCTGGAATTACAGTACAGTTCATCTACAAACAAGAATCATTTGTAACATTCACCAATAGATTTGATGCATAGGGCTGAATAAGTCAGAGCAAACTTAAACCACAGTTTGTTAGTCCAGGGCCCTTTTCATTGGTGATGAGGTTGTGGACTGGTAGCCTATCACAGGTTAAGGTATAGTTTTTGTAGTGTCATATTAGTGATCCTTGTCAATTATTCCTTCTCTTGTCTGCTGGAGACCCTCCCTCACTCTTTCCTCACAACCCTTTCTGGATGTTGTTTCTGTTTTGTGTTGTGGTGACAGTAAGAATGGCTGTTTAAATAAGTTGTCATTTTTTATTTAATTGGGTGAAATCTCCTCGGCAATTATATATGATGATTATCCTGTCTGGGCATTTGACAACACCAATCCAGGTGTGTATAATATTAGATAGTTGTACATCAATTACTGAGTTCAGAATATAGGACTGTCTTACTGTATTTTATGTTGTCTGTTCTTACTGTATGCCACCATACTGTAATCATTTGATAGACATTGTCTTAATTATTCCCATAATATGATTACTGTATTTCATCTCCCTTTGTGTTCTAGGGGGAAGAACTGTGACACGTAATGTCTGATCAAGGTTAATCAAGGTGTAGATGTACTGTACTGTAAATATTAATATTTTCTCTTGCAGATTTTGATGGTTGAAAAAGTTACTTCTAAAGCCATCTTTATTCTGAAGATCCTTGTTTACTGCAAATGACTATTTTTTTTTTTACTCCTCTGGGCTTCCTTATTCCTCCTCCAACTCCAAAAACAACCTGTAATTCTTTAATGTTCTTCATAACTTTTCCACTATGTAATTTAAGATTTTGGATAAACATCTACTTGGTGGCAACAATTTCCTTCATCTGACCTTATTATCTGCTGGATACTGGAGAATGTGTTACAAACCTTAGACACTGATGGGTAGAAAAACCATGTTAATTTGACTATTGTGACCTTTCATTTCGGTGTGTTTAAAACTGTCTGTGGGTAAGGGCAGTGTGCATGAAAGAGGTGACAGGAAAGTTATAATACATTTAAAATGTAATCTTATCTCCAAAAAAATAGTTTGAGCTTGGCTGACTCTGTATGCATAAATCTGCATTGGTAAGAAGTTGAAGGATAATACTTATTTTTTTCTGTCACTTTTATTCTGTATTTTTGGAATGAAATTAGACACAGAAATGCAGTCATCTGAAAGAGAGTGCCCTGGTCATGTCAATGAAGGTCAAGTCCTCTGTGATACCCTAAAGGTAAAAAAAAAAAAACAGGAAGTGGATCTCCATGTTGTTTTTAGTGCATATTGTCTCAGTTTCCAGTGTAAATGCCAATGGTAGTCCAATACCTACTGTATAGTACCCAACTTTATTCACCAGCTCAAAAATATGTTTTTTTTTTCCAGGGGGGCATACATAATGAGGATTATTGACATTTTATAGTAAGCTGAGGATGAGGACAGAGGTTTCCATCTGGCTGACTTACTGTATGTGTGAAGAACTGTGCTCATTGTGTGCCTTCTAACAGGGCGCATCTAGGGCCACATGCTGTGTTCTATGGACCACAATGTGGGGGATTCAAACACCCCAAATGTATGAAAACCTTAAAGGCCATTAAAACAATGAGATGCCATTATATCTCCTATATGAGTTGTATCCAATGACGGTGCTAAAAGCCAGTAATATTATTCAGTTTTTGTTTGTTCATTTCTCTTGTAGGTTACTATGCATTGCTTCTACTGGTGGGATTTTTGCATTGTATGTTAACAAAAAGTGCTTTATCGCTAATACTCCAGTATTGTGCATGGTAACCCAGTCCTCTACCTTAGTTCATAATAGGGGATCTGTTTGGGCCAGTTTACAACTCAGGAGTGTATTCAATTGATGTCGGATCCTTTCCGATGATTTGGCCGTTCCCGACAATGCCAATCTGACTTTTTTAAAGTCGGATTGACATTGTCGGAAACGGGGCTAATAAATGTCGGATTTGGCCGTGAATCTGACAAAACACATGGATCCGTGGCTAATCCGACTATCCATGTGTTTACCAACAAGTCGGAATTGCCGACCTGTTGGAAAAATGGCAGAACCATTGAATAGGCCGGAACTCTATCCGACCTAAAAAAAAGTCGGAAACTGCCATCTTTCCAACAAGACGGCAGTCCCGACTTGAATTGAATACCCCACTCAGACAGAATTATATATATATATATATATATATAGCAATGGATACATCCGGCACTCTGAATAAATGGGTAAATGCCCGGGTGCCCTCCTAAAGATAATACAACTGTGCTTGTAATACAACTGTGGATAATACAATTTGTTGTTCTTTTGAGCACCTTTGTTTACCATCACTATCATTTGATTACAACTATTTCCACAAGTCCTTGGAGTGCCGCCTCCATTCCTTCGCCGCTAACACCTGAGCCATAGGTGGGGAAGGATACCACAGTTATATATATATATATATATATATATATTCCTCCAAGTCTGCCGGCACTCCTTGCTAGGTAAAACAGCTGGTCCCAGTGCCAAAGTGCAAAAATACAGTACAGTTATCCAAAGCAGCACGGCACTCACAGGGACATGATTCAAAGATTTAATACAGATGTGATAAAAGACTTGTATGACAGCTGTATTAAAGCTTTGAATTGTGTCCCTGTGAGTGCCATGCTGTTTTGGAGATATATATTATCCAAAGCAATAAAACCAGCACTTCATAGGTAATGGCATATAAATTTAGTAAAATTCAAACCATTCTGAAACTTACTTTTCCTAATAAATGAAATGTCCATGCATACTTATCTGTAGTGTGTTCTAGCTTTAGATATTATTTTCTGCCTATGTAAAGATAGATAGATAGATAGATAGATAGATATATAGAGATATACTGTGTATTATTTGTGCCTCTACTAGGGTGGATTTATTTCATTCTTACATTGGGGTAGAAACACTTATGTCCCAGTACTGTAGCTCAAAATACTGCATATGTGACTGTGTGAGGGAGGAGCTTCAGCTATCTGCAATTGATAAAGTTAATATTGTGCTTTTTAACAGAACTGCAATGGAATGTCAGGTTAACATTGAAAAAATATTTTTCATCTTCATGGTTCATGTCTGAACATTTTAATTTCAGGCTTTAGTAGTCCTTTAAATACTATACCACACTGTGTAATTTGCTTTCATGGAGTGAAGCTAGTTGAATATTTTCGCTATTGCAGAATGAATGTCCTTTTCAATAATTCTGCACACAAGAAAAATACATAAGTTAGTGCCAAAACATACTTAGTAACATACTACTAAATTCACTTGAATAAGAGGTATTTTTTATATTTTATAGTTGAAAAATAGACCAACAGTACACCAGGAAATACAAAATAAATAAGGAACGACACAAAAAATCACGACCCATAACAAAATAACTATTATTTTAAATTTGAAGCAATTGGAAAATACTGATTATTGAGAACACTATAAAATAGACTCAAATCTTATCTGATCATGCTATCTCAACCCCATTTTTTTAAATCAAATTGTTAAAAAACATGAATAATAGTGTGGGTAACAATCTATTCAATATCATGAAATTGGCAAGTTGATCAATAATCAAAACATTTGGAACAACTCCATCCTATGGGGGTTAGCCATGGTAATTAGCCATGGTAATTTACAGCGGCTAATTGGCTACCACCCCTAATGTGGTTACATTAAAGTTGGATAAACCTTTGATTTTAAAACTGTCCTTACACGCTCATGCAACATAAATACCTTAACTTGTAATATGTAATGCTATCACCTGTTTTGATTTTCATTTAAAATAACCAAATTAAAAATTATTTTATTGTAAAGCAAGTATTTCACTTGTATATTTATATTATTGTAGTTCTCCTGGAAACAAACACAAAATGCTTATGTGATCAGCCAAGTATTAACTAATTGTAAATGAAAAAATTATCATTTCACTTAAATTTACCAGTGAGAAGCAGAAAAAACATAAACTCTAATTTCATATACACTATACACAGTTCTGTAGAAGAAAATGGTTTTGACACCTAAACCCATTTTTTTTTAGCTTTTCATCCATTTAACCTTCAGTAATTATTCAAGGTTATGTAGACATTACATTATGTCGGATGGCACACAGAGCTTAAAAGCTTAGTTAATTGACATTAGCTTTGTGATATTATATGACTGAAAGGCAAACAGACTGGAACGTAGGAACAGAGCTGCAGTTGCAGTTACACAGCACAGCTTCATGGTGGCACCAAAACCACAATCTTTTCTTAACATGTGAGCAGCATTAGAAAATATACAGATAAAATGGATTTTACACAAAGTTTACAGCACTTCGTGAGTGAAAACAAGCAACAATAGCTTAGTTTATAGATTGTTTGTAAATTGGTTTGTAGATTGTAATTCTGTTATATTATTTGAAACTGATAAATAAAAATAACAAAGATACTGCAGTATACATACAGTATATATATATATATATATATATATATATATAAAACATTTATTTTTATTGTCTTTTGAACCAAATAATGGAAATATATGGGCTCACCTTATGTAGTAAATGGAACTGATAAACATATATAGATAAATATTAGTGTCAATGCAAACAAAAACAAATCAAAAGTGTGTAAATATAACATAAATGCAAACAGTGGAGGTAGATTACAAACTAAAAAATTGCATGTTATTTGATGCCAGTGCACCTACAGTAGTGATCAACAAAGGTTTTCCATCCATAAGGGTTCTACATGAACGTAATCTTGTTAGTAGAGGAGTGATTGAGTGCTATGGAGGCTAGCACTTTTCTGGCTTGTAAAACGCTGGTGTTTAAATTATCATGTGACTCCACCCTTAAGGCTGTTAAGTTGATGTTCTGCTCGGACAGCTGGTATAAAGCTGTTTGCACCAATTAGGGCCAGCAGCAAAAAAAGATTCTACAGAAAAAGTGATGATAGAAATCTATGTTATTTCTCCTACGTCTGTCACTCAATTAAACAGCTGCTGAAAACTGCTTGGATAATATACAGCATTTTGAGGCATCATTTTTTCCTGCCAACTGAAAAAAAAAAATACTGTGAAAATATTGAACAGCTGCTCTCCCATGCTGTTTCCTGCTGTACTACAAGCTCTCTTGGGAAGCCCCTCTTTGAGTGAGATGTAAGTGATGTAAGTCAGTATAAAACACTTACTTAGAAGTAAGAGGTTTAAATGTTGGGGACTGATGTTGGATTTAGTGTTAAAAACCATACACAAAGTCATACAGTTAGATTTGTAGGACATGGGTAAAAGTTACTAGATAACCTGTCCTAGTTGCTGCAAAATAGAACTAATAGTATTTCTGAAAGAGTGGTTGTGGTGGATCATTTATACATGACTCCAAACTGTAGTGGAGTCCTATCACCTTTTCAGTTAACTCACTGAAAATTAATCCTGAATGAAAACTGTACTCTACACCAAGGAGTGTTTACATTTTTTTTTACTTCAAAATTAGATGCTGACTTGATAACAAAAAAATTTTTTTTTTGTGGTATTAATAGAATAAAATACATTTTCATTACAGTACTCATATTTGGTAAATCTGACAAATGTGTCTCTCAATGGGGTAAATTTACAAAGATGGGAGTTCCAGTTAATATGGGATGGTGCCCATAGCAACCAATCAGATCACATTAATGCTGGTTATTTTAACTTTGTAAACCTCAATTTTACTTGTAGTACACTGTGGTAATGTATGACCACTGATCTTGTTGCATAGCATGGGTTCAAGGTATATACTGTACATTGAAATGTATTGACTACCTATTTTAAAGTTTATTGTAGTGGACACCAAACTAAGTACAGCCAAATATAGAGTGTACATAAAACCCTTAAACTGTATAAAAAGACAAGGCCAATGATACAAAACTGTTAATAATAGATCCTAGCTAACAGTTCAGCTATTTTTAGAGGAATGAGTTGATGGCAAATGCTTTGTATTTCTTGACAATGTTATAAGATATTTAAAAATGTGATTCTATAA
This sequence comes from Pseudophryne corroboree, assembly GCF_028390025.1. Classification (NCBI taxonomy): domain Eukaryota; kingdom Metazoa; phylum Chordata; class Amphibia; order Anura; family Myobatrachidae; genus Pseudophryne; species Pseudophryne corroboree. The sequence goes on along the minus strand of NC_086444.1, from coordinate 1,004,153,193 downwards.
ATGGTAAAATCAAACACCTACCAGAATCCCTATGACCAGAACTCAGTTGTCAAAGACAAGTGGTGGATGTAGCAGGGCCGTCTTAAGAGCAGTGTAGGCCACTGGGCAAACCGATGCACTGGAGACCATACCCATCCTCCAGTGTAGGGGTGGGGGATTCTATCAGTGGCATCTTTGATGTCCCATAGGCAATAGAGGGTGTTCTATCTTCCGCTCAGCATGTAGGACCTGGATCAGTAGTTTCTGCTAATTACTTCTTTATTGCACAGATGGTGGGAGATGGGGCAGAGGGAGAACAATAAACTGTAGAAGGGGCATTGAGCTAAATGAAGGGGCCCCGGTACATGACTTCCAGGGTGGTAGTGGGTATTTAATATGCAGGGGAGGGGTGGATAGTGGAGTGGGCTTAATACTTAATATTCATCATTTTCCAATGAAAGGACAGCTTGCTTGACTGCAGATCTCTTCAGTTCTTGAAAATAGATATCTTTGCTTTTAATGGGATAGAAAACGAAAAAGAGTCCCACCTTTCAGTAGGTACTGGGGACTTGGGGATCAGAGTTCAGTAGCAGGAACAAATCACCAACCAAAAATACAAAACTACATACTAGACGTGTGGAGCTGGAAAAGGGACCAGCTGCTGGGAGGCTGATATTTCTGGTTCTAGGTATAGTAGAGACAAGCTGCTAGTATGCACAAAAAGGGAAGAGTCTCAGCTTTTGGAACATTTCGACCACAAATACCTCAAGTCAAACAGAACCTGTGATATCTGGCTGGGAACAGTAATTAACAGGATTGGATGGGGACTACTGCTTTGAAGTCAGATATCTCTGGTTCCCCAGGGACGATTTTCAAAACTATGTTACCCCTGGTAAAAGGGGACCATCAGCTATCAGCCTAGAGCATTTACACAGGATGTAGTCACATGACCGGTGGTCAGGAGACCGACGGTCACATTACCTTCCCCTACATTCCCCCCCCTCACAAACCCGACAGTTGGCATGCCGACCTACAGGGTCTTTCCCCACTCGTGGGTGTCCGCGACACCCATAAAGTTGGAATAGAACCCGTTTATACACCTGGGGCCCTTGGGCAACTGCCCATTGAGCCCATATGAAAAGATGCCCTGGGATGCAGTGATAGGGCCAGTAATCATTTAATTTGCTCTCCCACATGTGATCCATATAACTACTGCTTAAATATTTTTGTGCATTTCCCAAGCATCAGACAGTGTCTAGCTCCCTGCAGAATAAAAAATGGCTTGGAACTCATGCTTTTTTGTGCACCTCATGTGAGGAGAGACATTGGTCACAGAGTGCTTTCACGTGACAATTCTGAAAGTACTCCAATGCCAATTGCACTTAATAGAATTTCCTCCATATTATTCATATTTAATAAATGTATTGTACCCGCAAAAGCCATGACATTGAATAAATAGTACTCCCAAAAGCCATGCCATTATATAAATAGTACTCCTAAAAGCCATGCCATTAAATAAATAGTACTGTATTGACTCTTAATAAATAGCCATCTTTCATTCCTAACTACCCCAGCATTAAATTCTTAGACCTTTCATTCAAAGCTCCCTTACTAAGCTATTATCTTATTAGGTCACTTACATTACATTAAGATTTCCTCCCCCATCCCATTATCATTTCTATCCAGCGTTGATGGTGCGAACTCCCTTATTGACTACTGTACATGATGGAAAGTGCATTGGATGAATTTTTCTGTGTAATATGAGGCTAACAGTGGAGAGAGGGGGAATGGCATTGGATGAATTCATCAGTGTGATATGATGCTACAAGCAATAAGATAGCTGGCCATGGAAATGGACCAGCCTTTCATGGAAGCATTCCTCTCTATGTTTGTGCTTAATTCCATTATGGTTCTATCTCATTTATACAGTGTTGTTTATAATTATTGTACTTCAAACAGATCAGCCTTTATATGTCTATTAGATATAATTGTTTTAACATTGTATACATCATATTGTGAGTTGATCACCAGGGTACTTACATGGGCCGTTGGGTGAGGATACTTTTCTAAAGAAAAAAAATCGTAAAATGTTTCTTTTAATCACAGCTGCATGATCTTCAGGAATCTCAGAATTCTGAATTGGGAAAGTACATCACTGACTCTCAGGAGAGCAGGCTGTTCTTCTGTAAATGGGCTTACCTGTCTTCAGTGTTACCACCGAGCTGTGACCATCTCTTCTTTTCAAACCTCATACTGTATATCTTGGAAGCAGGATATGATTTACATTTTTGGGGATGACATTTCTGCGTACATGTAGAGGTCCATTTATCTGGGCAACGCAAGCGTTCCCGTACCATGCGGGGGGTGGGCCACGGTGGCTATGTGGCATCACACGCAGCCGCTGTGACCCAGAACGTGGCAGGTAGCTCCCTGCAGGGGCAGATTGGCCCACCAGGACACTATGACAAATTCCAATGGGCCGGTCCCAAATCCTACTCAGCCAGACCGATTCACACTTAGGCTGGGCTGGCTCACACTCCTTCCCATACTTGCGGTTCATTGGAACGCAATCCAAAAGTTAGGCTAGTGGGCACTTCCAGGTGCCACTATCCGTGAAAAGTGATGAAGCTTTTCTACCAACAGGGGACCTGGAAAAAGTTAACCAGCCCAGCAACATCATCTCCCTGGCACCGGCCAAAGGTCTCTTCAACGAGCCCGGCCTGGTAGCAGCAGCATAGCAATGGTCAGAGCCGGGTTCACTACATCTGCCACCACCCTAGCTCCCGCACTCTCACTGAGCTGGTCAGAGCGGTGACTGAGCACTGAAGGGGACCCGGCAGAGAGGTTATTTTTAATTACATTATTTGCATTATCATGATGATGTAAGGGTTAGGGCATCCCCGGTCACAGTGTATGGTTTGGGTACTGGAAAGGAGCAGGATGTACCTTGTTCTCAGGATGTCAGCTGATCAGGCAGCACTCACAGCCAGCACTGGGACAATATCTTATGCAAAGTCCTTCAGCCCTATAGCTGCCCAATGTCTGTCCATGATGATGGGCCTATTTATGTAATGCGGTGGCTACGTATGTAGGCCCTCATTCCGAGTTGTTCGCTCGCTAGCTGCTTTTAGCAACATTGCAAACGCTAGGCCGCCGCTCTCTGGGAGTGTATCTTAGCTTAGCAGAATAGCGAACGAAAGGTTAGCAGAACTGCTACTAAATAATTCCTAGCAGTTTCTGAGTAGCTCCAGACCTACTCATAGATTGCGATCACCTCAGTCCGTTAAGTTCCTGGTTTGACGTCACAAACACGCCCTGCGTTCGGCCAGCCACTACCCTGTTTCTCCAGCCACTCCTGCGTTTTTACCTGGCACGCCTGCGTTTTTTAGCACACTCCCTGAAAACGGCAAGTTTCCGCCCAGAAACACCCACTTCCTGTCAATCACACTACAATCACTCGAGCAAGGAAAAAATGTCGCTCGAGCTTGTGCAAATCTCCAAAGTTTTGTGTTAAATTACTGATTGCATGCGTGCTGCGTACCATGCGCATGCGCATTTTCCACCTAATCGCTCTGTTGCGAAAAACGGCAACGAGCAAACAACTCGGAATGACCACCGTAATACGGTGGCTATGTATGTAATGTGGCGGCTATGTATGCAATTGGTGCTATTTGTGTAATGAGGTGAAGGACATTGTAGCAGCATATGCATTAAGTCACAGGTAAACATTAACATAACGTAAAGAAAAGGAGGCCCCAACTGTGTCTATCTCAGAATCAGGACCTCTGAGGAGTGACCCCGCCCTCTTGACAGACCACTCACCCTCAACAGACTCCGCCTCCATTAGGGCTGCATCCATAAATTTCCCGGGCTGGTGTTCGATCCCAATCCGCCCCTGGCTCCCTGCCAGAGTGCAGGAGCTGCGCAGGTAGGGAGCTACTCTTCAGGTACTGCCTTTGTCCCTGTGCGGGGGAGGGGGGGCAGAGCCAGACATGTGGGGCGGACTAGCCCTGTGCTGGGCATCCCCCTGCATGTCTGTGAAAGTGATCGTAGATGTGCTAAATTTAGCACAACTACAAGCAAGTCTGAATTACCCCCATAGATGTGTGAGTGGAAGTGAACATAGTTACACACAAGATACAAGGGAAACAGATAAAGATGGGCTGATAGTAGAGTATAGTTAAAATGGATAAAATTTGTGAAGCAGAATTACACTGAATCAATTAGGTAATTTACTAAAAAAAAGTGTATTCTAGAAAACAAAACAACATTTTGTTTATTTTTGATGAATGTAATTTTATAACTCTATAGTGTTCATGTAGGGTCCCCAGTATATAAAGGTGTCAGGTAGTTTTATGTGATCTGTGGGTTGTGTACATGTGACATGGGACTGCAAAGAAACTTAGCATCTGTCATTGAAGGTGGTAAAATCATTTCCAACTGTTCAGGGAAACACAGAAAACATAATCAGCCATAAAACTTTAACTCCTATATTATAATACAAAGCTGAGATTGTGTTATTTTTCTGTTAGCTATAATAAATGTGGTTTTAATGTGAACCCTTTGAAAGCTTATGCAAGATTATCTTAAAATCTATCTTTTTAATGTGCATCAAAATCCACAAGAAAAACAACATTTTCATATGAAGTACAGTACAATTTATTATTATTATCCTTTAATTATATGGCGCCACAAGGGTTCCGCAGCGCCCAATTACAGAGTACATAAACAAATAATCAACCAGGAAAACAGCAACCTACAGTTGACTACAATATAGGACAAGTACAGGGTAAATAAACATAGCTACATCAGCAGATGACACTGGAATAAGTATCAGGTGGCAGAAGACTGCTGGATTTGGTGCAGCTGAAGATTATTAAAGTAAGAAAAGGGTAAGCACATGAGGGAAGAGGGCCCTGCTCGTGAGAGCTTACATTCTACAATGCATATTCAGCATTTAAACTTCAGTATATACTAAGTTTGCTTATAATAATAGCGCAATTAACAGAGATGCAGCAAAGTACTCTTTAATATACAGGTTGAGTATCCATTATCCAAATATTCCGAAATACGGAATATTCCGAAATACGGACTTTTTTGACTGAGATTGAGATAGTGAAACCTTTGTTTTTTGATGGCTCAATGTACACAAACTTTGTTTAATACACAAAGGGGTATATTTACTAACATTCGTAATTCTCCCGATTTGGTGGGAGAATAATCACGAATGACATCGAAAGTGTAAAACTGCAACTTTTTGAATCTGTTACGACGGATTTACTAAGCTGCCGTATTTTGCCTTTTCGGGTTTTCCGATGTCGATGTCATTCGTTTTTTTTTCCATTTTTTTACAGCAGTGATTAGCAAAACACTGCCGACTTTTTAAAAATGAATCTCGGCCGGATCTGTGTGATCCGTGCTGGGGTTCTTTTTTTTTTTTAATTTTTAAATTAAACAGTGTAAAATCATAAAAAAAATTGCGTGGGGTCCCCCCTCCTAAGCATAACCAGCCTCGGGCTCTTTGAGCCGATCCTGGTTGCAGAAATATGGGGAAAAAAATGACAGGGGTTCCCCCATATTTAAGCAACCAGCATCGGGCTCTGCGCCTGGTCCTGGTTCCAAAAATACGGGGGACAAAAAGAGTAGGGGTCTCCCGTATTTTTAAAACCAGCACCGGGCTCCACTAGCTGGACAGATAATGCCACAGCCGGGGGTCACTTTTATATAGTGCCCTGCGGCCGTGGCATCAAAAATCCAACTAGTCACCCCTGGCCGGGGTACCCTGGGGGAGTGGGGACCCCTTCAATCAAGGGGTGTCCCCCCCAGCCACCCAAGGGCCAGGGGTGAAGCCCGAGGCTGTCCCCCCCCATCCAATGAGCTGCGGATGGGGGGGGCTGATAGCCTTTTGTGATAATGAAAAGATATTGTTTTTAGTAGCAGTACTACAAGTCCCAGCAAGCCTCCCCCGCATGCTGGTACTTGGAGAACCACAAGTACCAGCATGCGGCGGAAAAACGGGCCCGCTGGCACCTGTAGTACTATTACTAAAAAAATACCCAAATAAACACAAGACACACACACCTTGAAAGTAAAGATTTATTACATACATGCACACAAACATACATACATACTTACCTTATGTTCACACGCAGGTCGGTCCTCTTCTCCAGTAGAATCCAAGGGGTACCTGTTGAATAAATTACACTCACCAGATCCAGGGTCCCAGGCTCCTCGTCGCATCCATGTGTAATCCACGTACTTGAATAAAATAACAAAACGGATACCCGAGCCACGAACTGAAAGGGGACCCATGTTTTCACATGGGACCCCTTTCCCCGAATGCCAGAAACCCACTCTGACTTCTGTCTAAGTGGGTTTCTTCAGCCAATCAGGGAACACCACGTTGTGGCACTCTCCTGATCGGCTGTGTGCTCCTGTACTGACTGACAGGCAGCACGCGGCAGTGTTACAATGTAGCGCCTATGCGCTCCATTGTAACCAATGGTGGAAACTTTCTGCTCAGCGGTGACGTCACTTTAGGTCAACCGCAGGGCAGAAAGTTCCCACCATTGGTTACAATGGAGCGCATAGGCGCTACATTGTAACACTGCCGTGTGCCGCCTGTCACTCAGTACAGGAGCACACAGCCGATCAGAAGAGTGCTACAACGTGGCGCTCCCTGATTGGCTGAGGAAACCAACTTAGACAGAAGTCAGAGTGGGTTTCTGGCATTCGGGGAAAGGAGTCCCATGTGAAAACATGGGGCCCCTTTCAGTTCGTGGCTCGGCTATCCGTTTTGTTATTTTATTCAAGTACGTGGATTACACATGGATGCGACGAGGAGCCTGGGACCCTGGATCTGGTGAGTGTAATTTATTCAACAGGTACCCCTTGGATTCTACTGGAGAAGAGGACCGACCTGCGTGTGAACATAAGGTAAGTATGTATGTATGTTTGTGTGCATGTATGTAATAAATCTTTACTTTCAAGGTGTGTGTGTCTTGTGTTTATTTGGGTATTTTTTTAGTAATAGTACTACAGGTACCAGCGGGCCCGTTTTTCCGCCGCATGCTGGTACTTGTGGTTCTCCAAGTACCAGCATGCGGGGGAGGCTTGCTGGGACTTGTAGTACTGCTACTAAAAACAATATCTTTTCATTATCACAAAAGGCTATCAGCCCCCCCATCCGCAGCCCATTGGATGGGGGGGACAGCCTCGGGCTTCACCCCTGGCCCTTGGGTGGCTGGGGGGGGGACCCCTTGATTGAAGGGGTCCCCACTCCCCCAGGGTACCCCGGCCAGGGGTGACTAATTGGATTTTTGATGCCACGGCCGCAGGGCACTATATAAAAGTGACCCCCGGCTGTGGCATTATCTGTCCAGCTAGTGGAGCCCGGTGCTGGTTTTAAAAATACGGGGGACCCCTACTCTTTTTGTCCCCCGTATTTTTGGAACCAGGACCAGGCGCAGAGCCCGATGCTGGTTGCTTAAATATGGGGGAACCCCTGTCAATTTTTTTCCCATATTTCTGCAACCAGGATCGGCTCAAAGAGCCCGAGGCTGGTTATGCTTAGGAGGGGGGACCCCACGCAAATTTTTTTTTTTTAAATAATCACTTTCCCACCCCTTCCCACTGATATACATGCATGGATCTCATGGATCCGTGCATGCCTATCCAATCACGAATAAAAAAAGCAGGTCTGTTTTTTTTAAGCACTTTTTTACAAGTTGTAATTTTTCACGGCAGTGTTTTGTTTTTTTTTGCTTTGCACTTCTTAGTAAATGACCGAGATTCATACTTAAACAGCCGCGTTTTGACCGATGGTGTATTCATTCGTGATTTTTTTCCTAGGACTTCCAAATGTTACGAATGCCCTCATCACTGCCGTGATTTGAGTTTAGTAAATTACCGAGATGACACTTTGATGAAAAAACGGCATCTCGGTCAAAATCGGGACCTTAGTAAATTTACCCCAAAGTTATTAAAAATATTGTATTAAATGACCTTCAGGCTGTGTGTATAAGGTGTATATGAAACCTAAATGAATTGTGTGAATGTACACACACTTTGTTTAATGCACAAAGTTACAAAAAATATTGGTTAAAATGACCTTCAGGCTGTGTGTATAAGGTGTATATGTAACATAAATGCATTCTGTTCTTAGATTTAGTTCCCATCACCATGATATCTCATTATGGTATGCAATTATTCCAAAATATGGAAAAATCCGATATCCAAAATACCTCTGGTCCCAAGCATTTTGGATAAGGGATACTCAACCTGTACAAGTAATGCAACCCCAAATTACTATTGCACTATGTCAGGTTTCAATATAAGAACCTGCTATCACTTCTCTGTTTATTTACAGTAAGAACTCGTCAACAGTAAACAGTGGAGTCCGCTATTGTGGACCAATATTCATTAGGTTTGAATCTGTGAAAATACCATGTAGTCAGGGCCGGTTCTAGACCCTTTGGCGCCCCGGGCGGAAAATGGGGGCGTGGCTTCATACAGGAGGCGTGGTCAGTTACGCCCCCTTTACAGTGGAGTAGCGCCACTGGAAAAAAAAACTATCCCCGCTCCCGACCGCTGCAGATCTCCGCCAGCGCCGCTCCTTTCCTCGGATGACAAACACTAGAGGTCATTTATGACCCCTAGCGTCTGTCAGTCCCACAATGCTGTGCGGTGCGCGATGACACCATCGCGCACCGCAGAGCAAAGGTCCTCTACATGAAGGGAAACTAGACGCGTAGCGTCTAGTTTCCCTTCACAGCGGGGGACAGCGGGACCAGCGGGGGACACAGTGGGCAGCAGGGGGCACAGAGTAGCGGATCTTGCCATGGTGCGGCGCCCTCCGGATGGCGCCAGCGCCCTCCGGAAGGCGGCGCCCCGGGCAAAAGTCCTGCTTTTCAAAATGTGACTTACATACAAAAAACAGTCACCTTGGGTGTGGTTGAATGGAATTAGTATAAGGGGTTGACATGCCCCATGTTGACACCAAGCAAATTGCTAAGTGTACATAACCAATTCCAATACGCCTCTGGTGAAAAATATTACAATCAAAGATATGTATAATATCTTAGTATATCAGGAGTGTAATATCGTTATGGAGGAAAATGATTTTCAATAATGGTAGATATACTCCTTGATAATGGCTCCCTTGGTATCTGTAATGGTTGCGCTATTGAATCTTCTATCTCTGGTAGGTGGTCTTGCAAAATTGTAGTTCTAATTGGTAGAATAGGTATAGAAGTAAGGTCAATGTTTTCTCCACCACTTCTGCTGTTTGTTGATGATTGGAGCTACTGCACCTGACATTCCAAGGTAGTCACCTGATCTTGTACTGATCAGGCCTGTCACTGATTTGCTTCCAAGATCAGATGGATTTGGGCGTAGCTAGTGAAGCATGGCAGTAGTAATATGATTCAAACAAATGAGAGAGCGGGTGGTTTCGGCATTTATACCAAGTAGAGAACATCTGCTGTCCCACTGATCTGCCCCAAGTCCCTGTTACAGTTGCATTGCAGGGAACTTGATATCTGGCAGTGAGTGAGAAGGTTCTCGAAAAAAAGAAGTCTCCACTTTCTTTTTTCGAGAACCCTCTCATTCTTTCGAGAACCCTCTCCATTCTTCTTTTATGATTAACCATACTAAAAGTTAAGTTTTAACATATTTCATATCCATCAAGTGTGCCCCAACATAGAGTCTTTCTTTTTTCTTTGTACACTATAATTGATACCACTGACTCTGGGAGCATCACCAACTTTTACATCAAGCATCCCTATCAGGGATCCTTCTATTGTTACACACTGTTGGTCCACTCGCAAGGGTATATGTACAACTCCTTGCGATTTCAAATCCAGTGCAGTGCTGACCCCTACTAATCTACAAAATACCATGTAGGCCAGGTATTTATGGAGGTGAGTTGCAGGAGTGGCAGATGGTCCATTTTTTATGAGCTTTTGCATTCTTGTAGACTGCGTAAGTAATGTTGTAACTCAGGGACTTACAGTAAGTCCTGTGGGCCACAAAAAAATATGTTGTTTCCTGCATGTTTTTATATGCACTTATTCATGAGTCTGCTTATCTTAATGTGACCCAGCCCAACATGGGGCTGAGTGACTAGTAAAATCTGGTCTACAGTACAAAAATGGGTGCTATGACCATAACTAACACTATGGGCTGCCTCTACCTGAAACTCCTGTTGTGGTTGGTACCAGTCCCTTGTATTAATGATAAGTGGAAAATAAATAAAATACTATTATGAAACTAAAAATCTCTGGATACCCTGGCAGCAATTGATTGCTTGGGCATGATGGCATTGTGGCACTGCAAGCCAGGGACAGATTAAAGCGATCCTGGAAAACATTGTGAAAGTGGCCTGATGTGGTAGGTTTGGCCAATTCAAGAAAATATGGTGACAATTCTTAGCGCTCTTTAGAACAGAATTTGGTGACAGCCTTCAAATGACAAAGAAAAGAATACCACCGTTCTTTCAAATACAGATTTCCAAAGTCACAATATATCAAAAGAGAACGAGGAGTGCCATTCTCTTTTGACATATTGTGTCTTTGGAAATCTAGGTTTGGCCAATTGTCAGTAGGTGGAGTCAATCCAGAGTAACCAGCATATAATAGGTGCAGACATCACATTGGAGAGTGTAAGGCCACTTCCCATTCAAATACACTGGTAATGCTGCATGGACCTCTGTAAGGTGCATGTGACTACCCTTCAGACTGAACATCATATAAAGGAACACACCTTTTTTACTTTCCCTTTTGGTTGTGCGACTACTGTCATACAGTCTCTCCCCTACAAATGTGTCCCCACTTAAGGATTGTCCATATGCTATACAGTGTGAAACCCCCCAGCACCACTGAGATGCATTGGGATAAGCAGCATACCAAAATTTCTTTGCATTTTGCATCTTTGCTGCCCTGCAGACACAGCAAATGCCCCTCACAGTGTACCAAAGATGATAGACTGCAACTTGGTTTAAAAATGTCATAGATGAAACACAACAGGATTTGGTGGAGGTTAAGTCTCTGCTGCTCACATCAGGCACCTTGTTTCACAGATTCAGACTCAACAGATGTACAAATGTCACACACCAAGTTGATCTGAGTAAGTTAGCAATGGAGTTTTGTTTCTACAGTACGTGTTTTAATTACTGTATGTGAATAACACACTTTCAGTAAAAAAAAACAACACTTTCAGACCTGGCGAGTTCAGAGGCGCTATTTGACGTAGCAACACTAAGAAAGGACACATCTGTACCTGTTCTTGCAGCTTTCAACACCTGCTGGTATCTTATGCTCAGTTGTTGCTTGGAGCCATGTCTGTTGTATCCAGTTTGGAAAGTAATAGATACTTCTCAAATCCAGGAAAGCAGAGCAAATAATAAACAATCTAGGCCTACAACCAGCTCCAACGATAAGTTAACAGAATTTAATATAACAAATCAGCTTATTTATCCTAATGAACCCCAGAACATCAGTAATGACTTCACCATTACATAAGCACTCCAATTACCAGAGGTGAAGCAAGGTGCCATGGTGCCCAGAGCAAGGGTATTTTTAGCACCCCCTTCCCCTGTACTGAACTGGGGGCCTGAACAACAAGTGGTGGCATGTTACATTTGAAAAGGAAAAAAAAATATCCTAAATTGGTGACAGGATCAGTTCCAGACCTTGTGTAGCTCAATGCAGAAGTTTCATTTGTGTGCCCTCATGTTTAAAATATGGACTATGGGGGAATTTCAGAGTTGATCGCAGCAGCAAATTTGTTAGCAGTTGGGCAAAACCATGTGCACTGCAGGGGGGCAGATATAACATGTGCAGAGGGAGTTAGATTTGGGTGTGGCATGTTCAAACTGAAATCTAAATTGCAGTGTAAAAATAAAGCAGCCAGTATTTACCCTGCACGGAAACAAAATAACTAAAGATGTGCGGCGGGCACTTTTCGTGTTTTGTGTTTTGGTTATGGATCTGGATCCTCGCTCGTGTTTTGGATCTGGATTGGTTTTGCCAAAACCACCCTTTCGGGTTTTGGTTTTGGATCTGGATGATTTTAGAAAAAAACATAAAAACAGCTAAAATCACAGAATCTGGGGGTAATTTTGATCCTACAGTATTATTAACCTCAATGAGATTCATATCCACTCATTTCCAGTCTATTCTGAACACATCACAATATTGTTTTTAGGCCAAAAGGTTGCACCGAGGTCGCTGGATGACTAAGCTAAATGACCCAAGTGGGTGGCACAAACACCTGGCCCATCTAGGAGTGGCAGACAGGATGGCACTTTTAAAAACTAGGCCCCAAAGAGCACATAATGCAAAGAAAAAAAAGAGGTGCACCGAGGTCGCTGGGTGACTAAGCTAAGCGACACAAGTGTGTGGCACAAACACCTGGCCCATCTAGGTGTGGCACTGCAGTGTCAGACAGGATTGCACTTTTAAAAACTAGGCCCCAAACAGCACATGATGCAAAGAAAAAAATAAGAGGTATAAGATGGAATTGTCCTCGGTCCCTCCCACCCACCCTTATGTTGTATAAACAGGACATGCACACTTTAACAAAGCAATCATTACAGTGACAGGGTCAGCCACATGACTGTGGCTAAAATGATTGGTTTGTTTGGGCACCCACAAAAAAAGGATCAATTAATCCCCCCACAAAAAAGAAGCAATTCATCTCTCCTTGCACAAACTGACTCTACAGAGACAAGATGTCATCCTCATCCACATCCTCCGATTCCTCAACCCTTTCAGCGTGTACATCATCCTCCTCCTTACAGATTATTAATTTGTCCCCACTGGAATCCACCATCACAGGTCCCTGTGTACTTTCTGGAGGCAATTGCTGGTAAAGGTCTTCCTGAAGGAATTTTTCATTCATTTTGATGAACATCATCTTCTCCACATTTTCTGGAAGTAACCTCCTATGACGATCGCTGACAAGGTGACCGGCTGCACTAAACACTCTTTCGGAGTACACACTGGAGGGGGGGGGGGGGGGGGGGGCAACTTAGGTAAAATTAAGCCAGTTTGTGCAAGGGCCTCCAAATTGATTCTTTTTCCTGCCAGTATATATATGGACTGTCTGACATGCCTACTTGGATGCTATCACCCATTAAATCCTCCATTCTTTCAATAGTGACAGCATCATATGCAGTGACTGTAGACACTTTACACAGAAGTACCACTGGAATTATATGGCAGTACCACTGGACTGGATTTATATGGCAGTTCCTCTGGATTTATATGGTAGTACCACTGGACATAAACAGCAGTATCACTGGAATTATATGGCAGTACCACTGGACATATACGGCAGAACCACTGGACTGGATTTATATGGCAGTACCACTGGACTTTTACGGCAGTACTACTGGACTGGACTTATATGGCAGTACCACTGTACTTATACGGCAGTACCACTGGACTGGATTTATACGGTAGTACCACTGGCATTATATGGCAGTACCACTGGACCTATACGGCAATACCACTGGACATATACAGCAGTATTTACGGAAATATATGGCAGTACCAATGGACTTATATGGCAGTACCACTGGGCTGGATTTATATGGCAATTTTACAGGACTTATACGGCAGTGCCACTGGACTGGATTTATGCAGCAATACCACTGGATTTATACGGCAGGACCACTGGAAATATACAGCAGTATCAATGGAATTATATGGCAGTACTACTGGACTTATATGGCAGTACCATTGGACTGGACTTATAGGGTAGTACCACTGGAAATATACGGCAGTATCACTGGAAATATATGGCAGTACCACTGGACTTATACAGCAGTACCACTGAACATATACGGCAGTATCACTGGATTTATATGGCAATACCACTGGGCATATTCAACAGTATCACTGGACTGGATTTATAGGGCAGTATCACTGGACTTATACGGCAGTACCACTGGACACTTACAGTATATGGCAGTACCACTGGACTGGATTTATACAGCAGTACCACTGGATTTATACTGCAGTACCACTGGACATATATGGCAGTATCACTGTAATTATTTGGAAGTACCACTGGAATTGTACAGCAGTACCAATGGACTGGATTTATACAGCAGTACCACTGGAGTTATATGGCAGTACCACTGGACTGGATTTATATGGCAGTACCACTGGATTTATATGGCAGTACCACAGGACATATACGGCAGTATCACTTGAATTATATGGCAGTACCACTGGACTTATATGGCAGTACCACTGGACTGGATTTATATGGCAGTACCACTGGGGTTATACTGCAGTATCACTGGACATATATGGCAGTTTCACTGGAATTATATGGCAGTATCACTGGACTTATATTGCAGTACCACTGTACATATATGGTAGTATCACTGGAATTATATGGCAGTACCACTGGATTTATACGGCAGTATTACTGGAATTATATATCAGTACCACTGGATTTATAAGACAAGTACCACTGGAAATATACGGCAGTATCACTGGAATTATATGGCAGTACCACTGGACTTATACAGCAGTACCACTGGACTGGACTTATATGGCAGTACCACCGGACTTATACGGCAGTACCACTGGAATTATATGGCAGTATCACTGGAATTATATGGCAGTACCACTGGACATATATGGCAGTACCACTGGATTTATATGGCAGTACCACTGGACTGGACTTATAGTGCAGTACCACTGGAATTATACGGCAGTACCACTGAACATATACAGCAGTATCACTGGAATTATATGGCAGTACCAATGGACTTATACGGCAATTCCACTGAACATATACGACATTATCACTGGAATTATATGGCAGTATTACTGGACATATATAGCAGTATTACTGGTTTTATATGGCAGTACCACTGGACATATATGACAGTACCACTGGACATATACGGCAATATCACTGGACATTTATGGCAGTATCACTGCACTGGATTTATACAGCAGTATCACTGGACTTATACAGCAGTATCGCTGGACATATACGGCATTATCACTGGACATTTACGGCAGTATCACTGGACTGGATTTATACGGCAGTATCACTGGACTTATACAGCAGTATCACTGGACATATACAGAAGTATCACTGGACATATATGGCAGTACCACTGGACTTATATGGCAGTTCCACTGGACTTATACAGCAGCACATGTACACCACCACTTGACTGATGCAGGACAACACAGCACCACTGCAATGGACTTGACTTATACAACAGCACTGAACATATAGCAGCAGAGGACACCACCACTGTGACTGGACTGATGCAGCACAAGACACCACCACTGGACTGATGCAGCACAACACAGCACCACTGTACTGGACTTATACAGCAGCACTGGACATATGGCAGCAAAGGACACCACCACTGTGACTGGACTGATGCAGCACAAGACACTACCACTGTACTGATGGAGGACAACACAGCACCACTGCACTGGAGTTAAACAGCTACACTGGACATATGGCAGCAGAGGCCACCACCACTGTGACTGGACTGATGAAGCATAATACACTACACTGGACTGAGCAGCACAAGACAGCACTGGAATTGCCACCCCACTTTCCTGCACAAACAGTGAGTGAGGACAGAGACACGTCCTCTCGCTACACTCCCCAATGCTGGAGTGAAAATGGTGGTGATGCGCAGCTCCATATATTGAATCCAAAACCCGCGAGAATCCAACAGCAGGATGATGATGTTTTTCCTCATTCTGGGCCAGTATTTACTAAAAATCTGAGTTTGGCCGATTTGTGTTTTTTTTGTTCTAAGTCCCAATCCGGGAATTTACTAAGCACCAATCTCGGCAGTGTCTGGTCTATTCGTAATGGTTTGAATGACAGCCTTCCGAAATACAAATGAATAGACCATCGGTCAAACGCGGCTGTTATTTCATAGAATACGGCCATTCACTATTCATTCGTATTTGGGTGTTAGTTTCTGAGTGCTCAAGTGCGGGTCTGTTTTTTTTCGAATCGTTTAAAAAGGCAGCAAAAAAATAGACCTGCTTTTTCCAGTCGAGTTTGGATAACCATGCACGGATCAGTGAGATCTGTGCATGGTTATCTATGGGAAAGGGTCTGTTTAGTGTAAAATCAGTAAAAAAAATTACGTGGGGTCCCCCCTCCTAAGCAAAACCAGCCTCGGGCTCTTTGAGCCGGTCCTGGTTTAAAAAATATGGGGGGAAAAATGACAGGGGTTCCCCCATATTTAATCAACCAGCACCGGGCTCTGCGCCTGGTCCTGGTTCCAAAAATACGGGGACAAAAAGCGTAGGGGTCCCCCGTATTTCTGAAACCAGCACCGGGCTCCACTAGCTGGGGAGATAATGCCACAGCCGGGGGACACTTTGATATCGGTCCCTGCGGCCGTGCGATTAAAACCCCAACTAGACACCCCTGGCCGGGGTACCCTGGAGGAGTGGGGACCCCTACAATCAAGGGGTCCCCCCCTCCAGCCACCCAAGGGCCAGGGGTGAAGCCCGAGGCTGTTCCCCCCATCCAAGGGTGGCGGATGGGGGGCTGATAGCCTTGTTGAAAAAATTTGAATATTGTTTTTAGTAGCAGTACTACAAGTCCCAGCAAGCCTCCCCCGCAAGCTGGTACTTGGAGAACCACAAGTACCAGCATGTGGTGGAAAACCGGGCCCGCTGGTACCTGTAGTACTACTACTAAAAAAATACCCCAATAAAAACAGGAGACACACACCTTGAAAGTATAAGTTTATTACATACATCCACACCTCCAAACATACATACTTACCTATGTTCACACGAGGGTCGGTCCTTTTCTCCATGTAGAATCCATGGGGTACATGTGGAAAATATTATACTCACATAATCCAGTGTAGATCGGTCCTCTTCTGTTCTCTGTATAATCCACGTACTTGTCTAAAAAATAAAACGCAAACCCGACCACGCACTGAAAGGGGTACCATGTTTACACATGGGACCCCTTTCCCCGACTGCCAGCACACCCCCTGACTCCTGTCAAAGAGGGTACCTTCAGCCAATCAGGGAGCGCCACGTCGTGGCACCCTCCTGATTGGCTGTGTGCTCCTGTAGTGTCTATCAGGCAGCACACGGCAGTGATACAATGTAGCGCCTATGCGCTCCATTGTAACCAATGGTGGGAACTTTGTGGTCAGCGGTGAGGTTACTTTCGGTCAAAATTTTATACAAAATAATCGTGCATAGGAGACCACAAATAGGTTGAACCCGATGGACAATTGTCTTTTTTCAACCTTAGATACTATGTTACTATGTTACTATGTTACTATGCTCGTGGGTCTCTCGACCTGGAACAATATTTCTGAAGCTTCTTGTTGAGACGTGATGCCATCATATCTACTTGAGGAACGCCCCAACGATCTACTTCCTCTACAAAGACTTCTGGGTGGAGGCCCCATTCTCCTGGATGGAGATCATGTCTGCTGAGGAGGTCTGCTTCCCAGTTGTCCACTCCCGGAATGAAAATTGCCGACAGAGCTTTTGCTAAATCCCGAACCTGCATCCCTCTAGGAGGTGAGAACTTTGAAGCAACCACAAGAGTTAAATTCTGGCTTTTGTTGACAGGATTATCCTCCGGTGCATGTGTAGGTGCGATCCGGACCACTTCTCCAGTAGGTCCCATTGGAACACCCTGGCGTGGAATCGGCCAAATTGTAGAGCCTTGTAGGCCGCTACCATCTTCCCCAGCAGGCGGATGCACTGATGAATCAATACGCGTGCTGGTTTTTATACTTGTCTGACCATCCTCTGGATCTCCAGATCCTTTTCCACAGGTAGGAATACTTTCTGTGCTTCCGTGTCCAATATCATTCGCATAAATTATAACCTCATTGTGGGTTCCAATTGTGATTTTGGAAGGTTTATGATCCAACCATGCTGTTGAAGCACCGTCAGTGAAAGTGCAATGTTCTGCACTAGTTTCTCCCTGGATCTCACTTTTATGAGGAGATCGTCCAAGTATGGGATGACTTTGACTCCTTTCTTGCGAAGAAGAACCATCATCTGGCAGTGATTACTCCCATTTAAAAAAAACAAAATTCTGACCCTAATGCTCTCTCAAACTACCGCCCTATCTCTCAGCTCCCTTGTCTCTCTAAGCTACTTGAGAGACTTGCCTACACTCGACTCACACACTTTCTTAACTCATACACGTTGTTGGACCCACTTCAGTCAGGCTTCCGTTCCCAACATTCCACAGAGACAGCACTGACTAAAGTGGTTAATGATTTGGTCACTACAAAGTCTAAAGGCCACAACTCACTACTTATTCTTCTAGATCTATGTGCTGCATTTGACACTGTAGACCACTCTCTTCTCATACAGACACTACAATCCCTAGGTCTTAAAGACACAGCCCTTTCTTGGTTCCTATCGTACCTATCTAATCGCTCCTTCAGTGTTCGCTTCTCTGAATCTACCTCCTCTTCGCTACCTCTTTCAGTTGGAGTACCGCAAGGCTCAGTCTTGGGTCCTCTGCTTTTCTCTATCTATACCTCATCTCTTGGTAAACTAATCAGCTCTTTTGGTTTTCAGTATCATCTGTACGCAGATGATACTCAAATCTACCTATCCTCCCCTGACTTGTCCCTATCTGTACTGGACCGTGTCACTGAATGCCTTTCTGCCATCTCATCCTGGATGACATCTCGCCACCTCAAAATTAATATTTCAAAGACAGAGTTAATTATATTTCCACCGGCCAGTAGTAGGTACCAACCTGATATCTCTATCACTGTTGAAAACTCGACTATCTACCCTACCCCACAAGCTCGCTGCCTAGGTGTCATCCTTGACTCTGATCTGTCCTTTGTTCCCCACATTCAATCTGTCTCAAGATTATGTTACATGCATCTAAAAAACATATCCAAAATACGACCATACCTTACACAAGACACTGCTAAAACTCTAATCCACGCTCTCATTATCTCCCGCATTGATTATTGCAATAGTCTCCTAACTGGTCTTCCCAAAACGAGACTCTCACCACTACAATCCATTCTGAATGCAGCGGCGAGGCTTATCTTCCTTGCTAGATGTTCATCGTCTGCAGATCCACTCTGTCAGTCCCTCCATTGGTTACATGTACTCTACCGCATTCAATATAAAATACTTTTACTCACACACAAGGCCATTAACCAAACGACACCAACGTACATCACTTCGCTTATCACAAAATATCTCCCAACCCGACCTCTTCGCTCTTCGCAAGACCTGCGTCTCTCATCCACACTCATTACTCGCTCCCACTCACGACTGCAGGACTTTCATCGGGCTGCACCCACTATGTGGAATGCCCTACCACGCACAATAAGACTCTCCTCTAGTCTCCAAACCTTCAAGCGTTCCCTCAAAACTCACCTCTTTAGGCAAGCGTATCAAATTCCTGAACCACCCACATAACTTTCATAAACCTTCCTATCAAATTACATCCACTCTGTACAGTCCACATATATCCTCACATGTCTTCTCATTCTATGCAATAGATAGCACCTTTCCTTGTGTACATATGCCTATTTCCCTATAGATTGTAAGCTTGCGAGCAGGGCCTTCCTACCTCTATGACTGTTATCACCCAGTTTGTTATTGTTATTTCAAATTGTAAAGCGCAACGGAATTTGCTGCGCTATATAAGAAACTGTTAATAAATAAATAATAAATAAATCATCTCCGCCATCACCTTGGTGAATATTCTCGGAGCCGTGGAGAGCACGAAATGCAGTGTTTGGAACTGGTAGTGGTAGTCCTGCACCGCAAACCTCAGGTATTCCTGATGCGGCGGGTAGATGGGAACATGTAAATAAGCATCTTTGATATCCATCGATACCAGAAATTCCTTTTACTCCAAGCTGGAGATCACCACTCTCAGGGATTCCATCTTGAATTTGAACCTTTTCAAATAAAGGTTCAGAGTCTTTAGGTTTTAAATCGGTCTGACAGAGCCATCCGGTTTCGGCACTACAAACAGGCTTGAATAAAACCCTTTTTCCTGTTGTGACATAGGAACTAAGGAAATTATGTTGTCTTGACATAATTTCTGTATTGCATTAAGCACTTTGCTCTGTTCTGAACAGAAGCTGGTAAGGCTGATTTGAAAAATCGGCATGGGGAAAGTTCTGAAATTCCAATTTGTACCCTTGGGATACTATCTGCAATACCCAAGGATCCAGATCTGAGTGAACCCAGACCTGGCTGAAAGACAGTAGACGTGTCCCCACCCGATCGTACTCTCGCAGGGCAGCTGCAATGTCATGCTGAGGTTTTAGCAGAAGTAGCTGTTGACTTCTGCTCCTGCGAGCCTGATGGTGCTGTAGAATTTTTTACCTCTTCCTCGCCCTCTTCCTGTGAAGAAGGGGGTACCCTTTGCCTTTTTGGACTTGTTGGGATGAAAGGATTGCATCGTATGAGAATGAAATCCTTTCTTAGGTGGAGCAGCCGTGGAAGGCAGAAATGCTGACTTGCCTGATGTAGTTGTTGAAATCATGGCATCCAGCTTGTCTCAAAAAAAGGCTTCTCCGTTGTAAGGAAGCACCTCAATATTCTTTTTTGATTCCGCATCAGCATTCCATTGGCGGATCCACAGCGCCCTGCGGGCTGAAATTGCCATAGCGTAGGATCTTGAACTCAACAACCCAATATCCTTCATAGCTTCAACTACGTACCCTGCAGCATCTTTGATATGGCCGAGAGTTAGGACTATTCCATCCCTGTCAATTGTGTCTATGTTAACAAGCAAGTTCTCAGACCATTTTTCCACAGCGTTACCTACCCACGCACAAGTAATGGTGGGCCTGAGCACTGTTCCGTTAGCCGTATATATTGGGATTTTAGGGTTGTTTCTAATTTATGCACAGCTGGATCTTTTAAAGAGGCTGAACCAGGGGCAGGCAAAACTATTTTCTTAGACAGCCAAGAAACTGAGGTGTCTATCATTGGGGGGTGTCTCCCATTTGTGCCTGTTTTCCTCAGGGAAAGGGTACCCTATACGTATCCTTCTGGGAAGGGTACATTTCTTCTCAGGGTTAGCCCAGGATTCTTCAAAGAACGCATTCAAATCCTTTGAAGGAGGAAAAGTCACAACCTGCTTTTTATTTAATTTAAAACAATCCTTTTCCTCTGGGACCAGTGTTGTTTCAGGAAACTCCCACACTTCCTTTATAGCAACTATCATACATTGTATGCTTTTGGCTAATTTGGGGTCTACCCCTCTCAAATCCCCAGTGTCGACATCAGAGTCAGAATCTGTGTCAGTGTCCCCTTGCATTATCTGGGCCAGTGACCTTTTCTGGGAACTGGATGGGACCCGAGTGGATGATATGGAGGGGGGTCAGTAAACAGTGCATCCTCCACAGACTGCCTCCAATATCTAGTCTGTTGTTCAGACTCAGAGAATTTCTTTGCAAGCATTGACATATTCTTTTGCAACATTCTTACCCACTCCGGCTCCTTCTGAGAGGGAAGGGCCACCCTCTTGTGTATCTAAAATGGGTTCTTCCTGGGAAGAACCCTCCACAAAGTCTGACATATTACACACTTGTACACACATACACACACACACACACACGCACACACACACACACACACACCCCTATCACACAGGGGAGCTATTGGGGACAGACCCACACTAAAGTCTGTCAGAGAGACACAGAGGGATCCGCCAGTCCACACACTGCGCCTTATTGTGAATTGTGGAAATATTACCCACTTACAGCGCATATACCAATAATAGGCACACAGACCTAATTATAATGAACACTCTCTGCCCCTTCTATTACACCCTGTACTTGTATCAGCATTGTCATTAGGAGAAACAGCATTCAGGAGTTTCACACTGGAGTTTCTGCAGGAGAAAATGGCACCCAGTGAGTGTTCTGGCAAGTCTGAGGAGAAGCCCCGCCCTTCAGCCTCAGCAATGTAATATTTATACTGGCTGGGGATGGCACATCAGCGGCTGTACATGTATGTACCCTTTTTGCCAGTGAGAGTAAGGGTTTAAAATATGCCCTCAGAGCGCGCCCTCCCGCACTTTGCACCCTTGTGCTGAGAGACATGGAGCGCAGCGGCCCTCCGCTGTGCGTGTACCTGTATGCCGTCAATGATGACCGGAGGATCCCCTCACTGCAGGACTCTGGTAATATACTCACCAGCCTTCTGATTTCTGGCTCTGTTAGGGGGTGGCGGCAGTGCTGTGGGAGTGAACGCTGGCCAGGCTTGGGCTGTATTCAGTACCCTTCAGGAGCTAATGGTGTCCTGTCAGCGGAAGCAGAACCATTAACTAATTGAGAAGTTGGTTCCTACTTCCCCCCTAAGTCCCACGAAGCAGGGAAGCTGTTGCCAGCAGCTTCCCTGTAAAATAAAAAACCTAAGAAAGTCTTTTTCCAGCAAAGCTCTGTAGAGCTCCACTAATGTGCATCCTGTCTCCTGTGAACATTTTCTAAACTGAGGTCTGGAGGAGGGGCATAGAGGGAGGAGCCAGTTCACACTGTTGAAAAGTCTTAAAGTGCCGAAGGCTCCTGCGGAACCGTCTATACCCCATGTGTGTGAGGTGTGGTGCCTCTGGACTGGCTGAGCTGAATGGCCTTAGTGTGGCATACCCTTACATTCTATTAACACTTTTCACTTATTAATTTTTTAACACTATTTCTCTATTTTAATTGCATTTCATTTTTGTATCACTTTCTCTTTAGCTTCGGTTCCTAAATACTAATTTATTAACACTATAGTTTTTTCACTGGTATGCTACGCTGGGCTTTCTGGCTTATGCTGGTGTTTTGGGGTGCCACACCCTGCACCTAGATATAGCGCTAGGGACCCCAAATATACAGAGACGCCTTGATGCGGCTTTGGGGCTTATTCACACATTTGCGCAAATATGTGTAACTAAGATCTCTGAATTCTATTATTGGCCCTCATTCCGAGTTGATCGGTCGCAAGGCGAATTTAGCAGAGTTACACACGCTAAGCCGCCGCCTACTGGGAGTGAATCTTAGCTTCTTAAAATTGCGACCGATGTATTCGCAATATTGCGATTACTAACTACTTAGCAGTTTCTGAGTAGCTCCAGACTTACTCTGCCTGTGCGATCATTTCAGTGCTTGTCGTTCCTGGTTGACGTCACAAACACACCCAGCGTTCGCCCAGGCACTCCCACCGTTTCCCCGGCCACTCCTGCGTTTTTTCCGGAAACGGTAGCGTTTTCAGCCACACGCCCCTGAAACGCCGTGTTTCCGCCCAGTAACACCCATTTCCTGTCAATCACATTACGATTGCCGGAGCGAAGAAAAAGCCGTGAGTAAAAATACTTTCTTCATAGTAAAGTTACTTGGCGCAGTCGCAGTGCGAACTTTGCGCATGCGTACTAAGCGGATTTTCACTGCGATGCGATGAAAAAGAACGAGCGAACAACTCGGAATGAGGGCCATTATGTGGAATTTAAATCTGGTTACGGTTATCATTCAGGGTGCTGGGGGAAACAAATGGCTTTTTTTCTTGCTTAGAAATACACCTCCCTTTCGAGCACCTGAATGATATCACTAAGCTAATTGAGCATCTACCAATATATATGTTTGTTGTGAGAGGCAGAGAGGTTCCTGCATTAGGAGGAGGTGCAGGCCCTGACATGCCACATGGAGCATTATGGGGTTGCTCCAAGGTAGGTAGCTCTTAGCTTAGACATATTGTAGTAAGGAGCCATTATCATGTGGCTCCTTGCTGGTTAATCTTAGACCCAGATTGGGGTAATGGAGGTGTAAGGTGTGGTGCCTCTGGACTGGCTGAGCTGGATGGCCTTAGTGTGGCATACCCTTACATTCTTTTAACACTTTTCACTTATTAATTTTTTAACACTATTTCTCTATTTTAATTGCATTTCATTTTTGTATCACTTTCTCGTTAGCTTCGGCTTCCTAAATACTAATTTATTAACACTATAGTTTTTTCACTGGTATGCTACGCTGGGCTTTCTGGCTTATGCTGGTGTTTTGGGGTGCCACACCCTGCACCTAGATATAGTGCTAGGGACCCCAAATATACAGAGACGCCTTGATGCGGCTTTGGGGCTTATTCACACATTTGCGCAAATATGTGTAACTAAGATCTCTGAATTCTATTATTATGTGGAATTTAAATCTGGTTACGGTTATCATTCAGGGTGCTGGGGGAAACAAATGGCTTTTTTTCTTGCTTAGAAATACCCCTCCCTTTCGAGCACCTGAATGATATCACTAAGCTAATTGAGCATCTACCAATATATATGTTTGTTGTGAGAGGCAGAGAGGTTCCTGCATTAGGAGGAGGTGCAGGCCCTGACATGCCACATGGAGCATTATGGGGTTGCTCCAAGGTAGGTAGCTCTTAGCTTAGACATATTGTAGTAAGGAGCCATTATCATGTGGCTCCTTGCTGGTTAATCTTAGACCCAGATTGGGGTAATGGAGGTGTGAGGTGTGGTGCCTCTGGACTGGCTGAGCTGGATGGCCTTAGTGTGGCATACCCTTACATTCTATTAACACTTTCACTTATTAATTTTTTAACACTATTTCTCTATTTTAATTGCATTTCATTTTTGTATCACTTTCTCTTTAGCTTCGGCTTCCTAAATACTAATTTATTAACACTATAGTTTTTTCACTGGTATGCTACGCTGGGCTTTCTGGCTTATGCTGGTGTTTTGGGGTGCCACACCCTGCACCTAAATATAGCGCTAGGGACCCCAAATATACAGAGACGCCTTGATGCAGCTTTGGGGCTTATTCACACATTTGCGCAAATATGTGTAACTAAGATCTCTGAATTCTATTATTATGTGGAATTTAAATCTGGTTACGGTTATCATTCAGGGTGCTGGGGGAAACAAATGGCATTTTTTCTTGCTTAGATATACCCCTCCCTTTCGAGCACCTGAATGATATCACTAAGCTAATTGAGCATCTACCAATATATATGTTTGTTGTGAGAGGCAGAGAGGTTCCTGCATTAGGAGGAGGTGCAGGCCCTGACATGCCACATGGAGCATTATGGGGTTGCTCCAAGGTAGGTAGCTCTTAGCTTAGACATATTGTAGTAAGGAGCCATTATCATGTGGCTCCTTTCTGGTTAATATTAGACCCAGATTGGGGTAATGGAGGTGTAAGGTGTGGTGCCTCTGGACTGGCTGAGCTGGATGGCCTTAGTGTGGCATACCCTTACATTCTTTTAACACTTTTCACTTATTAATTTTTTAACACTATTTCTCTATTTTAATTGCATTTCATTTTTGTATCACTTTCTCTTTAGCTTCGGCTTCCTAAATACTAATTTATTAACACTATAGTTTTTTCACTGGTATGCTACGCTGGGCTTTCTGGCTTATGCTGGTGTTTTGGGGTGCCACACCCTGCACCTAGATATAGCGCTAGGGACCCCAAATATACAGAGATGCCTTGATGTGGCTTTGGGGCTTATTCACACATTTGCGCAAATATGTGTAACTAAGATCTCTGAATTCTATTATTATGTGGAATTTAAATCTGGTTACGGTTATCATTCAGGGTGCTGGGGGAAACAAATGGCATTTTTTCTTGCTAAGAAATACCCCTCCCTTTCGAGCACCTGAATGATATCACTAAGCTAATTGAGCATCTACCAATATATATGTTTGTTGTGAGAGGCAGAGAGGTTCCTGCATTAGGAGGAGGTGCAGGCCCTGACATGCCACATGGAGCATTATGGGGTTGCTCCAAGGTAGGTAGCTCTTAGCTTAGACATATTGTAGTTAGGAGCCATTATCATGTGGCTCCTTGCTGGTTAATCTTAGACCCAGATTGGGGTAATGGAGGTGTGAGGTGTGGTGCCTCTGGACTGGCTGAGCTGGATGGCCTTAGTGTGGCATACCCTTACATTCTATTAACACTTTTCACTTATTAATTTTTTAACACTATTTCTCTATTTTAATTGCATTTCATTTTTGTATCACTTTCTCTTTAGCTTCGGCTTCCTAAATACTAATTTATTAACACTATAGTTTTTTCACTGGTATGCTACGCTGGGCTTTCTGGCTTATGCTGGTGTTTTGGGGTGCCACACCCTGCACCTAGATATAGCGCTAGGGACCCCAAATATACAGAGACGCCTTGATGCGGCTTTGGGGCTTATTCACACATTTGCGCAAATATGTGTAACTAAGATCTCTGAATTCTATTATTATGTGGAATTTAAATCTGGTTACGGTTATCATTCAGGGTGCTGGGGGAAACAAATGGCTTTTTTTCTTGCTTAGAAATACCCCTCCCTTTCGAGCACCTGAATGATATCACTAAGCTAATTGAGCATCTACCAATATATATGTTTGTTGTGAGAGGCAGAGAGGTTCCTGCATTAGGAGGAGGTGCAGGCCCTGACATGCCACATGGAGCATTATGGGGTTGCTCCAAGGTAGGTAGCTCTTAGCTTAGACATATTGTAGTAAGGAGCCATTATCATGTGGCTCCTTGCTGGTTAATCTTAGACCCAGATTGGGGTAATGGAGGTGTGAGGTGTGGTGCCTCTGGACTGGCTGAGCTGGATGGCCTTAGTGTGGCATACCCTTACATTCTATTAACACTTTTCACTTATTAATTTTTTAACACTATTTCTCTATTTTAATTGCATTTCATTTTTGTATCACTTTCTCTTTAGCTTCGGCTTCCTAAATACTAATTTATTAACACTATAGTTTTTTCACTGGTATGCTACGCTGGGCTTTCTGGCTTATGCTGGTGTTTTGGGGTGCCACACCCTGCACCTAAATATAGCGCTAGGGACCCCAAATATACAGAGACGCCTTGATGCGGCTTTGGGGCTTATTCACACATTTGCGCAAATATGTGTAACTAAGATCTCTGAATTCTATTATTATGTGGAATTTAAATCTGGTTACGGTTATCATTCAGGGTGCTGGGGGAAACAAATGGCATTTTTTCTTGCTTAGATATACCCCTCCCTTTCGAGCACCTGAATGATATCACTAAGCTAATTGAGCATCTACCAATATATATGTTTGTTGTGAGAGGCAGAGAGGTTCCTGCATTAGGAGGAGGTGCAGGCCCTGACATGCCACATGGAGCATTATGGGGTTGCTCCAAGGTAGGTAGCTCTTAGCTTAGACATATTGTAGTAAGGAGCCATTATCATGTGACTCCTTGCTGGTTAATCTTAGACCCAGATTGGGGTAATGGAGGTGTGAGGTGTGGTGCCTCTGGACTGGCTGAGCTGGATGGCCTTAGTGTGGCATACCCTTACATTCTATTAACACTTTTCACTTATTAATTTTTTAACACTATTTCTCTATTTTAATTGCATTTCATTTTTGTATCACTTTCTCTTTAGCTTCGGCTTCCTAAATACTAATTTATTAACACTATAGTTTTTTCACTGGTATGCTACGCTGGGCTTTCTGGCTTATGCTGGTGTTTTGGGGTGCCACACCCTGCACCTAGATATAGCGCTAGGGACCCCAAATATACAGAGACGCCTTGATGCGGCTTTGGGGCTTATTCACACATTTGCGCAAATATGTGTAACTAAGATCTCTGAATTCTATTATTATGTGGAATTTAAATCTGGTTACGGTTATCATTCAGGGTGCTGGGGGAAACAAATGGCTTTTTTTCTTGCTTAGAAATACCCCTCCCTTTCAAGCACCTGAATGATATCACTAAGCTAATTGAGCATCTACCAATATATATGTTTGTTGTGAGAGGCAGAGAGGTTCCTGCATTAGGAGGAGGTGCAGGCCCTGACATGCCACATGGAGCATTATGGGGTTGCTCCAAGGTAGGTAGCTCTTAGCTTAGACATATTGTAGTAAGGAGCCATTATCATGTGGCTCCTTTCTGGTTAATATTAGACCCAGATTGGGGTAATGGAGGTGTAAGGTGTGGTGCCTCTGGACTGGCTGAGCTGGATGGCCTTAGTGTGGCATACCCTTACATTCTTTTAACACTTTTCACTTATTAATTTTTTAACACTATTTCTCTATTTTAATTGCATTTCATTTTTGTATCACTTTCTCTTTAGCTTCGGCTTCCTAAATACTAATTTATTAACACTATAGTTTTTTCACTGGTATGCTACGCTGGGCTTTCTGGCTTATGCTGGTGTTTTGGGGTGCCACACCCTGCACCTAGATATAGCGCTAGGGACCCCAAATATACAGAGACGCCTTGATGCGGCTTTGGGGCTTATTCACACATTTGCGCAAATATGTGTAACTAAGATCTCTGAATTCTATTATTATGTGGAATTTAAATCTGGTTACGGTTATCATTCAGGGTGCTGGGGGAAACAAATGGCTTTTTTTCTTGCTTAGAAATACCCCTCCCTTTCAAGCACCTGAATGATATCACTAAGCTAATTGAGCATCTACCAATATATATGTTTGTTGTGAGAGGCAGAGAGGTTCCTGCATTAGGAGGAGGTGCAGGCCCTGACATGCCACATGGAGCATTATGGGGTTGCTCCAAGGTAGGTAGCTCTTAGCTTAGACATATTGTAGTAAGGAGCCATTATCATGTGGCTCCTTTCTGGTTAATATTAGACCCAGATTGGGGTAATGGAGGTGTAAGGTGTGGTGCCTCTGGACTGGCTGAGCTGGATGGCCTTAGTGTGGCATACCCTTACATTCTTTTAACACTTTTCACTTATTAATTTTTTAACACTATTTCTCTATTTTAATTGCATTTCATTTTTGTATCACTTTCTCTTTAGCTTCGGCTTCCTAAATACTAATTTATTAACACTATAGTTTTTTCACTGGTATGCTACGCTGGGCTTTCTGGCTTATGCTGGTGTTTTGGGGTGCCACACCCTGCACCTAGATATAGCGCTAGGGACCCCAAATATACAGAGATGCCTTGATGTGGCTTTGGGGCTTATTCACACATTTGCGCAAATATGTGTAACTAAGATCTCTGAATTCTATTATTATGTGGAATTTAAATCTGGTTACGGTTATCATTCAGGGTGCTGGGGGAAACAAATGGCATTTTTTCTTGCTAAGAAATACCCCTCCCTTTCGAGCACCTGAATGATATCACTAAGCTAATTGAGCATCTACCAATATATATGTTTGTTGTGAGAGGCAGAGAGGTTCCTGCATTAGGAGGAGGTGCAGGCCCTGACATGCCACATGGAGCATTATGGGGTTGCTCCAAGGTAGGTAGCTCTTAGCTTAGACATATTGTAGTTAGGAGCCATTATCATGTGGCTCCTTGCTGGTTAATCTTAGACCCAGATTGGGGTAATGGAGGTGTGAGGTGTGGTGCCTCTGGACTGGCTGAGCTGGATGGCCTTAGTGTGGCATACCCTTACATTCTATTAACACTTTTCACTTATTAATTTTTTAACACTATTTCTCTATTTTAATTGCATTTCATTTTTGTATCACTTTCTCTTTAGCTTCGGCTTCCTAAATACTAATTTATTAACACTATAGTTTTTTCACTGGTATGCTACGCTGGGCTTTCTGGCTTATGCTGGTGTTTTGGGGTGCCACACCCTGCACCTAGATATAGCGCTAGGGACCCCAAATATACAGAGACGCCTTGATGCGGCTTTGGGGCTTATTCACACATTTGCGCAAATATGTGTAACTAAGATCTCTGAATTCTATTATTATGTGGAATTTAAATCTGGTTACGGTTATCATTCAGGGTGCTGGGGGAAACAAATGGCTTTTTTTCTTGCTTAGAAATACCCCTCCCTTTCAAGCACCTGAATGATATCACTAAGCTAATTGAGCATCTACCAATATATATGTATATTTACTAAACCCTGACTATGCCTGTTTCTGCTGAATAAAAGGGTTATCACTGTTTTAATGGGCGTGATACAGAATCTTGGAGGTCGGGATTCTGGTGGTCACATGATCGACACTGGCACGTTGACCGACCGTCACATGACTGCCAGCATCCTGACTGTCAGGATGATAACAGCATCCCACTTAACTATATTTGCCTACTCTCTAGGAAGGTTGCAGGAGACTCACAATATTTACGGGTAGTCCCCCGCTCCACAGAAAGAGTGGGTGGATCTCCTGCATCCTGCCCACTTCAAAGTGAAATGGGCAGGATGGGGAGATAATACTGACCATATGGAGATAAAGAAGCTTGAATGACTTGATTATCATCACTTTCGCCCAACTCCATGCCCATGGACCAGTGATTCACAGCATTTTGCCTATAGGGCCTAATGAAGCAAAGATCCTCTGCTCCACCCATAAAATGGTCAGCTCCATCTCCTCTCCAGGCTTCTTCCAGAGAATACAAATATACAAGTATTGTTTAATAGGTTACCACAGAATAATCTCATATTTCCCATGTAGTATTGGAATTTACCATATCTCCATAGGACGTTGCGGGTGTTTGTCAAGTTACTAAACTGTTATAAGTCTAGCTTATTACAGTTACTGCAAAATCCATAAGGCCACCTGATGCTGGCATTATACCTGCAATGTGCAGTACTGCACACTGTATTGTATGCAGGGGTGTCAGAATGTTTTTTTATGTCGGGAGGGTCAAGATATCATTTGATTTTGGTGGTCCTCATCTTACTGCAATGCGACATCTTGCATCATTCATGCTGCCTGACTATTCGCAGCAAGTGATCACTACAATAATTCCAAGGAATTAATGAAGTGATCACCGGCTGCGAATAGTTTCCGACTGGCATGCCATGCAGCAAGCCGTGTTGCAGCATGCTGCATGACAGCAAAGATGAGCATGGCTACATCTGTATCTGCTGCTTTCCCTCTATGGTATATTCAAGGGATTAACACCTGTGTTTATTTGATATATAGGCCCTATAAACTTTTTGACTAAATGAAGTACAGTTATGCTGGGATTACACCGTCAGACAAAATGCCTGTCAGACTAACAGACATTTTTTGGGGGAATTTTCAATTGTTTAATCATGACTGATCTCCCATCTAAAGTGACTGGAGATTGCTGGGCAATATTCAATTGTACCCCGTTTTTGCACCGATCGTGCCCATATCAATTGGGTTTAGCCACATAAAGTGGCAAAACCTGACTAAACAACTGGACGCGATTTGAAAAGTTCAGTTTGGGCACCCAAACGAGTCACTTTTCCACACATTTCAGCTCTCCACCCCGGAGGTAGCGAACTGAAATGAAGTTCTCCTGTCTGTTAGCAGCAATATTTGAATAGCTGCAATATACACACGTGGGTGCGTGAACTCATGATAAGAATTGATTCTCGTCCTTTATCCATCGGTCTAACAGCCATCAGATATCTTAGGCATACTCTGTGAGACATCTCACATTGTATGGCCACACAATATCTGGGTTCCTTGCCCGTTCATCCGCTGTGAAGGAACAGAGGAAATATTGCTTGGTCGGCTGCAGCAGTGCATAGCCTGATGCAGCCAATTTGCAACTTAAAAAATATTGTATTAAATGGACATGCTGGACGATTTGGCATGTCTGACCGATCGATATTTTTGGATCAGTCGTGCACATACTGTACACAATACAATTATCTGGGTGATCCATCGATATTAGGAGGACCAACCAGGTAATTATGTAATATATGCCCAGTATAAGATTGTGATTTGGGTCAGACAAAAACAGTACCATATAATCAGCAATTAGCACAATTGTGTACAATCTTTCTAATTGTGAATAAAACCAGCCAATAGTTCAATAGCCAAAGCAAACATGGAAAGTGACTAAAGTCAACCTCAGTGTGTGCATCTATTTAATTTTAAATATAATTTCTAAGAAATATATCTATTCCATATACATAAACTTTTGCAGTACTGGCAGAGTACAACAATTTAATCCATTGGAAGAATTTTGGACCTATGCCGAATCTGTGCAATGCTTCCCATAAATAAGCCCACTCCGCAGAGTCAAATGCTTTAGCAGTGTCCAGAGAGACTATTACTGCCTCTTCATCAGATAGATGTTTAAGCTTTAAATGCATAAATAAAATAAGCACCTAAGATTTGCAGCAGTTGCTTTACTTGGCATAAAACCTATCTGGTCTAGATGGACAATATGTGCAACAACTAATTATTAAATCAAAGAGCCAGCACATTTGCCAATATTTTAATCTGTTGTTAACTGGAAATATGGAGCTATTTGAATTTGGAAGCTATTTGTTCTTTTCTGATTTTGGGAGTATAATTCAAATACTTATAATACAAAAAAAGTATTATATTTAAAATAATAACAACACCTCCGCATTATTTACTTGTATTTAATAAGCCTAAATATAGGAATCTCTAAATGGTTCTCCATGTCTTGATGTCTGAGACTGTACAAAATCTGCCATAGTTCTAATACATACAGTACATAACCATGTATGACAATAGAGAGCATACCTGGTTTCAGAGAGTGGGAAAGGGTTAGTTCATGGAGATTTGGGGGGATTACTAGAAAATGCTAGTGAGAATAAGGGGAGCTCAGGGTGATGGAATAGGTAGGAGAACTGGGTGGAAGAACAAGGGGGGTCATTCCGAGTTTTTTGCTCGGTAAAAATCTTCGCATCGCAGCGATTTTCCGCTTAATGCGCATGCGCAATGTCCGCACTGCGACTGCGCCAAGTAAATTTGCTATGCAGTTAGGAATTTTACTCACGGCTTTTTCATCGTTCTGGCGATCGTAATGTGATTGACAGGAAATGGGTGTTACTGGGCGGAACCAGGCCGTTTTATGGGCGTGTGGGAAAAAACGCTACCGTTTCCGGAAAAAACGCAGGAGTGGCCGGAGAAACGGGGGAGTGTCTGGGCAAACGCTGGGTGTGTTTGTGACATCAAACCAGGAACGACAAGCACTGAAATGATCGCAGATGCCGAGTAAGTCTGGAGCTACTCAGAAACTGCTACGAGGTGTGTAATCGCAATATTGCGAATACATCGTTTGCAATTTTAAGATGCTAAGATTCACTCCCAGTAGGCAGCGGCTTAGCATGAGCAAATCTGCTAAAATCCGCTTGCGAGCGAACAACTCGGAATGACCCCCAAGGAGTAGGTGGTGTATAATGGAGCAGTACCCATAGATGATAGTAGTGGAGCAAGATACACCTCTGAGTGATAGTTTGCAGGTAATATGTAAGTGCGTATGTGCATTCAAATAGAACGTAAAAAAACCAGCATTTATTCTATATCTGATATGATTGCTGTGGACACTACTGATAATTTATTCATTGAATTTCCTTTTTTCTATTATTATTTCAGTGGATTGTGGCAACCTCATTGACCTCACAGATTGCAGTGTTAGATTGTACTGATTTATTTTTTATGTTATTTGTGTACCTGTGTTTGCCTCTTTGTGTGACCCAGTGTACCTTTGTGTGTATGCAACTATGTATATCTCTGTACATATGGGTTGAGGGGGAGAAATTAATTGTGTTGTCAGAGAAATTTCTTACATTGGGGGCATTAATTGACCTGGGGGGGGGGGGAAAGTAACTGAAGTGCATGAAGTGATTGAGATAGAAAGGAAATTATCTGGATTTAGGGTCAAGATTTTTCTTGGAGGATAGTGAACTGATTTTGGAGGGGAATGGATTATGGAAAAACTTTACAGGGGAACTAATTTCTTGCTACGGTAGAGGCCAACCCATGAGAACAAAGAATAGCTGATAAAGTATCAGAGGGTGTGGTATGAATTGTCGACAGTCATCAGGTCAACAAACTTCAGATGATATATCGAAGTGATGAACTGTTGACAAACCGTGCCTGGTGGTCTACAGCATTTTTCTACTAGTCCCAGCAGTCGGGTGGTCTTCACTTTGCCGGCGGTCGGGCTCCCAGCGACCAGCAAACAGGCACCGGAATCCTGACCGCCGGCATACCAACAGTTCTTCTCCCTCTTGGGGGTACATGACCCCACTGGAGGTAGAATAAATAGCGTATCGCGCCACCGTGCCCGCAGCGTGGAGAGTGCAGCGAGCCCGCAAGTGGCTCATTTGCACTCACCCAGCTTTCGGTATACCGGCGGTCAGGATTCCGGTGCCAGTATGCTGGTCACAGGGAGCCCGACTGCCGGCATACCATACTACACCCCCAGCAGTCATGTGATGATCAGTTCCCACACCAGCATCTGAAGATCAGTAGTCCAGTGAGTATTTCTCCCCCTATCCCTAACCCAAATCCCTAACCCTCCCCCTAGTGCCTGACCCTAACTTTCTCCTATCCTGCAGATTTCCACCACAACCTAACCGTAGAGTATAAGATTTTTATTTCACAGTGCCACTAGGTCAAAAGTTTAAATAGAATCATAGAATTTGATGACAGTATTATTGGATTGTGGTATGAAACAGAAGTATCTGGAGAAAACCCATGCATGTATGAGGAGAACATACAAACTCTACACATTGGGGCCATGGTGGGAATCGAAACCCATGACTTCAGTGCTGTGAGACAGTAATGCTAACCACGGAACCATCCATACTGTAGTTTCTGATAGTGAAATTCAGAAAACATTAAATGAAGCAAATTGTCTTTATAGGTCCTCCTTAGGTTCACTTATGTGGTGAGGGAAAGGATTCACCTCTATTTGTCCACATAAAAGTCACAATCACTGGTTTTGCCTTTTACATTGACCATAAATAATTTTAATTAGTCCTGGACCAGCAACCCAGGGCACCCCTGCAAGTGCCTCGAGGCACCCCAGGGTGCCACAACACCCAGTTTGGGAACCACTGCCCTAGGAATAGATGGGTGATAGAAATGCAAGATACGAGGAAGTTGCAATAGTCAAGGTGGGGAATGATGAGAGAATGGATAAGAGCTTTGGATGTAACTCAGGTAATAATGTACATTTTCTGTCAATATTTTAAAGCTGGAGGCAACAGGGTCATATTAATGTATAGCCACACTGCGCAGCTGCACAGGGCCCCACAATTCTAGGAGCCTTTGAACAGGTGCAGGTGGTGGTCACAAAGTCAGAACTGCCAAGCAGCATTCTCTACCTGCTTCTCAGCCTGATAGTGAATGGCTGTCAGCATGCTGATTGGTTAATGGCTGGAGCTATCCACCAGTCAGAGTGCTGACAGCCATTCGCTGTATGAAAGCATGGCACAGAGAGATGGTGCAGGACTGCAGGAGGAGCATATTCTGATTTTGTTTTAATTGGTTCCTGTGAATGGGAGTGTAGAGGCCCCAGTGCATGTTTTTGCCTGGGGCCAACAATTATGTTAAGACTGTCCTGGGAGGAACAGGACCAGGGGGGTAATTCCAAGTTGATCGCAGCAGGAAATTTTTTAGCAGTTGGGCAAAACCATGTGCACTGCAGGGGGAGCAGATATAACATGTGCAGAGAGAGTTAGATTTGGGTGGGTTATTTTGTTTCTGTGCAGGGTAAATACTGGCTGCTTTATTTTTACACTGCAATTTAGATTGCAGATTGAACTCACCACACCCAAATCTAACTCTCTCTGTACATGTTATATCTGCCTCCCCTGCAGTGCACATGGTTTTGCCCAACTGCTAAAAAATTTCCTGCTGCGATCAACTTGGAATTACTCCCCAGGAGAGAGACTGGATGTAAAGAATGGAACATAGGGCATATTCAAGTGTGTTATCAAGGCATCAGTCTTGGGAAACTGAGGAGAGCGTGTTATTGTTTATGGTGATAGAGTTTTGAGTAAAAGGAGACTACATATAGGGGGTAATTCCAAGTTGATCGCAGCAGGATTTTTTTTAGCAATTGGGCAAAACCATGTGCACTGCAGGGGAGGCAGATATAACATGTGCAGAAAGAGTTAGATTTGGGTGGGTTATTTTGTTTCTGTGCAGGGTAAATACTGGCTGCTTTATTTTTACACTGCAAATTAGATTGCAGATTGAACACACCCCACCCAAATCTATCTATCTCTGCACATATTATATCTGCCTCCCCTGCAGTGCACATGGTTTTGCCCAA
This sequence comes from Pseudophryne corroboree, assembly GCF_028390025.1. Classification (NCBI taxonomy): domain Eukaryota; kingdom Metazoa; phylum Chordata; class Amphibia; order Anura; family Myobatrachidae; genus Pseudophryne; species Pseudophryne corroboree. Next base: position 1,004,117,264 of record NC_086444.1, on the reverse strand, counting down.
CTGCTAACAAAAATCCTGCTGCGATCAACTTGGAATTACCCCCATTAAGCTGTAATTTGGGAATATTGTACTTTACATAGCATTAAGTAATCATTGTCAGCATAGTAAAGAGACAGTTTGTTGCAAGAAAATCTATGTGTGTGTGCAGTACAGTATTTGCAACTTTAGATATACTGTAATTGTTTGTCAATTTTCTATACCAAAGACACTAAATGGTTTTCCATGAGTAAATATGCAACACAGCTGAGGTATCGGCACCAAACTCTAAATAAACAACATTCATCCACCCGGCAAGATACATGCTTATTGTAAATAAACTTTACAAAAATAATAAGGGTCCATAAAAAATAAGGTTATCCTTAAAATCTGGAGTGTTAATATGCAGAACTGATTTTTACTTTCTGTTTCAAATTGCCATCCCACAAATGACCAAATCTGACAATATACGTAAGTAACGCCAGAAGAACAGTATGTAAAATCAGGCTACAGAGCTTGTTACTAAAGGCTTTACCTGAGTAACACAAATAATTAACGTTCAGGTATGAATTTGTTGACCGTTAGTTTGACATACTGTATGAAACCTTTGTATGGTGATCAACATAAGGGAAGTAATTCTTCCTCAATGGGTTGCTTGCCAAGTTCTGGCAGCTTAGTTGTTATGCTGTGTGTGCTGAAGGCATGCTCTCTGAGTCAGCAAACCATATTTGTGCTGCCTCTGGGATTCACTGCAGCAGATTAGCAATATAACCCAAAGTGGTAACTGTTTAATAACAATAACTAACACAGCATGTACACTTGGATCAATTTAGCTGCTAAAAACATTGTAATATGCTAAAATGTCTGCAGCTTCTTCGAGTCATGCAGTCTGCTGGGGTGATTCACAGTGGAAGGATACAGCACAATGCAGGAGCACAATGCTGATTGTTAAGCCAATGTTATCCCTTTTGTTTAAGCACACAAAATTGTGAATGATGGATGGTTCAGTACATGTCCCATGCATAATGGATCTAATTGCATAAAGTATAAAAAATGAGCAACAATGGGATAGAGAGTGGCCAAATTTAAGAGTGTTCCCTAGTTTTAGTGCATCTGTTCTTCATAAAATTCAGGGGCAGATGTATTAAGCCTGGAGAAGTGATAAAGTAGTGATAAGTGGGAGGTGATAACGCACCAGCCAATCAGATCCTAACTGTAATTTTTCAAACCCATAATGATTGGCTGGTGCGTTATCACCTTCCACTTATCAGTACTTTATCACTTCTCCAGGTTTAATACATCTGCCCCTCAGTGTTTTAAATGTCATTTCATAGGTATTAACCATAGTGTTTAGAAATGAATGATGTTTGCACATCCCAGTCACATAAGATGGCCTTTGCCTGTGGCAGGTATGCATTAGCACAAAATAAAACACTGAAACAACACTTCAAATAAAGACAGCTCTGTTATCCTTTGAAAGTTTAATATCTTAATTATGGTTAAATTATTAGTTTGTCTGAATGAACTTAAAATAATGAAGTCTAGATGGGTTCAGAACATACTTAACTACTCTCCCGGAATCTCCTTGAGACTCCCCAGGCCCCATGAAGAGTGGGTGGTCCTCGTCACATCCCACCCCCTTCCTAGTGATGCGGGCAGGATGGGAAGTATAATGCCAGGAATTGTAGCTTTATAAGGAGGGGGCAGAGCCAATAGGACATGATTCTATGTAAATGGTGTTATATTGACACAGCCCCTTCTTCATGGAGCTGCTATTCACAGAATCTTAATGCAGGGAGGAGCTAATTACACAGAATTTTAATGCGGGGGCCTAATTGCACAAATAGTCACCCCATCACGCCCACCTGCATCACCTCTCTAGAATCTCCCTGAGAGGAGATTCTTAAGCATGGTTAAGAAAAAAAAAAAGCATTAAACCCAACATTTTACTTGTGCTTGTCCCAAGTTTCCTGGGCGAAAATATCTGCCTGGGCAAATAGATATGTGGCCATTACAGCGCAAATCTAAGGTGTAAACTATGGGGCTGATACTGAGACAGGAGCAGAGAGAACCATGCTGCACTGCGGGTGGGTCAAAAATAAAATGAGCAGAGATTTATAGGTGACAGGGGTGTGTCCTAGCTCAAATCTAAATCGCAGCATAAAAATAAAGCAGTCCAGTATTATTAGGCTACATGTAATAACAGCCAGTATTTACCCTGCATGCAAAAATAAATAAATAAATAATATAACAAACAAATACAGGCATTTGCACCTGTTAGTGTGCCGAAGTGCAAATTTGCTCAATTTATCCTGCTTTTTCTGAATCAACCCCTATGTGATATACAGTAGCTGGCACTATAGTGCTAAATGAGACATATGCTTCTTGGAAATCCTCCACTCAGTCATCAGATGACACCTCAGAAGGTACTAACTACTGCCACCATATTTATTACCAGATATTTGGAACCATTGTAGTGTGCTTATTACACTATAGTAATAGAGACAAATGCTATGACAGATTGCTTTTCAGTAAAAAAAAAAAAAAAAAAAAAGATAATATTGGACTAGAATTTCCCTCAGGCCATGTGAGACTAAATTTATTTGTCATCAATGTCTCCTGATATAGTGGAAGAGATCCAAACAATAACAAACGTTGGCTCTGCTCACTGGAATGCATTAAAAAGACTGATCAAACACAGAAAATCCAAATAACAGTGAGATTGGTAATTAATCTGCAGAGAATGTGACCATTTTATGCACAAAATAAAATAAATACATCAATTAGAAAAAAACATACTGTGAAAGCAAATGTGTGCGTGTTCCAGACTGTGCCACTGTGGATTCTTCACTGATCACATGTCCACATTGGAAAGTATATTTTATTTTATTATTATGAACACTCAATGTAATGTAAATGCAATGCTTAATATTAAAATGATTAAATAGTAAAATATGTATTTAAATAATTAGACAGAATATTGTTTTCTTTAAGAAAGAAACAATAATAAAATGAAAATATGTTTTATTAGAATGCTGAGGTGTATATACACCTGGACACCGTTTGCCGGGCACCCATATATATATTCTCTACAAGCCTTCAGATACCTGTTTACTTGACAGAAGCAGCACAGGGTTGGTGTATGTGGAGGTTGCCGAGTGGTGGGGATTCAGCATATCCTGTGGTGTGTAGTGCTGCACTCCTGGCAGAATTCACTGATATATTGCATTTACCATCAGTGACAACGGTGTGTATCATCTGGTGACCTTTTGGCTTAGTGAACATCATGGATAGCCAACCCACTGCAGCACTTGACCCCATGGGATGTAACATCATGCAAGCTATGACCCCTGGTGAAACCTTTGGCTATACGCCAGCACAAATTGAAAATATTCTATTTAAGGACATACCATCGACCATGGATCATACCATGAAAGCGGATGATTACTTCTTTCAGCTGATGAAGCTTAAACGCCGCAAGATAGATTTTTTCTTGCATGGCACGTCCCTGTCGGAATATTACAGGGAACATAAGATACCACGCGGATTTAGGGTACGGAATGTCCCCACAATTGGGAGACATAATCCAGACTTCATTAGAAAGTGGATCGGAATACTGAATCGATGCGGATCTGATCTCATGATTTTGGTCATTGAGGAACCGCATCGAGAATTAGAGTTGACACAGAACAAAATTGCAGCTCTGGAGAGAGATAAAACTATACTGGAGAAAGATACCTCCCAAGATTGGGTACAAAAATTGGAGAAACAATGCGACCAATATAGACGTGATCTGTGTAAGTTTAAACGCAACAAAAAATCACTGGTGGACCAAGATTATGAGGAGAATAAAGTCTACCGTTGGCTTATGGGTACAGAACCCACTAAAAAAACAAGACCCTCGAGTAGACGGAGGCCGTGTCAAAACCCTAGAAAGAAGGGTGATAAGGGTGGAGGCTCCAGCAGTGATTGTGAATTCATTTTTTCTGAATCAGATGACAACACCCATTATAGAGCGGTCCCTTTAGATCAGAGTGGCCGAGATGGGGTCACATGTACAACAAGCCTCCCACCCGCAGGGGTGGCCAGAACAAAAGGGGTAAGAAGCGTGATGCTCAAGAAGAACCCCTAATATTCAATTTATCTAAAAGACCATTGTCAGTCCTTGAGATGCAGGTCCTCAATAAGGGCCTTAGTTTTGTCCCAACCAATACACACGACCCTTTCAATTGGTCCCGTGATTTACACAATTTCGCACGTAAATTACGTCTTAAAGAACATTTTCAAAATTCTGTGTCTACTAAATGTTCTTCGATCTTTGACCCATTTCTCAGTAAGGCCTCCAGATCTAATTTTGATCCTAATTCACAGAATGCATCAATAAAGACTTTCAGTCGATTAATGGATGATTCAGTCACGAGATTCCTGGCAGCGCCATGTAAAATTAGGTTTAATCTTTCTCAGTGGGAAAGGGTGGCCTTGGATCAACTTTCCTCATACCAAGACATAGTAATTAGGCCCGCCGACAAAGGCGGAGCCATAGTGATCCTCGATCTCGAGTATTATAGAAATGAAATGAAATCACAGTTGTCAGAGGTAGGGGTGTACAGGAAATTAAGGGCGAATCCCGTCTTGGAATATCAAAAGGAGTTGTTTGGGATTCTTAAACAAGCTACCGATAAGAACTTACTCCCTGAGAAAATATTTAAGATCCTGTGCGTGAGTCATCCAAAAAATCTGATACTCTATATGCTTCCTAAGCTCCACAAGCATGAAACGCTTCCACCTGGGAGACCAATCATCTCCGCGAGAGACTCTCTTTACCAACCAGTGGCCCAGCTCCTGGACAGTATACTACAGCCCTTGTTGGTTACTCAAAGGACTTTCCTAAAAGATACTACTTCTTTTCTTGTGAAATTACAGAAATTTGGAGAAATTCCAGCCCACACTCTTCTCTGTTGTCTGGACGTGTGTAGTCTATACACGTCAATACCACATGAGGAGGGGTTGCGGGCGATGAAGGCCTTTTTGGACTCTAATTTGTCTCCACAATTATTTGATCACGAGTTGTTTCTTGCATTACTTGAACTTACACTGTGTAGAAATTACTTCCTGTTTGATGGCGATTTCTTTCTCCAGCTACGAGGGTGTGCGATGGGATCATCAGTCGCACCCTCATATGCGAATGTGTTCATGTTTGAACAAGAGAACAGGATGTTTTTTAGCAATCCAACAGTCAGTTCTAACATCTTAATGTATACGAGGTATATTGACGATGTGTTCCTGATGTGGGTTGGAGGACAGGATTCTTTTGAGTCCCTTATGTCAGAGATCAATGGTCTGGCGTCTCCTATCAAGTTCACATATACTTGTAGTAATTGTGAAATTGATTATCTTGACATTAAAATTAGATTAAATAATGGTATGATCCAGACTGAGATCTACTCCAAACCCACAGATAGGAACACACTCCCTTTAGCCTCCAGCCACCACCCAGTGCCCTTAAAGAGGGGGCTACCAGCATCTCAAATGATGCGGGTTGCGCGGATTACTAGTGAGAGTGCAGAAGTACCTGGATTACTTGACAATATGATTGCTAAATTTGTGAGTCGAGGCTACGATAGGACCCCACTAGAAGATCCTGCTCATGTCCAGAGCCGATCTATTGCAATCTGGACCCAAGAGGAATAGGAATATCTTACCTTGGGCTTGTGATTATACAACGGCAAGTCCCATAGTCCGTAGAGCCTCTAAGGCTCTATGGCCTATTGTAGCCTCTGATCCTGACTTACCAGTGTTTAAGCATACCAGGCCCATAGTAGCATTCAGGCGTGGTTGTAATTTAAGAGACCGCTTAGTGAAGTCAGATATCACTGGGATGGGTGGCACTGTCATTCCAAATGTGCACTATAAAGCACCGGGGTGTTATAGGTTCCATAAATGTGCTACATGTCGATATATGGTAGTATGCAAAGAGTTTAAGCATCCACACATTGATAAAATGTACACCATTAGACATGTTATTACATGTAGCACTTCCTTTGTTGTATACGTGGTGGTCTGTCCGTGCGGCCTTTTTTACATCGGCCAGACCACACTTAAGTTGAGTGAAAGGTTGACGGCACATAGATCTGCCATCAAGTTAACCCTGGAGGGCAAAGCCATTGACCAACCAGTTGCTCGCCATTTTAAGTTGGCTAGACATAGCCTTGATGATCTTAGGTATTTTGGAATTGATCATATACCTTTGACACTTAGAGGAGGGGATAGAGCTAGGGCGCTATTGGAAAGGGAGTCCAGATGGATTATATACATTTGCCCCACGTGGGCTAAATGACAAAATCAATTGGAATGCGTTACAGCCAGGTCAGCTATATTTAATAAAGTATTAGTTTAGGTACCTGAGGGAACTATAGTATTCATAATATATGTACTTAAACTATTTTTGAGGCTATCATTGTGTTATCATGGGCGGATACACCAGAGAGTCATGTTGATATCCCCCATTCAGGCACTTTCGGCCAGTATATTTCCTGATGCTGCTTTCGATTTTTATCATTATTTTTGTGTCTGTAATATATGTTGTTTGTATGTTTTGACATTTTCAGCTGCAATCTGCCTCGGTTAACTGGCACAGAGGGCTTCCTGTAGCCGGTCCCACATCCAATCCCCTGCAGTTCCGGGCGGCGGGGCCGGTGACACGCACGCTGTGCGTGACCATGGCAATGGTGACGTCAGCGGAAATGGGGGAAGTGTGAGATGATGACCGGAAGAGAGGACCCGGTGTGCGGAGGCGAGGACAGCGCGGCAGTGTACAGGTATTTAAATGTTTGTATGTGTTATGTTAGTTGATTGTATTTGGTACTGAGGACGGAGTGTAAGCTCCGAAACGTCTACCCTTTAATACAAGATTTGTGATTTGCTGACAGTCTCCAGTGCCGTTATTCACGGAATCTATGTTGTTTTTTTATCTGGCACGGAGAGAAGTTGTACCATTTGTTGAGGAGTGCCGGCTGCCATGGATTGTTTATATATATATATATATATATATATATATATATATAAAAAAAATGAAGTATAAAAAGCGCCTAATAGTGTTGGTGAATCACTCTTCGTGAATAAAAATGTGATAGTAAAACAGACAAAGTATAACAACTTAGCTGCGGATATTTCTGGTAGATGACTCTTAGAAGCCGGACATGTAAAGGAGAGATAAAATTGACATAGTGTGTACTGTTTTTAAATTTCCACAGGTGTTTAAAAAACAGTTTATAGGAACTGTGCAGGTTCCAAATTTATAGTAAAAAACTATGTTAGTTAAAAACAATAGTTTAATAAACACACTCCTGCCATACATGCAGGTTACATACATAGACAAAACAGTAAAAAAGTTTTAAGGACATATATAGCAGCTGATTCAATTCTAAATGCAGGTATTAATCGTACAATATTAAGAAGTATAGCAGGCTTATCTGTCCACATATATAGTTTTCGGATTAGATTTCATCCGTAAATGCAAGTATCAAACGTACAAGATAAAAGGTAAAAACATGGCTTATCTGTCCACGAATGGGAAGTCAAAGGGGTGAACATCCAGTCCCTGTCCCAACGCGTTTCGTCCTAATGTGAGGACTTCTTCAAGGGGATGCATATATATATATATACTGCTCCCAGGTCTGGCACTCAATGCTTCTTACAAAGCTGCGCCGGTGCCTTCACAAAGGAAATGTAAAGACATGCAGAGGTGCGGCACTCAGGCTTGGACAAACTTCACGAGAGTCAGTAGATAATGATCAACGTTTCAACATTTATATATATTGTCATCAGGATCCTGATGACAAAATATATATAAAAATTGAAACGTTGATCATTATCCACTGACTCTCATGAAGTTTGTCCAAGCCTGAGTGGCGGACCTCTGCATGTTGTTTATATATATATATATATATATATATATATATATTAGTGATGTGCACCGGAAATTTTTCGGGTTTTGTGTTTTGGTTTTTGATTCGGTTCCACGGCCGTGTTTTGGATTCGGACGCATTTTGGCAAAACCTCCCTGAAATTTTTTTGTCGGATTCGGGTGTGTTTTGGATTTGGGTGTTTTTTTACAAAACCCCCTCAAAAACAGCTTAAATCATAGAATTTGGGGGTCATTTTGACCTTATAGTATTATTAACCTCAATAACCATAATTTCTACTCATTACCAGTCTATTCTGAACACCTCACACTTCACAATATTATTTTTAGTCCTAAAATTTGCAACGAGGTCGCTGGATGACTAAGCTAAGCGACCCAAGTGGCCGACACAAACACCTGGACCATCTATGAGTGGCACTGCAGTGTCAGGCAGGATGGCAGATTTAAAAAATAGTCCCCAAACAGCACATGATGCAAAGAAAAAAAGAGGTACACCAAGGTCGCTGGATGGCTAAGCTAAGCGACCCAAGTGGCCGACACAAACACCTGGCCCATCTAGGAGTGGCACTGCAGTGTCAGACAGGATGGCACTTCAAAAAATAGTCCCCAAACAGCACATGATGCAAAGATAAATGAAAGAAAAAAGAGGTGCAAGATGGAATTGTCTATGGGCCTTCCCACCCACCCTTATGTTGTATAAACAGAACATGCACACTTTAACAAACCCATTATATCAGCGACAGGGTCTGCCACACGACTGTGACTGAAATGACTGGTTTGTTTGGGCCCCCACCAAAAAAGAAGCAATCTCTCCTTGCACAAACTGGCTCTACAGAGGCAAGATGTCCACCTCCTCCTCATCCTCCAATTCCTCACCCCTGTCACTGTGTACATCCCCCTCCTCACAGAGTATTAATTCGTCCCCACTGGAATCCACCATCTCAGGTCCCTGTGTACTTTCTGTAGGCAATTGCTGGTGAATGTCTCCACGGAGGAATTGATTATAATTCATTTTGATGAACATCATCTTCTCCACATTTCTGAAAGTAACCTCGTACGCCGATTGCTGACAAGGTGAGCGGCTGCACTAAACACTCTTTCGGAGTACACACTGGAGGGGGGGCAACTTAGGTAAAATAAAGCCAGTTTGTACAAGGGCCTCCAAATTGCCTCTTTTTCCTGCCTGTATACGTACGGACTGTCTGACTTGCCTACTTGGATGCGGTCACTCATATAATCCTTCATTCTTTCAATAGTGACAGAATCATATGCAGTGACAGTAGACGACATGTCAGTAATCGTTGGCAGGTCCTTCAGTCCGGACCAGATGTCAGCACTCGCTCCAGACTGCCCTGCATCACCACCAGCAGGTGGGCTCGGAATTCTTAGCCTTTTCCTCACAGCCCCAGTTGCGGGAGAATGTGAAGGAGGAGCTGTTGACGGGTCACGTTCCGCTTGACTTGACAAGTGTCTCACCAGCAGGTCTTTGCACCTCTGCAGACTTCTGTCTGCCGGAAAGAGAGATACAATGTAGGCTTTAAACCTAGGATCGAGCACGGTGGCCAAAATGTAGTGCTCTGATTTCAACAGATTGACCACCCGTGAATCCTGGTTAAGCGAATGAAGGGCTACATCCACAAGTCCCACATGCCTAGCGGAATCGCTCCGTTTTAGCTCCTCCTTCAATCTCTCCAGCTTCTTCTACAAAAGCCTGATGAGGGGACTGACCTGACTCAGGCTGGCGGTGTCTGAACTGACTTCATGTGTGGCACAACGTTAGTGAGGTACCTAGTCAGATGGTGGTGGTAGGGGATTCTATCATCAGGAAGGCAGATAGGGCAATCTGCTACCAGGACCGTGATCGCCGTACAGTCTGTTGTCTCCGGGTGCTCGGGTACGGCATATCGCGGACTGGGTAGATAGATTGTTGGGAGGGGCTGGGAAAGACCAGGCGGTCTTGGTGCACATTGGCACCAATGACAAAGTTAGCGGAAGGTGGGATGTCCTTAAGAAAGACTATAGGGACTTAGGAAAGAAACTTAAGGCAAGGAAATCTAAGGTAATATTTTACGAAATATTACCCGTGCCACGCGCTAGTCCAGGAAGGCAGGGGGAGATTAGGGAGGTAAATGTGTGGCTTAGGGATTGGTGCAGGAAATAGGGGTTTGTGTTCCTGGAACACTGGGTGGACTTCTCAGTCAGGCACCATCTATTTTGTCGTGACGGATTGCACCTAACTGAGGAGGGGGCAACGGTGCTTGTGGGGAGGATGGTTAGAAGGTTGAAGGAGACTTTAAACTAGGAGCCTGGGGGGAGGGTTTAGCTAGAAACTAAGGGTCATGCAGTGAGAATAGTGGGGATGGACGTAGTAAACAAAATGGGGGAGAAGTTGGGGGGAGGGTAAGAGCAGGCGGTAAGGTTTGATAAAGCTAAATATTTATCGTATATAAAACACTTTAAGAGGTCTAAGAACACTGTACGCTATCTACGTGAGAAGTACCGTAAGGGTACGCAAGTTGTGTAGCGATCGCTCAACCGTAGTCGAGACGCTCAAGCGTCACATTCGCTTACGGCCCAGTGATCACAGGCAGGCACGCTATTGGCTGCCGACAAACGTAATGATTCGCTATAGCGTAGCGTACGCTCGGGACCACGAGGAGATCACCAGCGGTGCAGACGCTTACAACGTTAAAACCTTTATATCTATACCTTTAACAACAAAATATACAGTATACCTTAGTGTAGAGACAGAGTGTAAGTGCAACCTGGTGTAACCTGATTAACTACAAAGCTGCTTGAGCGTCACCGACGCTCAGAGAATACTTAACCCTTATAAAGAATACACAGATACCTGGGCTTAGGGTCCAAAACCTATTATATGTATTATAACTATTATACTTGCAAAAGGAATCACAGTACAAATGATACACTACAATATAACATAAACCAACTAACCAGATAACTACACAGGAAATACAATACAATACAATTAAAGGTAAATACGATAGAGATAGAGAGAGAGAGAGAGATGGCTCACAGTAAGACAATATGATTACGGAGAAAACTTACGCACAAGGGGAACGATCGCATGCGCCTCGATATCCAGCTCCCGATTATCAGCAATGAGAACCGTTGAAGAGAGTGAACTCGATACGGTCGGCCTGCCTATTTATGCCCCACACACAATACAATCCAATGGTCCCTACAATCTCATTGTTCATTGGACACAGGAATTCGGCTTCGCATTATAACAAAAGGTCATAGGTTGATTCATACAGGTGGGCTGTGACTATTTCCAACTGCTCAGGTGGGAGGGAAACTGGGTTTCCCGCCGCATGGGTAATAAAGTGCAAATAAAGTAAATGTTCATAAACTTCTTATGTCCATAACTATTCGCACGAGCGATTGATCTGCTTCAAACCAACACCGGAATATTTCTAATTAAATATTCTTCCGATGGATACTAAACACCACTGTATTACTCCTGTCTGACCCTTCGTATCAAACAAAGAGGGATTCCTTTGTTCATAAACATTCTATATTAACCAAACTTACAGAATCTATCAAAGGGACCATGATCTACAAAATACATTATTAGTGAAAATATGTAATGATTGAGTCGCACGCTACGATCGCATAAACTCTACCGTAAATACGCATACCATGCGCCTGCGGGTGCCCGCGACTGTGAGTATGCGCACGTACGGGAGAGCGTACGCATGCGCAGCACGGACCTGTGTGAGGTGCAAATATGGTAGTGTGCATAGAGATATTTTTCTGACTTTGACAGTCCACCCTTTGGCAGTCAATAATAACTGCCACCTTCTAAAACATTTCAAAAGGAGAAAAATATATGTCAGGGGTTAATTCATTTCCATGGTTGGGTAAGGGAGGAGAGAGGAGTAGGTGGGATGAGGGTATGACCTAGTGAGATAGCAGAAGCATGTGTGTATGAGTCCATGTTTGGGGGGTCATGTATCATCGTGCCGTACGTGTTGTAAATCAAGCTTCGAGGTATTGCGAAGTATACATTTGAATTCCTTCTTATCCCGTGGTACGGGTCTGTGGATGGGCTGTCAAACTTTACCGAGCGCTTTTCGGATTTTGAACAAAATGGGGAGCACATTTTAGTTGATGATACATGAATGGGGGGATATGTGATTGCTGATATCTGTGCCTGTATTCCCTATACTATGTGTGTCATTACCTGAGGGTTGTAGAAATGAAGAAAAGACATAATTACGGTAAATGCAGTGGTATTCTATGTCAGGTTAATGTACATTTGTCGGTTGAAGTTTTGTTCGGTATCAGTTGAAAGTCGTCTTCTTTGCGCTGTGTTGCCCATTAGGTGTGAGCAAAAAGCTTTGTCAATGCCATTAGATTTACAAAAAATGTTGGGCTAGCGTAAGTTTAAGAATTCTAGGGAAACTGGGGATCCATGGCAAAGTTCATCAAATGTCCGTATCTCAAGTGGTCAAAACTTCTTCTTTGGTCTATCCGTTGTCTGTATAGCGTCTCGTCAACTTCCTCGTCCAAGGGGGTCTTTTTATCTTGGAGAAAAGCAGAAAAACAGGTGAAAGAAACGGACCGTATAATCGCATTTTCATTACATCATTGTTTCTATCATTGGGTCATAAATCAAGTCCAGGTTAATTACAGTTTCCTCACTCCTTAAACTCATTACCCTGGTACGATGTTTGCACTTCATTAAAGCCTGACCGCATCTAAATATCAAGCCAATTGATATGACAACACCTAAGATACATAGGAGAAACTTCCCAACATCCATTATGACTCCTTGAGCCCAGTCTCCCAAACCGGAGAACCAATTTTGCGGGTTCAACCATGACACCCAACCAGTCAGCTCATTACCTACAGCAGCAAGAGTGAGATTGTGTTTTCGGCAAAATTCCCACTTCAATTGGAGAATATCGTCCATCTTTTGGTCTATGACCTCGACCGGATCCTCGGTGCTATTCGTGATATACGTGCAACACTTCACGCCGTACTGTGTTGCCAATGTAACACAATATCCGCCTGTCACTGCTGTGAGGTAATTAAGAACCATTCTATGCTGCACCAGTTCTGTTTTATAAGCTTGAAGTTCCCTTCCCGTATATCTAAACGTGTCATCATACATTTCCGTGATATTATCTAACAAATTTGCGAGCGCCGATATGTATTTATAATTTAGCACTCCTCTAGCGGTGCGGGTGAAATCTAACGCGATTAAGAATTGAATCCCGGTGGATTCACTTATCAGATCAGAGGCCGGATGCTCTGTCTTCTCTATCAGGTGTCTTTTAACGACGTGCTCGTAATGGGTGTGAGTATAATGAGCTTGGGCACCACGATGAATGTCTTTCATTTTATCATGTGTTACAGTCATTACTTCAGGCAATACTTTTCCAATATAACACAATCCTACAGAGTTTGGGGCAAGCCACTTGTACGCCTTTCTCCCGCATATGAAATATGCATCATCGGGGAGAACATATGGGACGGAGAAGGACATAACCATATTACACACCTTCCAGGTGAACTCTCCTAACCCTAATTCTTCCATCTGCTTAATACACGTATCAGGTTGTATGATATGTGCACAGTATCCTGGTGATACTTCTCCAACTCTCGTAATCCTATTTCCTAAGGTGTACCTATACCGGAAAGATTTTCCTCTACTGGCTATGTGGCGTACAAGCTCTGTATCTGTGGGCATTCTATCTGCTCTATGCGAAAAGGTCATGGTGTGGTTACTCCATGACACTTCCCAATTTCCCGGCTTTCTGGGATTGGAGATGTTGAAACATAATAGGGACCTATCCACATGGTATTGGTGGAGCTTCAAACTAGGAGGGCTGGAGATATTAAACCTCCTGTCCACCGGTCTCCCACCATTTAACTCAAGTACCTCCCCTATCGTTAAAGGAAATGGTACTAGCCCTGATTTGCTATGACCTTGAGGTACTTGAGAGCATACCCAACAATCTGTTTTGTATAACACATTACCCACTAAGGAGTGATAGTCACTCAATGGATGCCGGTCCATATGGATATTAAAACTGGATTGGCATTTCTTAATGCACCCATCTTCAATGACATTGTTACAGAGCCTACAGATACAGTTTTCCTCAGCTAACAATCCGTCACAATTCCTTCTATGGTCAATGCTATCGGATCGTTTTTCTGATACTCGCCTTTGCTTGTTGGTTAGGTTGATCTTGGAAAACTACGCCTCCATCTTTATCATCAGAACCCATTCCAGAACCTCTATCGACCTCCATGGTACTCTCGCCGGAACAGACTGCTCTGGTCAACATCATGGTCAACAGGAAAATCCGGATCACAGTCTCTTGGGGCAAGTCCATCTTATAGGAGGAAACGGAGAAGAATGAGAAGGAGGAAAAAGAAATTTGAGGGAGAGGGGATGGGAAGTGGAGGAAAACAATAAAAGGGAGTGGGGAGTCGACAACAGCTCTCGGTCTTCAAGGCTCAGGTGCCGCCTCAGTCCTCCTGGAACAGACACTCTAGTGATACAACCTCTACCGTCTGTTCCTTATCACGGGACTTCTCTGGATCAGCAACCTTCTTGCAGTGGGATGAATGGACCCAAGTCTCTCTCTCAGCAACCTTCAATGCTGTAGTGCTAGTCAATAAGACCTGGTATGGTCCTTCCCATCTGTCAATAAGGCAACCTGAGCGTAGAAAATTCCGTATTATTACATAATCCCCAGGTTCAATGTCATGACAATTACTATCAGGTAGATCAGGAATCACCAACTTTAGACTATCATTTTGATTCCTTAACTGTTTACTCATGTTAATCAAGTACTTTACAGTTACTTCATTGTTACATTTCAAATCATCCTGAGGGTTAATCATGACATGCGGTTGTCGACCAAACAAGATTTCAAAGGGAGACAGATTAAGAGGGGACCTGGGAGTGGTTCTGATACTGTACAATACAATGGGTAAAGCTTCTGGCCATGTCAATCCTGTCTCTGCCATCACTTTACTCAATTTATTTTTAATAGTGCTGTTCACTCTTTCGACCTTCGCACTCGCCTGTGGACGGTACGGAGTGTGCAGCTTGCTATCAATTCCCATCAACTTACACATTCCTTGAAAGACATCACCTGTAAAATGGGTACCCCTATCACTTTCGATTATTCTAGGGATACCATATCTACATACAAATTCCTGCACAATTTTCTTAGCAGTAAACATAGCGGTATTTGTAGCCGCAGGAAATGCTTCGACCCAATTTGAGAAAACATCTATACAAACAAGTACATATTTCAAATTCCGACAAGGGGGTAATTGTATAAAGTCAATTTGTATTACCTGGAAAGGGCCGCCGGCAGGTGGGATATGGGATGGTTCTGTAGGTATTGCCTTTCCAATATTCTTTCTCAAACAGGTAAGGCATGACATTGCTCTTTTACCCGCATGAGAGGAGAATCCTGGGGCGCACCAATATGCTCTCACCAATTTGCACATCCCTTCCTTGCCTAGATGAGTCAGCCCGTGAGCTGCTTCAGCCAGACATGGAAGATATGCTCTGGGGGCCACTGGTTTACCATGTCCATCCGTCCAGAGTCCTGAGGACTCCTGGCCACATCCCTTTGCCTTCCAGACTGCCTTTTCCTGTGTGGAACACAAATTTTGCATTTCACACAACTTCTGTGTGTTAATGGTATTAAATACCATCAATTGTGTGGTGTCTGTCTGTATGGGGGTAGCAGCTGCTAACTTAGCAGCTTCGTCTGCTCGGCTGTTACCAAGTGATACCGGGTCTTGGCTATATGTGTGTGCTTTACATTTGATAACAGCCACTCTGTCGGGTTCCTGTATCGCTGTTAGAAGCCTTTTTATGTGAGTTGCATGCGCTACCGGTGTACCAGCGGCCGTCATGAAATTTCTGAGACGCCATAGGGCTCCGAAATCATGGACTACCCCGAATGCGTATCTAGAATCGGTGTAGATATTGGCTGACTTACCCTTAGCCAATTCACATGCTCTGGTTAGGGCGACCAGTTCAGCAACCTGGGCTGAGTGAGGTGGGCCTAGCGGTTCCGCTTCTATGGTGTCTTGGTCATCTACGACTGCGTATCCAGTACACAAGTCTCCCGAGTCTGACTGTCTATGACAACTACCGTCCGTGTAGAACGTGAGTTCTGCATCTTCCAGTGGGTTGTCACTGATGTCAGGCCTTGCGGTAAAATTTTGGGTCAAATATTCCATACAATCATGTGTATCTTCCTTTGTATTAAATCCTCCTTCCCCATCACTCTCACCTTCCACCCTTTGTGCCTGACCAGGCACACCTGGGAGATACGTTGCAGGATTTAATGCACTGCATCTCCTTATGGTGATGTTTACGGGGGCCATTAGTGCCAATTCCCATCTTGTAAACCTCGCTGATGAGACGTGTCTGGTTTGGGCAGAATTCAATAAGGCTGATACTGCATGTGGCGTATGGATTGTGAGGTTGTGGCCTAGCACGACATCTTCGCTTTTTGTCACTAGCAATGCTATCGCAGCAACGCTTCGCAAGCATGTGGGGAGGGATCGCGCTACCGTGTCTAGCTGAGCGCTGTAGTATGCAACTGGCCTGCTGGCATCACCGTGTTTTTGGGTTAGTACACCTGCCGCGCAACCAGCACTTTCTGTTCCGTATAGTTCAAAGGGTTTCCCATAGTCTGGCATACCTAGTGCTGGTGCCTGCGTTAGGCACTGTTTGAGTCTCTCAAATGCTGTTTCGGACTCGTCTGTATGCGAAATCCTATCAGGTTTGTTTGAGGAGACCATTTCCTGCAAAGGTAATGCCAAAATGGAAAACCCTGGGATCCAATTACGGCAATACCCACACATTCCTTAAAACGTTCTGATCTGTTGCTGGGTTTGTGGCAGAGTCATGTCTCTAATTGCTTGGATTCTATCAGCGGTCAGGTGTCTCAGTCCTTGTGTTAGACAGTGTCCCAAATATTTTACCTTAGTTTGGCATAATTGTAACTTGTCTTTGGACACCTTGTGTCCTGTGTCTGAAAGATGAAACAGGAGCTGTTTCGTATCCTTCAGAGATGCTTCCAGTGAATCTGAACACAGTAATAAATCGTCCACATACTGTATCAATACTGATCCACTGTCTGGTTGGAAAGACTGTAAACAATCATGCAAAGCCTGAGAAAATATACTTGGACTATCTATGAAACCTTGGGGTAATCGAGTCCACGTGTATTGGACTCCTCTGTATGTAAATGCAAACAAATATTGGCTGTCAGGGTGCAGAGGTACCGAAAAGAAAGCGGAGCAGAGGTCAATAACAGTGAAAAATTTGGCAGTGGGAGGGATTTGCATTAGGATGACAGCTGGATTTGGCACTACGGGGAACTGACTCTCAACTATTTTGTTAATCCCCCTTAGATCCTGCACTAGTCTGTAACCCCTCCCCCCACTCTTTTTAACAGGGAAGATGGGACTATTGGCAGTGCTGGACGTTCTTACCAGAATGCCCTGTTGTAGCAAGCGCTCTATTACTGGGTAAACTCCTAACTCCACCTCTGGCTTCAGAGGGTACTGTGGGATTTTTGGAGCTATCCTACCATCTTTTACTTGTACAACTACTGGAGCTACGTTTGCCATTAATCCAGTGTCTTGTCCGTCTTTTGTCCAAAGTGACTCTGGTATCTGAGATGTCATCTCTTCTATTTGGGATGGATTCCTATTTGTCATTATGGTATGTGACATTAATTTTGATGGGGAGTCTAACATGTCTCGCACTTCCTGAGCGTGTTTCTCAGGTATGTCCAAGAATACACCTTCAGGAGTACAATAAATGACGCACCCCATTTTACACAGTAAGTCTCTTCCCAGGAGATTGGTTGGTGCCGATGCAGCCAGCAAAAAGGAATGCTTGGTATGCAAAGGCCCTATTGTAATCTCGGCTGGTTTGCTAACAGGGTAGTGCTGGACTACTCCTGTTACTCCCATGGCTGGAATTGTCCTACCAGTGGTTCTCATGCCCACTGTCGAATTTATCACTGACTTGGCCGCCCCTGTGTCTACAAGAAAGTTTAAAGTTTTACCAGCTACATTAATTGCGATCTCGGGTTCACTTCCAAGGTTGGCAATTAATTTTACTGGCTGCAGATTACAGGTATGGCCACACCCCTATTGGGTATGGTGACCTTCCTGAATCCCGCTGGCAGCAACTACTTGTGAGGGAGTTAGCTGGGAACTACCAGAGGCATGCCAGTCTCTGTTCGGGGGATATCTTTTTGTTTCCCCTGTATGTGGCTCATTACTCCGTTTCTGCGGACCTTGCTCCCAATGTCGTGTGTCGTGTCGTTGTCTAGGGGGTTGGTATGAGTTTCGTGGATTCTTTACTCTACAATCTCGTGCCATGTGTCCCTGTTTGTGACAAGAATAACAAGTAACCATACTTGACTTACCCACAGGATTTGGTGATACAAACAAAGGCTGCCTTGTGGTCAGAGCCTGTATACTTACTGACATTAATTTATCACCTTGTTGTTCCCTGTGTCTGGTGATGTTTCTATCGTGATCAATAGCAGCCTCTCTCAAAGTAGCCACAGACAGACCTCGCCAACATGGTTGTGTGGTCTGTACCCTAGTCTTCAATGACTCTTTTAAACCATCCATCAGTACCGATACTGCTACTTCCCGATGGTTTGTGTCTGTTTTAATGTCCTCTATGCCTGTGTATTTTGCCATTTCTAATAATGCTCTGTGAAAATACTCTGCAGCTGTCTCTGACTCCTTCTGTTTTTATATGGAGAATATCTTATTCCATTTAGCTACTGCTGGGAAATACTCTTTTAACTGCAAGTTTATTCTTTTCACATTATCTTGGTTGTACACATCTGTAAGAGGTACATCATGATCTAGTCCGCAATCAGCTAAAAATTGAGTTGCGTCGACATTTGAGGGTAAACATGCTCTCAGCAATATCTGCCAGTCTTTATTGTTGGGCTCTACAGTGTTACCTAAGTCTCTGATGTATTTTTGACTGGCAACTAAGTCTTTTCTAGGGTCAGGAAATTCAGACACTATGGTCCTTAATTCCATTCGGGAAAATGGGGTGTACATGGCAATGTTCCTAATGGGAGTGGCTCCTGATGCGTCTGTTTTCCCATTTGGCACTGCTATTACTCTAACAGGTGTAATTCTAACAACCTCATTCTGTGTAGATTCTACAGGCTGTGGTGAAATAGTCTCAGCATAATGCATGGTGCCGTACTTACCAGTTGATACGACCTCACCTATCCCTCCGCTAGGGGCCTTTACTAATCTCGTGGGTGGAGCTGTGCCTACTGTGGTCTCTGCTATGGTGGCTGCTAGAGAGAGCGCTGAAATCGTTGCCGATTCGTCCTCTTGATCACACTCCTGAGGAAAGTTCAAAACAGGGTACAACTTGCACGGGTTAATACTTGCATGGGTTAATGGGTTAACATTATCATTAACATTTACATAGTTACTAAGTGATTTTGTGTTACACCTTAGTGCGTCTTTCTCCGCAATCAACTTCTCTCCTGATATGTATGGTGGCGGTGGGGCCGTGGCAATCAGTTTTCTGTTAGAGCCAGATCCCGCCGCCTGAGCCAAACCTCTCTGTATCTCACCTTCCTGTTGCCACAACTGTAAATAATCATAATGCTGGATTCGTCTCTTTGTTGATTTTATGAGACATATCCTCCTCCTTAAATTTTGTAACACTTCTGAGCTGAAGCTCCCTACTCTTGGGAATTTCTCCCCGTCATGTACAGTCATTCTCTCCCATTCATCACATAAAGTTTCTGTGTGACTTCCATATTTCTCACACATTATATACCTGGCCGACCCAATTGGTCGGACCACTGAATCAACCCGAACCGAGGTTGATCGCCCCCTACCTGAACAAGTGGCCCCCATAGTTCGAAAGTGTTGCTTTATTTAGCCAACCCTTACGCAAAACCAAATGTCCACAATAGGCTGACGGTGGCGGTTTACCGAGTACCCCACTCACTCGCCCACGCCGGCCAATACGACCTGATCACACCGATATGGTGCTGGCGTACTCGACCTAGGGCCCCTGCGACCTGAACCTCTATTTACTGGAACCTGCGAGGGTTATCCGAAGAACACTTACTCTTTCCAGTAACTATTGGTTGCTGGATAGTTCCTGAGTGAGCAGCAAACTTCCCTTAAAATAAAAAAATTACACAAATCACGTTAGAGTGTACAAATAGCGTTTGTGACCCCTTTACTCTAATGGTATTAGGTCAGATTACTAACTACTGTACACAATTACGTGCGGTCCAGTCGTTCAGTACACAAACAACTAAGCTTATATACGGAAAGACCAATGGAATCGAAACTTACGACTGCGAATTCCTTCAGCCAGAGCTTATATGGCCTATATGGGTGTTGCACCAACCCTTTTCGGTGTTGTGCCTGTGAACTGTATAGCGGACTTCCTTGTCGGCTGTACCTGGACCTCCTGGTCTGTTATGACCTCCTGGTCTTGTTACAGTACGACCTCCTGGTCTGCTATACTCTAATGCTCAAAATTGTATATTTAACCAGAGATGCCTCCCTAGCCACCGTGCACGTCACTTACACGCATGTACCTCACGAGTACTCGACTTTTCTTGTGGTTCAACCTTTAAAAATTGTAAAAACACTCACTCATCACATGTACACTTTTGTTTCTATTTCTATTTCTGCGCAGAAATTTTTCTTCAGATCAGGTGTGTTACCAATTAGGAGCAGGATCTGTTAATTAAAATTTCGGACACCCAAAAATAGACTTGCGTTATTTCTCGCCTCGCGTTATTTATCGCTTTGCGTTATTTATCGCTTTGCGTTAAAAATCAACTTATCGTGACTTGAGCTACGTGGGCGTAACCGGACGCTCCGTTGCGTAACGTACGCTGCGTGCGTCGGCCTTTGGATTGCGTACGCAAGTCTTTGTTAGAGACACGTATACGCAAAGCAAAGATCCACCGTAACACAATTTATACTTTTATCAATGTAGATGATCCTTGATCATCTACCACACAACACACTGACTTCGCCTTATCTCCCAGGCAAAACTGTGTGTTTGTCTATCTTTTAACTATATTACCTTTACTCTTAAACTATGAAATAACGGCAAATCTCTTTTAGCACTTCTATCAACTATAAAACTGGCAGACAGGAGAGCGATATACGAAAATGAAAAAGAAAAAGAAATGCAGATATATATATGTGTGCGTGCGTGTGTACGCAAGACAGAAAAATAAACAGTTTTTTTTTTTTTTTAAAAGACACTAGCGTTTTGTTCTTACCTCCGGTTCCCGGATTCCTTCAGCACTCTTTACCTAAGCGAAGCAGACGCTTATCCTGTCAGCACTACGAGGGATACAACCTCCCGCCCTTTGCTGAGGGATAATGTCTGCTGATCTACCTAGTGCAGATATGTGAAGGACGGGCGAGCCGCCAATTGATAAAGCTAAATATTTATCGTATATAAAACACTTTAAGAGGTCTAAGAACACTGTACGCTATCTACGTGAGAAGTACCGTAAGGGTACGCAAGTTGTGTAGCGATCGCTCAACCGTAGTCGAGACGCTCAAGCGTCACGTTCGCTTACGGCCCAGTGATCACAGGCAGGCACGCTATTGGCTGCCGACAAACGTAATGATTCGCTATAGCGTAGCGTACGCTCGGGACCACGAGGAGATCACCAGCGGTGCAGACGCTTACAACGTTAAAACCTTTATATCTATACCTTTAACAACAAAATATACAGTATACCTTAGTGTAGAGACAGAGTGTAAGTGCAACCTGGTGTAACCTGATTAACTACAAAGCTGCTGGAGCGTCACCGACGCTCAGAGAATACTTAACCCTTATAAAGAATACACAGATACCTGGGCTTAGGGTCCAAAACCTATTATATGTATTATAACTATTATACTTGCAAAAGGAATCACAGTACAAATGATACACTACAATATAACATAAACCAACTAACCAGATAACTACACAGGAAATACAATACAATACAATTAAAGGTAAATACGATAGAGATAGAGAGAGAGAGAGAGATGGCTCACAGTAAGACAATATGATTACGGAGAAAACTTACGCACAAGGGGAACGATCGCATGCGCCTCGATATCCAGCTCCCGATTATCAGCAATGAGAACCGTTGAAGAGAGTGAACTCGATACGGTCGGCCTGCCTATTTATGCCCCACACACAATACAATCCAATGGTCCCTACAATCTCATTGTTCATTGGACACAGGAATTCGGCTTCGCATTATAACAAAAGGTCATAGGTTGATTCATACAGGTGGGCTGTGACTATTTCCAACTGCTCAGGTGGGAGGGAAACTGGGTTTCCCGCCGCATGGGTAATAAAGTGCAAATAAAGTAAATGTTCATAAACTTCTTATGTCCATAACTATTCGCACGAGCGATTGATCTGCTTCAAACCAACACCGGAATATTTCTAATTAAATATTCTTCCGATGGATACTAAACACCACAGTATTACTCCTGTCTGACCCTTCGTATCAAACAAAGAGGGATTCCTTTGTTCATAAACATTCTATATTAACCAAACTTTCAGAATCTATCAAAGGGACCATGATCTACAAAATACATTATTAGTGAAAATATGTAATGATTGAGTCGCACGCTACGATCGCATAAACTCTACCGTAAATACGCATACCATGCGCCTGCGGGTGCCCGCGACTGTGAGTATGCGCACGTACGGGAGAGCGTACGCATGCGCAGCACGGACCTGTGTGAGGTGCAAATATGGTAGTGTGCATAGAGATATTTTTCTGACTTTGACAGGTTACTAACATGGGTACTAAAAGAGATTTTACCAAAGCACTAACCAATGACGATTACAGGTCATCATTGCTACATAAGGTGAAAGATGTCCCTAACGCAAGGGAAAATACTTATCTTAGTTGTATGTATGTAAACGCTAGAAGCATTACTGGTAAAAAGGGTGAACTAGAAATACTTGCAGCAAGCAAACAGTATGATATTATAGGCATTACTGAAACTTGGTGGGACGAATCTCATGATTGGACAGTCAATCTAGAGGGCTATACACTGTTTAGGAGAGACAGACTAAATAAAAAGGGTGGAGGGGTGTGTCTTTTTGTAAAGCCGTTTTTAAAACCTGATATACGGGAAGATATTCAGGAGGGGACTGTAGACACCGTCGAGACATTATGAGTAGAAATTGCATGCGGGGAAAAAGGAATAAAAAAGTTAGTATTGGGTGTATGCTATAGGCCGCTTGGTATCAACGTATCTGATGAGGAATTGTTACTAAAGCAAAGTGAAAGAGCAGCAGGAGTAGGAGACATAGTAGTGATGGGAGATTTTAACTATCCAGAGATAAACTGTAAAAACGATTCATGTGATACTGTTAGGGGCAATATATTTTTAAACAAACTTAAAGATAACTACTTAGTTCAACTAATTGAGGATCCAACTAGGTACAATGCAAATCTTAGACCTGCTATTAACAAACAATGGGGATTTGGTATCAGGTATTATAGTAGGGGAACCCATAGGAAACAGCGACCACAATATGGTCACATTCATTATCAGTTTCCATAAACAGCCCTATACTGGCTCAACTAGGACTCTAAACTTTAGCAAAGCGAATTTTGAAAAGATGAGGGTATTTTTCAGGGATATTGAATGGGAAGGTTTGTTTTTAGGAAAAAATACTACGGAGAAATGGGAGGTACTAAAACTCCTGCTAGCTAAAAATACACTCAAATTTATTCCTACGAGCAGCAAAAAAAGGAATAAAAATCATAAACCGATGTGGCTTAACAAAAAGATAAAGGAACTTATGGGCAAGAAGAGGAGAGCATTTAAAAAATACAAATCTGACGTGGAAGCAGAGTCATTTCAGCACTATAAGGAATGTAACAAAATACGCAAAAAGGAAATAAGAGTGGCTAAAGTAGAAACTGAAAAACTAGTAGCAAAGGAAAGCAAAGCGAATCCCAAAAAAAATTATTTAAATACATTAATAGCAAGAGATTAAAGAAGGAGAGTATAGGCCCTTTAAAAGACAAGTTGGGAGTCTTAAGCAAAAATGATAATGACATAGCGGACACACTAAATGAGTTTTTTTCAACAGTATTTACTAGAGAGCACCCAATTCAGGGACTAACACATAATCTCAATAATGAGAATATCCCACTGATAGGTAATTATTTATGCAAGGAAGTAGTCTGTGACCGATTAAAACATTTAAAGATTAATAAGTCACCAGGTCCCGATGGTATTCACCCAAGCGTTCTAATGGAGCTTCACTCTGAATTTGCAAAACCGCTATTTTTGATCTTTAAGGCTTCAGTAATATCAGGAATGGTTCCCAAAGACTGGCGTATAGCGGAAGTAGTGCCTATATTCAAAAAGGGAAGTAAAGCTGAACCAGGTAATTATAGACCAGTTAGTCCTACATCTATAGTGGGGAAAGTATTGGAAGGTATTCTA
This sequence comes from Pseudophryne corroboree, assembly GCF_028390025.1. Lineage (NCBI taxonomy): Eukaryota > Metazoa > Chordata > Amphibia > Anura > Myobatrachidae > Pseudophryne > Pseudophryne corroboree. Next base: position 1,004,092,831 of record NC_086444.1, on the reverse strand, counting down.
AGAGGTAGTATTCAGAAGTTTCTAGAAGTCAATAAGGTCATTAAAAGGAATCAACATGGGGTTATGAAGGACAAATCCTGTCAAACCAATTTACTTGTCTTTTATGAAACAGTAAGCGCAAACCTAGATCAGCGTTAAGAGGTGGATGTAATCTTTTTAGATTTTGCCAAAGCATTCGACACTGTACCACACATGAGACTTATCTACAAGCTACGAGAATCAGGGCTAGGAAGACCAATATGCACTTGGGTCAAACTGGTTAGATAATAGGGAGCAGCGCGTTGTGGTTAATGGATATTTTTCAACTTGGACTGAAGTGCTAAGTGGTGTGCCACAAGGCTCTGTATTAGGACCGATATTGTTCAATATTTTCATTAACGACCTTACAGAAGGTCTAGAGAGCATGGTGTCAATTTTTGCAGCTGATACCAAATTGTGTAAAGTTATAAATGCGGAGGGGGATACTGAGTCACTTCAGAATTACTTAGTTAAATTAGAAGCTTGGGCAGCGAAATAGAGAATGCGCTTCAATACAGACAAGTGTAAGGTAATGCACTGTGGTAACAAGAACAAAAATAACACCTAACTACTAAATGGGGTAAAATTAGGGGATTCTGTACTGGAAAAGGACTTAGGTGTCGTCATAGATAGCAAACTAAGCAGTAGTACCCAAAGTGGGACTGCAGCAAAGAAGGCTAATAAGATATTAGCATGCATAAAACGGGGAATTGATGCTAGGGATGAGAGTATTATACTCCCATTATATAAATCACTTGTGAGGCCACACCTTGAATACTGTGTACAATTCTGGGCACCTTACTACAAAAAGGATATCCTGGAGCTAGAAAAGGTTCAAAGGCGGGCGACCAAACTAATTAAGGGTATGGAGACGCTGGAATACGAGGAAAGGCTTGCAAGACTAGGCATGTTTACACTGGAAAAGAGGAGATTAAGAGGGGACATGATTTACAAATATATAAGGGGACATTACACAGATCTTGCGCAGGACCTGTTTTTGGTTAGATCAACACAGAGAACTCGTGGACACTCGCTCAGGTTAGAGGAGAGGAGATTCCGCACAATACGGTGTAAAGGCTTTTTTACGGTAAGGACGATACGTGTTTGGAATTCCCTGCCTGAAAGAGTAGTAATGGCCAACTCAGTCAACACCTTTAAGAATGGGTTAGATAAATTCCTAATGGATAAGGATATCCAGGGTTACGGGACATAGTCACGCACTATGGTTATTATTAAAAAGAGGGGTAAAACGTAACGGCAGTCATCAACTTCAGTCAAAATTTTCTACAAAATAATCGTGCATAGGAGACCACAAATAGGTTGAACTTGATGGACAATTGTCTTTTTTCAACCTTAGATACTATGTTACTAACGTTGAAATCATTCTCCACTGTGCTTGAGTCAGGTGCATTCCCCCTCCTTTGCCTATATCGTAGGCAGCTGTATAGGCTTGAATGGCTTTTTGCTGCTCCTCCATCCTCTGAAGCATATAGAGGGTTGAATTCCACCTCGTTACCACCTCTTGCTTCAGATGATGGCGGGGCAGGTTCAGGAGTGTTTGCTGATGCTCCAGTCTTCGGCATGCGGTGGCTGAATGCCGAAAGTGGCCCGCAATTCTTCGGGCCACCGACAGCATCTCTTGCACACCCCTGTTGTTTTTTAAATAATTCTGCACCATCAAATTCAATGTATGTGCAAAACATGAGACATGCTGGAATTTGTCCACATGTAATGCAGGCACAATATTGGTGGCATTGTCCGATGTCTCAAATTCCCAGGAGAGTCCAATTGGGGTAAGCCATTCTGCAATGATGTTCCTCAGTTTCTGCAAGAGGTTGTCAGCTGTGTGCCTCTTATGGAAAGCGGTGATACAAAGTGTAGCCTGCCTAGGAACGAGTTGGCATTTGCGAGATGCTGCTACTGGTGCCACCGCTGCTGTTCTTGCTGCGGGAGGCAATACATCTACCCAGTGGCCTGTCACAGTCATATAGTCCTGAGTCTGCCCTGCTCCACTTGTCCACATGTCCGTGGTTAAGTGGACATTGGGTACAACTGCATTTTTTAGGACACTGGTGACTTTTTCTGAGGTCTGTGTACATTCTCGGTATCGCCTGCCTAGAGAATTGGAACCTAGATGGTATTTGGTACCGGGGACACACTAACTCAATAAATTGTCTAATTCCCTGTGAATTAATGGTGGATACCGGACACACGTTTAACACCACCCAGGCTGCCAAGGCCTGAGTTATCTGCTTTTCAGCAGGATGACTGCTGTGATATTTCATCTTCCTCGCAAAGGACTGTTGGACAGTCAATTGCTTACTGGAAGTAGTACAAGTGGTCTTCTGACTTCCCCTCTGGGATGACGATCGACTCCCAGCAGCAACAACAGCAGCGCCAGCAGCAGTAGGCGTTACACTCAAGGATGCATCAGAGGAATCCCAGGCAGGAGAGGACTCATCAGACTTGCCAGTGACATGGCCTGCAGGAATATTGGCTTTCCTGTCTAAGGAGGAAATTGACACTGAGGGAGTTGGTGGTGTGGTTTGCAGGAGCTTGGTTACAAGAGGAAAGGATTTAGTTGTCAGTGGACTACTTCTGCTGTCACCCAAAGTTTTTGAACTTGTCAATGACTTCTGATGAATGCGCTCCAGGTGACGTATAAGGGAGGATGTTCCTAGGTGGTTAACGTCCTTACCCCTACTTATTACAGCTTGACAAAGGCAACACATGGCTTGACACCTATTGTCCGCATTTCTGTTAAAATAATTCCACACCGAAGAGGTGATTTTTCTTGTAATTTGACCAGGCATGTCAATGGCCATATTCGTCCCACGGACAACAGGTGTCTCCCTGGGTGCCTGACTTAAACAAACCACCTCAGAATCCTCCTTGTCAATTTCCTCCTCAGAGCCAGCAACACCCATATCCTCATCCTGGTGTACTTCAACAGTGACATCTTCAATTTGACTATCAGGAACTGGACTGCGGGTGCTCCTTCCAGGACTTGCAGGGGGCGTGCAAATGGTGGAAGGCGCCACCTCTTCCCGTCCAGTGTTGGGAAGGTCAGGCATCACAACCGACACACTCCTTGGGGATTTGTGATTTAGAAGAACGTACAGTTCTTTGCTGTGCTTTTGCAAGCTTAAGTCTTTTCATTTTTCTAGCGGGAGGATGATTGCTTCCATCCTCATATGAAGCTGAACCACTAACCATGAACATAGGACAGGGTCTCAGCCATTCCTTGCCACTCCGTGTCGTAAATGGCATATTGGCAAGTTTACGCTTCTCATCAGACGCTTTTAATTTTGATTTTTGGGTAATTTTACTGAACTTTTGTTTTTTGAAATTTACATGCTCTCTGCTATGACATTGGGCATTGGCTTTGGCAGACTACGTTGATGGCATTTCATCATCTCGGCCATGACTAGTGGCAGCAGCCTCAGCATGAGGTGGAAGAAGTTCTTGATCTTTCCCTATTTTACCCTCCACATTTTTGTTCTCCTTTTTTAAAGTGTGGAATTATATGCCAGTAATATTTATCAATTGCAATGGCCTACTGTACCGTACTGCTATGTATATACTGGTGGTCAGCAAAATTCTGCATTGTCCTCCTACTATATACTGCGCACAACTAAAATGCTGCACAGGTATGGATGGATAGTATACTTGATGACACAGAGGTAGAGCAGTGGACTACTGTACTGTACTGCTATATATATATATATATATATATATATACTGGTGGACAGCAAAATTCTGCACTGTCCTCCTACTATATACTGCGCACAACTAAAATGCAGCACAGGTATGGATGGATAGTATACTTGACGACTCAGAGGTAGAGAAGTGGACTACTGTACCTTACTGCTATATATATACTGGTGGTCAGCAAAATTCTGCACTGTCCTCCAACTATATACTGCGCACAACTAAAATGCAGCACAGGTATGGATGGATAGTATACTTGACTACACAGAGGTAGAGCAGTGGACTACTGTACCGTACTGCTATATATATACTGGTGGTCAGCAAAATTCTGCACTGTCCTCCAACTATATACTGCGCACAACTAAAATGCAGCTCAGGTATGGATGCATAGTATACTTGACGACACAGAGGTAGAGCAGTGGACTACTGTACCGTACTGCTATATATATACAGGTGGTTAGCAAAATTCTGCACTGTCCTCCTACTATATACTGCGCACAACTAAAATGCAACACAGGTATGGATGGATAGTATACTTGACGACACAGAGGTAGAGCAGTGGACTACTGTACTGTACTGCTATATATATACTGGTGGTCAGCAAAATTCTGCACTGTCCTCCTACTATACTACTATATACTGCGCACAACTAAAATGCAGCACAGGTATGGATGGATAGTTTACTTGATGACACAGAGGTAGAGCAGTGGACTACTGTACTGTACTGCTCTCTCTCTATATATATATATATATATATATATATACTGGTGGTCAGAAAAATTCTGCACTGTCCTCCTACTATATACTGCGCACAACTAAAATGCAGCACAGGTATGGATGCATAGTATACCTGATGACACAGAGGTAGAGCAGTGGACTACTGTACCGAACTGCTATATATATACTGGTGGTCAGCAAAATTCTGCACTGTCCTCCTACTATATACTGCGCACAACTAAAATGCAGCACAGGTATGGATGCATAGTATACTTGACGACACAGATGTAGAGCAGTGGACTACTGTACCGTACTGCTATATATATACTGGTGGTCAGCAAAATTCTGCACTGTCCTCCTACTATATACTGCGCACAACTAAAATGCAGCACAGGTATGGATGCATAGTATACTTGATGACATAGAGGTAGAGCAGTGGACTACTGTACCGTACTGCTATATATATATACTGGTGGTCAGCAAAATTCTGCACTGTCCTCCTACTATATACTGCGCACAACTAAAATGCAGCACAGGTATAGATGCATAGTTTACTTGACGACACAGAGGTAGAGCAGTGGACTACTGTACCTTACTGCTATATATATACTGGTGGTCAGCAAAATTCTGCACTGTCCTCCTACTATAAACTTCGCACAACTAAAATACAGCACAGGTATGGATGGATAGTATACTTGACGACACAGAGGTAGAGCAATGGACTACTGTACCGTACTGCTATATATATATATATATACTGGTGGTCACAGCAAAATTCTGCACTGTCCTCCTACTATATTCTACAATGCAGCACAGATATGGAGCCTTTTTCAGGCAGAGAACTTTTCAGCACACTGAGCACATATATTTGCTAGTACACTGAGCACAGATATTTGCAGCTCACTGAGCACAGATATTTGCAGCACACTGAACACATAAACTGAGAGAACGCAGCCACGTCCTCTCGCTATCATCTCCAAAGCACGAGTGAAAATGGCGGCGACGCGCGGCTCCTTATATAGAATACGAATCTCGCGAGAATCCGACAGCGGGATGAAGACATTCGGGTGCACTCGGGTTAACCGAGCAAGGTGGGAAGATCCGAGGCTGCCTCGGAACCGTGTAAAATGGGTGAAGTTCGGGGGGGTTCGGATCCCGAGGAACCGAACCCGCACATCACTAGTTGTTATCAATTGGTGGGTGTCTTGGGTGCACCCAAATCTTGTGTTTGAAGTACAACTGGCTCTGATTCTTTTCTGTGTCCGTATGCCTAGAGCAAAATTATGGAAACTGGTTCTATTATAATAATTTTTTTAATTAGTTTAATGTTCTATAACATTAGAAAATGTTACGTGATTGATGTTCATGTCTAATGTAGGAGAAAGAAAGGGTGTGCAGTGGTAATAAATCATTTAAAACATAATAGAACACAAATAAATAAGATGAAACAGATAAAGTAGATGGCCTATACAGTGTTATAATAATTTGGTTGATAGTGGAATTTGTGCATGTTTATTTAAGTACTTTACATTATCCATTTACTTGTCTTGTAGGTGGATGACCACTGTGTTTGTAGTACATATTTAACTTAACATTAGTAGGCATAAGCTACTACTGTAGTAATTAGAGATGAGCGGGTTCGGTTTCTTTGAATCCGAACCCGCACGAACTTCACTTTTTTTTTCACGGGTCCGAGCGACTCGGATCTTCCCGCCTTGCTCGGTTAACCCGAGCGCGCCCGAACGTCATCATGACGCTGTCGGATTCTCGCGAGACTCGGATTCTATATAAGGAGCCGCGCGTCGCCGCCATTTTCACACGTGCATTGAGATTGATAGGGAGAGGACGTGGCTGGCGTCCTCTCCATTAGAATAGATTAGAAGAGAGAGAGAGAGAGAGAGAGATTGTGCAGACAGAGTTTACCACAGTGACCAGTGCAGTTGTTGTTAAGTTAACTTTTATTTAATATATCCGTTCTCTGCTATATCCGTTCTCTGCCTGAAAAAAACGATACACAGCAGTCACACAGTGTGACTCAGTCTGTGTGCACTCAGCTCAGCCCAGTGTGCTGCACATCAATGTATAAAAGCTTATAATAATTGTGGGGGAGACTGGGGAGCACTGCAGGTTGTTATAGCAGGAGCCAGGAGTACATAATATTATATTAATTTAAAATTAAACAGTGCACACTTTTGCTGCAGGAGTGCCACTGCCAGTGTGACTAGTGGTGACCAGTGCCTGACCACCAGTATAGTAGTATATTGTTGTATACTATCTCTTTATCAACCAGTCTATATTAGCAGCAGACACAGTACAGTGCGGTAGTTCACGGCTGTGGCTACCTCTGTGTCGGCAGTCGGCACTCGGCAGGCAGTCCGTCCATCCATAATTGTATAATTATATACCACCTAACCGTGGTATTTTTTTTTCTTTCTTTATACCGTCGTCATAGTCATACTAGTTGTTACGAGTATACTACTATCTCTTTATCAACCAGTGTACAGTGCGGTAGTTCACGGCTGTGGCTACCTCTGTGTCGGCAGTCGGCAGGCAGTCCGTCCATCCATAATTGTATTATTATAATATATACCACCTAACCGTGGTTTTTTTTTCATTCTTTATACCGTCATAGTGTCATACTAGTTGTTACGAGTATACTACTATCTCTTTATCAACCAGTGTACAGTGCGGTAGTTCACGGCTGTGGCTACCTCTGTGTCGGCAGTCGGCAGGCAGTCCGTCCATCCATAATTGTATTATAATATATACCACCAAACCGTGGTTTTTTTTTCATTCTTTATACCGTCATAGTGTCATACTAGTTGTTACGAGTATACTACTATCTCTTTATCAACCAGTGTACAGTGCGGTAGTTCACGGCTGTGGCTACCTCTGTGTCGGCAGTCGGCAGGCAGTCCGTCCATCCATAATTGTATTATAATATATACCACCTAACCGTGGTTTTTTTTTCATTCTTTATACCGTCATAGTCAGTCATACTAGTTGTTACGAGTATACTACTATCTCTTTATCAACCAGTGTACAGTGCGGTAGTTCACGGCTGTGGCTACCTCTGTGTCGGCACTCGGCAGGCAGTCCGTCCATCCATAATTGTATTATAATATATACCACCTAACCGTGGTTTTTTTTTCATTCTTTATACCGTCATAGTGTCATACTAGTTGTTACGAGTATACTACTATCTCTTTATATACCAGTGTACAGTGCGGTAGTTCACGGCTGTGGCTACCTCTGTGTCGGCAGTCGGCAGGCAGTCCGTCCATCCATAATTGTATTATAATATATACCACCTAACCGTGTTTTTTTTTTCATTCTTTATACCGTCATAGTGTCATACTAGTTGTTACGAGTATACTACTATCTCTTTATCAACCAGTGTACAGTGCGGTAGTTCACGGCTGTGGCTACCTCTGTGTCGGCAGTCGGCAGGCAGTCCGTCCATCCATAATTGTATTATAATATATACCACCTAACCGTGGTTTTTTTTTCATTCTTTATACCGTCATAGTCAGTCATACTAGTTGTTACGAGTATACTACTATCTCTTTATCAACCAGTGTACAGTGCGGTAGTTCACGGCTGTGGCTACCTCTGTGTCGGAACTCGGCAGGCAGTCCGTCCATCCATAATTGTATTACAATATATACCACCTAACCGTGGTTTTTTTTTCATTCTTTATACCGTCATAGTCAGTCATACTAGTTGTTACGAGTATACTACTATCTCTTTATCAACCAGTGTACAGTGCGGTAGTTCACGGCTGTGGCTACCTCTGTGTCGGAACTCGGCAGGCAGTCCGTCCATCCATAATTGTATTACAATATATACCACCTAACCGTGGTTTTTTTTTCATTCTTTATACCGTCATAGTCAGTCATACTAGTTGTTACGAGTATACTACTATCTCTTTATCAACCAGTGTACAGTGCGGTAGTTCACGGCTGTGGCTACCTCTGTGTCGGAACTCGGCAGGCAGTCCGTCCATCCATAATTGTATTATTATAATATATACCACCTAACCGTGGTTTTTTTTTCATTCTTTATACCGTCATAGTGTCATACTAGTTGTTACGAGTATACTACTATCTCTTTATCAACCAGTGTACAGTGCGGTAGTTCACGGCTGTGGCTACCTCTGTGTCGGCACTCGGCAGGCAGTCCGTCCATCCATAATTGTATTACAATATATACCACCTAACCGTGGTTTTTTTATACCACCTAACCGTGGCAGTCCGTCCATAATTGTATACTAGTATCCAATCCATCCATCTCCATTGTTTACCTGAGGTGCCTTTTAGTTCTGCCTATTAAAATATGGAGAACAAAAAAGTTGAGGTTCCAAAATTAGGGAAAGATCAAGATCCACTTCCACCTCGTGCTGAAGCTGCTGCCACTAGTCATGGCCGAGACGATGAAATGCCAGCAACGTCGTCTGCCAAGGCCGATGCCCAATGTCATAGTACAGAGCATGTCAAATCCAAAACACCAAATATCAGAAAAAAAAGGACTCCAAAACCTAAAATAAAATTGTCGGAGGAGAAGCGTAAACTTGCCAATATGCCATTTACCACACGGAGTGGCAAGGAACGGCTGAGGCCCTGGCCTATGTTCATGGCTAGTGGTTCAGCTTCACATGAGGATGGAAGCACTCAGCCTCTCGCTAGAAAACAGAAAAGACTCAAGCTGGCAAAAGCACCGCAAAGAACTGTGCGTTCTTTGAAATCCCAAATCCACAAGGAGAGTCCAATTGTGTCGTTTGCGATGCCTGACCTTCCCAACACTGGACGTGAAGAGCATGCGCCTTCCACTATTTGCATGCCCCCTGCAAGTGCTGGAAGGAGCACCCGCAGTCCAGTTCCTGATAGTCAGATTGAAGATGTCAGTGTTGAAGTACACCAGGATGAGGAGGATATGGGTGTTGCTGGCGCTGGGGAGGAAATTGACCAGAAGGATTCTGATGGTGAGGTGGTTTGTTTAAGTCAGGCACCCGGGGAGACACCTGTTGTCCGTGGGAGGAATATGGCCGTTGACATGCCAGGTGAAAATACCAAAAAAATCAGCTCTTCGGTGTGGAGGTATTTCACCAGAAATGCGGACAACAGGTGTCAAGCCGTGTGTTCCCTTTGTCAAGCTGTAATAAGTAGGGGTAAGGACGTTAACCACCTCGGAACATCCTCCCTTATACGTCACCTGCAGCGCATTCATAATAAGTCAGTGACAAGTTCAAAAACTTTGGGTGACAGCGGAAGCAGTCCACTGACCAGTAAATCCCTTCCTCTTGTAACCAAGCTCACGCAAACCACCCCACCAACTCCCTCAGTGTCAATTTCCTCCTTCCCCAGGAATGCCAATAGTCCTGCAGGCCATGTCACTGGCAAGTCTGACGAGTCCTCTCCTGCCTGGGATTCCTCCGATGCATCCTTGCGTGTAACGCCTACTGCTGCTGGCGCTGCTGTTGTTGCCGCTGGGAGTCGATGGTCATCCCAGAGGGGAAGTCGTAAGCCCACTTGTACTACTTCCAGTAAGCAATTGACTGTTCAACAGTCCTTTGCGAGGAAGATGAAATATCACAGCAGTCATCCTACTGCAAAGCGGATAACTGAGTCCTTGACAACTATGTTGGTGTTAGACGTGCGTCCGGTATCCGCCGTTAGTTCACAGGGAACTAGACAATTTATTGAGGCAGTGTGCCCCCGTTACCAAATACCATCTAGGTTCCACTTCTCTAGGCAGGCGATACCGAGAATGTACACGGACGTCAGAAAAAGACTCACCAGTCTCCTAAAAAATGCAGTTGTACCCAATGTCCACTTAACCACGGACATGTGGACAAGTGGAGCAGGGCAGGGTCAGGACTATATGACTGTGACAGCCCACTGGGTAGATGTATGGACTCCCGCCGCAAGAACAGCAGCGGCGGCACCAGTAGCAGCATCTCGCAAACGCCAACTCTTTCCTAGGCAGGCTACGCTTTGTATCACCGCTTTCCAGAATACGCACACAGCTGAAAACCTCTTACGGCAACTGAGGAAGATCATCGCGGAATGGCTTACCCCAATTGGACTCTCCTGTGGATTTGTGGCATCGGACAACGCCAGCAATATTGTGTGTGCATTAAATATGGGCAAATTCCAGCACGTCCCATGTTTTGCACATACCTTGAATTTGGTGGTGCAGAATTTTTTAAAAAACGACAGGGGTGTGCAAGAGATGCTGTCGGTGGCCAGAAGAATTGCGGGACACTTTCGGTGTACAGGCACCACGTACAGAAGACTGGAGCACCACCAAAAACTACTGAACCTGCCCTGCCATCATCTGAAGCAAGAAGTGGTAACGAGGTGGAATTCAACCCTCTATATGCTTCAGAGGTTGGAGGAGCAGCAAAAGGCCATTCAAGCCTATACAATTGAGCACGATATAGGAGATGGAATGCACCTGTCTCAAGTGCAGTGGAGAATGATTTCAACGTTGTGCAAGGTTCTGATGCCCTTTGAACTTGCCACACGTGAAGTCAGTTCAGACACTGCCAGCCTGAGTCAGGTCATTCCCCTCATCAGGCTTTTGCAGAAGAAGCTGGAGGCATTGAAGAAGGAGCTAACACGGAGCGATTCCGCTAGGCATGTGGGACTTGTGGATGCAGCCCTTAATTCGCTTAACAAGGATTCACGGGTGGTCAATCTGTTGAAATCAGAGCACTACATTTTGGCCACCGTGCTCGATCCTAGATTTAAAGCCTACCTTGGATCTCTCTTTCCGGCAGACACAGGTCTGCTGGGTTTGAAAGACCTGCTGGTGACAAAATTGTCAAGTCAAGCGGAACGCGACCTGTCAACATCTCCTCCTTCACATTCTCCCGCAACTGGGGGTGCGAGGAAAAGGCTCAGAATTCCGAGCCCACCCGCTGGCGGTGATGCAGGGCAGTCTGGAGCGACTGCTGATGCTGACATCTGGTCCGGACTGAAGGACCTGACAACGATTACGGACATGTCGTCTACTGTCACTGCATATGATTCTCTCAACATTGATAGAATGGTGGAGGATTATATGAGTGACCGCATCCAAGTAGGCACGTCACACAGTCCGTACTTATACTGGCAGGAAAAAGAGGCAATTTGGAGGCCCTTGCACAAACTGGCTTTATTCTACCTAAGTTGCCCTCCCACAAGTGTGTACTCCGAAAGAGTGTTTAGTGCCGCCGCTCACCTTGTCAGCAATCGGCGTACGAGGTTACATCCAGAAAATGTGGAGAAGATGATGTTCATTAAAATGAATTATAATCAATTCCTCCGCGGAGACATTGACCAGCAGCAATTGCCTCCACAAAGTACACAGGGAGCTGAGATGGTGGATTCCAGTGGGGACGAATTGATAATCTGTGAGGAGGGGGATGTACACGGTGATATATCGGAGGGTGAAGATGAGGTGGACATCTTGCCTCTGTAGAGCCAGTTTGTGCAAGGAGAGATTAATTGCTTCTTTTTTGGGGGGGGTCCAAACCAACCCGTCATATCAGTCACAGTCGTGTGGCAGACCCTGTCACTGAAATGATGGGTTGGTTAAAGTGTGCATGTCCTGTTTTGTTTATACAACATAAGGGTGGGTGGGAGGGCCCAAGGATAATTCCATCTTGCACCTCTTTTTTCTTTTCTTTTTCTTTGCATCATGTGCTGATTGGGGAGGGTTTTTTGGAAGGGACATCCTGCGTGACACTGCAGTGCCACTCCTAGATGGGCCCGGTGTTTGTGTCGGCCACTAGGGTCGCTAATCTTACTCACACAGCTACCTCATTGCGCCTCTTTTTTTCTTTGCGTCATGTGCTGTTTGGGGAGGGTTTTTTGGAAGGGACATCCTGCGTGACACTGCAGTGCCACTCCTAGATGTGCCCGGTGTTTGTGTCGGCCACTAGGGTCGCTAATCTTACTCACACAGTCAGCTACCTCATTGCGCCTCTTTTTTTCTTTGCGTCATGTGCTGTTTGGGGAGGGTTTTTTGGAAGGGCCATCCTGCGTGACACTGCAGTGCCACTCCTAGATGGGCCCGGTGTTTGTGTCGGCCACTAGGGTCGCTAATCTTACTCACACAGCTACCTCATTGCGCCTCTTTTTTTCTTTGCGTCATGTGCTGTTTGGGGAGGGTTTTTTGGAAGGGACATCCTGCGTGACACTGCAGTGCCACTCCTAGATGGGCCCGGTGTTTGTGTCGGCCACTAGGGTCGCTTATCTTACTCACACAGCGACCTCGGTGCAAATTTTTTTTTTTTATTAATATTTTTTATTAAAGAAGAGTCGAGTATGCAAGTACAGAACAGACAGGAGATGAGATGACAGCTCCAAGTAAATGCTTAATCACATACAAGTTATCCCCTAGGGAATAGCCAAATATTACAGAAACAAGGGAGTATTATGACAATACCAAGTATATGCATGTCTCGACCATCACAGTTTTTTATGTTTAAACAACAGACAAGTAAAAAGAAAATAATAAGAAAGATTCTAAGAAGAAGAGAGAGAAAAATAGTGGGGGAGAGAGGGGAAAGAGAGGGGGGGGGGGGATGGGAGAGTGGTGGTTCGTCAGAGAAACGAACTAGGTGAGTACACGAGATGGAAGAATAATACTTCCCAGCTACAAATCATACCATCTGAGCAACCGGGGTCTGTGTTTCATCTCTTATGTTTATTGGGACCTGTGTGGTGTCGAGAGCTGCCTCCTAATGTGACCTATTCCATCAAATCCCGGTAGCGGGGGGCGTAGTATAGGTGAACCATGGTTCCCATATCCTCCTATATTTGTCCGATCTGTCATGTAAGGAGGCTGTGATTTTCTCCATCGTGGAGATATGCCAAATTTTTGCTATTAGCATGCTCCTAGGGGGAGCGTTGGTGTTTTTCCAATTTTTGGCTACCACACAGCGAGCTGCATGTAAGATTTGGAGAACTAAGCTATTCGCCTGGTTATCTAGGTTGGGTAAAGGTAGGCCTAGCAAGGCTGACCAGGGGCCTAGGGTTATCCGTGAGCCAAAGATAGAGCCTAAGAGAACCTCCACCTGAGACCAGAACGTGTGCATTTTGGGGCATGACCACCAGATGTGTATAAAGTCTCCAGTTTGGCCACATCCACGCCAGCACAGTGGGGAGGACCCGGGAAAGATCTTATGCATTGTTGCTGGGACCCGATACCATCTAGTGTATACTTTATAAGAATTTTCCTTCACAAGAGAGGAAATTGATGATTGGGCAACTTTTTGTCTAATGGTTTCCCATGAGTCTTCATCAGGTGGAGGGCCTAGGTCCTGCTCCCACTTACGTTCATGGGGGAGAATATTTGTTGCCTTCAGGGAACGTAATAATCCGTAGAGTATAGAGATGATACCCTGCCGCATAGGAGAGTAAATGCATAGCCGCTCCAAGGGGGTGAGTTGGCGAAGAACCTGGGCTTTGGGCAGGGAGCTTAAAAAGGAGCGGAGCTGTAAATATTCATAAAATACGGGTTGGGAGATATCGTATTTGTCACATAAAGATTGTAGGGAACGCCATGAGGACCCGTCTATGAAATCAAATACAAGACCCGGGCGTGGGTTCAGATGAAGCCACGAATGAGATTGCAAAGTGGAACCTGGGGGGAAGTCCCTGTTATCCCAGATGGACGTGATAGGAGATGGGAAAGTGGACAGGCCATAATGTCGAATGCAGAAAAACCACAGGGCGCAGGTGAGTTTTGTCGAAGGGACACAAGTTTGTAATGACCGTAGTGGCTTGGTCGGTGAGAGGAGGGAGACCAAAGAGGAGACCCCGGCCGCCAGAAGCTCGATTCGGATCCAAGGCAGGTGGGGGGCAGGGGAGAACCATGCCAGAGCCTGACTCAGGTGGGTTGCATGGTAATATTTACGAATATCCGGCAATCCCCTACCCCCCGCCAGCGGGTCACGTATCAGGGTGGAGGTCTTGATTCTAGGGGGCTTACCAGACCATATAAATTTCACAAATAGTTTCTGCATTCGACATAAGGCCTCAGCGGGGATGCCCACGGGGATTGTTTGGATCAGATATAGGATCCTCGGGAGAATGTTCATTTTAATTGAAACTATCCGTCCAAACCAGGCTATAATCTGTTTGTCCCAAGCTCTAAGGTCAGACTCTATACACTTGAAGAGGGCAGGGAAGTTTTCAGAGTATAGGGAATCGTAGGAGTTTGTGATGTACACGCCAAGGTACTTGATTTTCTTGGAGCGCCAAGAGAAATTATAGTTAACAGCTAGGAGAGACCTGGTATTCTCATCAAGATGCAGTGGAAGGGCTTCCGATTTGGAGTAATTAATACGATATCCAGAGTAATGAGAGTATAATGAGAGGGTTTTAAATAGGTTAGGGATGGACATGTTGGGAGAGGAGATAGTCAAGAGGACATCATCTGCGAATAACGATAATTTGAATTCCTCCTCACCAACATGGATGCCTTTGATATCAGGGTTGGCCCTAACCATACACGCCAAAGGTTCGATCGTCATGGCAAAAATTAGTGGTGACAAGGGACACCCCTGGCGTGTACCGTTGCTAATGTGAAAGATTTGAGAGTCCTTGCCGTTGACCCGAACTCTAGCGGAGGGATTGGAGTAAAGTGCCTGGATGCCCTGTAGTAAGCTTCCCCCCAGACCGAATCTACGCAGAGTGGCAAACATGAAAGGCCATAGTATTTTGTCGAAAGCCTTCTCTGCGTCTAGCGAGAGAAGGACGGAGGGTAATTTAGTTTTGTTAATAAGATGGACCAGATTAATAGTTCTCCGTGTATTGTCTCTGGCTTGTCGGCCTGGGATGAAGCCCACCTGGTCAGCGTGTATTAAGCGCGGGAGAACTGGGTTTAATCTTAAGGCTATAATTTTGGCGAATAACTTAATATCGTTATTTAATAAGGAAATGGGGCGGTAGCTGGCGCAGGAGTTGGGATCTTTCCCAGGTTTATGGATTAAGACTATTCGTGCCTCTAAGGTACGGGGTGATAGAGGATTACCACTTAGGAAACCATTGAAGAGCCGGCAAAGGTGGGGCAGAATCGTCCCCTTAAATTTCTTATAATAAGTAATTGACATCCCATCAGGTCCAGGGGCCTTACCCGGTTTCTGAGTTTTAAGTGCGTTCTCTATTTCTTCGATAGTAATCTCTGAGCCTAATTGGGACACTGTCGGGCCGCTCAGTGATGGTAGGTTACATTTGTCTAGGAGGGCGTCGATTCCCTTTTCAAGTCTCGGTGATGCAGGGGGGGTAGTTTCCGAGTTGTACAGCAATTTGTAAAATTCCTCGAATTCACCCAGAATGCGGTCAGGATCATGGGTCAGAGCCCCTTGTTTGGTGCGAATGGATAAGATATTTTTGGAGGAGATCTGAGCCCTCAATTTTCTGGCTAATAGTTTATCCGCCTTATCCCCTTTTTCGTAGTAAATCTGATTAAGACGTCTAAGGCACATTTCAGTCTTATGAGACAACAGTAGATTAAGATCGCCTCTGGTTTTAAGTACCTTCTCTAAATCAGCAGGGTCTAGAGAGGACTTATGCACTTCCTCCAATTGGTGGAGCCGAGTAGATAACTCCAGAATCTTTTGGGAACGCTGCTTGGTGATCCTGGCCGCAGTCTGGATGAAGTGGCCCCGGAGGACCGCCTTGTGTGCCTCCCACAGGGTCATATCGGATATGCCGGGGGTTTGGTTCTCATTGAAGTAGTCAGTTAATACCTGATTAGTTTGCTGTAACACTTCAGGTTGTTGGAGGAGGGCATCGTTAAGCGACCAGGAGGGGGGGGAAGGAGTGCGGGCTAGCCCAGTCAAAGTTAGGGAAATCGGGGCGTGATCAGACCACGTAATTGGATAAATACAGCAGTTCTGAATTCTAGATGTTAGATCTCTCCCGACCATAATCATATCAATTCTAGTATATAGATTATGGACTGGGGAATAGAATGTGTAATCCTTAATTAGGGGATCGACAACCCTCCAGGAGTCAAATAGAAGGTGATTTTTGAGCAGCGACTGGAGGGCTCTAGAGTTGCGGGTGCTGAGATGGGACTGGGACCGTGGGAGGGGATGGGAGCGATCCAGACTATGGTGTAGTGTGGTGTTAAAATCTCCTGCTATTAAGAGGTCACCTTTCCTACACTGGGCGATTTTGGAGTCTAAGGAAGCAAAGAACGAGGCCTGGTTAATATTGGGAGCGTAGACATTAACCATGGTGATAGGGACATTATTAAGTTTACCTACTATAATGAGAAACCTACCGCGCCTATCCTTAATGATTCGGTCTGATTCCAAATGTAAATGAGCGGAAATCAGAATGGCGACCCCTCTTTTCTTTTGAGTGCGATCACAGGCGTGTATGGCAACGGGGTGGCGTCTAGAACGAAGTTCAGGGTGGGTAGTCCCTTTGAAATGCGTCTCCTGAAGGAATACCAGATCTCCCCCCACCTGCTTCAGAAAAAGAAATAACTTGGACCTCTTTTGAGGGCTATTGAGGCCCTTCACATTGTAGGATATTACGTTAACAGACATAGTGTTACAAGTGTAAGTGTAGCATGAGTAATCTTAAAGAGCCATAAGTAGTCTCCCAGTGGAACAAGGGACGCGAGGAGGAGAGGATTAGCGGGAAGTGGGGGAAGAAAGGAGAGGAGAAGAAAAAGAAGAAAGAGAAGAAAAATCAAAAGAGTCACAAAAAAACATTTAAGAGATTGTAACATGAACAAATAGAATTGACCGAGCCATCGACCCATTGTACGTTGCGTACGGGTCCGTATGTTTGAGCACCCGTATGGGGAATGTAAGGGAGAAGAGAACTCCCTTATGCTCAAAACTGACTATGGAGGCTCGGTGGAGGGCGCGGCACCGGCCACCGGGACGCCCACCAGTTAAACAAAGGGGGGGCGACCAAGGGGGTCGTTGCAACAGCCCGTCACAATGGACCATCATTGGAATTACATAGGTAAATAAGTAAATAATCTCAGCTCAAGAAAAAAAGTTCTTAAACCTCTAAACTAGTTTATAAAACAGTAACATTCAACGTATAGTGACCCAGCAGCACATCTGTGCAAAGATTTTTACGGCGGGTCATGGCTTGTAGAGGTTTTCTCCGGAACTGTCGACCAAAGACGTCTAGGTGCTCGCTGAGGGAGGGGTGAGTTTGGAGAATGTCGGAGATCTGGAGCATCCCGTGGAGAGGTAGGTTTGTTGGCCTCCGGGGGGGGTAAGTTCAGTCTCAACAGGAGCCTGTGGGCCTCTTCCTTGGATCGTGCCAACAATCTCTTCCCATCCAGTTGTACAATTAAGGCAAAAGGAAAGCCCCATCTGTAGCGGATTTGATTATTCCTGAGGATTTGGGTGTACTCCCTCAGATCGAAGCGCCTTTTGAGAGTAGTAGGGGATAAGTCCTGAAACACCAGTAGCTTATGTGATTCGAATAGACATACGTCTTTATTCCGGGCAGCCGACAAAATTTTCTCTTTAGTTTTGAAATAGTGACAGCGCAAAACTACGTCTCTTGGGGGAGACGAGGTCGAGGGCTTTTGACGCAGTGAGCGATGGGCTCTGTCCAAGAGGAACTGCTCACACGAAGTGTCCGGTAGGAGGTGTTGAAAGAACCTGAGGAGGAAGGCCTCCAGTTGGGCTGATTCTACTGACTCTGGAATATATTTAATACGCAAGTTGTTACGTCGCGCGCGGTTATCAGCGTCCTCTTGTTGGTCCTGGAGTAGGTATATATCCTCCTGCATGACTTGTACCGAGTGCTCCAGCTCCTGTTGGAAGGTGATAACTTCATCGATTTTCTGTTCCACATCATTAGTGCGGGCCCCAAGATCAGATATCTCGACCTTAAGGCCGGAGATGGCTTTGTGGATCTCCGAGTGAAAAGCCTGCTTCAGCGACTTCATTTCTGATAAAATTGAGGAGAAGCAATCTTTCATGGAGGGTTCAGGGGCTGACGGATCTTCCTCAGATTCCGAAACCAGGTCAGAGGGGGGGGCAACTGGAGGTTTGGCCGCACTAGACTTCATCTTGGAAATAAAGGTCGAGATTTCCGTCGACGCTGTGGATTTCTTAGTCTTGGATTTAGATTTAGGCATGGTGTAGGACAGTCCCGGGGATAATGAAGGTCATAGATCACAGCTGAGGTATAACGTAAGTAATTAGTGATCCATCATGTAGGCTGCATGGAGATAGAACATGAGAGGACCCCCCGGGTCGCACCCACAGGGACTCAGCACGACATTCCCCCGCTTAAAGAGATCATGGGGGACTATGGTGTCATATAGGGAGAATCGCCGGTATTGGGTAGGGGGGGTGGCACCCCCGGACTGTAGGTTGTAATATAGGAAGAGTCCAGTGCCTTGAAATAGATACAGGATACAGGAAGCCCCAGTTATATGTGGTTATAGGTGGCACTTAGGGGGAGAGTGAGTGAGAAGGGACCTAATGAAAAAAGGCCTCACAAAAAGGGCCAGGAGGCACCTCCCGTGGTCAGGTTTAGAGCAAATGCTGGGGAGAGGGATGGTGTGCCAGCGTGTGTGGGGGCTAGTTAACCTCAGTCAGGGCCCCCTGATGTACCGTGCGTGCTCAGCTCTGTGGGTCCAGGAGGGAGAGGAAGCAAGGCTCAGCAGTTAGGTGGAGCGTGTATGCAAAGAGCCCTGGAGCTTGTCACCTCGGGTCGCACGTCCCGCCGGGCCGGATCACCCACACCTCACCGGGTGCAGGGCTGAGCGTCGTCGACCCCGGCACGCGATCTACGCCCGCCGAGTCCGGTCTGGAGGACGAGAGACAGCCCCCAAAGATGATCCCGGTCAAAGCCGCTGCGGGGCCGCACATCACCTGGTGGTCGGCCGTGAGGGAGACGTCTGCGGTCACTCGCTGAGTGCGGCTGGATGTAGCAGAAGCGGGAGTAGGTAAGCGTTGGTGGGGGAGAGCAGGAGCGTGGCGTTCTGCCGGGTCCCGCAGCCGCAGTTTCTCCCGGGTTATAAGAAAGTTTAATGCTGGGGGGGCATTAGAACGTCTATAGAGCCCCTGTGGTGCGAGAGGATGGCAGCCTGTTCAGCTCAGTTGTGCCTAGAAGCAGGGAGGGGGGGGGGGAGGACAGACGCCAGCATCCGTGGGAGTAGCTGTATGGGGCGCCCCAGTGACCAGGTGAGGACCGCGGGCCGAGGGCCACCTGACAGGTGAGAACGGAGGAGGGTCGAGGGTTGTAAGGGCCCCACCGCCAGGTGCCAGTGACGAGGCAGCAGGTGTAGGTGCGGTGGTGCTGCACTGCCGCGTTTCCCTCCGGCGTTCAGCGCGGAGTGTCCCGCAGCAGCCTCCAGCTGGCTTCGAGCGCGGATAACGGTGGGGGAGATGGTGTGTTGGGGGAGCAGCTCACCTCAGGGTATATTGAAGGCTGCAGAGTCCCTGGACCGCCGCTCTGCCCCAGGGTCCGAAATCCAAAATGGCCGCCGCTCCCGGAGCTCCGGGTCCCCGGCGTCTGTGCTCCGGCCGATTCCCCCTCTCCTCTGCCTCCTCTGATGCAGCGTCAGTCTGGGGACGCGTGTGTCGGCTCCCAGGGGATCCACTTCAGGGCGCTGGTGAACACCGTAGGGCCGGGGCTGAAGTTCCGTACGACCCGCCGCTGGACCTTCCAAAATCTAGGCCCCGGCTTTGGAGTGGTGGGTAGGCCGCAACCCGCAGGAGCCGGTAAACCGGCTCCCCGATTCCGCAACGCTATCCCACCACCGCTGAGTGTTCCCTCCGTCAGGGGGAACAAGTTTGGAGGGGTTTTCTGAGGCAGAAGGTAGCTATTGAGGGCAAATCACCTCAGTTTCTGCAGAGCTCTGAACCTGTGCTGCCTATCGATTCAGCCTCCAGGCCACGCCCCCCCCTCGGTGCAAATTTTAGGACTAAAAATAATATTGTGAGGTGTGAGGTATTCAGAATAGACTGAAAATGAGTGTAAATTATGGTTTTTGAGGTTAATAATACTTTGGGATCAAAATGACCCCCAAATTCTATGATTTAAGCTGTTTTTTAGTGTTTTTGGAAAAAAACACCCGAATCCAAAACACACCCGAATCCGACAAAAATAATTCGGTGAGGTTTTGCCAAAACGCGTTCGAACCCAAAACACGGCCGCGGAACCGAACCCAAAACCAAAACACAAAACCCGAAAAATTTCAGGCGCTCATCTCTAGTAGTAATTACAGAAAAACTGACATTCAATATATTCCTTGGTTCATTTATATTACTTTATCAATATTATATAGTTAAACAAGTATAATTTGTAATTTACTAATAAGAGAAAACAGCATAAATCAGATAAGATATGCAAATATGTCATAGCATAGAAAATGTTCATGTCACACATTAAACATATGTTACTGTACTTTACATTTAGTGTAATTTTAGTGTCAAATTTCATTTAGTAAAAAACAGTCTGGTTTAAATAAAGGTTCAAAGGTTGTGCCACCAGCACATGAGTAACCAGAAGTTGTCCTTTTAAACACTGGAGAATCATTGCTTCAAATGAGATGCTAATATTGGTTACTTTGGGACAAAAAAAAATAATGATTAAAAAGCTTACCCCTTATTCCTGTCTGACCTGGAGACAGGTAGAGAACCAGGCAGCAAACCAAAGCTACAGAGAATAGAATTACCAGTGGGAGAACCCAGAACAGCACGGTCAGAGGGAACATAAGCAGTGTGACTGGGGTGGCGACTATGAAAGAACAGTATGGCAAAAATGCATACAGGGGCATAACTAGAACTTTGTGGGCCCCATAGCAAAATTCTGAAGGGGCCAACCAACTAAGGTCTCCACCAGAGGCGTGGTTAGTGTTGCCTATCATGTTAACACCGACCCAGCAAGCAATCCAGTGCACCGTGCAGAATTTTTTATTTTCCCAATTTTTTTTAATTAAAACTCTGCACGTTCTGGGCAGTGGCTGGGGAGGTGAGGTTAGGGTGGTCACCAGAACTGTGTCCCTTCCCTCCCCTCCTCACCCCCCACAGTTGCAGCCTTCTTATAGATTTTTGCTGCCGTAGCATCTGTGACTTCATGCTAATGACGCTACAATACAGTTCCATAGTGTACATCCGTGAATCCAAATATGCAAGGACTGAGATGCCCACTTTCAATGTCTACAGATGCTGCAATAATACTGTGTGTGTCTTTAGATGCCACCATCGGTCACACCATTGAAACTTTCACCCGTCCTATGCTGCAGAACATCTGTCACAGTGTGGCCTCCAATGTGAGCAATTGGACGCAGGGCCGTAACTAGGTGTGTGCCGATGGTGCCTTGCCAATAGCACACATTCACTGAAGGTGCACTATCGTCAGCAAACCCCCACGCATGCGACCGCTATCTCCACTCACTGTCCCTGTCACTATGAGTCCCGCCGGTGCCGCTGCCTGTCTCCCGCCGCCATCTCTGAAAGGAACTCAGAGTGCCGCATTCCCTCTGCACTGCCACTATCTTAGGCAGTCACTGGTTTCTGAGTCCCACCTGTGCCTGTCTCACACCATCGGCGCAGCCTCTACAGGGGACTCAGGAGTGCTGCTGCAGCCGCCAGCTCCCGGGTCTCTTCCTCCTCTGCCATTGACAGCCTGCCCTGGATGCCATAGATGCTGGATCGCAGGTCACAGATGAGGGTGAGTATCTTTCTCTCTCTCTCTCTCTCTCTCTCTCTCTCTCATAAAGGGGGGAATACCTGCCATAATGTTTAAAAAATGGGGACTGCCTGCCATAATGTGTAAGAAATGGGGACTGCCTGCCATGATGTGTAAAAAAGGGGGCCTGACTGCCATAATGTATAAAAAAGGGGGACTGCCTGCCATAATGTGTAAAAAAGGGGGACTGCCTGCCATAATGTGTAAAAAAGGGGACTGCCTGCCATAATGTGTAAAAAAGGAGGACTGCCTGCCATAATGTTTAAAATGGAGGACTCTGCTGCTGTAATGTGTAAAAAAGGGGGACTCTGCCTGCTTAATGTGTCAAAAGAGGGACTCTGCTGCTGTAATGTGTAAAAAAAACGTGGGGAGTCTGCCTGCCATAATGTGTAAAA
The DNA here is from genome assembly GCF_028390025.1 of Pseudophryne corroboree. NCBI lineage: Eukaryota > Metazoa > Chordata > Amphibia > Anura > Myobatrachidae > Pseudophryne > Pseudophryne corroboree. The sequence goes on along the minus strand of NC_086444.1, from coordinate 1,004,070,306 downwards.
GGGAGCTCTACCTGTCGTAAAGTGTAAAAGGGGATTCTACCTGCCATAATGTGTAAAAGGGAACTCTGCCTGCCATACTGTATACAAGGGAGCTCTGCATGCCGTAATGTGTAAAAGAGTACACTACCTGCGGTAATGTGCAAAAGGGTTCTCTGCCTGCTGTAATGTGTAAAAGGAGGACTCTTCCTGCCATAATGTGTAAAAGAAAGCTCTGCCTGCCGTACTGTATAAAAGGGAGCTCTGCATGCCGTAATGTGTAAAAGGGAGCTCTGCCTGCCGTCATGTGTAAAAGTAGGACTCCACCTGCCGTAATGTGTAAAAGGTGACTCTACCTGCCGAAATGTGTAAAAGGGGGCTCTAACTGCTGTAATGTATAAAAGAGAGCTGTGCCTGCTGTAATGTGCAAAAGGCAGCTCTGTGGCCATGCCCCTTCCCCATGAAGCCACGCCCCTATACTTTTGGCCCGCATCTGCAGCGCGCACTGACTCTGACTTGTATATGGGGGCGCGCCAATGTTGTTTCTTGCACTCAGTGCTAAAATGTCTAGTTACGGCACTGATTGAACATCTCTATATGCAACCACTTTCATCAACACGCCCAAACTATGCACAAGAAAAAAGAAAACACATTAGCTTCCACGGGAAAAAACACACACACATAAAATAATAAAACAAATTTCCCCCACAGAGAAAACATAAAATGTATAATGTAGTTTTTGATATTACAATTTGTTTCAAATGTCTACTGCTATTTGAAAGGCCCAGTAACACCAAGAGGTTTTATAATTCATGGCTATAACATCGAAGGTCGGATGTAATGGGAGCCTGTGTCAGACTAGGGCATGCAGGGCCCACCGGGGGAATTCAGTGTTAGAGGCCCATGTTAGGGATGTGGCCTTTCTGCAGAGGGGGTGTGGCCTGCCACCTTATTGGTTTGACTAACCATTAGAGAGTGCAACGTCTGGGCCCCTTCATAAATATGCACAGTAAATTCAGCTGCTGCATGGATGATAATGTATCAGATTAATAACAGTAATGCACTGTAGAAAATACACCATAGTCCAGTATAAGGTAACATATGTATAATGTATAATTTAAGTGCACAGTCTGGTACTTGATCATTTGTGCAGGTGGTGGGCCCCCAGGCAGTGGGGCCCACCGGTGGTTTCCCCTGTACCCCTGTGGGCCAGTCCAAGCCTGATGGGAGCTGATAATGCTACCAAGAAAATTACCACACCACATCAGACATTACAAATGTAAGGCGATTTCCCAGAACTTGGGTAATGTAATATCATGCGTCTATTTCCCGGTTTCAGTGTATTGAATCCAAGGTGTTGCAGTGTTTAGACTAGAAAACCATCTGTTATTTTCTGACCAACTGTCCCATGATTAAAGCAACACACATCCTAAATAAACCCCAGTCCTCCACGACACATAAGCAGCTTGTGCTGATTTAAATCATATGTGGCATAGCTATATTCTGTGTGTAATGTAACAGTGTATGGCTGGAATACACTGTCGCTTAAAATGTTGTATGTAGATACAGTTGCTATTACACACAGAATATAGGCATGGTGCATATCATTTTAAATAGCATGAGCTACTTGTGCGTCCTATTCACATCATTTAATTTTAAAAGCATGATCAACTTGGCCAAAGAACCCTCTAAATTCTTTAAGCATTTTAGAGCTGTTTCGTGTCCGATTTGCAATATCGGACTCCATTACATTGGCCGGGTTGTATACTTAACATGGGCAAAACACCCGGATCCAACTTTTTATCGAGTGCTCTACTTTATAGCCCAAAGCATCTGAAAAATCCGGTTTGTGGCTGCCGACTTTGCAAAGTGCCCAATGTTTGTGGCTATAGCAGTTATCGGCTCCCATTCCACCATGACCTACAGTATATAGGGGGTCATTCTGACCCAATCGCATGCTGCAGTTTATCGCAGTGGTGCGATAGGGTCAGTACTGCGCATGTGCCGGCACATGCCAGACGGCAGATGGCCGTCATTGCCTAGCGATCTCCTCTGCCTGATTGACAGGCAGGGGTGGTCGCTGGGCTGGATGGCTGCGTTAAGCCGCCGTTTAGGGGGTCCGGTCCGGCCAACGGGGCATGCACACAGGCGGCACGGTCCAGCCTGTGCTGGGCGCCCCCCCCCCCCACATGTCTGAGTGCCTGATCGTAGCTGTGCTAAATTTAGCACAGCTACGATCAACTCCTAATGACCCCCATATTCATTTAAGAAAAGATGACAGTGTGTACAATCTTTATCAGACTGGAGGTGACTTTTCTTTTAGGCAAAGGAACTGACATATGTAAAACATACATTGCACCAATATAGAAGAGTCATGTTCCCCACTCTCACCTAGAAGCTGGAAGATATGTGTCATGTGACTGAAATAACCAAACCAAAGCTATAAATCACAATTATCTATACTACTAATAGTTATATGTAGGATTCAGCTTGAAATTTTGTGTTTATGCAAGTTTTATATTTTTTATGCTGGTGTTTTATGTGGATATTACTGATAAGTTGTGGATACACTAACGTTTACTATTGCAAGCTATATTATATGTTTCCAAGGGTACGCTCCAGCTCTTATTGCCATTTTTTTTAAAACTTTGGTGGACCTGTCAAGCTGGCTTCTGTGTTGAGTGGTGCGGGTGTGAGGTGGGGACCAGAGCACACAGGTTAGGATGGGGGAACACAGTGGGGGGCACCAGGTGGGTGGGTGAGAGAGAAGTGATTGGCACTATATATGTGGGCAGAATATATAGAGGTGACTGATACTGTTATGTATAGTTTGGAACTGGAGGTGGAGCAGGTTGACACTGAGTATATAGGTGACTGGTGCTGTGTAGGTTATGGAGCAGATCTGAGCAGATGGACATCAGGCATATGGCACTGTTTATATTAACATCTTGATAGAAGGGCACTATCAGGGGCAAAACAATGTTGGCGTGAGCCCCATAACAACATCTGCTATGTCCAAGTGCCCCCCTGCCCCCGGACTCTGAGCACTCATCCCTCCATTGGTCATGCAGGCAGTGCCATCAAAGATTTTAGCTGCAGTTGCTACTGCATTCGGGGTGATGTAGGCACCTCTCGTCAAGTTGCTGACAGGAGGGGGCTGCCTGGCACGGGCCATCTGTAGGGCTGCCCAGCGCAGTCCATCTGTGGGGCTGTCAGGGGGGGCTGCTGGGCATGCTCTGTCTGTGTAGCTGTCAGGAGGGGGCTTCCCACTGCAATCCATCTGAAGGGCTGCCTGGTGCGGTCCCCTGTGGGGCTGTAGGGGTGGTTACCTGGCACAGTCTGCCTGTGGAGCTGTCAGGAGAGGCTGCCCGCTGCGGTCTATGACTGATGGTGGGAGGAGTGGTGTGCCAAGCATAGCCTATGGTTGACAATCACTCCCAGCAGGCCAGGCATGGTGCAGCATTATGGGGTGCAGGGGCCTGGGGGTGTGAGACAGGTCCTGGGAAAACTGGTCAGGCCCTATAGCAGCCACATTCCCTGCACCTATGATAGCTATGCCTATGGACACTATCACTGTCTAGCTACACATTGCTTGGGCACTGACAGCATAAAGTTCAATGGTGTGTTGTTTTCTATTTGCAGATTCGGATGTGTTTTGCAGTTCAGATCATGATTTTACTTCTGTGTTAGCCTTATAAACCTCATATAGTCTGAGGATTGTCCATAACCTTAAACTATAACATCTTAACACTTAAATATAAATAAAAACACGGAGACTTGAATTTGGCATAAAAATGTTAGCTATTTATTTAAATGATCTAACTGATGAATAATTAATAATTAATAATTAAAGTATGGTGGCCAGAAAGAACGGCTAAAACAACCCTATCCCATGAACAATAACTTATCCTATAAAAACCGAAGTAAACCTTCCAACACACAATAGGTATCCGCTCAACCTCCATCTTGACTACCCACCCGTGAAGGTGATGAGGCTGCCCCCATGAAGGTGGTCCAGCAGATGTATACCAGTCAACGAAGGTGAGCGCACCTAAAAACCAACCACCAAACGACCTCCAAGCAACTTCTTTAATCCAACAAAAAGTTAACTTGCCATTCTTTCCCGCCACAACAAAAACGTGACCTCACGAATCACCGAAATAGCCAACGCAAACACCGCAACAAACAACCACCACCATTAGGGAGGGAGGGTTGGACGAATAAAGCAAAAGAGGCTGATCCAGCCCCTTCACCAAGCTCAAAACCCTTTCTGCCCACCCCCAACGTTCACTCCCAATAGGCTACCAGAATACTCCCATAATGCCTTACTGTTCTGCCCCCAGCCTAACTGAGGTTTAACCCACTCCTCTCCAATTCTGTCAATTTGTTCTACTAAACCTCATATAGTCTGAGGATTGTCCGTAACCTTAAACCATAACATCTTAACACTTAAATATAAATAAAGACACAGAGACTTGAATTTGGCATCAAAATGTTAGCTATTTATTTAAATGAACTAACTGATGAATAATTAATCTAAAGTATGGTGGCCAGAAAGAACGGCTAAAACAACCCTATCCCATGAACAAAAACTTATCCTATAAAAACTGAAGTAAACCTTCCAACACACAATAGGTATCCGCTCAACCTCCATCTTGACTACCCACCCGTGAAGGTGATGAGGCTGCCCCCGAGAAGGTGGTCCAGCAGATGTATACCAGTCAACGAAGGTGAGCGCACCTAAAAACCAACCACCAAACGACCTCCAAGCAACTTCTTTAATCCACCAAAAAGTTAACTTGCCGTTCTTTCCCGCCAACAGTGAAGTTCTGCTCAACAGAAACTATGCTCCGCCACCATACCCCTAACCCAAAGAACCAACCACCGAAAACAGATCCTCAAGGAGTATACACAGTCCCTGTCTAGTCAAGTGAACCCCATCTGGTCTAAACAAGTAAAAGCACCGGAACTTGATCCGCTGGTGCCAAACTACAGCACCGCCATGAGCCACCACAAACTTAGCAACTGCGGAATTGACCTTCCGCCAAGCAACATCGATTGCCTTACAATCCGCCACTCCTCGCCAACACAACCGTGGCACCATACAAGACCAGATAAGCCTAAAGCCCGGCCAAGCACCCGCAATCACCTGCAAATCTTGAACAATGGCCAATCTAAGATTCACTGCCTTCCTCTTACCCAGGTCGTTACCACCTAAGTGAATCACCAACAGTTTGGGCAGCCCAAACCAGCCAACCTGCTCCAGAAGTTTGGCTTTCAGATATTGCCACATCATACCCCGCACAACTATCCACCGCACATCATCCGACCCGACAAAGCTAGGAGCCCCCTACGAAGCCATAAACTCGGCTGCCCAAAAAACATAGGAGTGACCAATCACTCAAACACCAAACTCATCCTCCCGCCAACCTATAAGGGAAAGACAGACAAATGTGAATATGCAAGGTAAAATCAAGCCCAGACCAGAACAGGAACCAACTACTAGAACGAGGATCTGCCAAAAAGAAAAATTGAATTGAGGACTATGAATGGCCCCTCGGGCAAGCTTCAGGCCAATCGAAGTAACATAAACAAACAGAAGGAACAGTCAAAACAATAAAAGGGGAATGGGGGGGGGGTGTTAGGGTTGAGGGGGGGGGGATTGGGATCACACAGAATAACTCGGCTGGAGGTGAAACGTAAAAACCTGCTGAGGAATGTTTAATTAGATGTCAATTAGCCAAATTGAATGAATAAAGCCAAATCAGTTTGTCAGTTCAGGCAAGAAATCGCAAAGCACTCCAGACCCCCACTGCCAGCAGTGGTAAGTAGCTAGCCATCTGAGTAGGGAGGACAGGGGAGACAAACAAAAACAGCACGAACAAACTGAACTGAAATGCATAAACAGTCAAACGAACAAGATGTTAGTAGTAAACAAAAACTAGCTTACGCAACAACGGACCGAATGTAACGCTTATAATCTGCCAACTTCCAGCGGCCCAAAGCATTAATTTCGGCCACAGCGTGCCCTGCAGATGCTGCGGAAGTGGCGGCCCCAATTCTAAATGAATGCGAACCAAAGTCCCGAGGGGAGAGGCCCAAACTGGACATTCAGCGCCGCATCATCCAAGTAAATTTGTATTTCGTCAATGGAAACCCATCGTAATGCAGTAGCCAAGACCCTTCTAATAAGGGCCTGACCTCCGCATACCGATTAGTCAATGCCACCGACAACAGTCCCCATTACATGATGGTGCCAAAGTGATCCAATGACCTTTACCCATCTGATCAGTTTTGGAGCGGCGCAGCTGACACAGCACAGACGCCACACCCACGACAACATCCACACGCCGCATAATGGCATCCGACTTTTTAGAAGCTGCGACCAATTCAGAGACCCTAAACGCTCCATGGAACGCCATGGAAAAAGCCAATTGAAATAAAAGCGCTTCAAAATGGGAGTCCGCCACCTCTGCCACAACTCCAATGAGGGAAGGAAGCAGGGACGCATCTATAGGGCGCCTACGATCAGGAGGCCCGGCACCGAGCGCGCCCAACCTTTAAGAGCCTTCGTTAACAGAAAACTCTTTGTAAAATCCGGAACACCCTTTCATTTTGAGAAAAAGGATATCCCAGCAAGGTACTGAGACACCACGGCTCTCGATCTACCCGTTACAAAGAGTTGCCAAACAAAATCCAGAAACAACCTCTGACCCCTCTTACCTCTAGGCCAGGGATGGGGAACCTTTGGCTCTCCAGCTGTTGTTGAACTACACATACCAGCATGCCTTGCTACAGTTTTGCTATACGGCCATGCTAAAACTGTTGCAGGGCATGCTGGGATGTGTAGTTCAACAACAGATGGAGGGCCGAAGGTTCCCCATCCCTGCTCTAGGCCCTTGGTCACGGGAAAAGTCTTCCCATTCCTTCCAGGCCTGACGGTATCCCATGAGAGTGGATGGAGCCAAAGATAGCTCGGCTAGCCCTTACAATCCGCCTCGATGACCTGCCAAACATAAGAAGGGCAGGGAAAACCTGCTGAATCAGCCTCCGGGGCCAATAAACGGAACCTATCCCACTGCTCCCTGGACAATGCGTCGGCGATCTCATTATCAACCCCGGGGATGTGCTGAGCCCGAAACAGAATATTGCAGCGCATGCAAGTCAGCACTAGCCACGACAATACCCGCAGGACTCGCAGGGCCTTAGCCCTTTGGTTGTTAACAGCGTGCACGGCCCCCAAATTATTACAACGAAAAAGAATACTGCGTTCGCGAAGACATTCCCCCCAAACTTCCAAGGCAACCATGATGGGGAAGAGCTCCAGCAACAACAGGTCGCTGGCCAGCCCCTCTCGTGACCAAGCCTCGGGCCACGAAGCCGTGCACCAAGCCCCGTCCAGATAACAACCGAACCCCAACGAGCCCGCCGCATCCTTGAACAACTGCAAGTCGAAATTGTCAATGAGTGGGGCCATCCAGATCAGAACACCATTGAAGTCCGCCAGAAACGAAACCCACAAAGCTAGGTCTCTCCTAATCTCAGCAGATAAACGGACAAAATGGTGCGGCCTGGACACTCCAGCCGTGGACCGCTCCAACGTCCGACAAAAAACCCTGCCCATGGGAATCACCCGACAGGCAAAGTTCAACAGCCCCAGCAGGGATTGAGCCTCCTGCAATGTCACTTTACGCTGCTCCAATCACAGCGCTATGGACTCCCGAAGCTTAGCAATCTTGTCCTAAGGCAGCCAGGAATTACCTGCGATAGTATCGATCTCGATACCCAAAAAAGACAAACAAGAGAGATGCCCCTCCGTCTTGTCCTCGGCCACAGGTACACCAAAATGCCTCAACAACGCATGCAGCGAAAACAACAGGACACCACAACGAGGAGAATTTGTGGGCCCCATACACAAAAAGTCGTCAAGATAATGCGCGATCCCGCAACCTCCGCAAGAAAACTCCACACACCAATGCAAAAAGGTGCTGAACTTCTCGAAAAAAAGGCACACGAAACGGAACACCCCATAGGCAAACACTTGTCTATGAAGTATTCCTCCCCGACGCGGAAACCCATGACTCTAAATGACTCCGGGTGCAATGGAAGCAAGCGAAAGGCCGATTCAACATCAAGCTTAGCCATGAGGGTCCCAGGGCCACTGCCCCGTACCATGCCCAGTGCCTCCTCGAAAGACTGATAAACCACCGAACAGTACTCCGGTGGAATTGCATCGTTAACCGAGAACCCCGATGGATAAGACAAATGCTGAATGAGCTGAAACTTCCCTGGGACCTTTTTGGGCATTACCCCCACCAGGGAAATTATTAAATCCTCCACTGGTGGCAGCGCAAAGGGGCCCGCCATCCTACCCAGGCGAACCTCCTGCTCGACCTTTTCCCGAAGTACCTTGGGGAAATCCCGAGCAGACTTCAGGTTCCTGGCGGTCCTAACTAAAACCTCCCCCACCACCGGCAATCAAAAACCCGATGCAAAACCATCAAACAAAAATTTTGCGTCGTCTCTGTTTGGATACCACCCCAACCATTTGAGCATGGCCCCCCTGCTGTCTTTCCGGCCGCACCCCCAGCCGCCTTAGCTCCCTGTCGCCCAGCCCGAAAGCAATTGGAAGCGGGGTGGTATCCATTACATCGCAAACACAGGTGTAGAAAATGACAACGTTGACCAAGGGGGCATGCAGAATTGTTAAACGCGAAGCACTTCCCCTTTGCCGGTGCCTGCTGCGCAGAACGGGTCGCACCCCAAGGGCGCCGTGGAGCAGACGCCTCAAAAGCGGGCCGCGACTGTTTCGCCCCTGCGGGCTGAGCAACGGACGCCCCTTTAGAAGCCAGCTTCATATCCTGCGCTCTCATGACCCTAAGCAATACCTCCACATCCTTGCACCCGAAGTCAATGATGTGCAGGCAATCATGCTTCTGACGGAACTGCTTGTCATAATGCAGCCACGTATCATCCTTAGACTGGCGCTGCATGTCATAAACAAGGTGTATATACCTGATGATGTTGATGTGCTCTTCAGGCCGATCCTCCAGGTAGCATGCCGCGAACGCGCAGAAACCCGCCAACCAATTGTCGTAAGAGCGGAAGGCCTCCTCCCCAATACCGCCCTTCGCAAGCGCTTCCTTACCTTCCCTCTTGGTATCATCAAAGTGAAAAGGTCGACGTATTTCCCCGCCGGAATTTTTTTCTGCAACTCTCCCGCAGACCCCGCAACATTGCTGTGTAATCGCAGTGAACCACGCCCGGCAAATTACACCGTCTCCTGTCCCTACAGGAACCACTAGCAAACCCTCACACCGCGCGTATTTGCAAGCCCTCTTCTAAGCCTTCGTGGCGCTACTAGCTGCCGACTGCAAAGTAGATGAAGAGGAGGAAGACCTACTGGACCCACTGCAGGAAGAGGAAAAAGAAGACCCGCCTGACAAATTGACTGTATCATCTTCCCACTCACCTGTGGTCCTGCCTCCCGATGATGAAACGTCCTCCACATCCGGCTCCTCCTCCTTATCATCCCCCGCATCAGAATCTGAAAAAGAAGGGAAAGCCACCCCGGGAGCCGAAGCCCCCCCCTGCAGGGATGAAAACAGATGCCCCTGCGGGGGACAGGGCAGTGCGACCCAGCAACGCATCGGCGGAACCTAGACTGTGGCACGCATGAAGAAATTGCGCCATGGCGGGGCCAGAAGTACCAGGGAGAACCGCCGTGTCGACAGAAGAGGGTACCGTGGAAATGCCGCCCGGGGACACAGCTGACAAAAACGGCGCAAACGCAGCCATCATCGCCGACATTGCAGCCGCAACGGCGGAGGGATCCATAACCGCAGCCGCAGCCCCAATGGTCCCCACGTACCCCGGGTCCGAAGCAGGGACGGCCCCCACAGTGAAGCTACGCCATCCTGGCTGCCCCCGACTGGGGCTGGCGCTAACCGCCAGCTGATCACCCACTCTCCCCCGCGGTGGACCACTCGCCCCAGCACCGCCCTGGCCCCCACTGGCCCCGCTCGCCGGGAGCACAGCATGACCACCACTCCCAGACTGACCCACCCCTCTGGTCCTGCGCTAGAACATCCAAAGGAGCCCGTGGGCCCCTCCCGCTGTAGTGGGGAGAGCTCCCAAGGAGCATCAGGGACAAACGGGCGAGCGCGCCCGCGAAACGGGGGCAGGCTGGGAGGGGCGGCCAGCAGGAGAGCCATTGGCCCCATCCCTCCACAAAGCCCCAACAGCGTCCGGGGAGCCGCCAGAGACTCTGCAGCCGGAGGGGGATTCCCGCCAGCGGACACCCCCACTGGCTCCCCCGTCGACCGCATGACCTGGTCCGCCTCTGGCAGCCCCCCTCCCCTCACCGACAAGAGAAAGAGAGCCTCCGACGCCCGCGGCATCACCGTGAAAGGTCGCTTACAAGCGTTGCTGCGCGCACCCGGGGACAGGCACCCGCAGCAGCACTAGAAGCCGCAGCAACGGCCGGGTGCGCAGCGCTCCGGCCCAGGGGGACCGGACTGAGAGGGAGAAGCATCTTTATACCTAGCTGGGGCACCAGAGCAGTGGCGGGGACGAGGGAATGGCCGCCACACAATAAATCCCGGGAAACAAATGGGTAAACAGGAGGGGCCTTATAGGGGGCACAGTAGAAATGCACATTGCAAGAAGCTGTACACTGTATTAACCAAAAACAGGGGCAAGCAGCACAACATAGGAGAAAGGGGGGGGAAGAGCACTTACCCCTACCACGAATAAAGCAAAAGAGGCTGATCCAGCCCCTTCACCAAGCTCAAAACCCTTTCTGCCCACCCCCAAAGTTCACTCCCATAGGCTACCAGAATACTCCCATAATGCCTTACTGTCCTGCCCCCAGCCTAACTGAGGTTTAACCCACTCCTCTCCTATTCTGTCAATTCGTTCTCCTTAAACTGCCATCCTGTCTACCTCTGTTGTTCCACAATGTGTCATAGATGTGCTGTACTCTTTTAAAATGTTGTGTGTTTGTGCTGCTGCTCTGGTGCTTAGCTTATCCAGTCAGCTCACTGCAGCCTTTGGCCAATATTAGTGAAAACAATAATATGAGCTGTTTGGTGGTCAAAATTAACTAGAAATTAGAGATGTGCACTTGAAATTTTTCGGGTTTTGTGTTTTGGTTTTGGGTTCGGTTCCGCGGCCGTGTTTTGGGTTCGACCGCGTTTTGGCAAAACCTCACCGAATTTTTTTTGTCGGATTCGGGTGTGTTTTGGATTCGGGTGTTTTTTTCAAAAAACCCTAAAAAACAGCTTAAATCATAGAATTTGGGGGTCATTTTGATCCCAAAGTATTATTAACCTCAAAAACCACAATTTCCACTCATTTTCAGTCTATTCTGAATACCTCACACCTCACAATATTATTTTTAGTCCTAAAATTTGCACCGAGGTCGCTGGATGACTAAGCTAAGCGACCCTAGTGGCCGACACAAACACCTGGCCCATCTAGGAGTGTCACTGCAGTGTCACGCAGGATGGCCCTTCCAAAAAACCCTCCCCAAACAGCACATGACGCAAAGAAAAAAAGAGGCGCAATGAGGTAGCTGTGTGAGTAAGATAAGCGACCCTAGTGGCCGACACAAACACCTGGCCCATCTAGGAGTGGCACTGCAGTGTCACGCAGGATGTCCCTTCCAAAAAACCCTCCCCAAACAGCACATGACGCAAAGAAAAAAAGAGGCGCAATGAGGTAGCTGTGTGAGTAAGATAAGCGACCCTAGTGGCCGACACAAACACCGGGCCCATCTAGGAGTGGCACTGCAGTGTCACACAGGATGTCCCTTCCAAAAAATCCTCCCCAAACAGCACATGACGCAAAGAAAAAAAGAGGCGCAATGAGGTAGCTGTGTGAGTAAGATAAGCGACCCTAGTGGCCGACACAAACACCGGGCCCATCTAGGAGTGGCACTGCAGTGTCACGCAGGATGGCCCTTCCAAAAAACCCTCCCCAAACAGCACATGACGCAAAGAAAAAAAGAGGCGCAATGAGGTAGCTGTGTGAGTAAGATAAGCGACCCTAGTGGCCGACACAAACACCGGGCCCATCTAGGAGTGGCACTGCAGTGTCACGCAGGATGGCCCTTCCAAAAAATACTCCCCAAACAGCACATGACGCAAAGAAAAATTAAAGAAAAAAGAGGTGCAAGATGGAATTGTCCTTGGGCCCTCCCACCCACCCTTATGTTGTATAAACAGGACATGCACACTTTAACCAACCCATCATTTCACTGACAGGGTCTGCCACACGACTGTGACTGAAATGACGGGTTGGTTTGGACCCCCACCAAAAAAGAAGCAATTAATCTCTCCTTGCACAAACTGGCTCTACAGAGGCAAGATGTCTACCTCATCATCATCCTCCGATATATCACCGTGTACATCCCCCTCCTCACAGATTATCAATTCGTCCCCACTGGAATCCACCATCTCAGCTCCCTGTGTACTTTGTGGAGGCAATTGCTGCTGGTCAATGTCTCCACGGAGGAATTGATTATAATTCATTTTAATGAACATCATCTTCTCCACATTTTCTGGATGTAACCTCGTACGCCGATTGCTGACAAGGTGAGCGGCGGCACTAAACACTCTTTCGGAGTACACACTTGTGGGAGGGCAACTTAGGTAGAATAAAGCCAGTTTGTGCAAGGGCCTCCAAATTGCCTCTTTTTCCTGCCAGTATAAGTACGGACTGTGTGACGTGCCTACTTGGATGCGGTCACTCATATAATCCTCCACCATTCTTTCAATGGTGAGAGAATCATATGCAGTGACAGTAGACGACATGTCCGTAATCGTTGTCAGGTCCTTCAGTCCGGACCAGATGTCAGCATCAGCAGTCGCTCCAGACTGCCCTGCATCACCGCCAGCGGGTGGGCTCGGAATTCTGAGCCTTTTCCTCGCACCCCCAGTTGCGGGAGAATGTGAAGGAGGAGATGTTGACAGGTCGCGTTCCGCTTGACTTGACAATTTTCTCACCAGCAGGTCTTTGAACCCCAGCAGACTTGTGTCTGCCGGAAAGAGAGATCCAAGGTAGGCTTTAAATCTAGGATCGAGCATGGTGGCCAAAATGTAGTGCTCTGATTTCAACAGATTGACCACCCGTGAATCCTTGTTAAGCGAATTAATGGCTCCATCCACAAGTCCCACATGCCTAGCGGAATCGCTCTGTGTTAGCTCCTCCTTCAATGTCTCCAGCTTCTTCTGCAAAAGCCTGATGAGGGGAATGACCTGACTCAGGCTGGCAGTGTCTGAACTGACTTCACGTGTGGCAAGTTCAAAGGGCATCAGAACCTTGCACAATGTTGAAATCATTCTCCACTGCGCTTGAGACAGGTGCATTCCACCTCCTATATCGTGCTGAATTGTATAGGCTTGAATGGCCTTTTGCTGCTCCTCCAACCTCTGAAGCATATAGAGGGTTGAATTCCACCTCGTTACCACTTCTTGCTTCAGATGATGGCAGGGCAGGTTCAGTTGTTTTTGGTGGTGCTCCAGTCTTCTGTACGTGGTGCCTGTACGCCGAAAGTGTCCCGCAATTCTTCTGGCCACCGACAGCATCTCTTGCACACCCCTGTCGTTTTTAAAAAAATTCTGCACCACCAAATTCAAGGTATGTGCAAAACATGGGACGTGCTGGAATTTGCCCATATTTAATGCACACACAATATTGCTGGCGTTGTCCGATGCCACAAATCCACAGGAGAGTCCAATTGGGGTAAGCCATTCCGCGATGATCTTCCTCAGTTGCCGTAACAGGTTTTCAGCTGTGTGCGTATTCTGGAAAGCGGTGATACAAAGCGTAGCCTGCCTAGGAAAGAGTTGGCGTTTGCGAGATGCTGCTACTGGTGCCGCTGCTGCTGTTCTTGCGGCGGGAGTCCATACATCTACCCAGTGGGCTGTCACAGTCATATAGTCCTGACCCTGCCCTGCTCCACTTGTCCACATGTCCGTGGTTAAGTGGACATTGGGTACAACTGCATTTTTTAGGACACTGGTGAGTCTTTTTCTGACGTCCGTGTACATTCTCGGTATCGCCTGCCTAGAGAAGTGGAACCTAGATGGTATTTGGTAACGGGGGCACACTACCTCAAGAAATTGTCTAGTTCCCTGTGAACTAACGGCGGATACCGGACGCACGTCTAACACCAACATAGTTGTCAAGGCCTCAGTTATCCGCTTTGCAGCAGGATGACTGCTGTGATATTTCATCTTCCTCGCAAAGGACTGTTGGACAGTCAATTGCTTACTGGAAGTAGTACAAGTGGGCTTACGACTTCCCCTCTGGGATGACGATCGACTCCCAGCAGCAACAACAGCAGCGCCAGCAGCAGTAGGCATTACACTCAAGGATGCATCGGAGGAATCCCAGGCAGGAGAGGACTCGTCAGAATTGCCAGTGACATGGCCTGCAGGACTATTGGCATTCCTGGGTAAGGAGGAAATTGACACTGAGGGAGTTGGTGGGGTGGTTTGCGTGAGCTTGGTTACAAGAGGAAGGGATTTACTGGTCAGTGGACTGCTTCCGCTGTCACCCAAAGTTTTTGAACTTGTCACTGACTTATTATGAATGCGCTGCAGGTGACGTATAAGGGAGGATGTTCCGAGGTGGTTAACGTCCTTACCCCTACTTATTACAGCTTGACAAAGGCAACACACGGCTTGACACCTGTTGTCCGCATTTCTGTTGAAATACTTCCACACCGAAGAGCTGATTTTTTTGGTATTTTCACCAGGCATGTCAATGGCCATATTCCTCCCACGGACAACAGGTGTCTCCCCGTGTGCCTGACTTAAACAAACCACCTCACCATCAGAATCCTCCTGGTCAATTTCCTCCCCAGCGCCAGCAACACCCATATCCTCCTCATCCTGGTGTACTTCAACACTGACATCTTCAATCTGACTATCAGGAACTGGACTGCGGGTGCTCCTTCCAGCACTTGCAGGGGGCGTGCAAATGGTGGAAGGCGCATGCTCTTCACGTCCAGTGTTGGGAAGGTCAGGCATCGCTACCGACAAAATTGGAGTCGGACTCTCCTTGTGGATTTGGGATTTCGAAGAACGTTCAGCACACGGCAGTGTTACAATGTAGCGCCTATGCGCTCCATTGTAACCAATGGTGGGAACTTTGTGGTCAGCGGTGAGGTTACTTTCGGTCAACCGCTGATCACAAAGTTCCCACCATTGGTTACAATGGAGCGCATCGGCGCTACATTGTAACACTGCCGTGTGCTGCCTGTCATACAGTACAGGAGCACACAGCCAATCAGGAGGGTGCCACAATGTGGCGTTCCCTTATTGGCTGATGGAACCCTCTTAGACATAAGTCAGAGTGGGTTTCTGGCATTCGGGGAAAGGGGTCCCATGTGAAAACATGGGGCCCCTTTCAGTGCGAGGTCGGGTGTCCGTTTTTTTATTTTGACAAGTACCTGGATTACAAATGGATTACAAGAAGAAGAGCCTTCTACACGGGATTTTGTGAGTATTTTTTTTTCCACAGGTACACCATGGATTCTACATGGAGAAGAGGACCGACCCTCGTGTGAACATAGGTAAGTATGTGTATATGGAGGTGTGTATGTATGCAATAAAGTTTTACTTTCAAGGTGTGTGTCTTATGTTTTTATTGGGGTATTTTTTTAGTAGTAGTACTACAGGTACCAGCGGGCCAGGTTTTCTCCGCATGCTGGTACTTGTGGTTCTCCAAGTACCAGCTTGCGGGGAGGCTTGCTGGGGTTTGTAGTACTGCTACTAAAAACAATATTCATTTTTTTACACAACGGCTATCAGCCTCCCATCCGCAGCCCTTGGATGGGGGGGACAGCCTCGGGCTTCACCCCTGGTCCTTTGGTGGCTGGAGGGGGGGACCCCTTGATTGAAGGGGTCCCCACTCCTCCAGGGTACCCGGCCAGGGGTGACTAGTTGGTTATGTAATGCCAGGGCAGCCGGGAGCTATATAAAAGTGTCCTCCGGCTGTGGCATTATGTATCTGGCTAGTGGAGCCCGGTGCTGGTTTCAGAAATACAGGGGACCCCTACGCTTTTTGTCCCCCGTATTTTTGGAACCAGGACCAGGCGCAGAGCCCGGTGCTGGTTGTTTAAATATGGGGGAACCTCTATCATTTTTCCCCCCATATTTTTGCAACCAGGATCGGCTCAAAGAGCCCGAGGCTGGTTTGGCTTAGGAGGGGGGACCCCACGCATTTTTTTTTAAAGAAAATAACACTTTCCCATCCCCTTCCCACTGATAAACATGCACGGATCTCATGGATCCGTGCATGCCTATCCAAACACGGGATAAAAAAGCAGGTCTGTTTTTTTTTAGCACTTTTTCACGAATTGTATTTCAGCACGGCAGTGTTTGGCTATTGTCGGCAGTGTTTGTGATTTGTACTTTTTAGTAAATTACCGATTTCTACCAAATTGCAGGCGTATTTGACCGATGGTGTATTGATTCGTGATTTTTTCCTAGGACTTCCAAAATATTACGAATGCCCTCATCACTGCCGAGATTTTTGCTTAGTAAATTACCGAAATGACACTTTGAAGAAAAAACGGCATCTCGGTCAAAATCGGGACCTTAGTAAATATACCCCTCAGTTGGGATTTACATTAGCCACTACTAGAAGGATAGTTGCTTGGGACTTTATAATTATCCATTTAACTGTTTGGAGCAGACTCAGAAGTTAAAACAATTATTTATAAGGGTTAGTGTAAGTCAGGGAACTAGTACATTCTAGTGGCAGTGGTGGTTACTGACAGAAAGAGCACCAACAGCGCACAATCTCTTGACCACAATATTATAACTTTAAATGTATGCCATACAGATTGTATTGTAAATACCTGCTTATCTGGTTTCAGAGAGTTGATAATGGCCCTCATTCCGAGTTGTTCGCTCGCAAGCTGCTTTTAGCAGCTTTGCACACGCTTAGCCGCCGCCTACTGGGAGTGAATCTTAGCTTATCAAAATTGCGAACGAAAGATTCGCAATATTGCGAAAAAGACTTCTCTGTGCAGTTTCTGAGTAGCTCGAGACTTACTCTTCCAGTGCGATCAGTTCAGTGCTTGTCGTTCCTGGTTTGACGTCACAAACACACCCAGCGTTCGCCCAGACACTCCTCCGTTTCTCCAGCCACTCCCGCGTTTTTCCCAGAAACGGTAGCGTTTTTTCACACACTCCCATAAAACGGCCAGTTTCCACCCAGAAACACCCACTTCCTGTCAATCACATTACGATCACCAGAACGAAGAAAAAACCTCGTAATGCCGTGAGTAAAATACCAAACTTCATAGCAAATTTACTTGGCGCAGTCGCAGTGCGAACATTGCGCATGCGCAATTAGCGGAAAATCGCTGCGATGCGAAGAAAATTACAGAGCGAACAACTCGGAATGAGCACCAATGTGTGTTCGAAGTGGAATGCATCTGGAATCCCCTATGGACTATGGGCCTAATTCAGACCTGATCGCCCGCTTGGGGTTTTTTGCACTGCTGCGAGCAGAAAGTCACAGCACATAGTGGAGTGTATTTTTGCTTTGCAAGTGTGTGAACACATGTGCAGCCGAGCGGTACAAAAAAGTTATGTGCAGTTTCTGAGTTGCCCAGAACCTACTCAGTCTCCAGGGTTGGACAGGCCCACAGGGGAGCAGGAGAAATTATTAGTGGGCCCCACTGCCTGAGGGCCCACTCCTTCCTTCAGGGATCAGGTTCCAGACTGTGCACTTGTATTATACATGGTAAATATGTTGCATTACACCGCACAAGACAATTGTGTATTTTAAGCCTCTGTGGAGGCTGGATACACCCTCTTTGTAGGCTTGCCACACCCCTAAGTATGGGCCCCTGTCACTGCATTCCCCCGGTGGGCCCTTCATGCCCCATTCTGACACTGTCAGCCGCTGAGATCACTTCAGC
Organism: Pseudophryne corroboree; assembly: GCF_028390025.1. Classification (NCBI taxonomy): domain Eukaryota; kingdom Metazoa; phylum Chordata; class Amphibia; order Anura; family Myobatrachidae; genus Pseudophryne; species Pseudophryne corroboree. Next base: position 1,004,052,386 of record NC_086444.1, on the reverse strand, counting down.
CTGTCTATGACCAAGATTGACGTAAGACACCCGCCCTGCAAACGCTTGGACAAGTCTGCGTTTTTCCAAACACTCCCAGAAAATGGTCAGTTGCCACCCACAAATGCCTTCTTCCTGTCAATCTCCTTGTTATGCGAATGGATTCTTCATAAAACCCATCGCACAGCAACGATCCACTTTGTACCCGTGTGACGCGCGTGCACATTGCGGTGCATGCGCAGTTCTGAACTGATCGCAGCGCAGAAAAAAATCCTAGTGTGCGATCAGGTCTGAATGACCCCCTATGTTACAGGTGTGACTGAACTTTGTCCCATCCTATTACCAGTAATCAACACACTGACACAGAGGGTAGAAAATGAGTGACTTAAAATGCTGTTAATGGTTTATTAAAGAGGTAGAAAAAAAAGTATGAAGTGTAAATAAAGCAAAAACACCAATAAAAAGTAGACACTTATTTCAGTCACAAAAGGGGTTCACAGAGAGGTCCATCTATAACTGCTGCCTGCACCCTACTGATCACTGCAGCAATGCATGCAGTGGTTATATATGGATCTATCTATCACTGTGGGATCCAGGTAACTGCTGTTGCTTTCCTGTGGGCTGGATGGTACAATAAAGTTTTTTTTTATAATGAGACAAGGTGCTTGTGATGTCATGCCATGCATACTGCATCACTGTCAATGGAGTCAGTCACACTGCAAAAAGAAGCAGCCACAGCCAGAAGACTAAGGAGAAGGTGTTTATGGTCAGCAATGAACTCGATGTGGTGGCTGGAGCTGGAGAGACAGAAGGGGTGCTGGCTGGAAAGACAGAAGGATGAATGATTGAAGATACATAAGTAGGGTTGGCTGGTGAGACAGAAGGGGAATTGGCTGGAGAAATAGAAGGGATGCTGGCTCTGTCTATTTCTCCAGCCATCCCCCTTCTGTCTCATCAGACAACCCTACTTATATCTCTTCAGTCTGCTGGAGAGGTAAAAGGGGTGCTGGCTGGAGAAACAGAAAGGGGCTGGCTGGAGAGACAGAAAGGGTGCTGGCTGGAGAGAGAGAATGAAGCTGGCTGGAGAGAAAAAGGGAGTGGTGACTGGAGTGACAGGAGGGGTACTGGCTATATAAATAGAAGGGGTGCTGTGTGGATAGACAGAAGGTATGCAGATAGGAGAAACCAATGAAGGGCCGGCTGGAGAGACAGAAGGGATGATGGGTGCAGAGACAGAAGGGAGGCTGATTTAAAGACCGAAGGAGGCTGGAGAGACAGAAGGGATGCTGACTGGAGACAGAAGGAGGCTGCAAAGAAAGAAGGAGTGGTGGCTGGAGAGACAGAAGGGGTGCTGACTGGAGAGACAGAATGGGTGCTGCCTGGAGAGACATAAATGGGTTGGAGATGTAGAAAGGGTGCTGGCTGGAGAGAAAGAAGGGGTACTGGCTGGAGGGATAGGAGGAGGGCTGATTGGAAAGACAGAAGGAGGCTGGAGAGACCACTACCTGCTATACCTCCTACTTGACACCTTCATAGTCATCATGAAAATTGTGCTTCAGCCGTAGAATTTGGTAGTCCTGTCCAAGCAGCTGCGCAGTCTGCAGAAGCCACTTTGACAATTTTCACAAGTGAGCTCATAACAGATCTGGAGTCCAGAACAACGATAATATGTGGAAGGAGGGAGTGAAGAAATAGTACCTGTGCTTGAGGGGAGAAATGAAGCCCCGTCCCATAACCTTTAAAGGTGCTGGGAGAGCCCTACCGTGCACTGAAAGACCCTCGCTGGACTATACAGTATGTATGTTTCACATCAAGTGACATTTGAAAAAGCACTTGATGTGAAACATACATCCAGTCCAGTGGGTGACTTGCAGTGCTCTCACAGCACCTCCAGAAGTTACGGGATGGGGCTGCATATCTCCCCTCCCGCACAGGTACTACATCTTAACTCCCTTCTTCTACACTCTCTCACGGAGTTTGGGACTCTATACCAACAGTGCAATGTCTAGTATATCAGTGTTGTGAGAGTCTATCGGTTCCTGCAGTAGAAGTGTACATTTTCTATCCTTCAGCAGCCTGGCTCTTGTGCTTAAATCCTCATTCCCCCATTTGATGGCAACACATGTTGGGACAATAATACAAGCAATAGGATGAATCCTGCACCTATATTTGCGCCTTGACCACTCTTTACCAATAGAAATACAGTCATACATTAATGACTGAAGGGTGCTTATACATATTATATACATCTGAGGCCAGATGTAATAGGGTGCGATTTTTTTAGGTGTCTAAAAAATCATACCAAATCACACGTTTGTAATTTGCGATTTTTTACTAAAAATCGCAAATGTAATAGGATGCAAATTTGAAGGTTAAAATGGAATTTGCATGTGATTATTTGTGGTTTTTAGTAAAGGAAACGTGATTTTTAGTAATAAAAACATCCAGATTTTAGTTCATATTTTTATTGCTTAGTCAGAAGCATGCAAAGATCAGTGAGATCCGCGCATGCTTCTATCTGTAAAAGTAAAGAAAGTGCTAAAAATGTAAATAAAAATTACTTTTGTGGGTGACCTCAATTAACCCTGCGGTCTACCACAGACTGCAGGATTCCCACCATAGAGTATAATGGAGAATGCGCTCCTCCATTTTCCAATATGGTCTCTGCTTGACAGACAGGCCAGGAGCGCTCAGCCAATCAAGAGAGCACTATGATGTAGCGCTCTCTGAGTGGCATCCGGGTCTTCTAGTGACAGGAGTCACGGGGGGTCCTGGCATTCAGGGAAAGAAGAGGACTTGAGACAAGGGTTAGGTTAGTATTTTTATTTTTAAGCGATCATTGATGCTACGGAACAAGTGGACGTGAATGGCTACGTTGAATGTAGGTAAGTATGTGTAAGTGTGTGTCTGTATGTGAGTGTGAGTGTGCAAGTGTGTTTTATTAAAGTTTTACTGTTTATTGTAATATTTCTTTTGTTGTGGAACTACAAGTACCAGTGGGCCCTTTAATGCCCCAGTGGTTTTCCAAGGACCAGCATACGGGGGAGGTAGTTCCACAGCAAAAGGCAATATTATTTTTTAAACCTTTCATGGCTATCAGTCCGCCACCCACCACCCAGGGTTGCTGGGGACAGCACCGGACTTCATCACTGGCCTTTGGGTGCCTGGAGGTGGGGCTTTATTTTAAAGGGGCCCCACTCCCCAGGGAACCCCGGACAGGGGTGACTAGTTGGGGAAGTGATGCTTTGGTCTCAGGGACCTATATAAGAGTGTCACCCAGCTGCGGCATCACCTCCCTGGCAAGTGGAGCCCGGTGCTGGTTTCAAAAATATGGGGGACCCCTACTTCTTTTGTTCCCCATATTTTTAGAACCAGGACTGGTCCAAGAGTACGGTGCTGGTTGTTTAAATATGAGGAACCCCCAATCAATTTTTCCCTGTATTTTTGCAACCAGGACCGGCTCAAAGAGCCCGGGGCTGGTTATGCTTTTGGGGGGAACCTGCATGTCATTTTTTTAAAATATTTTAACACTTTCTTTACTTTCACAGACAGAAGCATGCACGGATCTCACTGATCTGTGAATGCTTCTCCAAAAATCGCCTGTTTAAACCTGGTCCATTATTCTGGCGATTTTTGGTAAGGTTTTGTGTGCAAGTGAAAAAATTTCATTCTATTACATTTGCGATTTTCATTGTTTTCAATGGGAAAACATCTGGATGCGATTTTTCACTTGCAATTTTTGGTATATGTTAAAAACTTGTGATTTTTAACAAAATCACAAGTTACTACATTTGCGATTTTTGGAAAATACATTTGCAATTTTTGGAAAATGTGCGCATTTGCGGTAAAAATTGCACGTTTTCCAAAATTGCAATCTATTACATTTAGCCGATGGTGTTTGGTATGAAATGTCTATTTATTGACTGTTGATCGCTTTGAAAATAATTTATCTAGAGCTTCAATTTTTATATCTGGATGCAATTAAACTAATATCAATGGATTACTTTACAAGAGCATAGCGATTTTATTTGTGATAGGTGACAGAATCAGATATGATGATAACACATTGCTGCTCCCCCCACTCTGTCCCTGAGCCAAGCTTGCACCGCCGGCTGTGCTCTGCTGCCGCTGGAAAGGACAGAAGAGTGTCGCCGCTCCCCTCACTCCATCCCTGAGCCAAGCTTGTGCAGCCGGCTGTCCTCTGCTGCCACTGGAAAGGGCAGAGGAGCATCGCCGCTCCTCCCACTCCATTCCTGAGCCAAGCTTGTGCCGCCAGCTGTCCTCTGCTGCTGCTGTACAGGGCTCCGGAGCGTGGCAACAGCTTCCGGGCCCGAGGAGAGTCTCTGTGTTCTGTGGCTGTTGGATCGTGGCCTCCCCCCAGGTGAGTCAAAACACACACGCACACACACCACCACGTGTAAAAAGGGGGACTCTGCTACTGTAATATGTAAAAAAGGGGGACTCTACTGCGATAATGTGTAAAAAAGGGGGACCCTGCCTAATGTGTAAAAAAGGGGGACTCTGCTGATGTAATGTGTAAAAAAGTGGACTTTGCTTTCTTAATGTGTAAAAAGGGGGACTCTGCTACGGTAATGTGTAAAAAAGGGGTACTCTACTGCCATAATGTATAAAAAAGGGGGACTCTGCCTGCCTAATGTGTAAAAAAGGGGGACTCTGCTACCATATCATGTAAAAATGGTGACTCTGCTTCCGTAATGTGTAAAAGGGGACAATACCTGCCATACTGTGTAAAAGGGAGCTCTGCCTAATGTAATGTGTAAAAGGGAGCTCTTTGGCCACGTCCCTTCCCCATGAAGCCACACACCTATATTTTTGGCATGCGCATTGACCCTGTTTTGTATATGGGAGGGCTCCGATGCTGTTTCTTGCACACAGCACTAAAATGTCTAGTTACGGCACTGTACATGTGTTCTTTAATCTATGCTTTGATATCTGGCAGATCTAGTTACCATACCTGTATCATATCTATAAATATATGATTGTACAATTTTGCTGATTAGACATTTATTGTCATAACTGAGACTAATTATCTTATAAATGGCAACAGTACAATCTCCTATATATTTGTCAAGATCTGTGACTCTATGACTCATTTGCTAATGCTGGGCATGGCTAGGAGCTCTGAGTCATAGAGTCACATATCTGGATAGGAGACACTAGGTAAAAAACACACTGACTAATAGTAAGAGCTACACCAAGCAGCAGCTAGTGCCTGGATGACAGCCCCCCCAGGGGTAATGGGGCAATTAGCAGTCACCCCAGGATGATAAACTGTATCACTGAGCTCTGCCACTGCCCAGGTTGCCACCATGCTGCTGCTGCGGAACTTCTGTCAGTCCGGGATCATGGAGGACAAGGAGGAGGGAGTGATCTCACCTGTCGGATGGACACCCGGACACATGCACTGGGCTCCCCGTCAGTTGTCAGGCAGTGTGCCGCTGCTGGAGATGGGAATGGGGGTGATGATGTCCACCCTCCATGTCCACTGCACTGCGATCACCCTGGCGTCTCTCCGCCGCTCACATCCCAGCCTCAGCTGCAGCTGTCGGCTGTCTCCCAGTCGACATGTTAACACTCAGCAGGCGACGTACAGCTCTCAGTAAGCTGAGAGGCTGAGGGGAGTCTGGGAGTTGTAGTTCCCAACACCACTGGCTGCTCCCTGGGGAGCGTGAGTGGCGGCCACCAACTACATCTCCCAGGGAGCACCATGGGGGGACCCGGTGGCCTGCCTCCCCCTGCACAGGGATAGACTGCAGAGGGTGCACATCACTGTGACATCATGGCAGTGCTGTGGGGAGACTACAACTCCAGGCATGCCTTGCGCGACCAGGAAGGCACATGGTGGTTACTGTTTCTGCTGCTGTTGCAGAGTGAGAGTCTGTAGTGTGCAGTGTGTGAGGACATTGATGCTGGTGAGAGGCTAATACCATAAACTGTGGGGAGGGATAAGTCCCCAGCGCGCACACTGTGTATGTGATGTTATATTGGGGAAGGGGCTGTATACTGATAAATATGAGAAATTATCTCCCAACCCGTACACTGTGTATGTGATATTTACCAAACATTGTCTTTACCCCTAAATTATGTACACATAAAATATTATTAACATACTCGGTCATTCATCGTGCTCTGCATCTGCTCTTCACACCGTCGCAAGAGCCTACGCCCCCTTGGTCCACCTTTTCACATAAAATATTTAACCACTAATAACATTATGTTTGAAGGTAATACTCCATATAATAAAAATATTGCACACCCAAAGGATGTGCATGGGGTAAGGGGGCATAACCCCTTACAACGGTATGAAGAGCTCCCATAGGGTGCGATGAATCACCTAGTACTGAACAGTTTTAGTACCAGAGTATACACTACAGCTTGCAACATGATATCTACAATATAAAAACTGCTGAGGAGTTTTTACATCATATATTTCTTTTGATCAAAACTGTGATTCATTATCCTATATTCGGCAGCAGTGATATCTGCAATACAGAAAATGCTAAGGCAATTTGATACAATTGTTTTAACTGTGTGGCATGTGTGTCATTGAGACAATGGGGCCAATTCAGTAAGGTTAGCAAATTCTGCTAATCAGCAGAATTTGCTAACCATTAGCACGCATGCTGGAGGCCGCCCAGCGTTGGGCAAGGCCGCCCAGCATGCTGACCGGCGCTTCCCCCCCTGCTTCAAGCAGAAATTAAGGATGACTCCTGCCGGCGAATCCTTCCGGCGCCATTTTTGTTGTCGCATCGGCTGCGTGTGACATCACGCAGCCGCTGCGTCTGCATCCCCGACACAACCCTGTTCGCGCATACCAGCCCACCGTTTGGGCTGGCTCGACCCCGCAACGCTCTATTTCCACCCAGAAAACGGAGCGTTGCTGCCCCCCTCCCGCCCTGTGACCTCTTCTGCCTGATTGACAGGCAGAGGCATTCATAATTTCTGCTGTGGGTACATGTGCAGTAGGGCCTGCTGCGCATGCGCCCGCTACCCCTCAGCAAAAATTTCGTACGAATCGCTACTTGCGATTGATACTGAATTTGCCCCAATATCAATATTTGACTCACTGTATAAACAAGTTGGAAGAGAGATACATTAATATGTGTTCCTATAATCTCATTCTGTGGTGTATTAGATGGATAAGAGTTTACCTGTCTATAAGACAAGGATCTCCTGATAACACTGACTGAAATAATATGAGGAACTTACCATGTACTATTATATTTTCACCTCTGAAGTCTGTTTTCTTGCATTTTGACTTTTATACTACTGTCATATTAGTTTGTAAGTCCATGTCCCACTGTGGTGCTCTAACACAGTGATAATATGACACAGCACATGTGCAGAAGACCAAACAGTGGCCCTCTTGGCAAAGGATTTGGTGCCTCCTCATACTGTAGGAGCATAATGGAGACTGTGTAGTAGTGCTCTCCAGGCTTCAACAGACATCATAACTGTCAACATTGTGGTATCAACATTATAATTGTTGACATTGTTAATGTCGACCTTATAACTGCACTCCAAATAAAATCAATGCATTGATTTATTAAAACTAAATTAATCCCAAAGTATAAAATATAATAAAAATCTTAGTAAAACATTTTGTAGAAATCATTTATGTTAATAATGTGTGTTTTCAAATTCAACTGCATGGAATCAACTGAATTGTATGGTGATAAAATAAGAAAAAAATATATATTTGAAAAACAAAAGTAAACCATTTGTAACTAATGGACACAATAAAAACATAATTTACATTTTCTTTGTTCTTAAATTGAACAAGCTCATAAACCTATCTCTACAGGAGATAAATTAATTCAATGATAATTGAGCTCACCTCCAGTAGCTTCTGCAAAACAAATATTAGGTTTTGTATCCTGAAGCAAATGGTTTACTGTTTAAAGATGTGTATGGTATGAATTGTCTGCAAATGTGGATAACATCATCACCTAGCTAATCTAAAACAAGATGTTTTTGTATTTGTATAAATATATTAAATTCAGGAGGTAGTTTAAGGATACTCTGCAGCAGGGTTAGGGCAGTGCGAGGTTAGTTTTTTAGTCTATCACATATTTGTTGTTCCCTTGCCTTCTGATGTACAGTACCTATATCTATGATCTAAAATGTTCTACTGTACATTAAGAATTGCCATAGATATTACCACTGGAGGCTAGAACTCAGTGTAACTACAGGTTGAGTATCCCTTTTCCAAAATGCTTGGGACCAGAGGTATTTTGGATATCGGATTTTTCCGTATTTTGGAATAATTGCATACCATAATGAGATATAATGGTGATGGGACCCAAATCTAAGCACAGAATGCATTTATGTTACATATCCACCTTATACACACAGCCTGAAGGTCATTTTAGCCAATATTTTTTATAACTTTGTGCATTAAACAAAGTGTGTCTACATTCACACAATTTATTTATGTTTCATATACACCTTATACACACAGCCTGAAGGTCATTTAATAAAATATTTTTAATAACTTTGTGTGTTAAACAAAGTTTGTGTACATTGAGCCATCAAAAACAAAGGTTTCATTGTCTCACTCTCACTCAAAAAAGTCCGTATTTCGGAATATTCCGTATTTTCGAATATTTGGATATGGAATACTCAACCTGTATATATTACTAGTACTAATTGTATGTACTCTTTTTAGATGGTAATACGTTGGAACTAGTGCTGATATGTTCCACTGTAATGCTGAAGTGAATGGGCGCTATCCTACTTTGGGGGTAATTCCAAGTAGATCGCAGCAGGAATTTTGTTAGCAGTTGGGCAAAACCATGTGCACTGCAGGGGAGGCAGATTTAACATGTGCAGAGAGAGTTAGATTTGGGTGTGGTGTGTTCAATCTGCAATCTAATTTGCAGTGTAAAAATAAAGCAGCCAGTATTTACCCTGCACAGAAATAAAATAACCCACCCAAATCTAACTCTTTCTGCACATGTTATATCTGCCTCCCCTGCAGTGCACATGGTTTTGCCCAACTGCTAACAAAATTCCTGCTGCGATCAACTTGGAATTACCCCCTTTGTCACCATCAAAGTGTACAGGTTCTAGGTAAGAGGTTTGCAACAAATCTCCACCTTCCCCAGTCAAAAACCACTAACTACCACTTTCTCAATTTCTCTGGGGAAATAGAGCACTAATTGCCTTCCTCCCACCATTGAGCTACAGAACAGTTCCCCTGTGACATATAGAAAACGCAATCCCTCCCTTCGGACATAGACCACTCGACCTATTCAATGCCCTGCCGTTTTTTCGACCGGTCAAAAAATCGTCACTGATGAAAACCATGTGTATTAGCGAATTCGCCACTGATAAACGTGTTTTGGTAAATGAACAGAGTTGTTGCCCATTTTTGGTGCAATTTTTGGCAAAAAAAGTGAAACGGCATGGGTGAAAATGGTTTAAAAAATGGCCGAAAATGCTCGCAAGTGAATACCCTGTGTCGAATTAATGCTGGTAAAAAAAAATGGCACTTCATTGAATACCCCCCTAAGTGATGTTGATTGAAAACAAAATTATTTGTACAGTAATTGAGGTTATTTATTTCTACAAAATGAATTTTGGGTGAAATGTATCACACTTATACAACACTTTAGAATGCTTTCATTAATTAAGAACTAATAGCATAAAATTAAAGCATAGAAAAATTTGTATTTTACCTGCTTCAATTACGCTAGATTAGATGCTGTTAGCAGCAGCAAAATAGTTAAATAAATATGGTAGTTTCTCCGGTGGGGGATCATTTTATTTTTGTGGTCACCATTTTCTGAGGAATTCCAGCCCTGGACCAGGGGGTGGTTGCGATTATGTCAGGGGATCCCCACGCTGTGTGTCCCCCTAGTATAGCGTCAGTCCCCAGCTGGTGCAGGTTATTGAAAATAGAGGAAAACCCCACACCAGGCTATCAGACAAGGCTCAGAGTTCCAGAGTGGATTACTGTTTGGGGGAGAGCATAATTTTTTTCTTTATTTAACACTTTATTGTTTTTGTTTTGTTTTTAACACAAAACTAAGCCTGCCCAGATCATACTGATCTGAGCAGTGCTATCATTAACTCCCTCAAATGTGCTGCTGCTTCAGGGAGAAATGTGAACTAGGATGTAGAATGGAATATGACAGGGAGGGATTTATATTCAATCCAAAGCTCAAAAGATCTGACATTTCCAAGATTATGATGTTTTGCCTCAAACTGAGAACCGAACTTGCTGGGAGGTATTTTCTTATTTCAACTTTACAAACTAGAGATGTGAAGGCATGGTTTTCTGGAAACCAACCCCACCCAAACATCAATGATCCAAGGAAATCTGAGCCATGGCTTGGGCTTTCCCATCAGGCTCAGATTCCAAATTGAGGCAAAACGTCATCATCCTGGCATCGGATCTTGCAAGTTTTGGGTTTGATATACTGTAAGACCGTTCTGCTGTGATTTGGGCACCCTTTCACACAGTACCACTAGAAAGAGAGCACATCCACTAGACTGTCAGGGCAGAAATTTATAAATAATGAATAAATATAATAACAATCCTTTATTGGTAAACATAATAACAGTACTTTACTGGTACAAAGCCTAAAGCTTTTAGGCAGCATTAATCATTATTGGTGCACATGAACAGTCACATTGGTACTCACTGCTGCTGAGAGAGATTTAAAGCAAGGAGTCACTGATTGACATGTCCCTAGTTAACTACTGGCCAAGCAAGATGGATGTAGGCAGTTATCAAAACAGTATTTTTTTTAAACAATTTTATAGTGCAGGTTAGGAACATCTATAATATTGCATTTTTTGTCAAACTGGTGCTGTAACTTAACTGCAACACTGTTTTTTTTTTGGCACTGCCAGGTCCTCCTAATACAGGGGCAGTATTAACCCTTAGTGCACATTGCACACTGGTGTTCATGTACCCCTATGTGTTCACATAAATATAAGCACTGTGACTCCGCAGTGTGATTTGTCTTTGCAAAAAAAAGTGGCGGAAAAAAGTGTGTGTGTGTATGTGTGTGTGTGTGTGTGTGTGGGGGGGGGGGGTTACATCTTGTGTGTGCCACAGCACACACAAGTTGTAAAAAAAGTTGTAAAAAAAACAACACGTACCCCACTGTGTTCACATAAATATAAGCACTGTGAATATGTGTAGTGTGAGTATTCAGTTATGAAAAAAAGTGAAAAAATAACTATTTGTGTGTTCATTGATATAGATCACAACCAGTCGAACAAAGAACAGGAGCAGCAACAAATACTATTACTGCTACTGCTGCCACCAGTCATGACAATATTAGTACTTCAACTTCATATACTAAAGCCAATGTTCAAGAGCATAGGGGGCTCATGTCAGGGCATCTGAAATAAAAAATTCCATTGGCAAAATAAAACACCTCTAATAAAGGGAAAGTTTATTGCAGAAAAACAGAAAAGTGCCCCATGCCATCCATCACATGCAGTGGCAAGAAAAAGTTCAGGCATTTAATTTATTTCTGAGAGGTAGTTCTGCAACTGTCAGTGAGGTATTTTTTTCTGCAAGACCTGCTCATTTAGAGATGTTTAAAAAAATTAGTACTGGAAAATCAGTGCTGAAAAAAATACTAATTCAGTAGAATAAACTGTGTGTTCAAAAATGTCACAAATCCCTGAGCAGAGAAGCCTCCTTTGTCTCCTTCTACTATTTCTGCACCATCTGCAAATGTGTGGATGAGCAGTACAAGTACTGTAAAGATTTTCATAGTAGATGACATAATAGAAATTAAGGATGCTAGTGTGGATGTGGTACAGGATGATGGGGATATATGTGTACTATCTGACGCTAATGAGGAGGATGAGGATGTTGATGATGTTGTATGTGTAAGTCAGCCACCAGTGGAAACAGATCTTGCCTGTGATAAAAAGAAAGCCATGTGATGCCTGAACATAAAACCAAAAAAGTCAACTGTTGGGTGTGGGATTATTATTACCCAAATCCTGACAATGTTTGTGAAGGCATCTGCTCCATTTATGAGGACAAAATTACTAGAGGTAGGGACATTAAACATCTAAGCACCTCCTCCATGCTATGCCGTTTGCAGCAAGTTCATGTCATTTATTTTACAAAATAATAATAATAATAATAATAATAATAATTTTATTTATATATTGCTCTTTCTCCAACAAGACTCAAAGCACTTTACAGACATCAAAAGCACTGCACATAATACAGAAGATTTAAGTAACACAGCAATTGACAAACCACACAGACATAAAAAGAAAACCTTGAGCAAACAGTAAGCATTATGCAGGATTGGTGTAGGCATTTTGGGCAACAACTTCCAATGGTTATGTATACCACCCTCACAGGTACCAGGTGAAGCAATCATCTTGGGCGTGCTGTGTAGGATAACCCTCGGTGGAATAGTCTACCCCTAGAAGAGATGACACAAAATGGGGTGATTTCAGCATCTTAATGCTAAGATAAGGGTCCCAACGAAACAGTGAGTTTGATGTATTTTTCAACCCATCCACAAGCGTACCAGATGAGGCAGCCATGATGGGCGCACTGCGAAGTTTACACTGTGGGAGGTGAACCATACAAGGGCCCAACGCATACATGGGAAAACTGACACCCGTGCAGTAGTAGTAGTAGTAGTAGTAGTAGTAGTAGTATGATATACCTTATTTGTAAAGATCCACATGAAGAACATCCTGCCTGCGGAAGAACCATAAGAGGCCATCATCTGGGGTGCACTGCGTAGGTCACACTGGCAGGGTGTGCAAACAGTGGAGGTACACATTACAGGAATAGCACACAGTGGGGTGGAAGAGAAAAATATTTGCAGGTAACCAATGGAAGGGGAAAATAAGGATAACATTATTTTATTAAAACTATAAATGTCCTGGTCTCATGGGAGCAGAACGGGTGGGTATGAGAATGTGGGGAGTACACTGAAGTCCTATGGAATTGTCACTGGTGAGACTGCTCATGGTGGTCTCCCCCATACAATAGCTCCCTGCTTATGTTAAGTGTTAGACTTGGGGGCAGACCTGATGTTTTCAGCAGGAGGGGTGGTAAGCCTGTTCCTGGAGTTCTCATTGCAGAGGTGTGGAGAGGCCACATAATGACTCTGAGCTTTGAGATTGTAAGGCAGTGCTTCTGTAGTAATGTTGATTTGTTGTTTGTTTGCCTTCTGTTTTCCTTCGGTTTAACGCAGGTATAGTATAACGCTATTATTGATTTTAAGCTGCCACTTTATAACTAGCCACTTCATAAACTAGGCAATGTAGCATCCTAAAGGACAGTCATCTTAACCTATACTGAATAAATAAGACTACTGCAACATGTGTTCATCTTGATTACAACCCCACCCCACACAGCAACCCTCCTCCTGCAGCAAAGAGGTGTTAATCAAATCTAACAAATGTAAGGTCAGTAAACCACACTCAATCACTATAAGTTCTTAACATAGTACAGATATAAATCCGCTTATAACAGCTTTCTAAAGTATTATCTATGCAATGTAATCCCTGCTATGATTTAAAAAAACAGATCACTTAAATCCCATGAAAGTACTAGTTGATACAATTACCTAGTAATACTTCACTAACAATAGTTGAAATTGGCTGACATTGTGATCTGAATAAGGTTTACCTACTGTATAAATACTTTATTAATAATAGTTGAGATTGGCTGCAATTGCGATCGGAATAGGTTTACCTGTTAATGAGAAGGAGAGAAGGAGTCAATTCCAAATCAATATCAGTTGAAGATGTAACCAATGACATTCAGGTATAATGCTATTGAGTTTAAGCTGCCACTTTATAACTAGACACTTCATATACTAGGCACTTTAGCATCCAAAAGGACCCTCATCATTAACCTCCTCATTTGTGATCAGATGTAGTCCTTCCAAAAAACTGTTTTTTGGGTCCCCAAATAAACCAAGCACTTCAGCTATGAAAGTAGCAGTCCCTGTCACTAAAGTGCTTGGTTTGTTAAACTGTGCATGTCCTATTTATTATTCAACATAAGGGTGGGTGGGAGAGCCCAAGGACAATTTCATCTTGCACCACTTTCTTGACTGGCACTGTTGTGTGACAATGTTCATATATGTGTTTTTTTTTTTTAAAGATATATCTATTAGGCTTTTATGAAAGACAACTGAATCCGTAACAGTACATGTCAGAAAAATTCACAAGCTTCATATCAAAATAAAATATATAACAAAACAGTCACAAGGCCATTAAAATTATTGATGAACCTTGAGCTATCTGACTCTGTATTAATCACTGAATAAAGATAGATAAGGAAAATAGAAGGGAAAGATAAAAGATAGACAAGCGGAGCACACATAGGGGAGGTAAGGGAAGGGAGAGAATGGGATGTCAGCGACTCTAAAATAATGGAATAATGGAGGCCAGCCTTTGAGATATCTCAAAATATCACCTTAATTAAAAATACAAAATAGGCATTAAAGATACTAAATAATATCAATAATCTTGTAAATACAGGTTATATGTCACCACTTTACAGTCTATCATTTTTAAAACATGAGCTTTTGTAGGAGGTTCTAGAGATTCAATGAAATGATTCCATTTTAAACAGAACTTACAGAGTTCAAATGAGGAGGATAGTGTCAACAGCGTTCTCCAATCATAATACATTAGTTGTAAAAGTTTTTGTTTAACCTCAGTAATAGAAGGAACAGAACATTGAACCCATCGAATCAATAAACATTTTCTACCAAGTGTGAGTATAATACTAAGCAAGGGACAAATCCTCTGTTTTAGGTTCCAATTCTTAACATTTAAAAACAAGCATGCTAGTGGATCTGGTTGGACATTCATGGAAAACAACTGGTTAATAAACGCTATAAGTTTATTCCAAAAGAATTTAACTTTCCTGCACTTCCACATACAATGTAGAAAGGATGCTGAAGAAAATCTGCATTTAATACAATTCCCTGTTTCACTAGGTATCATATGTTTACGTTGTAGCGGGGTAATATACACCCTGTGAATCATTCTCAAATGCACCTCTTGTAGATATAATGAACCCAGGTACTTAAGGGATCGTAGGCAAGGGTCAATAAGTTCAGCGACATCTGTCAAGGTAGGAATATCGCTTTTCCATTTTAATAACAAATTGTCCCATTGAACAGTGGGAGAGCAGATCATTATAACAGCATACAAGGACTGCACTTTATAGGGGCGTAAACAAACAGACTTAAGCACAGTATCAATAATATTAGGAAGTGTTTTTAAGCCACTAGGCATGGTTGAATGAGAAGGGGAGCTGAAAAAATATACAAAGTGACGCACCTGGAAGTACATGAACATGTGATGTTTAGGGAGGTCAAATTTTTGGCACAATTCTGAAAACGAATAGATAGAGCCACCAGGATCAAAAACCTTGCTAAACGAGTCGAGACCCTTAGATTTCCACAGTAAAAAAGCAGTGTTTTGTAATGAGGGCAAAAAAGCTGGGTTGCCCCAAAAGGAAACAAACTGGGAAAAATAAGGATTTCTATGACACTTTTTGTTAATAGTGGTCCAAGCTAGAAAGGTGTCCTTAAATAAAATGTGGTCCTTAATCTTTGGAGGTATTTGAGAGGGATGTAAATGAACTAAGGCAGCAGGCGAGTATGGGGAAAAAAATAGCTTGTTCTAACTCTAAGTCAGTATAAAGTGAGGTATCATGGAACCAATCAAGTATGCAGCGGAAATGTACTGCCAGGGAGTAGGCCTTTAAGTCAGGGAAACCAAAACCTCCATCTTTTTTAGCAGATTTCAGCTTCAGTTTAGCAATCCTTGGACGTTTACCATGCCATATAAATTTTGAAAACAGAGCTTCAAGTTTAAGAATATCAGAATGTGTAAGGGAAATCGGTAGCATCTGTATATAATAAAATAATTTGGGAAAAGAACACTTTTAATAACTTCTATTCTACGAAGTAGAGATAGTGGAAGGTCCTTCCACACTTCCAATTTCAAAGCTATATTGACTATGGCCTGAGAAAAATTAATGGATATTTTAAAAGGAGGAATATCAGGGCGTAAAAAGGTAGTCGGCGAGGTTTTACCTAACAATAAAATTTCCGATTTCGTAATATTAATCTTATAACCTGCAATTTTCCCAAAGGAAGAAATTAAATGAATTAAAGCTGGTAATGATTGTTCTGGGTTAGTTAAAAATAAAAGCGTGTCATCAGCGAATAAAGCTATTTTTAATGTTTCCGACCCTATTGTTATCACCTGAATAAGATTAGATTCACGAACGGCCACAGCTAGCGGTTCGATCGATAAGTCAAAAAGGAGAGGGGAAAGGGGGCACCCTTGTCTCGTTCCCCGTTGTAATAAGAAAGGAGGGGACATTACTCCATTGCAAGATACATTAGACGAAGGGGAGGAATACAGGGTTTTTATAATAGAAACAAAAGACTCTGGGAAACTGAATTTTTTCAACGTATGGTACAGGTGGGGCCACAATAAAAGGTCGAAGGCCTTTTCTGCATCTAAGGTAAGAATCAAACTATGAGGTGGGACTGGGGATAAATGAATATTTTCATGGTGTATGACTGATAGAACTCTACGAAGATTCACCACTGAGTGCCTACCTGAAATAAAGCCAGTTTGATCTTTGTGGATCAGGACAGGAAGAATATTTTTAAGTCTTTGCGCTAAAATAGATGTAAAAATTTTGAAATCAACATTAAGCAGTGATATCGGTCTATATGAGCCCGGTAGGGAAAGGTCCCTAACCTCTTTTGGTATGATTATGTAAATTATTATCTTAAAACATAAAGCTATACACTATTACCGTGGAGCCGCTATGGCCGCTAGACTTATTACACACACTACAGACTAAGTACGCTAAGCCGTGGGCGCGACGCACGAGCGCACTGGATGTGCTTATACTCTAAACCTTAGTAGTCAAATATTGTAATGATGTGACGCCTAAAAACCTTAACAATGTATATGCTGTTAGAGCGATTAAGACGCTAAGAAAGCCCTTTGCAGGAAAGTGAAAACACAACACCGGGTTTTGGTAAACCACAGGGCTCTAACACTGCAGTGGATTATTCAGAGAAAAAGGGGAAAACAGATACAAGTTATACACTACAAGCTAACAAGGAAATCTAACAGAAAAACAGAGAATAATGATGGCTACAGAGAATATACATACGTGTGCGTTCGCAAGCGCAACCTGGATCCAGTCCTCAGCTATTCAGGTAGAAAGCCTTCAGAGTCTTTGATAGTGACCTGGCCTGCTGCTCGCTCTTTATTCAGTAGCTCAAGACATAATACAATAGACACTGTGTGCTCTTCTTCCATTGGTTAGGGGGTGGGACATGTCCTGCACCGGGGACCATTGGTTAGTTCAAGAAGTGGGCGATGGCTAGGACTTGGGATGTGGAGTTCCCGCCCCCTAATCAGTTTAAACCCATCACATTAAACATAAATCTGGTATTATTAATATCTTAATGAGGTAAATTTTAACAATGTTCTTATTCCCACCAGATTAATGTTCACGTGACTCTGAACAATATGAACCCACACATGATATTACGATCTATCTTAATCTTCAAGATATTCATATATCCACATATTCATATATATATATATATATATATATATATATACACACACACACACACACTCCTGCTATTACAATTTGTTAGGAATTATATATTTATTCACACACACACACATATATATATATATATATATATATATGAATACCTCTATCTCCATGGATTTTGGAGTAGGAATGGTAGTATTCTGAATTCCTATCTGTCTGGTTTTGTTGTGGTTAGCTATTGTTTCTGATCTTCCAAACATACTCTGCTCCTGGGCATTGTTCACCCTTGTTTGTCCCTTTCTTTCAGTTGAGACAATGACACCTCAGCACTCATTATTCTGGAGAAAAACCTGGCCCCATTCATAAACAAAGGTGTATGCCCTCTTCATAGAATCTCAAAGCTTAGTGTAAATAAGGCCATTGTATCTCAGTCTGTGGGAAATTTTTGTGTTGGCTGGGTTCTATTCTCGTCCCCTCCCCATTCGTAATATTTTTAAATACAATTTATATCTATATTCTACTTCTGCACATAACTATACGCAGGAACATGCGATTCTTTCCTAACTAACACCGGAATGTTACCCTTAAAATACCCTACAGCTGGATACTAGACATCACCTACCAACCTTTATCTGACCCTTCCTATCATGCAAAGATGAATCTCTCTGTCCAGGAACTGTTTAAGCTAACATTACTCGCTGACATGGTCTAGGGGAACAATATCTACAAAATGCACTATTTGGGTTAAATATGCTACGTTCGATTCGCACACGCTCACAAACTCCGCCGTAAATACACATATCATGCGCACGATCGCCGGAGCGATCTTACGCAACTTGCGGGTATGTGTACGCACGGGGGACCAGGTGCACGAGCAGCGTGCATGTGCATGAGGGGTTAGTACAAGGGATATGCATCATGATATTTTTCGACTTTGACAGTCCACCCTTTGGCAGTCAACAATAACTGCCACTATCTAAACAATTAAGCAGAAAAATATACAATACAATGAAATACCTATAAATGATTGGGAAGAGGGAGGAGAGGAGAAGGTGGGAAATGTATGGCCTAGTGGGATAGCAAAAGCATGTATGTATGAACTTAATGTCTGGGGGAGTCATGTATCATCGTGCCGTACATGTTCTAGATAAGTTTCGAGGTATTGCGAAGTATACATTAAATCGTTCTTATCCCGTATTAAGGGTCTGTAAGTAGGCCAACAAACACTACCGAGCTCTTTTCGGCTTCTTGTTCCAACAAATGGGGTGCACATTAGTTGATGATACATGGAGGGGGGAAAAACATGTGAGTGCTAATATATGTACCTATATCACCTGTCGACTATGTGTGTCACTACCTGAAGATTGTAGAGATGAAGATAAGAAACATATGTTACAAATACATTCATATGATAATGTGTGTGATTGTCCTTGGGTGTCTGTTGAAGTCTTGTCCGGATAGGTGTATCCTTGCTGTGGTTGATAAGCAAAGTCTTTCAAGTGTCCATTCGAAGTCTTTTAAAGTCTCTAAAGTGTCTCGCAAAGTCTGTGGAAATGTCCATCAAAGGTCTGTAGAAATGTTCATCAAAGGTCTGTAGAAATGTTAATCAAAATCTTCTTCCGAGTGGATGTCTTTTTACCTTGGAGTAAAACAAAGGAGAAACGGGTGAAAGAAACGGACCGTGGAATCACGTCTTATCACAACATTGTCTCAATTGATGGATCATAAATTAAACCAGTTGTTGTAACAATGCCCTCGCTCCTCAAACTCATCACTTTGGTACTGAGCTTGCACTGCATTAAATTCCGAACACATCTAAATATCAAATCAATCATTATGACAACTCCCAGGATACAAAGGAGAAATTTTCCTACATTCACGATAACATTTTGAGCCCATTCTCCTAAACCTGAGAACCAATTGCGTGGGTTCAACCATGAAACCCAGCCAGTCAGTTCATTACTCACAGCAGTAAGGGTAAGGTTGTGTCTCCTTCAGAACTCCCACTTCAATTGCAAGATATCGTCCATCTTTTGGTCTATGACCTCGGTTGGGTCATCGGTGCTGTTTGTGATATATGTACAGCACTTCACACCATACTGAGTTGCTAGGGTGACACAATACCCGCCTGTCACCGCTGTGATGTAATTGAGAACCATCCTGTGCTGGATCAGTTCCGTTTTGTAAGCTTGCAATTCCCTCCCAGTATACCTGAAGGTGTCATAATACATCTCGGTGATATTGTCTATCAGGTTCGCTAGCGCAGTAATATACCTATAAATTATAATTCCTCTGGCGGTATGGGTGATATCTAACGCGAGTAGGAACTGAATCCCGGTGGATTCGTGGATCAAATCAGAGGCTGCGTGCTCTGTCCTATCTATAAGGTGTCTCTTAACAATGTGTTCGTAGTGAGTGTGAGTGTAAGGAGTTTGAGCATTGCGGTGAGCGTCTTTCATCTTATTATGGGTAATGGTCATTACTTCTGGCAACACTCTTCCAATGTAACACAATCCCTGAGTTTGGGGCAAGCCACTTATGAAATATGCATCATCGGGGAGGACATATGGGACAGAATATGACATCACCATATTGCAAACCTTCCAGGTGAAAAATCCTATCCCTAACTCTCTCATCTGTTCAGTACACGTATCAGGCTTTATGATATGCACACAGTATCCTGGTGATACTTCTCCAACCCGCATGGTCCTACTTCCTAGAGTATACCTATACTGAAAATATCTCCCACCGTCGGCTATTTGGCGTATAAGTTCTGGGTCTACGGGCATTCTATCGGCTCTGTGTGAAAATGCCATGGTTTGGTTATTCCATGTCACTTCCCAATTTCCCGGCTTTCGGGGATTGGAAATGTTAAAACATACTAAGGACCTATCCACATGATATTGGTGGAGTTTCAAACTAGGAGGCCTAGAAATATTAAATTTCTTGTCCACCGGTCTCCCACCCCTTAATTCAAGTACCTCATCTATTGTTAAAGGGTATGGTACTAGTCCTGACTTGCTCTGACCTTGAGGTACTTGTGAGCACACCCAGCATTCCGTTTGGTTTAAAACCTCACCCACTAATGAGTGATAGTCACTCAATGGATGACGGTCCATGTTGATATTAAGGCTGGACTGACATCTCTGGATGCACCCGTCCTCAACTATGTTTTCACAATTCCTACAGATACAATTCTCCTCAGCTAACAATCCTTCACAATGTCTCCTAGTGTCATGACTACCAGATCGTTTTCTGATACTCGCCTTTGCTCGGTGACTGTGTTGCTCTTGGAATTCTACTAATCTGTCCTTGTCATCAGA
The DNA here is from genome assembly GCF_028390025.1 of Pseudophryne corroboree. NCBI lineage: Eukaryota > Metazoa > Chordata > Amphibia > Anura > Myobatrachidae > Pseudophryne > Pseudophryne corroboree. Next base: position 1,004,031,500 of record NC_086444.1, on the reverse strand, counting down.
ACCCATTCCAGATCCCTTCTCGACCTCTCTGGTACTCTCACCGAAATAGACTGTTCTGGTCAACAACAGGGTCAACAGGAAAAACCGGAACGCAGTCTCTTGGGGTAAGTCCATCTTGCAGGAGGAGAAAGAAAGAGTGGTAATAGGAGGTAAAGAGAATAATAGAAGGGAAAGAAAACTGGCACGACAACCGCCTCTGGTCTTGTTGTTTTCCTTGCTCAGATGTCGTCTCAACAGTGCTGCCTCTCAGTCTTCCCGAAACGGACACTCCAGTGATACGATATTCTTTCCAAATCAGCGACTTTTCTGTAGGGAGCATAAATCTTGAATTACCATTTGTTTAACTGTTGTGTGACATACCATCCGTAGAACATGGAAAAACAAAAAGAGCGAGAGAGAGAATAATAGGAAAGAGACAAATTGTCAGATTTCCGTTCACCATCAGGCTGTCACACCAACATGTCTTTCGGTATCTCTGCACAGTCTCCCCCACCAGTATTTCCACTCTCCACCCTCTATGCATGGCCAGGCACAATGATGCTGGTAAGATATACTGGGGTTGGGCAGACCTCTGAAAAGAACAAATAGACATGTGATGTTTGAGCTGTAGTTCTGCTGGTGAACGTCAGAGATGAAGAGGAAACATTTAAAGATAAATCACAGAGTTTACCTGGCCGCCCCTGTATCTACAACATATGATCTACCACCTATACTTCACTGGCTGCAGACTACAGGTGCGGCCCAAAATTTTTCCTATATGATCCCTGATTCCAATTACGTGTGTCATAACTTTGCTCGTGTTCTTGTCTAGGAGGTCTGACTTTATGTGTGCTGTTACAGTTGTTGGCATAATGCCCTTCCCTTTTACACAGATAACAAACTGTTGGCTTCCTCCATGTGCCAGGGGTCTGGGGTTTTTGTCGAGTTGATGCCTCTTCCAGTGCTTGGATGCTCATCACCATCAACCAGTTGGGAAATATATTCCTAATTACAGATTGATTTGTCGTACATTCTCCTGAGTGTATACCTCAGTGAGAGGTACCTCTGTGTCTAATTTACAATCAGTTATGAATTTTGCAGGGTCAATATTGGAGGGTAGACATACTCGTAGCACTGTTCGCCAATCTTTGTTTGTGGGTTCGGTGGCTTTACCTAATTCTTTAATAAACTTCTGGCATGCAACTAGATCTTTCCTGGGATCGGGAAATTCTGACATAATTGTCCTCAATTCTGCCCGGGACCAGGGACAATGCATAGCAATGTCCTTGACGGGAGTGACTCCCTTAGCATCAGTCCTCCCATTGGGGACTGTGATCACCCTGACAGGATTTAGTTCAATTACACCATTTTGTGTTGACTCTACAATGTGAGGTGCAATTGTCTGTGCATAATGTACAATACCGTACTTACCTGTGGACACGACCTCACCTGTCCCTCCATTAGGGGGCTTTACTACTGCTCTTACCGATTGGGCCGTGCCCACCTGGGTGTCCTGTATGGTGGCTGCTAGAGAAAGTGCCGACATCGTGCTGGGCACACTTTCTTGCTTGTAATCCTGGGGGAAGTTTAAAATAGGGTGCAACTTGCACGGGTTAGAATTTATACATTTATCAGTTTTACTCTTATCGTCATTAATACATTTATTACGTTTACTCTTATTGTCATTAATACATTTATTAAGTGCACTATTATCGTCATATACCAGTATGCCATTCTCTGTAGCCATCATCTCTCCTGTAGTGTATGGTGGTTGTGCAGTTGCTATCAGTTTCCTGCAGGGGTTAGAACCAGCTGTGTAAGCTAGTTCCCTCTGCATATCACTTTCTTGTTGCCATAAATGTAAACAGTTTGTGTGTCTGATCCTCTGTTTTTGGGATTTTTTCGGACAGATCCTAAGCCTTAGATTATGCAATACCTCTGAGTCAAAACTACCTATCCCAGGAAATGGTGCTTTATCGCCCACAGTCATTCGTGTCCATTCATCACAAAAGTTCTCAGTGTGGGGACTATACTTCCCCCACATTACTAACCGAGCTGACCCCCGGGGTCTGAACTCTGCAGTCTGAACCCTGACTGCTGAACGTCCCTGTGTTGTGCACTTGGCTTCCATTGTGGACCTTTTTAACACAGAAAAACTTCCTAAAATGCACCAACCACAGTAGTCTACGGTGGAAATCCTTAAAGCTCTTCCACTGAACTTCTTCTGCTCCGAGTATCCCCGATCCGCCTTCTTTAGCAGACATGTGTAGCCGTTGCAGGCCCTACCTATAGAGATTTTCCTGGGAGACCAACGAAAATTCCCTAAACCTTTACTTTACACAAATCACACTTGCATGTGCTTCCTACAACGCGTATGATAACAAGATTTACGCACAAATATGCAAAACCTCGTATCACGTTGTGTCACGTGTTGCCCATACAACCGTGCGGTCCAATCGTACCGCTTATAGACACTTGCTATCTATAAGTGGTAGGATCACTGGAGTCTCCCTACTGTGCTCCAAAACAGCCGGAGCGTAATACCACAAAAACTCTATCACACTCCGTCGCACGTGTACACCTGGACTGTTCTCACCACGTTTTCACCTAGACCGTGCTTCACCAAGCTTCACCAAGATCACCAAGACCACCAAGACCACCAAGCAGGGTTCAATATATTCACACCCTATTCAGCCCACACTAACATTCTATAGTTTTCTGATCAGAAAAAATCCTTTCCTGTTAACTCATAGCTTTCCCCAGAGGTAATACAGAAAAAAAGTTTTTTAAACTACATTTTGGACACTGATCAATTTGTGCTATTATCGCGTGGCTACCGTCTCGCCTAAACTGAAACAATGCTATTGTGTGATTTGTATTTAGTGGGCGTATCTGTACGCACGTTGCGTAAAATACGCCACGTGTGTAGGCCTTTGCGTTGCGTACGCAGTCTCGCACGCTGTCCGAGACACGTGTACAAAGGCCGGATACGTCCGCAGTAATACAAATACCACACTGCTATAAATGTAAATGATATTTAACTATAATCGCTTACTAACACCACACAGTATCTCCTGTATAAACCTTTATAACTAGGCCAGGCTGCGTGTGTGTTTTACATGTACTCCCCTAAATATTACTCTATACTTTTAACTAAATAGCAACAAATTTCTCAGCACGGGTCAAAATGCATCTAATAATCAATGCTAATGGCAACAAGCGAATAGATATGCAGGATACGCAAATAAATACAGGTGTGTGCGTGTGTTACGTGTTTTGCGTGCGCAGTTGGCACCAAACAGAAATTTAACAGATTTGAAGAAAAAAAAACAATAGCTTTACGTTCTTACCTTTCGGATCCCACCAGCATCCCTACAAACCATGCGGAGCAGATGCTTATCTAATCAGCATCAATGTATCCCCAACCACAAAAAGGGTAACAGGGGATACTACCTTCCCGCCCTTTGCTGATAGATAAAAGTCTGCCTTGTCCTGCTAGGCTGCGGATATGAGGAGAACAGGACGATGCCCCCAATTGATAATGTCAATTATTATCTTAAAACATAAAGCTATACACTATTACCGTGGAGCCGCTATGGCCGCTAGACTTATTACACACACTACGGACTAAGTACGCTATTTGCGCACTGAGTAACATATGGGTACGCACTTAGCGTAGCAGACGCTAAGCCGTGGGCACGACGCACGAGCGGCACGTACGCTCACAGAATGATATACAGTAAACCTTGTTAACAAAACAATGTATGGATGTGTTTATACTCTAAACCTTAGTAGTCAAATATTGTAACGATGTGACGCCTAAAAACCTTAACAATGTATATGCTGTTAGAGCGATTGAGACGCTAAGAAAGCCCTTTGCAGGAAAGTGAAAACACAACACCGGGTTTTGGTAAACCACAGGGCTCTAACACCGCAGTGGATTATTCAGAGAAAAAGGGGAAAACAGATACAAGTTATACACTACAAGCCAACAAGGAAATTTAACAGAATAACAGAGAATAATGATGGCTACAGAGAATATACATACGTGTGCGTTCGCAAGCGCAAGCTGGATCCAGTCCTCAGCTATTCAGGTAGAAAGCATTCAGAGTCTTTGATAGTGACCTGGCCTGCTGATCGCTCTTTATTCAGTAGCTCAAGACATAATACAATAGACACTGTGTGCTCTTCTTCCATTGGTTAGGGGGTGGGACATGTCCTGCACCGGGGACCATTGGTTAGTTCAAGAAGTGGGCGATTGCTAGGACTTGGGATGTGGAGTTCCCGCCCCCTAATCAGTTTAAACCCATCACATTAAACATAAATCTGGTATTATTAATATCTTAATGAGGTAAATTTTAACAATGTTCTTATTCCCACCAGATTAATGTTCACGTGACTCTGAACAATATGAACCCACACATGATATTACTATCTATCTCAATCTTCAAGATATTAATATATCCACATATTCATATATATATATATATATATACACACACACTCCTGCTATTACAATTTGTTAGGAATTATATATTTATTCACATATATATATATATAAATGAATACCTCTATCTCCATGGATTTTGGACTAGGAATGTTAGTATTCTGAATTCCTATCTGTCTGGTTTTGTTGTGGTTAGCTATTGTTTCTGATCTTCCAAACATACTCTGCTCCTGGGCATTGTTCACCCTTGTTTGTCCCTTTCTTTCAGTTGAGACAATGACACCTCAGCACTCATTATTCTGGAGAAAAACCTGGCTCCATTCATAAACAAAGGTGTATGCCCTCTTCATATAATCTCAAAGCTTAGTGTAAATAAGGCCATTGTATCTCAGTCTGTGGGAAATTTATGTGTTGGCTGGGTTCTATTCTCGTCCCCTCCCCATTTGTAATATTTTTAAATACAATTTATATCTATATTCTACTTCTGCACATAACTATACGCAGGAACATGCGATTCTTTCCTAACTAACACCGGAATGTTACCCTTAAAATACCCTACAGCTGGATACTAGACATCACCTACCAACCTTTATCTGACCCTTCCTATCATGCAAAGAGGAATCTCTCTGTCCAGGAACTGTTTAAACTAACATTACTCGCTGACATGGTCTAGGGGAACAATATCTACAAAATGCACTATTTGGGTTAAATATGCTACGTTCGATTCGCACGCTACACGCTCACAAACTCCGCCGTAAATACACATATCATGCGCACGATCGCCGGAGCGATCTTACGCAACTTGCGGGTATGTGTACGCACGGGGGACCAGGTGCACGAGCAGCGTGCATGTGCATGAGGGGTTAGTACAAGGGATATGCATCATGATATTTTTCGACTTTGACAGTCCACCCTTTGGCAGTCAACAATAACTGCCACTATCTAAACAATTAAGCAGAAAAATATACAATACAATGAAATACCTATAAATGATTGGGAAGAGGGAGGAGAGTAGAAGGTGGAAATGTATGGCCTAGTGGGATAGCAAAAGCATGTATGTATGAACTTAATGTCTGGGGGCGTCATGTATCATCGTGCCGTACATGTTCTAGATAAGTTTCGAGGTATTGCGAAGTATACATTAAATCCTTCTTATCCCGTATTAAGGGTCTGTAAGTAGGCCAACAAACACTACCGAGCTCTTTTCGGCTTCTTGTTCCAACAAATGGGGTGCACATTAGTTGATGATTCATGGAGGGGGGAAAAACATGTGAGTGCTAATATATGTACCTATATCACCTGTCGACTATGTGTGTCACTACCTGAAGATTGTAGAGATGAAGATAAGAAACATATGTTACAAATACATTCATATGATAATGTGTGTGATTGTCCTTGGGTGTCTGTTGAAGTCTTGTCCGGATAGGTGTATCCTTGCTGTGGTTGATAAGCAAAGTCTTTCAAGTGTCCATTCGAAGTCTTTTAAAGTCTCTAAAGTGTCTCGCAAAGTCTGTGGAAATGTCCATCAAAGGTCTGTAGAAATGTTCATCAAAGGTCTGTAGAAATGTTAATCAAAATCTTCTTCCGAGTGGATGTCTTTTTACCTTGGAGTAAAACAAAGGAGAAACGGGTGAAAGAAACGGACCGTGGAATCACGTCTTATCACAACATTGTCTCAATTGATGGATCATAAATTAAACCAGTTGTTGTAACAATGCCCTCGCTCCTCAAACTCATCACTTTGGTACTGAGCTTGCACTGCATTAAATTCCGAACACATCTAAATATCAAACCAATCATTATGACAACTCCCAGGATACAATAGAGAAATTTTCCTACATTCACGATAACATTTTGAGCCCATTCTCCTAAACCTGAGAACCAATTGCGTGGGTTCAACCATGAAACCCAGCCAGTCAGTTCATTACTCACAGCAGTAAGGGTAAGGTTGTGTCTCCTTCAGAACTCCCACTTCAATTGCAAGATATCGTCCATCTTTTGGTCTGTGACCTCGGTTGGGTCATCGGTGCTGTTTGTGATATATGTACAGCACTTCACACCATACTGAGTTGCTAGGGTGACACAATACCCGCCTGTCACCGGTGTGATGTAATTGAGAACCATCCTGTGCTGGATCAGTTCCGTTTTGTAAGCTTGCAATTCCCTCCCAGTATACCTGAAGGTGTCATCATACATCTCGGTGATATTGTCTATCAGGTTCGCTAGCGCAGTAATACACCTATAATTTATAATTCCTCTGGCGGTATGGGTGATATCTAACGCGAGTAGGAATTGAATCCCGGTGGATTCGTGGATCAAATCAGAGGCTGCGTGCTCTGTCCTATCTATAAGGTGTCTCTTAACAATGTGTTCGTAGTGAGTGTGAGTGTAAGGAGTTTGAGCATTGCGGTGAGCGTCTTTCATCTTATTATGGGTAATGGTCATTACTTCTGGCAACACTCTTCCAATGTAACACAATCCCTGAGTTTGGGGCAAGCCACTTATGAAATATGCATCATCGGGGAGGACATATGGGACAGAATATGACATCACCATATTGCAAACCTTCCAGGTGAAAAATCCTATCCCTAACTCTCTCATCTGTTCAGTACACGTATCAGGCTTTATGATATGCACACAGTATCCTGGTGATACTTCTCCAACCCGCATGGTCCTACTTCCTAGAGTATACCTATACTGAAAATATCTCCCACCGTCGGCTATTTGGCGTATAAGTTCTGGGTCTACGGGCATTCTATCGGCTCTGTGTGAAAATGCCATGGTTTGGTTATTCCATGTCACTTCCCAATTTCCCGGCTTTCGGGGATTGGAAATGTTAAAACATACTAAGGACCTATCCACATGATATTGGTGGAGTTTCAAACTAGGAGGCCTAGAAATATTAAATTTCTTGTCCACCGGTCTCCCACCCCTTAATTCAAGTACCTCATCTATTGTTAAAGGGTATGGTACTAGTCCTGACTTGCTCTGACCTTGAGGTACTTGTGAGCACACCCAGCATTCCGTTTGGTTTAAAACCTCACCCACTAATGAGTGATAGTCACTCAATGGATGGCGGTCCATGTTGATATTAAGGCTGGACTGACATCTCTGGATGCACCCGTCCTCAACTATGTTTTCACAATTCCTACAGATACAATTCTCCTCAGCTAACAATCCTTCACAATGTCTCCTAGTGTCATGACTACCAGATCGTTTTCTGATACTCGCCTTTGCTCGGTGACTGTGTTGCTCTTGGAATTCTACTAATCTGTTCTTGTCATCAGAACCCATTCCAGATCCCTTCTCGACCTCTCTGGTACTCTCGCCGAAATAGACTGTTCTGGTCAACAACAGGGTCAACAGGAAAAACCGGAACGCAGTCTCTTGGGGTAAGTCCATCTTGCAGGAGGAGAAAGAAAGAGTGGTAATAGGAGGTAAAGAGAATAATAGAAGGGAAAGAAAACTGGCACGACAACCGCCTCTGGTCTTGTTGTTTTCCTTGCTCAGATGTTGTCTCAACAGTGCTGCCTCTCAGTCTTCCCGTAACGGACACTCCAGTGATACGATATTCTTTCCGAATCAGCGACTTTTCTGTAGGGAGCATAAATCTTGAATTACCATTTGTTTAACTGTTGTGTGACATACCATCCGTAGAACATGGAAAAACAAAAAGAGTGAGAGAGAGAATAATAGGAAAGAGACAAATTGTCAGATTTCCGTTCACCATCAGGCTGTCACACCAACATGTCTTTCGGTATCTCTGCACAGTCTCCCCCACCAGTATTTCCACTCTCCACCCTCTGTGCATGGCCAGGCACAATGATGCTGGTAAGATATACTGGGGTTGGGCAGACCTCTGAAAAGAACAAATAGACATGTGATGTTTGAGCTGTAGTTCTGCTGGTGAACGTCAGAGATGAAGAGGAAACATTTAAAGATAAATCACAGAGTTTACCTGGCCGCCCCTGTATCTACAAGATATGATCTACCACCTATACTTCACTGGCTGCAGACTACAGGTGCGGCCCAAAATTTTTCCTATATGATCCCTGATTCCAATTACGTGTGTCATAACTTTGCTCGTGTTCTTGTCTAGGAGGTCTGACTTTATGTGTGCTGTTACAGTTGTTGGCATAATGCCCTTCCCTTTTACACAGATAACAAACTCTTGGCTTCCTCCATGTGCCAGGGGTCTTGGGTTTTTGTCGAGTTGATGCCTCTTCCAGTGCTTGGATGCTCATCACCATCAACCAGTTGGGAAATATATTCCTAATTACAGATTGATTTGTCGTACATTCTCCTGAGTGTATTCCTCAGTGAGAGGTACCTCTGTGTCTAATTTACAATCAGTTATGAATTTTGCAGGGTCAATATTGGAGGGTAGACATACTCGTAGCACTGTTCGCCAATCTTTGTTTGTGGGTTCGGTGGCATTACCTAATTCTTTAATAAACTTATGGCATGCAACTAGATCTTTCCTGGGATCGGGAAATTCTGACATAATTGTCCTGAATTCTGCCCGGGACCAGGGACAATGCATAGCAATGTCCTTGACGGGAGTGACTCCCTTAGCGTCAGTCCTCCCATTGGGGACTGTGATCACCCTGACAGGATTTAGTTCAATTACACAATTTTGTGTTGACTCTACAATGTGAGGTGCAATTGTCTGTGCATAATGTACAATACCGTATTTACCTGTGGACACAACCTCACCTGTCCCTCCGTTAGGGGGCTTTACTACTGCTCTTACCGATTGGGCCGTGCCCACCTGGGTGTCCTGTATGGTGGCTGCTAGAGAAAGTGCCGACATCGTGCTGGGCACACTTTCTTGCTTGTAATCCTGGGGGAAGTTTAAAATGGGGTGCAACTTGCACGGGTTAGAATTTATACATTTATCAGTTTTACTCTTATCGTCATTAATACATTTATTACGTTTACTCTTATTGTCATTAATACATTTATTAAGTGCACTATTATCGTCATATACCAGTATGCCATTCTCTGTAGCCATCATCTCTCCTGTAGTGTATGGTGGTTGTGCAGTTGCTATCAGTTTCCTGCTAGGGTTAGAACCAGCTGTGTAAGCTAGTTCCCTCTGCATATCACTTTCTTGTTGCCATAAATGTAAACAGTTTGTGTGTCTGATCCTCTGTTTTAGGGATTTTATCGGACAGATCCTAAGCCTTAGATTATGCAATACCTCTGAGTCAAAACTACCTATCCCAGGAAATGGTGCTTTATCCCCCAAAGTCATTCGTGTCCATTCATCACAAAAGTTCTCAGTGTGGGGACCATACTTCCCCCACATTACTAACCGAGCTGACCTCCGTGGTCTGAACTCTGCAGTCTGAACCCTGACTGCTGAACGTGTCTGTGTTGTGCACTTGGCTTCCATTGTGGACCTTTTTAACACAGAAAAACTTCCTAAAATGCACCAACCACAGTAGTCTACGGTGGAAATCCTTAAAGCTCTTCCACTGAACTTCTTCTGCTCCGAGTATCCCCGATCCGCCTTCTTTAGCAGACACGTGTAGCCGTTGCAGGCCCTACCTCTAGAGATTTTCCTGGGAGACCAGCGAAAATTCCCTAAACCTTTACTTTACACAAATCACGCTTGCTTGTGCTTCCTACAACGCGTATGATAACAAGATTTACGCACAAATATGCAAAACCTCGTATCACGTTGTGTCACGTGTTGCCCATACAACCGTGCGGTCCAATCGTACCGCTCATAGACACTTGCTATCTATAAGTGGTAGGATCACTGGAGTCTCCCTACTGTGCTCCAAAACAGCCGAAGCGTAATACCACGAAAATTCTATCACACTCCGTCGCACGTGTACACCTGGACTAAGCTCACCACGTTTTCACCTAGACCGTGCTTCACCAAGCTTCACCAAGATCACCAAGACCACCAAGACCACCAAGCGGGGTTCAATATATTCACACCCTATTCAGCCCACACTAACATTCTATAGTTTTCTGATCAGAAAAAATCCTTTCCTGTTAACTCATAGCTTTCCCCAGAGGTAATACAGAAAAAAAGTTTTTTAAACTACATTTTGGACACTGATCAATTTGTGCTATTATCGCGTGGCTACCGTCTCGCCTAAACTGAAACAAAGCTATTGTGTGATTTGTATTTAGTGGGCGTATCTGTACGCACGTTGCGTAAAATACGCCACGTGTGTAGGCCTTTGCGTTGCGTACGCAGTCTCGCACGCTGTCCGAGACACGTGTACAAAGGCCGGATACATCCGCAGTAATACAAATACCACACTGCTATAAATGTAAACGATATTTAACTATAATCGCTTACTAACACCACACAGTATCTCCTGTATAAACCTTTATAACTAGGCCAGGCTGCGTGTGTGTTTTACATGTACTCCCTTAAATATTACTCTATACTTTTAACTAAATAGCAACAAATTTCTCAGCACGGGTCAAAATGCATCTAATAATCAATGCTAATTGCAACAAGCGAATAGATATGCAGGATACGCAAATAAATACAGGTGTGTGCGTGTGTTACGTGTTTTGCGTGCACAGTTGGCACCAAACAGAAATTTAACAGATTTAAAAAAAAAAAAAACAATAGCTTTACGTTCTTACCTTTCGGATCCCACCAGCATCCCTACAAACCATGCGGAGCAGATGCTTATCTAATCAGCATCAATGTATCCCCAACCACAAAAAGGGTAACAGGGGATACTACCTTCCCGCCCTTTGCTGATAGATAAAAGTCTGCCTTGTCCTGCTAGGCTGCGGATATGAGGAGAACAGGACGATGCCCCCAATTGATAATGTCAATTATTATCTTAAAACATAAAGCTATACACTATTACCGTGGAGCCGCTATGGCCGCTAGACTTATTACACACACTACGGACTAAGTACGCTATTTGCGCACTGAGTAACATATGGGTACGCACTTAGCGTAGCAGACGCTAAGCCGTGGGCACAACGCACGAGCGGCACGTACGCTCACAGAATGATATACAGTAAACCTTGTTAACAAAACAATGTATGGATGTGTTTATACTCTAAACCTTAGTAGTCAAATATTGTAACGATGTGATGCCTAAAAACCTTAACAATGTATATGCTGTTAGAGCGATTGAGACGCTAAGAAAGCCCTTTGCAGGAAAGTGAAAACACAACACCGGGTTTTGGTAAACCACAGGGCTCTAACACCGCAGTGGATTATTCAGAGACAAAGGGGAAAACAGATACAAGTTATACACTAAAGCTAACAAGGAGATTTAACAGAATAACAGAGAATAATGATGGCTACAGAGAATATACATACTTGTGCGTTCGCAAGCGCAACCTGGATCCAGTCCTCAGCTATTCAGGTAGAAAGCCTTCAGAGTCTTTGATAGTGACCTGGCCTGCTGCTCGCTCTTTATTCAGTAGCTCAAGACATAATACAATAGACACTGTGTGCTCTTCTTCCATTGGTTAGGGGGTGGGACATGTCCTGCACCGGGGACCATTGGTTAGTTCAAGAAGTGGGCGATTGCTAGTACTTGGGATGTGGAGTTCCCGCCCCCTAATCAGTTTAAACCCATCACATTAAACATAAATCCGGTATTATTAATATCTTAATGAGGTAAGTTTTAACAATGTTCTTGTTCCCACCAGATTAATGTTCACGTGACTCTGAACAATATGAACCCACACATGATATTACTATCTATCTCAATCTTCAAGATATTCATATATCCACATATTCATATATATATATATATATATATATATATATACATACATACACACTCCTGCTATTACAATTTGTTAGGAATTATATATTTATTCACACACATATATATATATATATATATATATATATATAAATGAATACCTCTATCTCCATGGATTTTGGACTAGGAATGTTAGTATTCTAAATTCCTATCTGTCTGGTTTTGTTGTGGTTAGCTATTGTTTCTGATCTTCCAAACATACTCTGCTCCTGGGCATTGTTCATCCTTGTTTGTCCCTTTCTTTCAGTTGAGACAATGACACCTCAGCACTCATTATTCTGGAGAAAAACCTGGCCCCATTTCATAAACAAAGGTGTTTGCCCTCTTCATAGAATCTCAAAGCTTAGTGTAAATAAGGCCATGGTATCTCAGTCTGTGGGAAATTTATGTGTTGGCTGGGTTCTATTCTCGTCCCCTCCCCATTCGTAATATTTTTTAAATACAATTTATATCTATATTCTACTTCTGCACATAACTATACGCAGGAACATGCAATTATTTCCTAACTAACACCAGAATGTTACCCTTAAAATACCCTACAGCTGGATACTAGACATCACCTACCAACCTTTATCTGACCCTTCCTATCATGCAAAGATGAATCTCTCTGTCCAGGAACTGTTTAAACTAACATTACTCGCTGACATGGTCTAGGGGAACAATATCTACAAAATGCACTATTTGGGTTAAATATGCTACGTTCGATTCGCACGCTACACGCTCACAAACTCCGCCGTAAATACACATATCATGCGCACGATCGCCGGAGCGATCTTACGCAACTTGCGGGTATGTGTACGCACGGGGGACCAGGTGCACGAGCAGCGTGCATGTGCATGAGGGGTTAGTACAAGGGATATGCATCATGATATTTTTCGACTTTGACAGGTAAGACTTTGATCACAGCATCAGTAAAATATAGGGGGAGAGTCCCATCAGTCATAATACAATTATATACGGCTTGTAGAGTAGGGCATATTTATGAGGCCAGTAGTTTATAAAATTCATTGGAATACCTGTCTGGGCCAGGGGCTTTACATGGTTTAAGTTGTTTAATAGTATTGGAGATTTCAGTTTTTGAAATGGGAGAGGTTAAAGAGGAGACATAGGCCGAGGGAACCTGAGGTAATGATAGGCTATCCCAGAACAGTTGTGAATAGGGCCCATGGGAGGTTGACAGATTTGGAGAGGTATCATCTACAGGAGAAATAGGGGGAGAATATAATGTACCATAAAAATCCCTCTTAACCTTAGAAATATGGGCATTTGAAGATGTGTAAGAGCCATCTGCTAGCCTTAGGGGATGGATAGTCATTGGTTTTCTAGTTCCCTTTAGCAGAGTGGTAAGAAGTTTCCCCGATTTGTTCCCAAAGCGGTGAAACTTATAACTAACATTGAAATAATACTTCTCACCAGAGGAATGTAGAAGATCATTAAAACTAGTTTTAGCTATTAAATAGGAGTTTTTAGTTTGTGCTGTATGGTTTATTTTATAGGCTTGATAGACCAAAGATAAGTTTTGTTGAATCTCTAAATATAGGGTATTACGTTGTCTTTTAATGTGAGAGTCATAAGAAATTACCTCGCCTCTTAAAACAAACTTCACAGTGAGCCAGAAAAGAGAAGGGTTTTCTGATTCATGTACTGCATTAGTCCTTTTATATGTTTCCCAAACTGACAAAATCTTATTTTTAAAGCCTTCTGAATTCCCCAAGTGCGAGGGAAATTACCAAAAATGTCGGCCAGATTGTTCTTTAGTGTAAACCAATTCTATCCAGACCAAACCATGGTGTTATGCACATCAGTGCCTGCAGGAATGTACTGGTGTCAGAACTTTTATGCACTCCAGTGCCTGCAGGAATGTACTGGTGTTTGAACTGTTATGCACACCAGTGCCTGCAGGAATGTACTGGTGTCTGAACGGATAGGTATGCAAAACAAATGAACTCACAGACAGACTGGGGAATATGACATTACATACACAGAAGGTGATAGGGTAACAAAATACACACAAAGTGAACAGAGAAGCCGAGAGGCTAAGGAACTGGGTGTCTCCCTAGTATTAGTAATGCTCAGATGGGAAAAGCAAGATGTTGTGTTTTAATACGTAGAGAACCCGAAATGCTGTTGCTAAGGGCAACAGCAAAACCCTAAAGGGTTACCAACAGGTGTGGCAGTAAACTCCTTGGTCAGAGATGGAATGATAGACACAAGGAGAGTCTCCACAATCCTAATTCTCACTTGCAGTACACAGGTTCAGCTTACTGCCACTAAACTGACACCTGACACCTTGCACAGTGAGACAGGATTTAGGCAGGCAAGTCTTAGAATACAGCCGCAAACTTGCTAAGTTCACAGAGTAGTAAAAGAACCCCAGCAAGTTAAACGACTGACTCCAGTCTTACTGCTAGGTCTGGATTGGCAGAGTGTAGTACCAAATCCCCAAGCCTATTTGCAGTAAGCAACAACAAATACAAAGCTACACAGTACTGGCTAACTTTCAGGAACTAACTAACCAACAAAGATTCAGCAGCATCCGCTTAACCTGAGAAGAGGCCTTATAAAGCAGGTGCTGTCCACGCCCCACTCAGACCTCACAGACTGTGAGCATAAAAACCAGCACCGGATCCCCTGCCGTGCACAAAGCCTGTAACCACTGCACAGCAAAAGACCCGAACCGGAGTATCAGCTGCGCTCAGGTTACTCCGCTAGCACTTGTCTCCCGGTTGCCATGACGATGTGGCAGCACAGGGCAGGAGACCCTAACAGTACCCCCCCTCTGACGAGGGGTCAAAGAACCCCTACCACCGGGTTTATCTGGGAACTGCGAGAAGAAAGAGCGTATCAGTCTGGGGGCATGAAGATCACAACTGCGCACCCACGACCGCTCCTCCGGGCCATACCCCTTCCAGTGCACCAAAAATGACAGCCGACCCCGAACCATCTTGGAGTCAAGAATCCTTTCAACAACAAACTCCCTCTGGCCACGTATCAGAAGAGGGGAAGGTCTTCCACTGGAAGAAGGATTACTAATCGCCCGTTTTAAAAGGGAACAATGAAATGTTTTATTGATACCCAAAGAACGGGGCAGATCTAACTGAAATGCCACCGGATTGATAACCCTGGTGATCTTATAAGGGCCGATGAACCGGGGGCCTAACTTATGAGATGGCTGTCTCAACTTCAAATTCTTGGTAGACAACCAGACGAAGTCTCCTAATTTGAAGCTGCAGGGTCTTTTTCGCTTATCAAAAACCCTTTTGGTCACTAATGACACAGACACAAGGGCTTTCTTCACTTTCCGCCAAATACCTCTAAGGACCGAAACCACAGAGGAACCTCCAGGCGTGGAGTCCAGGGGGTCAAAAGAATTGGCCTTAGGATGATGCCCATACACACAAAGGAAGGGAGAGATCCCTGTAGCAGAGTGAGCCGCGTTGTTATAGGCAAACTCCGCCATGGACAGATGAGCAACCCAGTCAGTCTGACACTTGGAGACATAACACCTGAGGAACAGCTCCAAGGACTGGTTCACCCTTTCAGTCTGCCCATTAGACTGCAGATGGTAGCCTGACGACAAGCTGACAGAAATCTGGAGATCGGAACAAAATGCCCTCCAGAATTTGGCCACAAACTGGGATCCGCGGTCAGAGACCACATCAAGTGGCAACCCGTGGAGACGCACAACATGCAGCATAAATAATTCAGACAGGCGTCTGGCCAATGGCAGCCCAACCAGTGGAACGAAGTGCGCCATCTTCGAAAACCTGTCAATGACAACCCAGATGGCTGTCATCCCCTAGGATTTGGGCAAGTCCACCACAAAATCCATTGAAATGTGGGTCCATGGCTTAGATGGGATAGAGAGTGGATGTAATGGGCCAACAGGAACCCCTCTAGGAGTCTTATTTCGGGCACAGATGTCACATGCCCGAACCCACTGATCCACATCCTTAGCCACCGAGGGCCACCACAACGCCCTAGATAGCAACTCCCGAGTTCTGGCAATACCCGGGTGACCTGCCGACTTCTTGGCATGGCATTCCAGGAACACTCGCTGTCTTAACCTAGGAGGCACAAACAAAAGACCTATAAGGACAAATACTATCTGCGCAACCCCTTTAGGTTTATTAGGACGTTAATTTGAAAAAGATAGGGAGAAATAATGGTGTGAAAAGACAGAGAAGAAAATGAGAAAGATATAGGGTATAGTTGGATTAGTGGAGAATGGTGCAGCCAATAGGTAAACTAGTACCCTTACTAGTATAGACTGAATAAATAGGGAAAAACCTTGGCGCACCAGGGGTAAAGAAGAGAATGCCAGGGGGGAGTGGTCAGACTGATTCTAAATTTATTTGTACATTTAGGATATATAAAACATGTTCATAAAATAATAAAATTTCATTTAAAGAAAATGGCACATTTTAGCTTAGCATAAACAAAATGAATGCAACAATGTGATAATGATCTATTGTTTTCCACAAATAGTCGTATCAGTGTGCCAATACTCATAAATATAAATATAATTCAATGCTCGCTCCAAAAGGCATGATAAAAAAGTCCAGAGACCTGTTTATCCCACGTGGATAGTAATAAATGTTCTTTAAAAAGGCAGTTTTCTATTTATTTATATGGGTCTTCCTATATAATTGTACTGCCGTGTATCACCTCATTCCAGCCGCTTAAATTAAGTAGCTGACGGGTTTTTTACAAAGATCACGGTCTAATGTACCCTTCTCCACTGTGGCTGTTTATATTGTAATGATAATTTCCAGGACTCTTCCTTTTTGTACAACACACATATGCAAAATAGTGTTTATCCGGTAGCAGTACCTGTAAACCGTGAGTGTACTGAGTCCTCCGTTCCCTCCTTTCCCACGGGTCCGTAACTGCAGGACCTCTAGTGGGACCGGACAGCCGATTCCCAGAGCTCCGATACAGCACGTATCGTCTGGCCCGCAAGCGTGGAACGCAGGCCAGTCGCTTCCGGTTTCGCGGCTTCCGGCTTCCGGGATTTACGTGTCGTCAGCAAATCAGTGGTGATTAGGGTTGAGATCCGGCTCCTGAAGTTGACATACAGCAATCCAACGCGTTTCTCCCATCTAGGGCTTCGTCAGGGATAGGTGTCATGCAGAAACGGGTGCCTTATATACCTGGTGCTTTCCAATGATTGGACTTTTCTGCAGTAGTCCCATAATATGTATATTAACTCCTTCTTTGCTGGAGCAAAATTTGTCACTATACAGAATGTTTAAAACAGGCTCATTAAATCTATATACTTATAAAAAATTAATTATATAGTGCAACTACCATAATCAAATTAAGACTTTTTGTTTTTTATTTTATTTTATTTTCTGGTGTTTAAAAGAAGCATCTGACCAATAAAAGCAGGGTAAAGAGAAAAGATAGAAATGAGAGGGAGGAAAGAGAGGGGGGAATTTATGAGAGAGGGAAGGTGGAGGATTCTTCCCTATATTTATTACAGGAGGGAACCATATTTGTTTGAGATGAAATGTGGTTTAGATCAATCATCTGAACAGGATATCATTCCAGGAAACTTGCTAAATCAAAGTCGATGTTTAGACCTTTTGGAGTGATGGTATCTATTTGGTAGATCCATTTTGCTTCCTCCTTTGATATTTGGGCCACTGTATCACCTCCTCTCCAGTTATTTTTAATTTTCTTTATACCCAAGAACTTTAGACATGTGGGATCACCATTGTGATGGTGTGCAAAGTGTATTGGGATGTTGTGGGTTTCCATTTTGTTTCTAATATTCCTAATGTGTTCTGAAATGCGATTTTTTAAGGGTCTGATGGTTCGCCACACGTACTGTAATCCACACGGGCATTCTAAGAGATACACTACTCCTTTTGTATCACATGTTATCTCTTCTTCTATTTTAAATTCTTTCCTATTGGACTTAGAGCAAAAGGTTTGAATGTTCTTGGTGCTGGTATGGTTGGTGCTCTTACAGTTCTGACATCTTAAACAATGGTAGAACCCCTTTGTTCTTTTACCCTTCTGCAACCAAGTGAGGTTAGCACTTTCTTCTGTCTTTACTTCCAGTGGGAGGGCACTTTTCACTAGTGATGATTTAATACTTCTCGCTTTCTTGAAAATCACCTTCGGTTTCCTTGGAAGGATTTCACACAATTTTTCATCCTTTAATAGAATAGGCCAATATTTATTTAAAATTCCCTCCATTTTCTTTGATTGTGAACTGTACTGGGTAATGAAGGTTATCTCATTCTTCATTTTTTCCATATTCCCCTTCTTGGACTCTTTTGGGATCATGAGGGTGTTCCGTTCCAGGCTTCGAACTTCTTCATAGTCATTTCTAAGGCTCATTTCATCGTAGCCTTTTTCAGTGAACCTGTTCTTCATTTCCTGTGCTTGCTTCTCGTACTATTCTATTTTCGAGCAGTTTCTTTTCAACCGCTTGAATTGTCCTTTTGGGATGTTCCGAAGCCAGTTTGGGTGGTGGGCGCTTGTCTTTTCAATGTAGGTGTTACAGTCTACCTCTTTGATGTGTGTTCGTGTTTCAAGAGTATTTCCCTCCACATAGATCTCCAGATCCAAAAAGACGATTTTCTGCTTACTGTGATTTACAGTGAAGTACAGGTTAAGATCGTTCTGGTTCATATACTCAATGAAGTTGCCTAACTCCTCTTCGCTGCCGGACCAGACGAATAGAACATCGTCTATGAATTTTTTCCATAATCCTATTTTTTCCAGCATAGGATTTGAGTTCCATATATTCCGGTTCTCCCACTCCGCTACGAACAAATTCGCATACCCCGGTGCGAATTTAGTGCCCATCGCGGTTCCACGGACTTGTCTGTAATATTCTCCTTCGAACCAGAAGTAGTTGTGGTTTAGTATAAACTGTATTGCCGCCATTAGAAAATTTATTTGGCGGTGATGTATGTCACTGTCCTCACATAAGATTTTTTCCACATATTCACATCCTGCTGTATGTCCGATCACACTGTAGAGGGAGGTGATATCGCAAGTCACCAAAATATACCCTTCTTTCCATTCAAAATCATTCAAGATGCGTAAAACATCCATTGAATCTCTCAAGTAGCTCTTTTGTTTGGCCACTATTGGTTGAAGGAATCCATCGATATATTCTGACAAATTACATGTTAAAGAATTTATTCCTGCCACTATTGGCCTGCCTGGTGGATTCGCTTTATTTTTATGTATTTTCGGCAGGATATAAAATACCGGCAGTGTTGGATGTTCCATGTTTATATAGTCAAACTCTTTTCTATCCAGGATTCCTATAAAGAGTGCCTCTTTCAATAACTCCTCCATTTCCGAATTGTACTCTTTTACGGGGTCTCTAACTAATCGTTCGTAGGTTGTGGTGTCTTGTAATATTCTGGTTGCTTCCCTCACATACTGTGGCCTGTACATCACCACAAGGGCTCCTCCTTTGTCGGCCGGCTTGATACAGATCTCTTTATTAGCTTCCAGTTCTTTCAATGCTTCGGATTCCTTCTTGGACAGGTTGTACTGTGTGTTTTTAGTACTCATCTCCTCTATTTCTTTTTCCACCATTCGTTGAAATGTTTCCACAAAGGGGCCTTTTTGATGGCTTGGATAGAACTTAGATTTTTTCCTTAGGCTTGTATGTTGATATATTGACTCATTTATCTCTTTGTCCTTAGTCGTTTTTATTCCCAAGTAGTGTTTTTTCAGAGTCAATTTGCGTATAAATTTATGGAGGCTTATATACGTTTCAAATTTATTGAGATTTTTTCTTGGGGCATATTTCAGCCCTTTACTTAGCACTCTTTCTTGTTCTTTTGTTAGTATCACTTTACTGATGTTATGTATTCCTTCTGTTTTTACTTCCGTATTTTTGGTCTTGCTCCTTGAGAGAATTCCTCCTCTTCTTCCTCGTTTTGTCTTAGTTTTCTTTTTTGTGTTGGATTCATTCTCCAATCCAATTTCTTTAAGGAGATGTCCTGTTGCGCAAGTCCTAAAAAATGGTCCATATGTTCATCTGCACTTCCGTACCCATCTTGTTCTTCTCTTCTTTTTGTGACATCGTTATCTTTTTCTTTTCCTTTGGTGTATCTATCTATATTCAAAAGGAGTTCTTTCCTTGTAGCTGCACTTTCTTTTTTTGCGTCGTTCACTCCTTACCGATAGCCTTCTAATGCCCTATTAAGATGTTGTCGATAATTAGTTCTTTCTTCCTGATTGTTCCTCTGGAATTTGTAACCTGATCTTGTCCTATCCCTTCTATAGCCACCTCTGTTTTCCCATTCATTCCAATGTTGACGCCCTCTCGTTCTTGAGTGTTGTCTATCCCACTTCTCCTCATAATTATTTCCGTTCCTGTTCCAACTCCTCTCGAATCTTCTAGGAGCGTTTCTTGAGTAGGAATTTAACCTTTCTCTTCCTTCATTCTGGACTCTTTGATTGTAACGTCCTCTTTGTGTGATATCTATGTCCTCCATGTGCGCCCTTCCCAAATTCCATGTTCCTAACGTTTGTGGGTTCTTCCTTTTTGGTACTTTTTCTGTGGACCTGTATCCTTCTTTACGGTCCTGAACATCTCTTCTATACTTTTTCTGTTTGATTTGTATAACCTCATCCTCTATAGTATTCAGGTGCTTCTGTGTTAATTCCTCCAAGTTCTTGTACTCCTCTAAATGTTGAATCGGTAGTAATTTGTCCTGTACTTCTTTGATCTCCTTTTCAATTTTCTTTATAGTCCTATGTCTGTCTTTTATAATTAACTCCATTAATTTGTAGGAGCAATTATCCAGTACTTGGTTCCATTGTGTTTCAAATGAGTCATCATCTGTAACAAATGATGCCTCCTTTTTTATCCGTAAACCTCTTGGGATTAATTTTGTTTCCAGATATTTAGTCAACGTGGTGGCGTCCCACCATTGTTTTATCTCAGATATGAGTAATTTCTCATATCTGAGAAAAAGTGAACACACATTATCCATTTGGGTAGTAGGTTCCGATGATTTTAGTGAATGTTCTTCTTCACTAAAAATATCCTTTAGTTTGCCCATCCTTTCTTGTCTTAGAATGAGCATTTTCCTGTAGTGTATTATTTTTTCTGGGTGCAGCTGATAGAGTATAGGGTATATCGATGAATCTATAAGGACAAATACTATCTGCGCAACCCCTTTAGGTTTATTAGGACGTTAATTTGAAAAAGATAGGGAGAAATAATGGTGTGAAAAGACAGAGAAGAAAATGAGAAAGATATAGGGTATAGTTGGATTAGTGGAGAATGGTGCAGCCAATAGGTAAACTAGTACCCTTACTAGTATAGACTGAATAAATAGGGAAAAACCTTGGCGCACCAGGGGTAAAGAAGAGAATGCCAGGGGGGAGTGGTCAGACTGATTCTAAATTTATTTGTACATTTAGGATATATAAAACATGTTCATAAAATAATAAAATTTCATTTAAAGAAAATGGCACATTTTAGCTTAGCATAAACAAAATGAATGCAACAATGTGATAATGATCTATTGTTTTCCACAAATAGTCGTATCAGTGTGCCAATACTCATAAATATAAATATAATTCAATGCTCGCTCCAAAAGGCATGATAAAAAAGTCCAGAGACCTGTTTATCCCACGTGGATAGTAATAAATGTTCTTTAAAAAGGCAGTTTTCTATTTATTTATATGGGTCTTCCTATATAATTGTACTGCCGTGTATCACCTCATTCCAGCCGCTTAAATTAAGTAGCTGACGGGTTTTTTACAAAGATCACGGTCTAATGTACCCTTCTCCACTGTGGCTGTTTATATTGTAATGATAATTTCCAGGACTCTTCCTTTTTGTACAACACACATATGCAAAATAGTGTTTATCCGGTAGCAGTACCTGTAAACCGTGAGTGTACTGAGTCCTCCGTTCCCTCCTTTCCCACGGGTCCGTAACTGCAGGACCTCTAGTGGGACCGGACAGCCGATTCCCAGAGCTCCGATACAGCACGTATCGTCTGGCCCGCAAGCGTGGAATGCAGGCCAGTCGCTTCCGGTTTCGCGGCTTCCGGCTTCCGGGATTTACGTGTCGTCAGCAAATCAGTGGTGATTAGGGTTGAGATCCGGCTCCTGAAGTTGACATACAGCAATCCAACGCGTTTCTCCCATCTAGGGCTTCGTCAGGGATAGGTGTCATGCAGAAACGGGTGCCTTATATACCTGGTGCTTTCCAATGATTGGACTTTTCTGCAGTAGTCCCATAATATGTATATTAACTCCTTCTTTGCTGGAGCAAAATTTGTCACTATACAGAATGTTTAAAACAGGCTCATTAAATCTATATACTTATAAAAAATTAATTATATAGTGCAACTACCATAATCAAATTAAGACTTTTTGTTTTTTATTTTATTTTATTTTCTGGTGTTTAAAAGAAGCATCTGACCAATAAAAGCAGGGTAGAGAGAAAAGATGGAAATGAGAGGGAGGAAAGAGAGGGGGGAATTTATGAGAGAGGGAAGGTGGAGGATTCTTCCCTATATTTATTACAGGAGGGAACCATATTTGTTTGAGATGAAATGTGGTTTAGATCAATCATCTGAACAGGATATCATTCCAGGAAACTTGCTAAATCAAAGTCGATGTTTAGACCTTTTGGAGTGATGGTATCTATTTGGTAGATCCATTTTGCTTCCTCCTTTGATATTTGGGCCACTGTATCACCTCCTCTCCAGTTATTTTTAATTTTCTTTATACCCAAGAACTTTAGACATGTGGGATCACCATTGTGATGGTGTGCAAAGTGTATTGGGATGTTGTGGGTTTCCATTTTGTTTCTAATATTCCTAATGTGTTCTGAAATGCGATTTTTTAAGGGTCTGATGGTTCGCCACACGTACTGTAATCCACACGGGCATTCTAAGAGATACACTACTACTTTTGTATCACATGTTATCTCTTCTTCTATTTTAAATTCTTTCCTATTGGACTTGGAGCAAAAGGTTTGAATGTTCTTGGTGCTGGTATGGTTGGTGCTCTTACAGTTCTGACATCTTAAACAATGGTAGAACCCCCTTGTTCTTTTACCCTTCTGCAACCAAGTGAGGTTAGCACTTTCTTCTGTCTTTACTTCCAGTGGGAGGGCACTTTTCACTAGTGATGATTTAATACTTCTCGCTTTCTTGAAAATCACCTTCGGTTTCCTTGGAAGGATTTCACACAATTTTTCATCCTTTAATAGAATAGGCCAATATTTATTTAAAATTCCCTCCATTTTCTTTGATTGTGAACTGTACTGGGTAATGAAGGTTATCTCATTCTTCATTTTTTCCATATTCCCCTTCTTGGACTCTTTTGGGATCATGAGGGTGTTCCGTTCCAGGCTTCGAACTTCTTCATAGTCATTTCTAAGGCTCATTTCATCGTAGCCTTTTTCAGTGAACCTGTTCTTCATTTCCTGTGCTTGCTTCTCGTACTCTTCTATTTTCGAGCAGTTTCTTTTCAACCGCTTGAATTGTCCTTTTGGGATGTTCCGAAGCCAGTTTGGGTGGTGGGCGCTTGTCTTTTCAATGTAGGTGTTACAGTCTACCTCTTTGATGTGTGTTCGTGTTTCAAGAGTATTTCCCTCCACATAGATCTCCAGATCCAAAAAGACGATTTTCTCCTTACTGTGATTTACGGTGAAGTACAGGTTAAGATCGTTCTGGTTCATATACTCAATGAAGTTGCCTAACTCCTCTTCGCTGCCGGACCAGACGAATAGAACATCGTCTATGAATCTTTTCCATAATCCTATTTTTTCCAGCATAGGATTTGAGTTCCATATATTCCGGTTCTCCCACTCCGCTACGAACAAATTCGCATACCCCGGTGCGAATTTAGTGCCCATCGCGGTTCCACGGACTTGTCTGTAATATTCTCCTTCTAAAGTTCTTGGGTATAAAGAAAATTAAAAATAACTGGAGAGGAGGTGATACAGTGGCCCAAATATCAAAGGAGGAAGCGAAATGGATCTACCAAATAGATACCATCACTCCAAAAGGTCTAAACATCGACTTTGATTTAGCAAGTTTCCTGGAATGATATCCTGTTCAGATGATTGATCTAAACCACATTTCATCTCAAACAAATATGGTTCCCTCCTGTAATAAATATAGGGAAGAATCCTCCACCTTCCCTCTCTCATAAATTCCCCCCTCTCTTTCCTCCCTCTCATTTCCATCTTTTCTCTTTACCCTGCTTTTATTGGTCAGATGCTTCTTTTAAACACCAGAAAATAAAATAAAATAAAAAACAAAAAGTCTTAATTTGATTATGGTATTTGCACTATATAATTAATTTTTTATAAGTATATAGATTTAATGAGCCTGTTTTAAACATTCTGTATAGTGACAAATTTTACTCCAGCAAAGAAGGAGTTAATATACATATTATGGGACTACTGCAGAAAAGTCCAATCATTGGAAAGCACCAGGTATATAAGGCACCCGTTTCTGCATGACACCTATCCCTGACGAAGCCCTAGATGGGAGAAACGCGTTGGATTGCTGTATATCAACTTCAGGAGCCGGATCTCAACCCTAATCACCACTGATTTGCTGACGACACGTAAATCCCGGAAGCCGCGAAACCGGAAGCGACTGGCCTGCGTTCCACGCTTGCGGGCCAGACGATACGTGCTGTATCGGAGCTCTGGGAATCGGCTGTCCGGTCCCACTAGAGGTCCTGCAGTTACGGACCCGTGGGAAAGGAGGGAACGGATGACTCAGTACACTCACGGTTTACAGGTACTGCTACCGGATAAACACTATTTTGCATATGTGTGTTGTACAAAAAGGAAGAGTCCTGGAAATTATCATTACAATATAAACAGCCACAGTGGAGAAGGGTACATTAGACCGTGATCTTTGTAAAAAACCCGTCAGCTACTTAATTTAAGTGGCTGGAATGAGGTGATACACGGCAGTACAATTATATAGGAAGACCCATATAAATAAATAGAAAACTGCCTTTTTAAAGAACATTTATTACTATCCACGTGGGATAAACAGGTCTCGGGACTTTTTTCTCATGCCTTTTGGAGCGAGCATTGAATTATATTTATATTTATGAGTATTGGCACACTGATACGACTATTTGTGGAAAACAATAGATCATTATCACATTGTTGCATTCATTTTGTTTATGCTAAGCTAAAATGTGCCATTTTCTTTAAATGAAATGTTATTATTTTATGAACATGTTTTATATATCCTAAATGTACAAATAAATTTAGAATCAGTCTGACCACTCCCCCCTGGCATTCTCTTCTTTACCCCTGGTGCGCCAAGGTTTTTCCCTATTTATTCAGTCTATACTAGTAAGGGTATTAGTTTACCTATTGGCTGCACCATTCTCCACTAATCCAACTATACCCTATATCTTTCTCATTTTCTTCTCTGTCTTTTCACACCATTATTTCTCCCTATCTTTTTCAAATTAACGTCCTAATAAACCTAAAGGGGTTGCGCAGATAGTATTTGTCCTTATAGATTCATCGATATACCCTATACTCTATCAGCTGCACCCAGAAAAAATAATACACTACAGGAAAATGCTCATTCTAAGACAAGAAAGGATGGGCAAACTAAAGGATATTTTTAGTGAAGAAGAACATTCACTAAAATAATCGGAACCTACTACCCAAATGGATAATGTGTGTTCACTTTTTCTCAGATATGAGAAATTACTCATATCTGAGATAAAACAATGGTGGGACGCCACCACGTTGACTAAATATCTGGAAACAAAATTAATCCCAAGAGGTTTACGGATAAAAAAGGAGGCATCATTTGTTACAGATGATGACTCATTTGAAACACAATGGAACCAAGTACTGGATAATTGCTCCTACAAATTAATGGAGTTAATTATAAAAGACAGACATAGGACTATAAAGAAAATTGAAAAGGAGATCAAAGAAGTACAGGACAAATTACTACCGATTCAACATTTAGAGGAGTACAAGAACTTGGAGGAATTAACACAGAAGCACCTGAATACTATAGAGGATGAGGTTATACAAATCAAACAGAAAAAGTATAGAAGAGATGTTCAGGACCGTAAAGAAGGATACAGGTCCACAGAAAAAGTACCAAAAAGGAAGAACCCACAAACGTTAGGAACATGGAATTTGGGAAGGGCGCACATGGAGGACATAGATATCACACAAAGAGGACGTTACAATCAAAGAGTCCAGAATGAAGGAAGAGAAAGGTTAAATTCCTACTCAAGAAACGCTCCTAGAAGATTCGAGAGGAGTTGGAACAGGAACGGAAATAATTATGAGGAGAAGTGGGATAGACAACACTCAAGAACGAGAGGGCGTCAACATTGGAATGAATGGGAAAACAGAAGGGATAGGACAAGATCAGGTTACAAATTCCAGAGGAACAATCAGGAAGAAAGAACTAATTATCGACAACATCTTAATAGGGCATTAGAAGGCTATCGGAAAGGAGTGAACAACGCAAAAAAAGAAAGCGCAGCTACAAGGAAAGAACTCCTTTTGAATATAGATAGATACACCAAAGGAAAAGAAAAAGATAACGATGTCACAAAAAGAAGAGAAGAACAAGATGGGTACAGAAGTGCAGATGAACATATGGACCATTTTTTAGGACTTGCGCAACAGGACATCTCCTTAAAGAAATTGGATTGGAGAATGAATCCAACACAAAAAAGAAAACTAAGACAAAACGAGGAAGAAGAGGAGGAATTCTCTCAAGGAGCAAGACCAAAAATACGGAAGTAAAAACAGAAGGAATACATAACATCAGTAAAGTGATACTAACAAAAGAACAAGAAAGAGTGCTAAGTAAAGGGCTGAAATATGCCCCAAGAAAAAATCTCAATAAATTTGAAACGTATATAAGCCTCCATAAATTTATACGCAAATTGACTCTGAAAAAACACTACTTGGGAATAAAAACGACTAAGGACAAAGAGACAAATGAGTCAATCTATCAACATACAAGCCTAAGGAAAAAATCAAAGTTCTATCCAAGCCATCAAAAAGGCCCCTTTGTGGAAACATTTTAACGAATGGTGGAAAAAGAAATAGAGGAGATGAGTACTAAAAACACACAGTACAACCTGTCCAAGAAGGAATCCGAA
This sequence comes from Pseudophryne corroboree, assembly GCF_028390025.1. NCBI lineage: Eukaryota > Metazoa > Chordata > Amphibia > Anura > Myobatrachidae > Pseudophryne > Pseudophryne corroboree. The sequence goes on along the minus strand of NC_086444.1, from coordinate 1,004,004,173 downwards.
GCATTGAAAGAACTGGAAGCTAATAAAGAGATCTGTATCAAGCCGGCCGACAAAGGAGGAGCCCTTGTGGTGATGTACAGGCCACAGTATGTGAGGGAAGCAACCAGAATATTACAAGACACCACAACCTATGAACGATTAGTTAGAGACCCCGTAAAAGAGTACAAGTTGGAAATGGAGGAGTTATTGAAAGAGGCACTCTTTATAGGAATCCTGGATAGAAAAGAGTTTGACTATATAAACATGGAACATCCAACACTGCCGGTATTTTATATCCTGCCGAAAATACATAAAAATAAAGCGAATCCACCAGGCAGGCCAATAGTGGCAGGAATAAATTCTTTAACATGTAATTTGTCAGAATATATTGATGGATTCCTTCAACCAATAGTGGCCAAACAAAAGAGCTACTTGAGAGATTCAATGGATGTTTTACGCATCTTGAATGATTTTGAATGGAAAGAAGGGTATATTTTGGTGACTTGCGATATCACCTCCCTCTACAGTGTGATCGGACATACAGCAGGATGTGAATATGTGGAAAAAATCTTATGTGAGGACAGTGACATACATCACCGCCAAATAAATTTTCTAATGGCGGCAATACAGTTCATACTAAACCACAACTACTTCTGGTTCGAAGGAGAATATTACAGACAAGTCCGTGGAACCGCGATGGGCACTAAATTCGCACCGGGGTATGCGAATTTGTTCATAGCGGAGTGGGAGAACCGGAATATATGGAACTCAAATCCTATGCTGGAAAAAATAGGATTATGGAAAAGATTCATAGACGATGTTCTATTCGTATGGTCCGGCAGCGAAGAGGAGTTAGGCAACTTCATTGAGTATATGAACCAGAACGATCTTAACCTGTACTTCACTGTAAATCACAGTAAGGAGAAAATCGTCTTTTTGGATCTGGAGATCTATGTGGAGGGAAATACTCTTGAAACACAAACACACATCAAAGAGGTAGACTGTAACACCTACATTGAAAAGACAAGCGCCCACCACTCAAACTGGCTTCGGAACATCCCAAAAGGACAATTCAAGCGGTTGAAAAGAAACTGCTCGAAAATAGAATAGTACGAGAAGCAAGCACAGGAAATGAAGAACAGGTTCACTGAAAAAGGCTACGATGAAATGAGCCTTAGAAATGACTATGAAGAAGTTCGAAGCCTGGAACGGAACACCCTCATGATCCCAAAAGAGTCCAAGAAGGGGAATATGGAAAAAATGAAGAATGAGATAACCTTCATTACCCAGTACAGTTCACAATCAAAGAAAATGGAGGGAATTTTAAATAAATATTGGCCTATTCTATTAAAGGATGAAAAATTGTGTGAAATCCTTCCAAGGAAACCGAAGGTGATTTTCAAGAAAGCGAGAAGTATTAAATCATCACTAGTGAAAAGTGCCCTCCCACTGGAAGTAAAGACAGAAGAAAGTGCTAACCTCACTTGGTTGCAGAAGGGTAAAAGAACAAAGGGGTTCTACCATTGTTTAAGATGTCAGAACTGTAAGAGCACCAACCATACCAGCACCAAGAACATTCAAACCTTTTGCTCTAAGTCCAATAGGAAAGAATTTAAAATAGAAGAAGAGATAACATGTGATACAAAAGGAGTAGTGTATCTCTTAGAATGCCCGTGTGGATTACAGTACGTGGGGCAAACCATCAGACCCTTAAAAAATCGCATTTCAGAACACATTAGGAATATTAGAAACAAAATGGAAACCCACAACATCCCAATACACTTTGCACACCATCACAATGGTGATCCCACATGTCTAAAGTTCTTGGGTATAAAGAAAATTAAAAATAACTGGAGAGGAGGTGATACAGTGGCCCAAATATCAAAGGAGGAAGCGAAATGGATCTACCAAATAGATACCATCACTCCAAAAGGTCTAAACATCGACTTTGATTTAGCAAGTTTCCTGGAATGATATCCTGTTCAGATGATTGATCTAAACCACATTTCATCTCAAACAAATATGGTTCCCTCCTGTAATAAATATAGGGAAGAATCCTCCACCTTCCCTCTCTCATAAATTCCCCCCTCTCTTTCCTCCCTCTCATTTCCATCTTTTCTCTCTACCCTGCTTTTATTGGTCAGATGCTTCTTTTAAACACCAGAAAATAAAATAAAATAAAAAACAAAAAGTCTTAATTTGATTATGGTAGTTGCACTATATAATTAATTTTTTATAAGTATATAGATTTAATGAGCCTGTTTTAAACATTCTGTATAGTGACAAATTTTGCTCCAGCAAAGAAGGAGTTAATATACATATTATGGGACTACTGCAGAAAAGTCCAATTATTGGAAAGCACCAGGTATATAAGGCACCCGTTTCTGCATGACACCTATCCCTGACGAAGCCCTAGATGGGAGAAACGCGTTGGATTGCTGTATGTCAACTTCAGGAGCCGGATCTCAACCCTAATCACCACTGATTTGCTGACGACACGTAAATCCCGGAAGCCGCGAAACCGGAAGCGACTGGCCTGCGTTCCACGCTTGCGGGCCAGACGATACGTGCTGTATCGGAGCTCTGGGAATCGGCTGTCCGGTCCCACTAGAGGTCCTGCAGTTACGGACCCGTGGGAAAGGAGGGAACGGAGGACTCAGTACACTCACGGTTTACAGGTACTGCTACCGGATAAACACTATTTTGCATATGTGTGTTGTACAAAAAGGAAGAGTCCTGGAAATTATCATTACAATATAAACAGCCACAGTGGAGAAGGGTACATTAGACCGTGATCTTTGTAAAAAACCCGTCAGCTACTTAATTTAAGCGGCTGGAATGAGGTGATACACGGCAGTACAATTATATAGGAAGACCCATATAAATAAATAGAAAACTGCCTTTTTAAAGAACATTTATTACTATCCACGTGGGATAAACAGGTCTCGGGACTTTTTTCTCATGTTTTTTGGAGCGAGCATTGAATTATATTTATATTTATGAGTATTGGCACACTGATACGACTATTTGTGGAAAACAATAGATCATTATCACATTGTTGCATTCATTTTGTTTATGCTAAGCTAAAATGTGCCATTTTCTTTAAATGAAATTTTATTATTTTATGAACATGTTTTATATATCCTAAATGTACAAATAAATTTACAAACAAAAGACCTACCGGAAGGTCTGGAGGAGCCTGCTCCTGTGCTCTAAGGACTAATGATAAGAGGTCCTGGGTAATGCCCACTTTAATACATGATGGGGACACAATGGGCAACGGCTCCTCGGTGGTCTCCTGGATTGGAGCAAAACTCCGCGAGAGCGCATCAGCCTTGATGTTTTTTGACCCAGGGCGATATGTTATCAAAAAATTAAAGCGAGCAAAAAACAAAGCCCATCGTGCCTGCCTGGCATTGAGACGCTTCGCTGACTCTAAATATGCCAGATTCTTATGGTCGGTGAGAATTGAGACCACAAACTTAGCCCCCTCAAGCCAGTGTCTCCACTCCTCGAGTGCATCCTTAATAGCCAACAATTCCCGGTTACCCACGTCATAATTCATCTCGGCAGGCGAAAATTTACGGGAAAAGTAAGCACAGGGATGAAGGCGATTATCAGACACTCCCATCTGAGAAAGCACTGCCCCAATTCCCATCTTAGAGGCATCCACCTCCACCACAAAAGGACGCTCTGGATCTGGGTGTCGCAGCACCTTGGCCGATACAAATGCCCTTTTGAGACGGGCAAAAGCCGCTTTAGCCTCACAAGACCAGTGAGCAACATCCGCCCCTTTCTTAGTGAGTGCCACCAAGGGCGCCACTATAGACGAAAATCCAGCGATAAATCGTCTATAAAAATTCTCAAAGCCCAGGAAACGCTGAAGCGCCTTCAAACTAGTGGGCTGCACCCAATCCAGGACTGCCTGTACCTTGGAACCCTCCATTTGGAAACCTTCTGGGGAGATAATATATCCTAGAAATGCGATTTGCTGAACTTCAAATTCGCACTTCTCCAGCTTCGCCCCAAGCCGGTGGTCTCTGAGTTTCTGGAGGACTAAGCGTACATGCTTCCGATGTTCCTCCAGGGAATAGGAGAAGATTAGGATGTCATCTAAGTATACAACTAAGAATCTATCCAAATATTCCCTGAGCACATCATTCATGAAATCCTGGAAGACTGCCGGGGCATTACAGAGCCCAAAAGGCATCACCAAATATTCATAATGCCCTGAGTGGGTATTAAAGGCAGTCTTCCATTCATCCCCCTTTCTTATTCGGATTAGATTGTACGCACCGCGTAGGTCAATCTTAGAAAAAATGGTGGCAGTACGAAGCTGGTCAAACAAGACCGAAATGAGGGGCAGTGGGTATGAGTTTTTAATCGTGATACGGTTCAATTCCCTGAAGTCGATGCAGGGTCGCAACGAACCGTCCTTTTTACCCACGAAGAAGAACCCCAACCCAACTGGAGACTGTGAAGGTCTGATAAATCCCTTAGCCAAGTTCTCCTGAATGTACTCTGCCATAGCCTGAGTCTCAGGACGTGACAGGGAGTACAACCTGCTCTTGGGAAGCTTAGCATTTGGCAACAAATCAATGGCACAGTCATAGGGGCGATGGGGAGGTAGTACCTCTGCAACTTTTTTGGAGAACACGTCCGCAAAATCTGCATAACACCCTGGCAATCCTGGCAAACTTAGCTGCGAGAGCCTGACTGGAAGGCTCAAGCAACTCCTGAAACAATCAGTACCCCAACTAAGAATCTCCCCAGAGACCCAGTCAAATTGAGGATTGTGGGCCCTTAACCAGGGTAACCCCAACACCAATGGGGCAAAAGTACAGACAGTCACATAAAAGGACAATTTTTCAGAGTGTGTGGCTCCAATAAACAAAGAAATCTGGCTAGTGCAAGAGGTAATTTTACCTTGGGATAATGGTTCCCCGTTTAACCCACAAATCTCAATTTCCGATGCCAAGGGTACTAAGGGAACAGAGTGTTTCAGGGCGAATTGGCGGTCCATAAAAACCCCGTCGGCCCCACTGTCCACAAAGGCCTCAGTCTTGACAGTTTGACCGAGGATCTTCAAGGTCACCGGAATGATAAAAGTCTTCTTGGGAAATTCTGACTTCTGGCCTGACAGGATATTTCCCATCACCCTCAGGCCCTGAAGTTTTCCGGCTTTTCTGGGCATGATACTACCACATGACCTTTATTCCCACAGTACAAACACAACCCCTGCTGTCTCCTCCGCGTCTTCTCACGCGAGGAGAGGCGGGTAGCCCCAATCTGCATAGGCTCCTCAGAAAATTCCTCAGAGTCTGAGGTTCCCTTGGGAAAGAAGGAAACCTCAGTCTCCCTTTCAAGCCTACGCTCTCTCAGCCGTCTATCCACCCGGATGGATAACTGCATGAGCTGATCCAAGCTATCAGGCAAGGGATATTGTACCAGTTGGTCCTTTATCTGGTTAGAAAGACCTCTTCGGTACTGGTGTCTCAGGGCTGGATCATTCCACTGGGTATCATGGGCCAACCTCCGAAACTCCGTACAGTAAACCTCAACTGGCCTTCGCCCTTGCTTAAGGATCGAAATCTGAGCCTCGGCTGAGGCCGTCTTGTCAGGGTCATCATACAACATGCCCAGTGCCGTAAAAAAAGCATCAACACTTTTAAGCGACGGACAGTCAGGCTGCAACCCATATGCCCAGACCTGTGGGTCTCCTTGTAGCAAGGAAATCACTATGCCCACCCGCTGAATCTCCGACCCAGAAGACTGAGGCCTAAGCCGGAAGTATAGCTTGCAGCTCTCCTTGAAACAAAAGAACTACGAGCGATCTCCAGAAAAACGATCCGGGAGATTTACTTTCGGCTCCTTAACCCCTGAAGGTGCTGCTGCTGCGGGAGCTCCGCCAGCGGCCTGGGAGGTGTGCATTTTAATGGACAAATCATTAAATTGTCGAGTCAGGACCTGCACCTGATCGACCACCTGTTGCAACGTATTTTGAGGGGTATGCTCCATATTCCCACAAAATTTAAACAGGAGTATTAGGCTGCTGAATATGTTATGCACACCAGTGCCTGCAGGAATGTACTGGTGTCACAACTGTTATGCACTCCAGTGCCTGCAGGAATGTACTGGTGTTTGAACTGTTATGCACACCAGTGCCTGCAGGAATGTACTGGTGTCTGAACGGATAGGTATGCAAAACAAATGAACTCACAGACAGACTGGGGAATATGACATTACGTACACAGAAGGTGATAGGGTAACAAAATACACACAAAGTGAACAGAGAAGCCCAGAGGCTAAGGAACTGGGTGTCTCCCTAGTATTAGTAATGCTCAGATGGGAAAAGCAAGATGTTGTGTTTTAATACGTAGAGAACCCGAAATGCTGTTGCTAAGGGCAACAGCAAAACCCTAAAGGGTTACCAACGGGTGTGGCAGTAAACTCCTTGGTCAGAGATGGAATGATATACACAAGGAGAGTCTCCACAATCCTAATTCTCACTTGCAGTGCACAGGTTCAGCTTACTGCCACTAAACTGACACCTGACACCTAGCACAGTGAGACAGGATTTAGGCAGGCAAGTCTTAGAATACAGCCGCAAACTTGCTAAGTTCACAGAGTAGTAAAAGAACCCCAGCAAGTTAAACGACTGACTCCAGTCTTACTGCTAGGTCTGGATTGGCAGAGTGTAGTACCAAATCCCCAGGCCTATTTGCAGTAAGCAACAACAAATACAAAGCTACACAGTACTGGCTAACTTTCAGGAACTGACTAACCAACAAAGATTCAGCAGCATCTGCTTAACCTGAGAAGAGGCCTTATAAAGCAGGTGCTGTCCACGCCCCACTCAGACCTCACAGACTGTGAGCACAAAAACCAGCACCGGATCCCCTGCCGTGCACAGAGCCTGTAACCACTGCACAGCAAAAGACCCGAACCGGAGTATCAGCTGCGCTCAGGTTACTCCGCTAGCACTTGTCTCCCGGTTGCCATGACGACGTGGCAGCACAGGGCAGGAGACCCTAACACATGGTCTGATATAGAAACCAGGTCTATAATTGCTTGGTGTACATACGGGAAAAGCACAGAAGCAATTAATATATAGTCAATCCGTGACCAGGTATTATGGGCCATCGATACACAGGTAAATTCCTTCTCGATTGGGTTTAGTGCTCTCCATGTATCAATACGATTAAGTCATTTAGTTATCCATGGGACACCTATTTTTGGTAAGGGTCTAGAAGATTTAATAAAATGGGACTTATCTAAATATAGAGAAGAAACCAAATTCAGGTCTCCACATATAAGTAGGGAGGACAGATCACATTTGTATAACATAGTCAGGAGGGAAATAAAAAAGGATTTCTTATATGCATTAGGTGCATAAATATTACAGATAAAATATTTCTTATCTCCTAATTGACATTCTATGAGGACATACCTGCCATCAGGGTCTACCGTAGTAGATAACACTTCAACCGATAAAGATTTTTTCTGCCAGAATGACTACACCACACGACTTTGAATTAAGAGAAGCTGAACCCAGGACTAACCAATTCAACATCTGCAGTTTTTTCGTCTCATGTAAAACCAGGTGCGTCTCCTGTAAGCAAGCTATATCAATAGAGTGTTTGTTAAGATACAACAATATTTTACGTCTTTTTGCCGGAGTGTTAATTCCTCCCACATTCAAAGTGCCTATCTTAATAGAAGACATACTTTACTGTATACAAATAAGTTACAAAGGCTGGCATCGGGTCAACATAAAAGCTGCTAACAACTCTAAGAACAAGGGACAGGGAAGGAGGAAGGGAGGAAAAAACACGAGGAAAGAAAACAAAGACATAGGGGAACCCAGACAATATACAAGAAAGAAAGAGCAATGTCAATTTAAACAGCATATCAATATGGACTGATGCAAGCATCAGAATAACCCATAAGAAAAACTAGACGTCAGGTGAACACAGATATTTCTTAACAACTAACGTTAATTATTAAGACCAACGGCAGGGCTGTTCATCCGTCACCAGCAAGACTGAAAACAAAATAAAATGAAGCATCACAGGCCTAAGCAGAGTGTCATAACCATGAAGTGAGAAAATTCGCAGTACAGCAGGAGGATCAATCTTCGACAGTATCAGCAATGTCATCCGTACAAGAGGCAGAGTCCTCCTTAAAGTATGCTTCAGCATCCTGTGGGTTGGTGAAATCCAGGAAGGAGGATCCTTGAAACACTCTAAAACAGGCGGGATATAACAACGCAAATTTGCGTTTCTTCTGTACCAATCGTGCACAGATAGGGGAGAAAGATTTGCGGAGGCGGGAAAGTTCCACGGAATAATCTTGAAAAATGCAAAGCGTGGCTCCCTCCCATTGAAGACGATCTGTTTTGCGAGAGGCTCTCCATATAGCAGATTTGTGTAAAAAGTTCAAAGTCTTAAAGATGACTACACATGGTTTATTATTATGAGCACGCGACAGGTCTCCCATTCTGTGAACTTTTTCTATAACTAAATCGGCACACTCAGCCTCAATCTGAAGAAGTTTTGGAAGAGTAAAGCGCACAAAATTTTCCAGCCCCGGGCCCGTTAGTGATTCTGGCAAACCAACTATACGGAGGTTACACCTCCGGGTACGGTTTTCAATATTATCAATTTTCTCTAGAAGACGCTTGTTATCCCTTTCCAGATACGTAACAGCCTTCTGCAAACCAGAAACATCATCTATTGTGGTTCCTAAACGTGTCTCAGTGTCAGTAACTCGATGTGTAAGCTGCTGAATCTGTGCTGTGATGTCGCTGACTGCTTTCTGCAGCAGCGGCGCCATCGTGTCATGGATTGCAGTTACAATGTCTGCGTAGGTGGGAGAAGAAGCCACTGTACCAGTGTCAGAACGCACCTTAGAATTCCCCGTAGCAGCAAGAATTGCATTCTTTGCTGCCGGCTTCTCAGGGCTAGAATCCGTGCAGGATGGCACATTTTGCTCAACATGGCACTGCTCCTGCCTGGGAGGAAGCGCCGGCAGCGGCAGCTTGGACGGCGCCAGCGGGCCCAGATATTTCTCCATACCAGCGGGGGATAATGCGGAAGGGTGTCCGGAGCTTGCTGCAGGCAGTAGGGGTTATAGGTTGGCACTGTGAGCGGGTAAAGCGAGCGGGGAGGCTGGTGGCACAGAGGAGCGCACGGGAGCTGCTGCTCACTCCCATATATGTGTTATTAACTGCCATGTGTTTGTGCTACTGCTCTGTCGCTTAGTAATCAGCCAGCTCACTGCAGCCTGTGGCCAATATTGGTGAAAAACTATTTTTTATGAGTTGTGAGCAGGGTCATTGCAAGGTTTCTGAGCAGCCTAGTCAAAAATTCAGTATACTGCACCCTCCACCACCATTACCCACTGCCCGGCCCTTCAGAAAAAAGAGAAGTTTTAGAGCTACCACTTGCATTAAGTAAAACAAGGATCTTTCTTTCAGAGACACCCTTAATTTTGGGGCAGATAAACTCAGTCCCCCCCCCCCCTTCCCCAGATCCCGGAACCCTAGGCAGCTGTTTAAAGATGCTTAATGGTAGAGCCAGCCCTGGTTGTGAGTAGGCCAAAATTGGCCTGGAAATGACTAGAAATAAATTTCATTGAGGTGATTTCAGATGTTTTTATAAATTTATTGAAAAAATACATATCCAAAACTGCAACCAAAACCAAAAGCCAGACCACAAATTAGAGCCAAAACACGGGGGATCAGCAAACATCTCTAATACAAACCCACACATATCTAGTAGATATATAATAGCTAGAAGCTGATTAGTTACTATGGGCAACTTCTCTGTTTTATCTCTCTTGAAACTTTAATACATCTTGGCTTGAGTCAAAAAAGCAGAAAGTTGGGTATCTCTTTGGGCACCAAATCACTATAGGATTCACAAATATTGTTACAGGGATATATATGGTAATAGAGTGACTTAATCAGGCAGGAAGAACAATCTATATAACCCTGTTATATAGACAGTATATTTTAAAATTGTGGGTTCATTAAAAATACAGATTACCCTTACATAAGGGAAACAAATTATCATTAACAGTCAAATCCCAAAATGGGAACAGATAAGTTTCATAAAACAAAAACAAAATAATTGGCACCAGTGTACCTATAGTAATGGATATTTTTCTTAATGCAGCTCCCCCTTTTGGATAGGGGGGGTGGTGGGGGGATTGCCAACCCCCAAAGCTAATAGAGTAGAAATATATACATAGATTAGGGGAGCGCAGAAAGAAAAAAATATAGAAAACTATTTTACTGATAATACTCCAATTTACACAAATAAATATATGTAAAAACCATGTAAATGTAAAAAATTATAACACAAATAACCATTCATAGGTGAATTAACGAATACAAATATCTTTTCACTCCTGAAAAATTGATATATCTTAAAACCCTTGCAATTGCAACCATGATCACATGCACTGTAAAGTCATTTAGGGAAATCGCATTTAGCAAACCATGATAACTCCTTTTCTCAGAGTCAAACAAGCGAGTCCAAAGGGTTAAGGGTCTTTAAATGTAGTAACCCAAATATAGCTTCCACACAACTGTGTTTATTTTGTTATATAGTACCTGCTTATATTGAAGAATCACTAGTACCCCTTTCAGACTGACAAGAAACGGATTGCACCTGGGAATGTGTACACGGGTGCTTCCCAGGTGCGACCCGGCTTGAGACCCCTTCAGACTTGCGGCCCAACCCGGCATATTGCCGGGTTGGTGACGTCACCGCTGACACTACCGGAGGCTGTGCATGGAGATAATCATCTCCAAGCACCGCCTCCTCCTATGCAGAGAATGGGTACCGGGTCGCCTTGACCCAGCATACCCATTCACACTGCACCGCATCCTGGGACGATCCCGGATTCAACCCTGGTCAAGACCTGGGATGAAAGGATATTGTTCCTGTACCCTTTCACACTGAGCAATTTCCCGGGTTGATGAGTGTTCATGTGCAATATCCCGGGAAATTGTTATCAGTCTGAAAGGGGTATTTGTGGCTGGCCAGCCTGTGTGGATTGAAACAGTCTAGATGAATTAATTAGCAGGTTTTATGAGCGGCTTAGCGGCTTCATTACAATGTAGCTGTGTACCGCGCTGTGGTGTCCGGGTGCTTCCCGGACTGGTTGATTTACCGTGGACAAATTGGCTTATTCCCCAGTAAACTCTACAAATTGCGTCTCCGTGTGGCGCTGGGCTGTGAGATGACACAATGCAGTTCACTTTCCCTCTTGCGGCTTCACTATAACCATCTCAGATTACCGCTGGGCTGTGATATGTCTCTGGTGTGGTGGCCGGTAACATCTCAGTGTGCTGCTGGGCCAAGAAGTGTCCATTGTGGGATGGCCTCACAAAGGGGTTTCAGTCACGTATCTGCCGTTTGGTAAAGACTGATTCCCGCTCTGGGAGACAACTTGGGGGTCCATATGGAGAGATAATATACGGGAGTCTCATAGTCAGGCTGAACCACTAACGCATTTCTCAACCTTTACTGCTGGTTGTTTCATCAGACAAGAACAATCATAAAAGAATGGTATGCACTGAGACCACTTGACCATTGAAACCTCGGGATCTCTGGATATTTTCAAGGGTATGGATGAGTGGGTCCCAATGTGATTTTCCTTAATGATGTCTTTTCCACTGTAGTTACACAAGCACCGCCAATATATTTTGACCTCCCTGCGAGTCTTTCTCAAAGCATAGTGTGTTACAAGAAAGTGCTTAAATACCAAAAAAGGTTAATTTCCTGTTGAGTTCTAAAATTACAGATAGTTGTTCATATATGCTTAAAAATGGGTGTAGTATGGTATGCCCGCGGTCGGGCTCCCGGCGACCAGCATACCAGCACCAGAATCCTGACCGCCGTCATAGTGACAGCTTGGCGAGTGCAAATGAGCCCCCTGTGGGCTCGGTGTGTTAGCTGCGCTCGCCACGCTGCGGGCACGGTGCCACACTATCTGTTCTCCCTCTAGGGGGGGCGTGGACCCCCAAGAGGGAGAAGATTTGTCGCTATGCATGCGGTCGGGATACCGGCACCAGTATGCTGGTCATCGGGAGCCCAGCCGCTGGCAAAGTGAAGACCACCCCTTAAAAATATAACCAGACAAATGAGTGATTAACAAAGTGCTAGAGCCATTTATTTTAATATATTTGGCTATAGAAAACTACAAAAAGGTGCTGGAGTCAGTAACCAGTTTCTTATCACTAATAGTGTTTAATGGTCTATTTACTAATACTTGGAGAGAGATAAACTGGAAAGACATAACGTAACAGCCGATCAGCTCCTGTCATATTACAGGCCGTGTTTGAGAAATGACAATTAGGAGCTGGTTGTTCTCTCTCCACTTTATCTCTGTAGTGGCATGAGTTTGACAGGAAGCATCATAACTGTCTATAAAATTTGCATGCAAAGAATAAACAAAACTCTGCAATCCCTATATTACAAGTATGTAAATACAATACATTTTTATAAAATGCGGTCTTTAGTATCAATGTCAGTATACTGTAATTTTCATTTCTTTTATAATCCAATCTTGTTAAACAAATGGTCACTCTTCTTAGCCACTTAAAAGTTTCTTGCACTGTGCTACTCCATAATATGATTCCCCCTTAATGAAGACCACTAAGAGCCAGAACGGCCACCTGCACATGTGCAGCATTTGCAGTGCGCGTGTGCGTCCATTTACATAGCGATCGCATCCCGGAAGGATGCGATCACTATGTAATTGACAGCAGCAACCATCAGGGGGGGTGGGCAGAGGGCATTGATGCAGCATTTTGGGGGAGTGGTCCGGACAATGGAGGCGTTTCTAGATCATTTTTGGGGCAGCCACGTGACATCACATGTGGCCAATGCAACCCAAAACATGGAGGCAGTCCGACTGCATACGCAGCCTAGCTGCATATGCAGGGGGTCAACCCCAATTTCTGACTCAGATTTGCGATTGCATCACTGGCTGACGATGAACATGGTGGACACTCTTGTCCTGTGCTGGGTGGCTCCCAGCATGCAGTAAGATGCAGTAGCAGATTCTGCTTTTTAGCAGACTCTGCTACTAAACCTCAATCAGGTCCACAGTCCCAGGAATAGTCTATACAATGGGATTCACAGTTTTGGGAAAAGCAAAGAAAAAAAACTTGTTGCACTACATGTGGGGGAGCTTTAAAATGTTTAGTAATATTTCATTTAAAAAGATCTGTGTCAAATCTCAAATCTAAATTACAGTGTAAAATAAAGTGTGGACTACAGATGTGTCCTCGTACTGTGGTTTATATAGCCCCTCTCGGCATGCTGCTTAGCCACATCGAACATACAATTTAGCCATGTCAGTGTCCAATTTGCTCAAAATGTGCCTCTAATTTGCACTGCTAAAACAATCAGGTGCACAAAACCACATTGCCAGAATACACTGATCACTGGGGTACAGGGGCGTCAGAATGTTTTTTGGTTGGGGGGGCAAGATAAAATCTCTATTTGGCACCCCTAGCTTCTGGCCACCATAGATTGGTCACTTGCACCTGTACGGAACTCTATAGAGCAGCTGTGAGTGGTGGTAAAGCCTGGTAAAGCCCCTTTTACACATTATGCCAGGTAGAACCCACTATACATATTACCACAGATATAGCCCATTATACACATTATGCCTGGTAGAGCCCATTACACATTACGCCTAGCAGAGCCCCTTATACACATTACGCCAGGTAGAGCCCATAACAAATATTATGTCAGATACAGCCCATTATACACATTATGCTTAGTAGAGCCTATTATACACATTATGCCTCGTAGAGCCCATTACACACAATATGCCAGGTAGAGGCCATTATACACAATATGCTTGGTAGAGCCCATTATACACATTACGCCTGGTAGAGCCCATTATACACATTATGCCTGGTAGAGCCCATTACACATGTTCACATTATGCCAGATATAGCCCATTATACACATCTGCTAGATAGAGCGCCTCTATCTGTAAAGTTAAATCGGAGCATGAAGATATACTGTGCATCCGGCATATTGTGACTTGTGGAACTATAAGTCCCACTATGCCCACCCAAGATCTGAATGGAAAGACGTGCAGCTCTGCGATCCTTATTTAGAAGCACATGGACAGCGATACAGTAAATTGCCTTCAATGCAGCATGCTGATACTTGTAGACTTACAACAACCTGTGATGTGGATTGCAAGTTCCCCCACACCCTTGGATAATATGTATACATGCATCTTTATTATTTTCCCTATATACTGTATATGTGTAAGTGCTGAGGTCTCTGTGTTATGTGACACTAGTCATGTGACTGTCTCTGTATATGGATATATCCTGAATACAATGTATGATAACCTAGAATGCAGGTCCGGCTCCAGGCCTACTACCGCCCCGAGTGAGAAAATGTCGAAGTCCTCCCTCCCATGCGCACGCCGAATGCGTGCGTACTCCTGGAAAAATGGCCGTGGCCTTGAAACTTCATATTGTCAAACTATAAATAAATAAATTTTCACACCCACTCTACACACACAATTAGCAGCCTTACACATAACAGCCACAGTAGTGTTCCTTACACATGTCCCCGGTATAGCGCCAGATAGACATGATATGCCCCACAACAGTGCCAGATACACATGATATGCCCACAGCAGTGCCAGATACACATGATATGCCCCCCCAGCAGTGCCAGATACACATGATTTGCCCCCCAGCAGTGCCAGAAACACATGGTATGCCCCCAGCAGTGCCAGATGCACATGATACGCCCCCCAGCAGTGCCAGATACACATGATATGCTCCCCAGCAGCGCCAAATACAGATATGACCCACAGTGCCAGATACAGATATGCCCCACAGTGCCAGATGAATATATATCCCCAGTGCCAGATACATACTCTATATGCCCCCAGAGCCAGATACTGTAAATATATATCCCCAGTGCCAGATCCAGATATGCCCCCAGTGGTAGGACAGTAGTAATAACCTGCCTTCTCCAAGAATGTTAGACTGGTATGTGGCTTATAGACTACTGTTATGAAGCCTTACACACCCCTCCAAGTTCCTGGTGAGCTGAGGAAGAAAGTACAGTACTTATTCCCAGTATAGCATAGCCTAGTTGGCTAAAACTATCAACAAATTATATACTTAAGGAGCTATTTTGAAGTATACAAAATATGCAATTGAACTCATTCCACTGAATATCTTGGAAGTTCTCATGTCATGCCACCCTAATGTCATGGGCCTGAGTTGAGCAAAGAAGATATCCAATTTGTATATGCAGAATCGTGTCTGTACACAAGCTTTGATGTTTGCTTTTGAGTTGCAAGCATCTTAAAATATGTGCAGCTTTAAATAGAGCATATTAAGGTATCTAGAATAAATATGCAACAATTATCATAATCGGCCCCTGAGGAAGTCTGAGAGAAGAGACACAACTACTTCTGGATGAAACGCGTTGATTAGATCTGCTGATTGAATGCTTCAGATAAATTGTTTTTCTCTTATATTGTACAAGCTATCATGTAATTTATATATTAGTGTTCTAATCTCACAACTGGATTACACTATGGGGGTCATTCCGAGTTGTTCGCTCGTTGCCGATTTTCGGAGCGATTAAGGCAAAAATGCGCATGCGCCTGGTATGCAGTGCGCATGCGGTTAGTATTTTAGCACAAAACTTAGCAGATTTACTCACGTCCGAACGAAGAATTTTCATCGTTGAATTGTTCGGAGTGTGATTGACAGGAAGTGGGTGTTTCTGGGCAGAAACTGACCGTTTTCTGGGAGTGTGCGGAAAAACGCACGCGTGCCAGGATAAATCGCAGGAGTGTCTGGAGAAACGGGGGAGTGGCTGTCCGAACGCAGGGCGTGTTTGTGATGTCAAACCAGGAACGAAACGGGCTGAGCTGATCGCAGTGTAGGAGTAAGTCTCGAGCTACTCAGAAACTGCCAAGAATTTTCTATTCGCAATTCTGCAAATCTTTCGTTCGCAATTCTGCTAAGCTAAGATACACTCCCAGAGGGCGGCGGCCTAGCGTGTGCAATTCTGCTAAAATCTGCTAGCGAGCGAACAACTCGGAATGACCCCCAATGTATAGTATGTCTGGGTTTTTTTAATGATGTTTGGAGTCCCATTAAAATAGGAAAACTCACAGTGCTGGTGACTTCGTGTGGATTATTTCAAGTAAATCAGATAAACTGTTACAATTTGTTCACATGGTACGGGTTCACTTGTAGCCTATTCAGCACATTCTGGTGTTGTCTACACAATATTGCACTAGGAGGCGCTTTTGTCCTTTATTGTATTCAGAATTGAGAAGTTGGTGTACACTTGGACCAGGAGCTTGGCCATCCCATACGTGTGGATTTTCCATTGCACTTTTACTGACCATTATATTTGATATGATTTAAATGTTTTAATTTTTATAAACAGAGATAGATAGATAGATAGATAGATAGATAGATAGATAGATAGATAGATAGATAGGTAGGTAGGTAGGTAGATAGATAGATAGATAGATAGATAGATAGATAGATAGATCGATCAGGTGCTATCTATCTATCTATCTATCTATCTAAAGCAAAGGTTGGCTTGGGCTCGTCTCGCACTGGCATTGACTTCACAGAGTACAGGTGGAGGAGCCGAGTGAGGGGACATGGCATAATGAACAGATCCCCCTGCAAACTATAAATGTGTTCCTTCCCATACTTTACAAGCGCACATAATGCCCCCTGTAGTAGTGACACTTACACAGGTAACACCCCCTGTACTAGTGACACTTACACACATAACACCCTCTGTACCAGAGACCCTTACACACGTAACATCCCGTGTACCAGAGACTGTTATACACATAACGCCCCCTGTAGTAGTGATGCTTACAGATGTAATGCCACCTGTAGAAGTGACACTTACACACGAAACATCCCCTGTGCCAATGCCGCTTACACACGCAATGCCCCTAGTAGTAGTGACACTTATACATATTACACCCCCTGCACCAGTGACGCTTACACACGTAACGCCCCCTGTACCAGTGACGCTTACATGCGTAACACCCCCTGTACCAGGGAGGCTTACACAAATAAAACCCCCTGTACCAGTGCCACTTATACACGTTACACCCCCTGTACCAGTGATGCTTACACACATAACGCCCCCTGTAGCAGTAATGCTTACACATGTAACACCCGCATAGCAGTGATGCTTACACATGTAACGCCACCTGTAGTACTGATGCTTACACACGCAATGCCCCCTGTACCAGAGATGCTTACACACGTAACACCCCTAGTAGTAGTGACACTTATACATATTACACCCCCTGCACCAGTGACGCTTACACACGTAACGCCCCCTGTACCAGTGACGCTTACATGCGTAACACCCCCTGTACCAGGGAGGCTTACAGAAATAACACCCCCTGTACCAGTGCCACTTATACACGTTACACCCCCTGTACCAGTGATGCTTACACACATAACGCCCCCTGTAGCAGTAATGCTTACACATGTAACACCCGCATAGCAGTGATGCTTACACATGTAACGCCACCTGTAGTACTGACGCTTACACACGTAATATCCCCTGTGCCAGTGCAGCTTACACGTGCAATGCCCCCTGTACCAGACGCTTACATATGTAATGCCCCCTGTAGTCATGACACTTACACATGTAACGCCCCCCTGTACCAGTGATGCTTACACACATATCGCCCCCTGTACCAGTGACTTTTACACACGTAACGCCCCCGGAGCAGTAACGCCCCTGTACCAATGAGGCTTACACATGCAAAGTCCCCTGTCCCAGTGATGCTTACACACATAACACCCCCGGAGTAGTGATGCTTACACACATAACGTTCCCTGTACCAGTGATAGTCACACACGTAACGCCCCCTGTACCAGAGATGCTTACACACGTAATGCCCCCTGTACCAGAGACGATTACACACGTAACGCCCCCTGTACCAGTGACTCTTACACACTTAACGCTCCCTGTACCAGTGACACTTACACATGAAATGCCCCCCTGTACCAGTGATGCTTACACACGTAATGCCCCCTGTACCAGTGACGCTTACACACGTAATGCCCCCTGTAGTCATGACACTTACACATGTTACTCCCCCTGTACCAGTGATGCTTACACGCATTACGCCCCCTGTACCAGTGATGCTTACACACACAATGCTCCCTGTAGCAGTGATGCTTACACACATAACACCCCCGTAGCAGTGATGCTTACACATGTAACGCCACCTGTAGTAGTGATGCTTACACACATAATATCCCCTGTGCCAGTGCTGCTTACACACACAATGCTCCCTGTACCAGTGTTGCTTACACACGTAACGCCCCCTGTAGCCGTGACACTTACACATGTAACGCCCCCTGTACTAGTGATGCTTTCACACGTAACATTCCCTGTACCAGTGATGCTTACACACGTAACGCCCCCTGTACCAGTGAGGCTTACACATGCAAAGTCCCCTGTAGAAGTGCCACTTACACACGTAATGCCCCCCGTACCAGTGCAGCTAACACACATAACACCCCCTGTAGCAGTGATACTTACACATGTAACACCCCCGTAGCAGTGACGCTTACACATGTAACGCCCCCTGTGCCAGTGATGCTTACACACGTAACGCACCCTGTACCAGCAACACTTACACACATAATGCCCCCTGTACCAGAGACGCTTACACACATAACACCCCCTGTACCAGTGACGCTTACACACAAAACGCCCCCCCCCCCTGTACCAGGGATGCTTACACACGTACTGCCCCCTGTACCAGAGACGTTTACACACATAACACCCCCTTTACCAGTGATGCTTACACACGCATTGCCACTGTACCAGTGATGCTTACACATGTAATGCCCCCTGTACCAGAGACGCTAACACACATAATGCCCCCTGTACCAGGGATGCTTACGCATGTAACGCCCCCTGTACCAGTGACGCTTACACACACAATGCCTCCTGTACCAGTGACATTAACAATCATTATGCTGCAGTCACACGTACACATACTCACACAGATACACACACCACATGCACATATACACACACACACACACATACTGTACATACCAGGGCCGGCTCCAGGCACGTTCGACTAGAGCGGCCGCGCGGGGCGCCACCCTTAATGGGCGCCGCGCGCTGGCGCCGCCATCTTTGTGCCTGGAGCCAGCCTGCAGTGCTCCTTGTATGCGGCTGTGCGGCGCCGGCGTCTGACGATAGACGCTGGGCAGCCGCGCACACGAGTTTTAGAAGAGCCGCCCGTGTCCTCAGCGGCACTCCCCCTCCCGCCACCACCGCATGTATCGTGAAGCAGTATATGGATTGGGCTCTGTGTGGGGGCACTGTGGGGGCATATCTTTCACTGTGGGGGCAATTATGTGTCTGGAAATGTGGGGGCATGTCTGCACTGTGGGTGTATATCTTTCACTGTGGGGGCGTTTATGAATCTGGCACTGTGGGGGCATATCTGTCACTGTGGGGGCATTTATATATCTGGCACTGTGGGGGCATTTATGTATCAAGCACTGTAGGGGCATTTATGTATCTGGCATTGTGGGGGCATTTATGTATCTGGCACTGTGGGGGTATATCTGCACTGTGGGGGCATTAATGTATCTGGCACTGTGGGGGCATATCTGCACTGTGGGGGCATATCTGCACTGTGGGGCATTTATGTATCTGGCACTGTGGGGGTATATCTGCACTGTGGGGGCATTAATGTATCTGGCACTGTGGGGGCATATCTGCACTGTGGGGGCATTTATGTATCTGGCACTGAGGGGGCATATCTGCACTGTGGGGGCATTTATGTATCTGGCACTGTGGGGGTATATCTGCACTGTGAGGGCATTAATGTATCTGGCACTGTGGGGGCATATCTGTACTGTGGGTTCATTTATGTATCTGGCACTGTGGGTTCATTTATGTATCTGGCACTGTGGGGGCATTTATGTATCTGGCATTGTGGGGGCATTTATGTATCTGGCACTGTGGGGGCGTTTATGTATCTGGCACTGTGGGGGCATATCTGCACTGTGGGGGCATTTATGTATCAGGCACTGTGGGGGGGGGGGGGGGCATTTATGTATCTGGCATTGTGGGGGCATTAATGTATCTGGCACTGTGGGGGCATATCTGCACTGTGGGGACATTTATGTATCTGGAACTGTGGGGGCATATCTGCAGTGTGGGGGCATTTTATGTATCTGGCACTGTGGGGGTATATTGGCACTGTGGGGGCATATTGGCACTGTGGGGGCATTTATGTATCTGGAACTGTGGGGGCATTTATGTATCTGGAATGGTGGGGGCATATCTGCACTGTGGGGGCATTTTATGTATCTGGCACTGTGGGGGCATTTATGTATCTGGCACTGTGGGGGTATATCTGCACTGTGGGGGCATTGATGTATCTGGCACTGTGGGGACATATCTGCACTGTGGGGGCATATCTGCACTGTGGGGGCATTTATGTATCTGGCGCTGTGGGGGTATATCTGCACTGTGGGGGCATTAATGTATCTGGCACTGTGGGGGCATATCTGGCACTGTGTGGCCATTTATGTAGCTAGCACTGCTGGGGGGGCGTGTCACGTGTAGCTGGCACTGCTGGGGGGGGCATGTCGTGTGTAGCTGGAACTGCTGGGGAGCATGTCGCGTGTAGCTGGCACTGCTGGGGGGCATGTCGCGTGTAGCTGGCACTGCTGGGGGGCATGTCGCGTGTATCTGGCACTGCTGGGGGGCATGTCACGTGTAGCTGGCACTGCTGGGGGGCATGTCACGTGTAGCTTGCACTGCTGGGGAGCATGTTATGTAGTGTTCCCGCTAGGCGTCTGTGGCTAGGCAATGTGTCTCAGTTATCTCCCTGGTGCAATGTGTCTCAGTGCTGTGCCTGGCGCAAAGTGTATAGGAGGTTCTACCTGGTGCAGTGTGTATTAGCTGCACTACTGTGTGGTGTAATGCAAATTGCCACTATTATGTGGCCACGTACCTTCCCCACAAAGTAACTCCCCTTAATTTTTGCTGCGCGCCGAAGGCGCGCACTGTCCATGCTTTGGCATATAGGTATGGGAACAACAAGCAGTATGTACATCATTTTGCCCTCCTAACTTAAAAATGTGCCCTCCCTGTGATCAGCACCATGCCCTAAAAAGTGAACACTATCATGTGTAGCTGGCACTGCTGGGGGGCATGTCATGTGTAGCTGGCACTGCTGCGGGGCATGTCATGTGTAGCTGGCACTGCTGCGGGGCATGTCATGTGTAGCTGGCACTGCTGCGGGGCATGTCATGTGTAGCTGGCACTGCTGGGGGGCATGTCATGTCTATCTGGCACTGCACATTATGTGTATCTGGCACTATACTGGAGACATTGTGTGTAAGGAACACTACTGTGGCTATGTGTAAGGCTGCTAATTCTGTGAAAATATGTTTATAGTTTGATGATATGAAGTTACGAGGCCACGCCCACTTTTCAAGAGGCCACACCCACTTTTACGGGAGAGCGCGCGCCGAAGGCGCGCGCATGGAGGGGGGCGCTTTTACATTTTCTCGCTCAGGGTGCTAGTAGGCCTGGAGCCGGCCCTGGTACATAAATTACACACAAACACAGTCACACCTATATACAATATACACAGATACTGTATACACACACTCACACTTTCACTCACTCCCTCTCTATCCAGACACTTACCTAAGGAATTCTGGTTGGCCGGAGCTGTAGCAGCTCATCCTCCTGCTGCAGCCCGGTCCCGTGTAGCTCCGCCCCTTATTCCCATTTTGCCACGCTCCCTTTAGGTCGGCACACTGCTGCACTGTCACAGGGGAGGGGAGGGGGAGAGGAGGCTTTGTGCTGCCAGAGCCGCTGCCTGTCATCGAGTGTGACAGGCGCAGCAGCCGGCAGAAGCAGCAGGGACATCAGCTCAGCACACGAATGTAGAGCAGGCAGAGCGCCTCTCCAGCCTGGCACCTCCCTTCACTGCAACACTTTGGTGAGCGGCTAGCACCAGTCTTGCAGATGTTGACTCCTGGATTGTGGCAGACTTCAGTGCAGAGCTGTAACCTAATGGCAGGTGGTAGCATGAGGATGGCGCCCTCCAGCCACATGTCGCTCTACAGTGCTAACCTTGCTGAGCGCATTGCAATGGACCTGCCTATGACATGCCCTCAGAACACTCAGTGGTATATTTACTAGTGATGTGCACCTGAAATTTTTCGGGTTTTGTGTTTTGGTTTTGGGTTCGGTTCCGTGGCCGTGTTTTGGGTTCGAACGCGTTTTTGCAAAACCTCACCAAATTTTTTTGTCGGATTCGGGTGTGTTTTGGATTCGGGTGTTTTTTTTTAAAAAAAAACAGCTTAAATCATAGAATTTGGGGGTCATTTTGATCCCATAGTATTATTAACCTCAATAACCATAATTTCCACTCATTTTCAGTCTATTCTGAACACCTCACACCTCACAATATTATTTTTAGTCCTAAAATTTGCACCGAGGTCGCTGGATGGCTAAGCTAAGCGACACAAGTGGCCGACACAAACACCTGGCCCATCTAGGAGTGGCACTGCAGTGTCACGCAGGATGGCCCTTCAAAAAAATACTCCCCAAACAGCACATGACGCAAAGAAAAATGAAAGAAAAAAGAGGTGCAAGATGGAATTGTCCTTGGGCCCTCCCACCCACCCTTATGTTGGCACTGCAGTGTCAGGCAGGATGGCACTTCAAAACAATAGTCCCCAAACAGCACATGATGCAAAGAAAAAAAGAGGCGCACCAAGGTCGCTGTGTGACTAAGCTAAGCGACACAAGTGGCCGACACAAACACCTGGCTCATCTAGGAGTGGCACTGCAGTGTCACGCAGGATGGCCCTTCCAAAAAATACTCCCCAAACAGCACATGACGCAAAGAAAAAAAGAGGCGCAATGAGGTAGCTGTGTGACGACTAAGCTAAGCGACCTTAGTGGCCGACACAAACACCTGGCCCATCTAGGAGTGGCACTGCAGTGTCACGCAGGATGGCCCTTCCAAAAAATACTCCCCAAACAGCACATGACGCAAAGAAAAAAAGAGGCGCAATGAGGTAGCTGTGTGACGACTAAGCTAAGCGACCCTAGTGGCCGACACAAACACCTGGCCCATCTAGGAGTGGCACTGCAGTGTCAGACAGGATGGCACTTAAAAAAATAGTCCCCAAACAGCATATGATGCAAAGAAAAAAAGAGCTGCACCAAAGTCGTTGTGTGACTAAGCTAAGCGACCCAAGTGGCCGACACAAAAACCTGGCCCATCTAGGAGTGGCACTGCAGTGTCACGCAGGATGGCCCTTCCAAAAAATACTCCCCAAACAGCACATGACGCAAAGAAAAAAAGAGGCGCAATGAGGTTGCTGTGTGACGACTAAGCTAAGCGACCCTAGTGGCCGACACAAACACCTGGCCCATCTAGGAGTGGCACTGCAGTGTCAGACAGGATGGCACTTAAAAAAATAGTCCACAAACAGCACATGATGCAAAGAAAAAAAGAGCTGCACCAAAGTCGTTGTGTGACTAAGCTAAGCGACCCTAGTGGCCGACACAAACACCTGGCCCATCTAGGAGTGGCACTGCAGTGTCACGCAGGATGGCCCTTCCAAAAAATACTCCCCAAACAGCACATGACGCAAAGAAAAAAGAGGCGCAATGAGGTAGCTGTGTGATGACTAAGCTAAGCGACCCTAGTGGCCGACACAAACACCTGGCCCATCTAGAAGTGGCACTGCAGTGTCAGACAGGATGGCACTTAAAAAAATACTCCCCAAACAGCACATGATGCAAAGAAAAAAAGAGCTGCACCAAAGTCGTTGTGTGACTAAGCTAAGCGACCCAAGTGGCCGACACAAACACCTGGCCCATCTAGGAGTGGCACTACAGTGTCACGCAGGATGGCCCTTCCAAAAAATACTCCCCAAACAGCACATGACGCAAAGAAAAAAAGAGGCGCAATGAGGTAGCTGTGTGACGACTAAGCTAAGCGACCCTAGTGGCCGACACAAACACCTGGCCCATCTAGGAGTGGCACTGCAGTGTCACGCAGGATGGCCCTTCCAAAAAATACTCCCCAAACAGCACATGACGCAAAGAAAAAAAGAGGCGCAATGAGGTAGCTGTGTGACTAAGCTAAGCGACCCTAGTGGCCGACACAAACACCTGGCCCATCTAGGAGTGGCACTGCAGTGTCACGCAGGATGGCCCTTCAAAAAAATACTCCCCAAACAGCACATGACGCAAAGAAAAAAAAGAGGCACAATGAGGTAGCTGTGTGACTAAGCTAAGCGACCCTAGTGGCCGACACAAACACCTGGCCCATCTAGGAGTGGCACTGCAGTGTCACGCAGGATGGCCCTTCAAAAAAATACTCCCCAAACAGCACATGACGCAAAGAAAAATGAAAGAAAAAAGAGGTGCAAGATGGAATTGTCCTTGGGCCCTCCCACCCACCCTTATGTTGTAAAAACAGGACATGCACACTTTAACGAACCCATCATTTCAGCGACAGGGTCTGCCACACGACTGTGACAATGACTGGTTGATTTCGGCCCCCACCAAAAAAGAAGCAATCAATCTCTCCTTGCACAAACTGGCTCTACGGAGGCAAGATGTCCACCTCATCATCATCGTCCGATTCATCACCCCTTTCACTGTGTACATCCCCCTCCTCACAGATTATTAATTCGTCCCCACTGGAATCCACCATCCCAGGTCCCCGTGTACTTTCTGGAGGCAATTGCTGCTGGTGAATGTCTCCATGGACGAATTGATTAAAATTCATTTTAATGAACATCATCTTCTCCACATTTTCTGGAAGTAACCTCGTACGCCGATTGCTGACAAGGTGAGCGGTGGCACTAAACACTCTTTCGGATTACACACTGGAGGGAGGGCAACTTAGGTAGAATAAAGCCAGTTTGTGCAAGGGCCTCCAAATTGCCTATTTTTCCTGCCAGTATACGTACGGACTGTCTGACGTGCCTACTTGGATGCGGTCACTCATATAATCCTCCACCATTCTTTCAATGGTGAGAGAATCATATGCAGTGACAGTAGACGACATGTCAGTAATCGTTGGCAGGTCCTTCAGTCCGGACCAGATGTCAGCATCAGCAGTCGCTCCAGACTGCCCTGCATCACTGCCAGCGGGTGTGCTCGGAATTCGTAGCCTTTTCCTCGCACCCCTAGTTGCGGGAGAATGTAATGGAGGAGATGTTGACGGGTCGCGTTCCGCTTGACTTGACAATTTTCTCACCAGCAGTTCTTTGAACCTCTGCAGACTTGTGTCTGCCGGAAAGAGAGATCCAACGTAGGTTTTAAATCTAGGATCGAGCACGGTGGCCAAAATGTAGTGCTCTGATTTCAACAGATTGACCACAAGTGAATCCTGGTTAAGCGAATTAAGGGCTCCATCCACAAGTCCCACATGCCTAGTGGAATCGCTCTGTTTTAGCTCCTCCTTCAATGCCTCCAGCTTCTTCTGCAAAAGCCTGATGAGGGGAATGACCTGACTCAGGCTGGCAGTGTCTGAACTGACTTCACGTGTGGCAAGTTCAAAAGGTTGCAGAACCTTGCACAACGTTGAAATCATTCTCCACTGCGCTTGAGACAGGTGCATTCCACCTCCTTTGCCTATATCGTGGGCAGATGTATAGGCTTGAATGGCCTTTTGCTACTCCTCCATCCTCTGAAGCATATAGAGGGTTGAATTCCACCTCGTTAACACCTCTTGCTTCAGATGATGGCAGGGCAGGTTCAGGTGTTTTTGGTGGTGCTCCAGTCTTCTGTACGCGGTGCCTGTACGCCGAAAGTGGCCCGCAATTCTTCTGGCCACCGACAGCATCTCTTGCACGCCCCTGTCGTTTTTTAAATAATTCTGCACCACCAAATTCAAGGTATGTGCAAAACATGGGACGTGCTGGAATTTGCCCAGATGTAATGCACTCACAATATTGCTGGCATTGTCCGATGCCACAAATCCCCAGGAGAGTCCAATTGGGGTAAGCCATTCTGCGAAGATCTTCCTCAGTTGCCGTAAGAGGTTTTCAGCTGTGTGCGTATTCTGGAAAGCGGTGATACAAAGCGTAGCCTGCCTAGGAACGAGTTGGCGTTTGCGAGATGCTGCTACTGGTGCCGCCGCTGCTGTTCTTGCAGCGGGAGGCAATACATCTACCCAGTGGGCTGTCACAGTCATGTAGTCCTGAGTCTGCCCTGCTCCACTTGTCCACATGTCCGTGGTTAAGTGGATATTGGGTACAACTGCATTTTTTAGGACACTGGTGAGTCTTTTTCTGACGTCCGTGTACATTCTCGGTATCGCCTGCCTAGAGAAGTGGAACCTAGATGGTATTTGGTAACGGGGGCACACTACCTCAAGCAATTGTCTAGTTCCCTGTGAACTAACGGCGGATACTGGACGCACGTCTAATACCAACATAGTTGTCAAGGCCTCAGTTATCCGCTTTGCAACAGGATGACTGCTGTGATATTTCATCTTCCTCGCAAAGGACTGTTGGACAGTCAATTGCTTACTGGAAGTAGTACAAGTGGTCTTCCGACTTCCCCTCTGGGATGACGATCGACTCCCAGCAGCAACAACAGCAGCGCCAGCAGCAGTAGGCGTTACACTCAAGGATGCATCGGAGGAATCCCAGGCAGGAGAGGACTCGTCAGACTTGCCAGTGACATGGCCTGCAGGACTATTGGCTTTCCTGGGTAAGGAGGAAATTGACACTGAGGGAGTTGGTAATGTGGTTTGCGCGAGCTTGGTTACAAGAGGAAGGGATTTACTGGTCAGTGGACTGCTTCCGCTGTCGCCCAAAGTTTTTGAACTTGTCACTGACTTATTATGAATGCGCTGCAGGTGACGTATAAGGGAGGATGTTCCGAGGTGGTTAACGTCCTTACCCCTACTTATTACAGCTTGACAAAGGCAACACACGGCTGGACACCAGTTGTCCGCATTTCTGTTGAAATAATTCCACACTGAAGAGCTGATTTTTTTTGTATTTTGACCAGGCATGTCAATGGCCATATTCCTCCCACGGACAACAGGTGTCTCCCCGGGTGCCTGACTTAAACTAACCACCTCACCATCAGAATCCTCCTTGTCAATTTCCTCCCCAGCGCCAGCAACACCCATATCCTCATCCTGGTGTACTTCAACAGTGACATCTTCAATTTGACTATCAGGAACTGGACTGCGGGTGCTCCTTCCAGCACTTGCAGGGTACGTGCAAATGGTGGAAGGCGCAAGCTCTTCCCGTCCAGTGTTGGGAAGGTCAGGCATCGCAACCGACACAATTGGACTCTCCTTTGGGATTTGTGATTTCGAAGAACGCACAGTTCTTTGCTGTGCTTTTGCCGCAAGTCTTTTCTTTTTTCTAGCGAGAGGATGAGTGCTTCCATCCTCATGTGAAGCTGAACCACTAGCCATGAACATAGGCCAGGGCCTCAGCCATTCCTTGCCACTCCATGTCGTAAATGGCATATTGTCAAGTTTACGCTTCTCCTCAGACGCTTTTAATTTTGATTTTTGGGTCATTTTTTTACTGATCTTTTGTGTTTTGGATTTTACATGCTCTGTACTATGACATTGGGCATCGGCCTTGGCAGACGACGTTGATGTCATTTCATCGTCTCAGCCATGACTAGTGGCAGCAGCTTCAGCACGAGGTGGAAGTGGATCTTGATCTTTCCCTATTTTTTTAACCTCCACATTTTAGTTCTCCATATTTTAATGCGCACAACTAAAAGCAACCACAGGTATACAATGTAGATGGATGGATAGTATAGTATTATATTACTTATGGAGGACGAGTGACTGACGACACAGAGGTAGGTACAGCCAATTCCTACCGTACTGCTATATATATATGATATACTGTATAATAATAACGGACCTGGTGGACACTGTCAGCAGACTGCTAAACTAGTATGAAGAAAAAAAAAAACATCACAGGTAGGTATACAATGTAGATGGATGGATAGTAAGTATAGTATTATATTACTTATGGATGACGAGTGCACTGACGACACACAGGTAGGTACAGCCGTGGCCTACCGTACTGCTTATATATATAATATACTGTATATAACGGACCTGGTGGACACTGTCAGCAGACTGCTAAACTAGTATGAAGAAAAAAAAAAACACCACAGGTAGGTATACAATGTAGATGGATGGATAGTAAGTATAGTATTATATTACTTATGGACGACGAGTGCACTGACGACACAGAGGTAGGTACAGCCGTGGCCTACCGTACTGCTTATATATATAATATACTGTATATAACGGACCTGGTGGACACTGTCAGCAGACTGCTAAACTAGTATGAAGAAAAAAAAAACCACCACAGGTAGGTATACAATGTAGATGGATGGATAGTAAGTATAGTATTATATTACTTATGGACGACGAGTGCACTGACGAGACAGAGGTAGGTACAGCCGTGGCCTACCGTACTGCTTATATATATAATATACTGTATATAACGGACCTGGTGGACACTGTCAGCAGACTGCTAAACTAGTATGAAGAAAAAAAACCCACCACAGGTAGGTATACAATGTAGATGGATGGATAGTATAGTATTATATTACTTATGGATGACGAGTGCACTGACGACACAGAGGTAGGTACAGCCGTGGCTTACCGTACTGCTTATATATATAATATACTGTATATAACGGACCAGGTGGACACTGTCAGCAGACTGCTAAACTAGTATGAAGAAAAAAAAACCACCACAGGTAGGTATACAATGTAGATGGATGGATAGTATAGTATTATATTACTTATGGACGACAAGTGCACTGACGACACAGAGGTAGGTACAGCCGTGGCCTACCGTACTGCTTATATATATAATATACTGTATATGACGGACCTGGTGGACACTGTCAGCAGACTGCTAAACTAGTATGAAGAAAAAAAAACCCACCACAGGTAGGTATACAATGTAGATGGATGGATAGTAAGTATAGTATTATATTACTTATGGACGACGAGTGCACTGACGACACAGAGGTAGGTACAGCCGTGGCCTACCGTACTGCTTATATATATAATAATATACTGTATATAACAGACCTGGTGGACACTGTCAGCAGACTGCTAAACTAGTATGAAGAAGAAGAAAAAACACCACAGGAGTGTTTTTCAGGCAGACAAACGTATACTGGACGGGTGGTCACTGTCAGCAAAACTGTGCACTGTACTCCTGCTTAAACTGCTCCCCAGTCCCCACAATTAGGCAGTGTGAGCAGTGCACTCAGCACAGATATATCATGCAGCAGTGCAGCACACTGAGCACAGATATGGTGGAGCGTTTTTTTCAGGCAGAGAAACAAAGGATTAAACTAACTCACTGGTGGTAAACCCTGCACTGTACTCCCTAACAGCTGCTCCCCGTCCCCAATCCTCCCCACATAACTAAGTCACTCAGTTTACTCTGTTCTTTTCTAATATAACGGAGAGGACGCCAGCCACGTCCTCTCCCTATCAATCTCAATGCACGTGTGAAAATGGCGGCGACGCGCGGCTCCTTATATAGAATCCGAATCTCGCGAGAATTCGACAGCGGGATGATGATGTTTGGGCGCGCTCGGGTTAACCGAGCAAGGCGGGAGGATCCGAGTCGCTCGGACCCGTGTAAAAAAAAAGGTGAAGTTCGGGCGGGTCGGATCCCGAGGATCCGAACCCGCTCATCACTAATATTTACTAAAGTGTGGGTTTATAGACATGGAGATCTTGCCCATAACAACCAATCAGATTCCGCTTATAATTTATCTAGTACCTCCCAGAAGATAATACAGTAGCTAGAATCTGATTGGTTGCTATGGTCAATGTCTCCACTTCTATGAACCTGCACTTTTGGAAATACGCCTCCTTAGTCTATGTGATAAATTTACTAAAATGGAAGTTTATTCAAGATGGGATGTTGCCTATTGTAACCATTTTTTTATCTGTTGTGGTTTATCTCAAGTCATAATGTTTTGTACATATTACGATCTCCAAATCTCTAAAATCAAATATTTCCCGAATTTTCCATTTGGAACATTGCAGGAAAATGGAAATTGTATCCCTGAGTGAGTTAGAATTATCTGACTCAATAGATTTCACCAAGATGTAGAGAGAGAGGAAAAATATTTTTTATGTCCTTCAACACAGTTTTGGACTGGGGCATGAAGGACCCACCAGGGAATGCAGTAGTAGAAGTACAAGCTTAAGGAGTGTGGCTAGCCACCAAAGAGATGCTTGGCCAACCATAAGAGAGTACTTGCAAAGAACAGGGCAACTTTATAAATATGGGGACAGGATTGTATCACGTCCACCAATTTTGATTGTCAGGAATGCTAATCTTGGTGTAGTTTCCATAGAAACAAACCTAACACTCAGGTTCATCCATGATCCTGCTTTACCAAGTTACTGACCCCTGGAGGATGGGGTGGGGACCTTAGCCAGTGGGGCCCACTAGAGATTTTCATTTCACACCTGTGGGCCCAATTGATCATTCTTCATGCTTCATCAGCTGTTTGTTATGATCCAATAGACTATATTTGGAAACATTAATATTTAATTTTTATAACGATAGTGATTGAGCGGTATTCATTGAAATTAGGTCACCCTTTCAGTGTCCTATTTAAAAATAAACAATCTTAGTTTTTCAAGTCTTTCATTGCAATTTAACCACTCCATTCCTTGTTTTTAATAAGTTGTTAGAATGTGAACCCTCTCAGGTTCTCCTATATCTTTCTACGTATACTGGTGCCCAAAATTGTATGACATACAGTATTCAAGCTGGTATCTAACAAATAATTCATATAACAGGCAGCACCATAATTACCATCCCATAAATGTTTTACATATTTTTTTCTGTATTTAACCTCATCTGTTATCCCTCTGTCCAAATTATTATAATTGATTTCTCTATAACCATCTGCTGCACACTGACTCTGACTGGCCTGTCAAATTCTTATTTTGAGATGTTGCTCTCCCCTCTTTTCAACAAAATTATTTTAGAGAACTTTAATAGCATTTTCACTTTTATCACTATTTTATCAGCCTATAGTGTTTAGAAGTACTTATTTCAAGTTATGGCAAAAAAGGAGCAAATTTGCACTTTGGCAAAACCATGCTGTACTGGGGAGAGATAGCTTTAACACTGAAGAGAGAAAGATTTAAAATGTGCATAGAGATTTAGGCGTATATATATCACAATCTGCATCTCAGATACAGATTGGAAATGATGAATAGAGCCATATCCACAATGCGATAATTGAATAGGGTTGTATCAATTATCACATGCAGAGGCAGAGCTTGCAAGCATGCTCTGGTCCTGCGAATCCACTTATAGCAAATCTCAGGGCATTTTATGTCATTCCAGACACAAAAGGGCAGATGTATTGATATATGCAAGGTGATAACACACCAGCCAGTCAGCTCCTGTAATTTTTAAAATTTGTAATGATTGGCTGGTACGTTATCATCTTGTTTATCAGTGGTTGCTTTATTTACAAACATGTATCAGGCCCATAGATGCTTCCAGGGCCAGCTCGAGAGGTGGGGCTGCAGCTCAGTTCAAAATTCAAATAGGGGAACCACACCAACTGCCAGTGAGTCAGTTTCAAATGGCAGTTGCTGACAGTTGAGTGACTCCCCTATTTGAAATTTGAACTGACCTGCAGCCCCTCCGCTTGAGCCCCTCCACTGGATGCATCAGGCAAACAATCAGCCCCTAAAAGAGGAGGGATAGGCAAGTAGGATTAAAGTGTAACTGGCCAATGAAGGGCCATCTCAAGTAGAGATGAGCGGGTTCGGTTTCTCTGAATCCGAACCCGCACGAACTTCATGTTTTTTTTCACGGGTCCGAGCGACTCGGATCTTCCCGCCTTGCTCGGTTAACCCGAGCGCGCCCGAACGTCATCATGACGCTGTCGGATTCTCGCGAGACTCGGATTCTATATAAGGAGCCGCGCGTCGCCGCCATTTTCACACGTGCATTGAGATTGATAGGGAGAGGACGTGGCTGGCGTCCTCTCCATTTAGATTAGAAGAGAGAGAGAGAGAGATTGACCTGATTTACTGGAGCTTAGGAGTACTGTAGAACTGTAGAGAGTGCAGAGTTTACTAGTGACTGACCACAGTGACCACCAGACAGTGCAGTTTTATTTAATATATCCGTTCTCTGCCTGAAAAAAACGATACACAGTGACTCAGTCACATACCATATCTGTGTGCACTGCTCAGCCCAGTGTGCTGCATCATCTATGTATATATCTGACTGTGCTCAGCTCACACATCTTATAATTGTGGGGGAGACTGGGGAGCACTGCAGTGCCAGTTATAGGTTATAGCAGGAGCCAGGAGTACATATTATTATTAAAATTAAACAGTGCACACTTTTGCTGCAGGAGTGCCACTGCCAGTGTGACTGACCAGTGACCTGACCACACTGACCACCAGTATAGTTAGTAGTATAGTATACTATATTGTGATTGCCTGAAAAAGTTAAACACTCGTATCTGACTGTGCTCAGCTCACACATCTTATAATTGTGGGGGAGACTGGGGAGCACTGCAGTGCCAGTTATAGGTTATAGCAGGAGCCAGGAGTACATATTATTATTAAAATTAAACAGTGCACACTTTTGCTGCAGGAGTGCCACTGCCAGTGTGACTGACCAGTGACCACCTGACCACACTGACCACCAGTATAGTTAGTAGTATAGTATACTATATTGTGATTGCCTGAAAAAGTTAAACACTCGTCGTGTGACTTCACTTGTGTGGTGTTTTTTTTTTATTCTATAAAAAACTCATTCTGCTGACAGACAGTGTCCAGCAGGTCCGTCATTATATAATATATACCTGTCCGGCTGCAGTAGTGATATATATATATTGTTTATATCATTATTTATCATCCAGTCGCAGCAGACACAGTACGGTAGTTCACGGCTGTAGCTACCTCTGTGTCGGCACTCGGCAGTCCGTCCATAATTGTATACCACCTACCCGTGGTTTTTTTTTCTTTCTTCTTTATACATACATACTACTACTACTACATCTCTTTATCAACCAGTCTATATTAGCAGCAGACACAGTACAGTACGGTAGTCCACGGCTGTAGCTACCTCTGTGTCGGCACTCGGCAGTCCGTCCATAATTGTATACCACCTACCCGTGGTTTTTTTTTCTTTCTTCTTTATACATACATACTACTACTACTACATCTCTTTATCAACCAGTCTATATTAGCAGCAGACACAGTACAGTACGGTAGTCCACGGCTGTAGCTACCTCTGTGTCGGCACTGGGCAGTCCGTCCATAATTGTATACCACCTACCCGTGGTTTTTTTTCTTTCTTCTTTATACATACATACTACTACTACATCTCTTTATCAACCAGTCTTTATTAGCAGCAGACACAGTACAGTACGGTAGTCCACGGCTGTAGCTACCTCTGTGTCGGCACTGGGCAGTCCGTCCATAATTGTATACCACCTACCCGTGGTTTTTTTTTTCTTTCTTCTTTATACATACATACTACTACTACTACATCTCTTTATCAACCAGTCTATATTAGCAGCAGACACAGTACAGTACGGTAGTCCACGGCTGTAGCTACATCTGTGTCGGCACTGGGCAGTCCGTCCATAATTGTATACCACCTACCTGTGTTTTTTTTTTCTTTCTTCTTTATACATACATACTACTACTACATCTCTTTATCAACCAGTCTATATTAGCAGCAGACACAGTACAGTACGGTAGTCCATGGCTGTAGCTACCTCTGTGTCGGCACTGGGCATTCCGTCCATAATTGTATACCACCTACCCGTGTTTTTTTTTTCTTTCTTCTTTATACATACATACTACTACTACTACATCTCTTTATCAACCAGTCTATATTAGCAGCAGACACAGTACAGTACGGTAGTCCACGGCTGTAGCTACCTCTGTGTCGGCACTGGGCAGTCCGTCCATAATTGTATACCACCTACCCGTGTTTTTTTTTTCTTTCTTCTTTATACATACATACTACTACTACTACATCTCTTTATCAACCAGTCTATATTAGCAGCAGACACAGTACAGTACGGTAGTCCACGGCTGTAGCTACCTCTGTGTCGGCACTGGGCAGTCTGTCCATAATTGTATACCACCTACCCGTGTTTTTTTTTTCTTTCTTCTTTATACATACATACTACTACTACATCTCTTTATCAACCAGTCTATATTAGCAGCAGACACAGTACAGTATGGTAGTCCACGGCTGTAGCTACCTCTGTGTCGGCACTCGGCAGTCCGTCCATAATTGTATACCACCTACCCGTGGTTTTTTTTTCTTTCTTCTTTATACATACATACTACTACTACATCTCTTTATCAACCAGTCTATATTAGCAGCAGACACAGTACAGTACGGTAGTCCACGGCTGTAGCTACCTCTGTGTCGGCACTCGGCAGTCCATCCATAATTGTATACTAGTATCCATCCATCTCCATTGTTTACCTGAGGTGCCTTTTAGTTGTGCCTATTAAAATATGGAGAACAAAAATGTTGAGGTTCCAAAATTAGGGAAAGATCAAGATCCACTTCCACCTTGTGCTGAAGCTGCTGCCACTAGTCATGGCCGAGACGATGAAATGCCAGCAACGTCGTCTGCCAAGGCCGATGCCCAATGTCATAGTACAGAACATGTCAAATCCAAAACACCAAATATCAGTAAAAAAAGGACTCCAAAACCTAAAATAAAATTGTCGGAGGAGAAGCGTAAACTTGCCAATATGCCATTTACCACACGGAGTGGCAAGGAACGGCTGAGGCCCTGGCCTATGTTCATGGCTAGTGGTTCAGCTTCACATGAGGATGGAGGCACTCAGCCTCTCGCTAGAAAAATGAAAAGACTCAAGCTGGCAAAAGCAGTAGCACCGCAAAGAACTGTGCGTTCTTCGAAATCCCAAATCCACAAGGAGAGTCCAATTGTGTCGGTTGCGATGCCTGACCTTCCCAACACTGGACGTGAAGAGCATGCGCCTTCCACTATTTGCACGCCCCCTGCAAGTGCTGGAAGGAGCACCCGCAGTCCAGTTCCTGATAGTCAGATTGAAGATGTCAGTGTTGAAGTACACCAGGATGAGGAGGATATGGGTGTTGCTGGCGCTGGGGAGGAAATTGACCAGGAGGATTCTGATGGTGAGGTGGTTTGTTTAAGTCAGGCACCCGGGGAGACACCTGTTGTCCGTGGGAGGAATAGGGCCGTTAACATGCCTGGTGAAAATACCAAAAAAATCAGCTCTTCGGTGTGGAAGTATTTCACCAGAAATGCGGACAACAGGTGTCAAGCCGTGTGTTCCCTTTGTCAAGCTGTAATAAGTAGGGGTAAGGACGTTAACCACTTCGGAACATCCTCCCTTATACGTCACCTGCAGCGCATTCATAATAAGTCAGTGACAAGTTCAAAAACTTGGGCCGACAGCGGAAGCAGTCCACTGACCTGTAAATCCCTTCCTCTTGTAACCAAGCTCACGCAAACCACCCCACCAACTCCCTCAGTGTCAATTTCCTCCTTCCCCAGGAATGCCAATAGTCCTGCAGGCCATGTCACTGGCAATTCTGACGAGTCCTCTCCAGCCTGGGATTCCTCCGATGCATCCTTGCGTGTAACGCCTACTGCTGCTGGCGCTGCTGTTGTTGCTGCTGGGAGTCGATGGTCATCCCAGAGGGGAAGTCGTAAGCCCACTTGTACTACTTCCAGTAAGCAATTGACTGTCC
The DNA here is from genome assembly GCF_028390025.1 of Pseudophryne corroboree. Classification (NCBI taxonomy): domain Eukaryota; kingdom Metazoa; phylum Chordata; class Amphibia; order Anura; family Myobatrachidae; genus Pseudophryne; species Pseudophryne corroboree. The sequence goes on along the minus strand of NC_086444.1, from coordinate 1,003,968,319 downwards.
AACAGTCCTTTGCGAGGAAGATGAAATATCACAGCAGTCATCCTGTTGCAAAGCGGATAACTGAGTCCTTGACAACTATGTTGGTGTTAGACGTGCGTCCGGTATCCGCCGTTAGTTCACAGGGAACTAGACAATTTATTGAGGCAGTGTGCCCCCGTTACCAAATACCATCTAGGTTCCACTTCTGTAGGCAGGCGATACCGAGAATGTACACGGACGTCAGAAAAAGACTCACCAGTGTCCTAAAAAATGCAGTTGTACCCAATGTCCACTTAACCACGGACATGTGGACAAGTGGAGCAGGGCAGGGTCAGGACTATATGACTGTGACAGCCCACTGGGTAGATGTATGGACTCCCGCCGCAAGAACAGCAGCGGCGGCACCAGTAGCAGCATCTCGCAAACGCCAACTCTTTCCTAGGCAGGCTACGCTTTGTATCACCGCTTTCCAGAATACGCACACAGCTGAAAACCTCTTACGGCAACTGAGGAAGATCATCGCAGAATGGCTTAGCCCAATTGGACTCTCCTGTGGATTTGTGGCATCGGACAACGCCAGCAATATTGTGTGTGCATTAAATATGGGCAAATTCCAGCACGTCCCATGTTTTGCACATACCTTGAATTTGGTGGTGCAGAATTTTTTAAAAAACGACAGGGGCGTGCAAGAGATGCTGTCGGTGGCCAGAAGAATTGCGGGACACTTTCGGCGTACAGGCACCACGTACAGAAGACTGGAGCACCACCAAAAACTACTGAACCTGCCCTGCCATCATCTGAAGCAAGAAGTGGTAACGAGGTGGAATTCAACCCTCTATATGCTTCAGAGGTTGGAGGAGCAGCAAAAGGCCATTCAAGCCTATACAATTGAGCACGATATAGGAGGTGGAATGCACCTGTCTCAAGTGCAGTGGAGAATGATTTCAACGTTGTGCAAGGTTCTGATGCCCTTTGAACTTGCCACACGTGAAGTCAGTTCAGACACTGCCAGCCTGAGTCAGGTCATTCCCCTCATCAGGCTTTTGTAGAAGAAGCTGGAGGCATTGAAGAAGGAGCTAAAAGGGAGCGATTCCGCTAGGCATGTGGGACTTGTGGATGCAGCCCTTAATTCGCTTAACAAGGATTCACGGGTGGTCAATCTGTTGAAATCAGAGCACTACATTTTGGCCACCGTGCTCGATCCTAGATTTAAAACCTACCTTGGATCTCTCTTTCCGGCAGACACAAGTCTGCTGGGGTGCAAAGACCTGCTGGTGACAAAATTGTCAAGTCAAGCGGAACGCGACCTGTCAACATCTCCTCCTTCACATTCTCCCGCAACTGGGGGTGCGAGGAAAAGGCTCAGAATTCCGAGCCCACCCGCTGGCGGTGATGCAGGGCAGTCTGGAGCGACTGCTGATGCTGACATCTGGTCCGGACTGAAGGACCTGACAACGATTACGGACATGTCGTCTACTGTCACTGCATATGATTCTCTCAACATTGAAAGAATGGTGGAGGATTATATGAGTGACCGCATCCAAGTAGGCACGTCACACAGTCCGTACTTATACTGGCAGGAAAAAGAGGCAATTTGGAGGCCCTTGCACAAACTGGCTTTATTCTACCTAAGTTGCCCTCCCACAAGTGTGTACTCCGAAAGAGTGTTTAGTGCCGCCGCTCACCTTGTCAGCAATCGGCGTACGAGGTTACATCCAGAAAATGTGGAGAAGATGATGTTCATTAAAATGAATTATAATCAATTCCTCCGCGGAGACATTGACCAGCAGCAATTGCCTCCACAAAGTACACAGGGAGCTGAGATGGTGGATTCCAGTGGGGACGAATTGATAATCTGTGAGGAGGGGGATGTACACGGTGATATATCGGAGGGTGAAGATGAGGTGGACATCTTGCCTCTGTAGAGCCAGTTTGTGCAAGGAGAGATTAATTGCTTCTTTTTTGGGGGGGGTCCAAACCAACCCGTCATATCAGTCACAGTCGTGTGGCAGACCCTGTCACTGAAATGATGGGTTGGTTAAAGTGTGCATGTCCTGTTTATACAACATAAGAGTGGGTGGGAGGGCCCAAGGACAATTCCATCTTGCACCTCTTTTTTCTTTTATTTTTCTTTGCGTCATGTGCTGTTTGGGGAGGGTTTTTTGGAAGGGACATCCTGCGTGACACTGCAGTGCCACTCCTAGATGGGCCCGGTGTTTGTGTCGGCCACTAGGGTCGCTAATCTTACTCACACAGCTACCTCATTGCGCCTCTTTTTTTCTTTGCGTCATGTGCTGTTTGGGGAGGGTTTTTTGGAAGGGACATCCTGCGTGACACTGCAGTGCCACTCCTAGATGGGCCAGGTGTTTGTGTCGGGCACTTGGGTCGCTGAGCTTAGTCACACAGCTACCTCATTGCACCTCTTTTTTTCTTTGCGTCATGTGCTGTTTGGGGAGTGTTTTTTGGAAGGGCCATCCTGCGTGACACTGCAGTGCCACTCCTAGATGGGCCAGGTGTTTGTGTCGGCCACTAGGGTCGCTTAGCTTAGTCATCCAGCGACCTCGGTGCAAATTTTAGGACTAAAAATAATATTGTGAGGTGTGAGGTATTCAGAATAGACTGAAAATGAGTGGAAATTATGGTTTTTGAGGTTAATAATAATATGGGATCAAAATGACCCCCAAATTCTATGATTTAAGCTGTTTTTTAGGGTTTTTTGAAAAAAACACCCGAATCCAAAACACACCCGAATCCGACAAAAAAAATTCGGTGAGGTTTTGCCAAAACGCGGTCGAACCCAAAACACGGCCGCGGAACCGAACCCAAAACCAAAACACAAAACCCGAAAAATTTCAGGCGCTCATCTCTAATCTCAAGTAGTAATGTGATTCAGCCAGGCATATCCATAGCCTTAAAAGTATACCAAGTGGTAAATAAATTATATTGCAAAAAACAAACAAATAAGCTATGAGCAAGGCTATTGTACTGTTACCTTTTTCAATTTATTTTCTCTTTAATGCTTTTTATAAATTCCATGGGTCTATTACCATTGACAAGGAAATGGAGGAATGACAAAGTTATACTGTGTGCCATACAAACCAATATAGATTTACATTTTGTCAAGAAACATTTTCATATTTTCTGTATCCAATAACTCAATGTTCTAGAGGCCAAGTAAAAGCATAGTATTCTCCTCAATTTGTTTTTGGTTTAAAGCAGACAGACTAGTACAACTTAATACAAAGGTAAAACTAACGACAGAAAAATCATTAAACATTCACTAAACATTGTATTGTCAGTTTAATGTATTACTATGATCCATTGTTTCCTGATTTGCGCAGTATGGGAAAAGTCAATGCAAGGACAACACTGTACTAATCCCACAAGACAGAATAAGAAGAACAAACAGCAGAACAGATCCATCATTGCCAGCTGATACAACATTGGCGAATGTAGAAGTCTGCATCTAAAGAAAGGTTGTCTGACATTTTAAGCAATCAGTCCCGAATAAGACATTTCTGTTTTTATAAATTGTATTGTGCAAGAATATAGAAACACATCATACTGCACAATAGAGGGTAATAAAGTTACTTACTTTTTAGAGATTAAGGAGTCTATTTATTAACATTATTTTTACTAAAATAATGTGAAAAAGAGTGTTTTCACACCCTTTTCACATTTATTTAGTATCATCTGAATGTATTAAAGGGCATTGGAGCAGTTTTCATGAAAAACTGCTCCAAACCCTTTAATTCACTTTTTTTTTGTAACCCACATCGCATTCCCCATACTTATAATTAGAAATGTGATGTGGCCAAATTTACAAAAAAAAAAAATGTGAAAAAATACAGCAGTGTGTCCTGTGAATATCTCGCCAGCTCAGGCTGGCGAGTACACAGGGCAGCACTGCAATGTGCACCCTTTTGCAGAGTGATCAGCTATGTGTGTCTGATGGACACATAAGCTGATCACAGTGTAAAAAAAAAGTAAAAAAACCCAAAAACATACTCACCTGTCCAGGGAGCCGGTGTCCTCAGCTCCAGTGAGCGCTGTCAGGCGCTGGGTCCCCCATATGCTGCGCTGTCACCCCAGTGCAGTAAAGTGACACTGCAAAATGGCAGCACGCTTTACAGCACTGGGGGTCACAGCGCAGGAGAAGGACCCGGAGCCTGGCAACCTCCTGAAGCAGCGTGGAACGGCTCTCTGGACAGGTGAGTATATTGATCTTCTGGGATGGGGTAGTTGCGTGGGGGGGGTCTACCGGGCAGCGGCGGTAGCGCCAATGTCGGTGTGGGCGGCACATGCGCATCAGGACATCTGGGTATGTTTTACAAAAAATACCCCGATGATGCTGCGAAGAGGCATCGCAGGGACAGAGCTTGACCGCAAGCTCTGTTCCTGCATGCGATAATTGATAAATAACTGCAATGTAATCAATTATCGCAGTGCGAGTTTGGGCGATTTTATCACCTGTCATCCGCATCCTGCGGATAGTGATAAATAGGCCCCTTAGTGATTACAAATCAAGTAAAGTCTGTATTTAACGTTAATATTAGACTATGGGGTCTATTTATTCTGCAACACAACATTCCTCTCAAAACTATTGCCACCTTTTGCCTATTTTCACACCCTGAGATAGTGATGTTGCTCAGCATGGTCTCCTACTCTTAACAGTATTTGACTCATGTGATTACGCACTCCGAACAGTTCGGCCCACAAAGGCAGAACTCTCAGCCACATTCCCACTGAGCCGGAAACAATATTGGTCCTAAATAATTTCCCGATTCTCATGACTATCAGACTTTGGGGTGTATTAAGCAAAGTATTTCAGCTCTTAACCACTTAACTGGCATGGTCGCAATGTGGCCCAGTTCGAAAGTGGTGCAAGCGCCAGAAAGCACAATGCAGGGAGGGGAACTTAATTTCTCTCTCTGCACATTTTAGCTTATCCTTGTGTGTGCAGAGAGCAGTTGATGCAGGGGGACCTGATCATCATTCCCTCCTGCACACGATCCGCTGTGCTTTGCATGGGAAAGAAGGAGGAGTTACATACCCATCGGGGTGGGAGGGTAACCCCAAGGGGGGGGAAATATAACCTGTGGGGGAGGGGGGGGGAGGCTGAAGATAAAAAAAATATCCTGGTCACAGGGTATTGAGTGGGGAGGGAGAAAAGGGGCTTTTAATGGTGGGGGTGTTTATAAAACATGGGTGGTTTTTGTTTGTTTTTTGCTACTAATTGGCTGTGGGGGGCTACTATTATTAGGATTTGAGACCAGTGGGGGGTCTATTGCCAATGGGAGATGGGAATCTTTTTTATAATGGGAGACTATGGATACAGGGAGTTTGGGGGGGGGGTACAAAACACCCCTTGGATATATTGTTTTTAAGTTAAATATTTTTATATTCTATATTGTTTTATATATATATATATATATATATATATATACATATATCAAACAATAGTCTGTACCCAAGAATAACTAACAGAACCACATGGGTATCAGCCTACATGGTCATAGTTGATACCTACTGTATATGGCAGAGAATGCTGTGCAGAAGGCACAGAACCTGTTATTACACTCTCAGACAGCATTACTTTCACAGGGACCACTGCTGTGTTTTTTTAAACATTTTTTAATACATTCGGCCATTAGAAGTGTGGTAAATTGATCTGATTGCTAAAAAAATTTGGATTAAAGGGTTTGGAGTATTTTTGCACAAAAACTGCTGCAAAAGCCCTTTAATACACTTCAGTGAAACTAAAATAAAGTGAAAAGGGTGTGAAAACTAGAGATGAGCGCCGGAAATTTTTCGGGTTTTGTGTTTTGGTTTTGGGTTCGGTTCCGCGGCCGTGTTTTGGGTTCGACCGCGTTTTGGCGAAACCTCACCGAATTTTTTTTGTCGGATTCGGGTGTGTTTTGGATTCGGGTGTTTTTTTCCAAAAAACCTAAAAAACAGCTTAAATCATAGAATTTGGGGGTCATTTTGATCCCAAAGTATTATTAACCTTCAAAACCATAATTTCCACTCATTTTCAGTCTATTCTGAATACCTCACACCTCACAATATTATTTTTAGTCCTAAAATTTGCACCGAGGTCGCTGGATGACTAAGCTAAGCGACCCTAGTGGCCGACACAAACACCTGGCCCATCTAGGAGTGGCACTGCAGTGTCACGCAGGATGGCCCTTCCAAAAAACACTCCCCAAACAGCACATGACGCAAAGAAAAAAAAAAGGCGCAATGAGGTAGCTGTGTGAGTAAGATAAGCGACCCTAGTGGCCGACACAAACACCGGGCCCATCTAGGAGTGGCACTGCAGTGTCACGCAGGATGGCCCTTCCAAAAAACACTCCCCAAACAGCACATGACGCAAAGAAAAAAAGAGGTGCAATGAGGTAGCTGTGTGAGTAAGATAAGCGACCCTAGTGGCCGACACAAACACCGGGCCCATCTAGGAGTGGCACTGCAGTGTCACGCAGGATGGCCCTTCCAAAAAACACTCCCCAAACAGCACATGACGCAAAGAAAAAAAGAGGCGCAATGAGGTAGCTGTGTGAGTAAGTTAAGCGACCCTAGTGGCCGACACAAACACCGGGCCCATCTAGGAGTGGCACTGCAGTGTCACGCAGGATGGCCCTTCCAAAAAACACTCCCCAAACAGCACATGACGCAAAGAAAAAAAGAGGCGCAATGAGGTAGCTGTGTGAGTAAGATAAGCGACCCTAGTGGCCGACACAAAACCGGGCCCATCTAGGAGTGGCACTGCAGTGTCACGCAGGATGGCCCTTCCAAAAAACACTCCACAAACAGCACATGACGCAAAGAAAAATTTAAGAAAAAAGAGGTGCAAGATGGAATTGTCCTTGGGCCCTCCCACCCACCCTTATGTTGTATAAACAGGACATGCACACTTTAACCAACCCATCATTTCAGTGACAGGGTCTGCCACACGACTGTGACTGAAATGACGGGATGGTTTGGACCCCCACCAAAAAAGAAGCAATTAATCTCTCCTTGCACAAACTGGCTCTACAGAGGCAAGATGTCCACCTCATCATCATCCTCCGATATATCACCGTGTACATCCCCCTCCTCACAGATTATCAATTCGTCCCCACTGGAATCCACCATCTCAGCTCCCTGTGTACTTTGTGGAGGCAATTGCTGCTGGTTAATGTCTCCACGGAGGAATTGATTATAATTCATTTTAATGAACATCATCTTCTCCACATTTTCTGGATGTAACCTCGTACGCCGATTGCTGACAAGGTGAGCGGTGGCACTAAAACTCTTTCGGAGTACACACTTGTGGGAGGGCAACTTAGGTAGAATAAAGCCAGTTTGTGCAAGGGCCTCCAAATTGCCTCTTTTTCCTGCCAGTATAAGTACGGACTGTGTGACGTGCCTACTTGGATGCGGTCACTCATATAATCCTCCACCATTCTTTCAATGGTGAGAGAATCATATGCAGTGACAGTAGACGACATGTCCGTAATCGTTGTCAGGTCCTTCAGTCCGTACCAGATGTCAGCATCAGCAGTCGCTCCAGACTGCCCTGCATCACCGCCAGCGGGTGGGCTCGGAATTCTGAGCCTTTTCCTCGCACCCCCAGTTGCGGGAGAATGTGAAGGAGGAGATGTTAACAGGTCGCGTTCCGCTTGACTTGACAATTTTCTCACCAGCAGGTCTTTCAACCCCAGCAGACTTGTGTCTGCCGGAAAGAGAAATCCAAGGTAGGCTTTAAATCTAGGATCGAGCACGGTGGCCAAAATGTAGTGCTCTGATTTCAACAGATTGACCACCCGTGAATCCTTGTTAAGCGAATTAAGGGCTCCATCCACAAGTCCCACATGCCTAGCGGAATCGCTCCGTGTTAGCTCCTCCTTCAATGTCTCCAGCTTCTTCTGCAAAAGCCTGATGAGGGGAATGACCTGACTCAGGCTGGCAGTGTCTGAACTGACTTCACGTGTGGCAAGTTCAAAGGGCAGCAGAACCTTGCACAACGTTGAAATCATTCTCCACTGCGCTTGAAACAGGTGCATTCCACCTCCTATATCGTGCTCAATTGTATAGGCTTGAATGGCCTTTTGCTGGTCCTCCAACCTCTGAAGCATATAGAGGGTTGAATTCCACCTCGTTACCACTTCTTGCTTCAGATGATGGCAGGGCAGGTTCAGTTGTTTTTGGTGGTGCTCCAGTCTTATGTACGTGGTTCCTGTACGCCGAAAGTGTCCCGCAATTCTTCTGGCCACCGACAGCATCTCTTGCACGCCCCTGTCGTTTTTTAAAAAATTCTGCACCACCAAATTCAAGGTATGTGCAAAACATGGGACGTGCTGGAATTTGCCCATATTTAATGCACACACAATATTGCTGGCGTTGTCCGATGCCACAAATCCACAGGAGAGTCCAATTGGGGTAAGCCATTCCGCGATGATCTTCCTCAGTTGCCGTAAGAGGTTTTCAGCTGTGTGCGTATTCTGGAAACCGGTGATACAAAGCGTAGCCTGCCTAGGAAAGAGTTGGCGTTTGCGAGATGCTGCTACTGGTGCCGCCGCTGCTGTTCTTGCGGCGGGAGTCCATACATCTACCCAGTGGGCTGTCACAGTCATATAGTCCTGACCCTGCCCTGCTCCACTTGTCCACATGTCCGTGGTTAAGTGGACATTGGGTACAGCTGCATTTTTTAGGACACTGGTGACTCTTTTTCTGAGGTCTGTGTACATTTTCGGTATCGCCTGCCTAGAGAAATGGAACCTAGATGGTATTTGGTACCGGGGACACACTACCTCCAACAAGTCTCTAGTTGGCTCTGCAGTAATGATGGATACCGGAACCACGTTTCTCACCACCCAGGATGCCAAGGCCTCAGTTATCCGCTTTGCAGTAGGATGACTGCTGTGATATTTCATCTTCCTCGCAAAGGACTGTTGGACAGTCAATTGCTTGGTGGAAGTAGTAAAAGTGGTCTTACGACTTCCCCTCTGGGATGACCATCGACTCCCAGCAGCAACAACAGCAGCGCCAGCAGCAGTAGGCGTTACACGCAAGGATGCATCGGAGGAATCCCAGGCAGGAGAGGAATCATCAGAATTGCCAGTGACATGGCCTGCAGGACTATTGGCATTCCTGGGGAAGGAGGAAATTGACACTGAGGGAGTTGGTGGGGTGGTTTGCGTGAGCTTGGTTACAAGAGGAAGGTATTTACTGGTCAGTGGACTGCTTCCGCTGTCACCCAAAGTTTTTGAACTTGTCACTGACTTATTATGAATGCGCTGCAGGTGACGTATAAGGGAGGATGTTCCGAGGTGGTTAACGTCCTTACCCCTACTTATTACAGCTTGACAAAGGCAACACACGGCTTGACACCTGTTGTCCGCATTTCTGTTGAAATACTTCCACACCGAAGAGCTGATTTTTTTGGTATTTTCACCAGGCATGTCAGTGGCCATATTCCTCCCACGGACAACAGGTGTCTCCCTGGGTGCCTGACTTAAACAAACCACCTCACCATCAGAATCCTCCTTGTCAATTTCCTCCCCAGCGCCAGCAACACCCATATCCTCCTCATCCTGGTGTACTTCAACACTGACATCTTCAATCTGACTATCAGGAACTGGACTGCGGGTGCTCCTTCCAGCACTTGCAGGGGGCGTGCAAATGGTGGAAGGCGCATGCTCTTCACGTCCAGTGTTGGGAAGGTCAGGCATCGCAACCGACACAATTGGAGTCGGACTCTCCTTGTGGATTTGAGATTTCGAAGAACGCACAGTTCTTTGCGGTGCTACTGCTTTTGCCAGCTTGAGTCTTTTCATTTTTCTAGCGAGAGGCTGAGTGCTTCCATCCTCATGTGAAGCTGAACCACTAGCCATGAACATAGGCCAGGGCCTCAGCCGTTCCTTGCCACTCCGTGTGGTAAATGGCATATTGGCAAGTTTACGCTTCTCCTCCGACAATTTTATTTTAGGTTTTGGAGTCCTTTTTTTACTGATATTTGGTGTTTTGGATTTGACATGCTCTGTACTATGACATTGGGCATCGGCCTTGGCAGACGACGTTGCTGGCATTTCATCGTCTCGGCCATGACTAGTGGCAGCAGCTTCAGCACGAGGTGGAAGTGGATCTTGATCTTTCCCTAATTTTGGAACCTCAACATTTTTGTTCTCCATATTTTAATAGGCACAACTAAAAGGCACCTCAGGTAAACAATGGAGATGGATGGATACTAGTATACTTATGGATGGAGTGCCGAGTGCCGACACAGAGGTAGCTACAGCCGTGGACTACCGTACTGTGTCTGCTGCTAATATAGACTGGATGATAATGATATGAAATCAATATATATGTATATATAATATCACTAGTACTGCAGCCGGACAGGTAGATATATATTTATTAGGTAATGATGACTGATGACGGACCTGCTGGACACTGTCAGCTCAGCAGCACCGCAGACTGCTACAGTAAGCTACTATAGTAGTATGTATCAAGAAGAAAGAAAAAAAAAACCACGGGTAGGTGGTATACAATTATGGATGGACTGCCGAGTGCCGACACAGAGGTAGCTACACCCGTGGACTACCGTACTGTGTCTGCTGCTAATATAGACTGGATGATTATGATATGAAATCAATATATATATGTATATATAATATCACTAGTACTGCAGCCGGACAGGTAGATATATATTTATTAGGTAATGATGACTGATGACGGACCTGCTGGACACTGTCAGCTCAGCAGCACCGCAGACTGCTACAGTAAGCTACTATAGTAGTATGTATCAAGAAGAAAGAAAAAAAAAACCACGGGTAGGTGGTATACAATTATGGATGGACTGCCGAGTGCCGACACAGAGGTAGCTACAGCCGTGGACTACCGTACTGTGTCTGCTGCTAATATAGACTGGATGATAATGATATGAAATCAATATATATATGTATATATAATATCACTAGCACTGCAGCCGGACAGGTAGATATATATTTATTAGGTAATGATGACTGATGACGGACCTGCTGGACACTGTCAGCTCAGCAGCACCGCAGACTGCTACAGTAAGCTACTATAGTAGTATGTATCAAGAAGAAAGAAAAAAAAACCCACGGGTAGGTGGTATACAATTATGGATGGACTGCCGAGTGCCGACACAGAGGTAGCTACAGCCGTGGACTACCGTACTGTGTCTGCTGCTAATATAGACTGGATGATAATGATATGAAATCAATATATATATGTATATATAATATCACTAGTACTGCAGCCGGACAGGTAGATATATATTTATTAGGTAATGATGACTGATGACGGACCTGCTGGACACTGTCAGCTCAGCAGCACCGCAGACTGCTACAGTAAGCTACTATAGTAGTATGTATCAAGAAGAAAGAAAAAAAAAAACCACGGGTAGGTGGTATACAATTATGGATGAACTGCCGAGTGCCGACACAGAGGTAGCTACAGCCGTGGACTAACGTACTGTGTCTGCTGCTAATATAGACTGGATGATAATGAGATGAAATCAATATATATATGTATATATAATATCACTAGTACTGCAGCCGGACAGGTATATATATTTATTATGTAATGACTGATGACGGACCTGCTGGACACTGTCAGCTCAGCAGCACCGCAGACTGCTACAGTAAGCTACTATAGTAGTATGTATAAAGAAGAAAAAAAAAAAAAAAACACGGGTAGGTGGTATACAATTATAATATTATATATATATATTAATTATATACAATTATATATATATATATATTAATTAAACTGGTGGTGATTATTAAACTGGTGGTCAGGTCACTGGTCACACTATCAGCAACTTGCAAGTAGTACTCCTAAGCATACAATCACAATATATATTATACTGGTGTGGCACTCTGGCAGCAAAAGTGTGCACTGTACGTTATATGTAGTATGTACTCCTGAGTCCTGAGTCCTGCTCTCAGACTCTAACTGCTCCCCACTGTCAGTGTCTCCCCCACAAGTCAGATAATACAATACAGTCACACTATCTATCACTTCACTTCAGCAAGTACTAGTAGTAGTAGTAGTACTCCTCCTAATGCTCCCCAAAATTACTACTGTGTCTCTCTCTAGTGAGACTGTCTCACTCTCTTCTCGAATCTCTATAAACGGAGAGGACGCCAGCCACGTCCTCTCCCTATGAATCTCAATGCATGTGTGAAAAATGGCGGCGACGCGCGGCTCCTTATATAGAATCCGAGCCTCGCGAGAATCCGACAGCGTGATGATGACGTTCGGGCGCGCTCGGGTTAACCGAGCAAGGCGGGAGGATCCGAGCCTGCTCGGCCCCGTGTAAAAAACCCTGAAGTTCGGGCGGGTTCGGATTCCGAGGAACCGAACCCGCTCATCTCTAGTGAAAATGCCCTTTTTCAAACTATTTTAGTGAAAATAATATTAATAAATATGCCCCTTTGTGCCCTGTCAATGTTAATGAAATGTTATGTGCTCCATTATTTATCCAATGGGTATTTTTCAAAATGGTGACAATCTGCCAGTTTCAAAATAAAAGCAACATTTATTCGGTTTGTAGCCATGACACTTCTAGTATCTGGTTCAGTTTTCTTTATTTACATGGCTACCTTTATTGCAGCATTGTTGTTGTGTTGGGCCAGAGAAATACAGGATATGACTATATAGGAAACAGTACTTTGTTTGATTCTGTGTTCTAGGGTTAGATACTATGTCCTATGGTACCGCAGCACTGCCGTGTGTTTGTGCCGCTGCTCTGTCACTTCATTTAGTCAGCCTTTGGCCTACAGTATATTGGTGAACAATGACTGGAAATGACTGGAACTTAATGTTACAGAGGTTAATAATACTGTAGGAATAAAAACAGGCCCACATGACATGATTTTAGCAGTTTTTGTTGCATTTAAAAAACAAAACAAAAACAGATCAAAAAACAAAAATACGTCAGGATGTTTTTGCCAAATCATAACCAAAAAATGAAATATATACAGATCAAACTTGCTTACATGACCCTCTCCATGAGGGAGAAAATGCTCTGTTCCTGGACTTTCCTGGTAATGTATGATTGCCATCACCTGTGGTGAGCTAGTTAATTGATAAGAAAGGTGTTTCACCACAGGTGATGGCAATCATACATTACCAGGAAAGCCCAGGAACAGAGCATTTTCTCCGTCATGGAGAGGGTCAGGTAGGCAAGTATGATACAGATGCAAAACTAAAACCAAAACATGGTGGTCGACGCACATCCTAAGTTCTTAATGTCACATTAGAATTTTGATTTTGTAAACATAAGTGCACTCCAGACAGAAAGCAAGTAGTAAAATTTTGAAGACATTAAAATATGAATGTGATGCCTGATTATATGGCTGAAGCAGCTGTCCAATCAAGTGTCATCAGCAGCTGGGCAATCAGGTGGCTTCATGTATTGGAACAAAAGGTTTGTAAGTTTTCAATTTAAAAAAATCCTGAAGTCTAGTAAAGGTCTCAAGATATTGATGTATTTAGAGACATCAATAGAGTGGAAGTAATGAGTCTGTATTTCAATGTGAATTAGAGATGAGCGGGTTCGGTTTCTCTGAATCCGAACCCGCCAGAACTTCATGTTTTTTTTCACGGGTCCGAGCGACTCGGATCTTCCCGCCTTGCTCGGTTAACCCGAGCGCGCCCGAACGTCATCATGACGCTGTCGGATTCTCGCGAGGCTCGGATTCTATCGCGAGACTCGGATTCTATATAAGGAGCCGCGCGTCGCCGCCATTTTCACACGTGCATTGAGATTGATAGGGAGAGGACGTGGCTGGCGTCCTCTCCATTTAGATTATAAGAGACTGAGAGAGATTTACTGGAGCTGACTAGGAGGAGTACTGTTACTGTAGAAGTGTAGAGACTGAGTGGAGAGAGTTTACTAGTGAGGACAGTGCAGTTTACTTTATAATCCGTTCTCTGCCTGAAAAAAGCGATACACAGCACACAGTGACTCAGTCACATACCATATCTGTGTGCACTGCTCAGGCTCAGGCCAGTGTGCTGCATCATCTATTATCTATATATAATATTATATATATCTGTCTGACTGCTCAGCTCACACAGCTTATAATTGTGGGGGAGACTGGGGAGCACTACTGCAGTGCCAGTTATAGGTTATAGCAGGAGCCAGGAGTACATAATATATTATATAGTGAGTGACCACCAGACACACAGTGCAGTTTATTTAATATATCCGTTCTCTGCCTGAAAAAAGCGATACACACAGTGACTCAGTCAGTCACATACCATATCTGTGTGCACTGCTCAGGCTCAGGCCAGTGTGCTGCATCATCTATTATCTATATATAATATTATATATATCTGTCTGACTGCTCAGCTCACACAGCTTATAATTGTGGGGGAGACTGGGGAGCACTACTGCAGTGCCAGTTATAGGTTATAGCAGGAGCCAGGAGTACATAATATATTATATAGTGAGTGACCACCAGACACACAGTGCAGTTTATTTAATATATCCGTTCTCTGCCTGAAAAAAGCAATACACACAGTGACTCAGTCAGTCACATACCATATCTGTGTGCACTGCTCAGGCTCAGGCCAGTGTGCTGCATCATCTATTATCTATATATAATATTATATATATCTGTCTGACTGCTCAGCTCACACAGCTTATAATTGTGGGGGAGACTGGGGAGCACTACTGCAGTGCCAGTTATAGGTTATAGCAGGAGCCAGGAGTACATAATATATTATATAGTGAGTGACCACCAGACACACAGTGCAGTTTATTTAATATATCCGTTCTCTGCCTGAAAAAAGCGATACACACAGTGACTCAGTCAGTCACATACCATATCTGTGTGCACTGCTCAGGCTCAGGCCAGTGTGCTGCATCATCTATATATATTATATATCTGTCTGACTGCTCAGCTCACACAGCTTATAATTGTGGGGGAGACTGGGGAGCACTACTGCAGTGCCAGTTATAGGTTATAGCAGGAGCCAGGAGTACATATTATATTAAAATTAAACAGTGCACACTTTTGCTGCAGGAGTGCCACTGCCAGTGTGACTGACCAGTGACCTGACCACACTGACCACCAGTATAGTTAGTAGTATACTTATATTGTGATTGCCTGAAAAAGTTAAACACTCGTCGTGTGACTTCACTTGTGTGTTTTTTTTTTTTTTATTCTATAAAAATAAAACTCATTCTGCTGACAGACAGTGTCCAGCAGGTCCGTCATTATATAATATATAATATATACCTGTCCGGCTGCAGTAGTGATATATATATATTTTTTATATCATTTATCATCCAGTCGCAGCAGACACAGTACGGTAGTTCACGGCTGTGGCTACCTCTGTGTCTGCACTCGGCAGGCAGTCCGTCCATAATTGTATACCACCTAACCGTGGATTTTTTTCAGTCTTCTTTATACATACATAGTTACATAGACATCTTCTCTTTATCAACCAGTCTATATTAGCTGCAGACACAGTACAGTACGGTAGTTCACGGCTGTGGCTACCTCTGTGTCTGCAGTCGGCAGGCAGTCCATAATTGTATACTAGTATCCATCTCCATTGTTTACCTGAGGTGCCTTTTAGTTGTGCCTATTAAAATATGGAGAACAAAAATGTTGAGGTTCCAAAATTAGGGAAAGATCAAGATCCACTTCCACCTCGTGCTGAAGCTGCTGCCACTAGTCATGGCCGAGACGATGAAATGCCAGCAACGTCGTCTGCCAAGGCCGATGCCCAATGTCATAGTACAGAGCATGTCAAATCCAAAACACCAAATATCAGAAAAAAAAGGACTCCAAAACCTAAAATAAAATTGTCGGAGGAGAAGCGTAAACTTGCCAATATGCCATTTACCACACGGAGTGGCAAG
This sequence comes from Pseudophryne corroboree, assembly GCF_028390025.1. NCBI lineage: Eukaryota > Metazoa > Chordata > Amphibia > Anura > Myobatrachidae > Pseudophryne > Pseudophryne corroboree. The sequence goes on along the minus strand of NC_086444.1, from coordinate 1,003,952,451 downwards.
GAACGGCTGAGGCCCTGGCCTATGTTCATGGCTAGTGGTTCAGCTTCACATGAGGATGGAAGCACTCAGCCTCTCGCTAGAAAAATGAAAAGACTCAAGCTGGCAAAAGCAGCACAGCAAAGAACTGTGCATTCTTCGAAATCCCAAATCCACAAGGAGAGTCCAATTGTGTCGGTTGCGATGCCTGACCTTCCCAACACTGGACGTGAAGAGCATGCGCCTTCCACCATTTGCACGCCCCCTGCAAGTGCTGGAAGGAGCACCCGCAGTCCAGTTCCTGATAGTCAGATTGAAGATGTCAGAGTTGAAGTACACCAGGATGAGGAGGATATGGGTGTTGCTGGCGCTGGGGAGGAAATTGACCAGGAGGATTCTGATGGTGAGGTGGTTTGTTTAAGTCAGGCACCCGGGGAGACACCTGTTGTCCGTGGGAGGAATATGGCCGTTGACATGCCAGGTGAAAATACCAAAAAAATCAGCTCTTCGGTGTGGAGGTATTTCACCAGAAATGCGGACAACAGGTGTCAAGCCGTGTGTTCCCTTTGTCAAGCTGTAATAAGTAGGGGTAAGGACGTTAACCACCTCGGAACATCCTCCCTTATACGTCACCTGCAGCGCATTCATAATAAGTCAGTGACAAGTTCAAAAACTTTGGGTGACAGCGGAAGCAGTCCACTGACCAGTAAATCCCTTCCTCTTGTAACCAAGCTCACGCAAACCACCCCACCAACTCCCTCAGTGTCAATTTCCTCCTTCCCCAGGAATGCCAATAGTCCTGCAGGCCATGTCACTGGCAATTCTGACGAGTCCTCTCCTGCCTGGGATTCCTCTGATGCATCCTTGCGTGTAACGCCTACTGCTGCTGGCGCTGCTGTTGTTGCCGCTGGGAGTCGATGGTCATCCCAGAGGGGAAGTCGTAAGCCCACTTGTACTACTTCCAGTAAGCAATTGACTGTTCAACAGTCCTTTGCGAGGAAGATGAAATATCACAGCAGTCATCCTACTGCAAAGCGGATAACTGAGGCCTTGACAACTATGTTGGTGTTAGACGTGCGTCCGGTATCCGCCGTTAGTTCACAGGGAACTAGACAATTTATTGAGGCAGTGTGCCCCCGTTACCAAATACCATCTAGGTTCCACTTCTCTAGGCAGGCGATACCGAGAATGTACACGGACGTCAGAAAAAGACTCACCAGTGTCCTAAAAAATGCAGTTGTACCCAATGTCCACTTAACCACGGACATGTGGACAAGTGGAGCAGGGCAGGGTCAGGACTATATGACTGTGACAGCCCACTGGGTAGATGTATGGACTCCCGCCGCAAGAACAGCAGCGGCGGCACCAGTTGCAGCATCTCGCAAACGCCAACTCTTTCCTAGGCAGGCTACGCTTTGTATCACCGCTTTCCAGAATACGCACACAGCTAAAAACCTCTTACGGCAACTGAGGAAGATCATCGCGGAATGGCTTACCCCAATTGGACTCTCCTGTGGATTTGTGGCATCGGACAACGCCAGCAATATTGTGTGTGCATTAAATATGGGCAAATTCCAGCATGTCCCATGTTTTGCACATACCTTGAATTTGGTGGTGCAGAATTTTTTAAAAAACGACAGGGGCGTGCAAGAGATGCTGTCGGTGGCCAGAAGAATTGCGGGACACTTTCGGCGTACAGGCACCACGTACAGAAGACTGGAGCACCACCAAAAACTACTGAACCTGCCCTGCCATCATCTGAAGCAAGAAGTGGTAACGAGGTGGAATTCAACCCTCTATATGCTTCAGAGGTTGGAGGAGCAGCAAAAGGCCATTCAAGCCTATACAATTGAGCACGATATAGGAGGTGGAATGCACCTGTCTCAAGTGCAGTGGAGAATGATTTCAACGTTGTGCAAGGTTCTGATGCCCTTTGAACTTGCCACACGTGAAGTCAGTTCAGACACTGCCAGCCTGAGTCAGGTCATTCCCCTCATCAGGCTTTTGCAGAAGAAGCTGGAGGCATTGAAGAAGGAGCTAAAAGGGAGCGATTCCGCTAGGCATGTGGGACTTGTGGATGCAGCCCTTAATTCGCTTAACAAGGATTCACGGGTGGTCAATCTGTTGAAATCAGAGCACTACATTTTGGCCACCGTGCTCGATCCTAGATTTAAAGCCTACCTTGGATCTCTCTTTCCGGCAGACACAAGTCTGCTGGGGTTGAAAGACCTGCTGGTGACAAAATTGTCAAGTCAAGCGGAACGCGACCTGTCAACATCTCCTCCTTCACATTCTCCCGCAACTGGGGGTGCGAGGAAAAGGCTCAGAATTCCGAGCCCACCCGCTGGCGGTGATGCAGGGCAGTCTGGAGCGACTGCTGATGCTGACATCTGGTCCGGACTGAAGGACCTGACAACGATTACGGACATGTCGTCTACTGTCACTGCATATGATTCTCTCAACATTGATAGAATGGTGGAGGATTATATGAGTGACCGCATCCAAGTAGGCACGTCACACAGTCCGTACTTATACTGGCAGGAAAAAGAGGCAATTTGGAGGCCCTTGCACAAACTGGCTTTATTCTACCTAAGTTGCCCTCCCACAAGTGTGTACTCCGAAAGAGTGTTTAGTGCCGCCGCTCACCTTGTCAGCAATCGGCGTACGAGGTTACATCCAGAAAATGTGGAGAAGATGATGTTCATTAAAATGAATTATAATCAATTCCTCCGCGGAGACATTGACCAGCAGCAATTGCCTCCACAAAGTACACAGGGAGCTGAGATGGTGGATTCCAGTGGGGACGAATTGATAATCTGTGAGGAGGGGGATGTACACGGTGATATATCGGAGGGTGAAGATGAGGTGGACATCTTGCCTCTGTAGAGCCAGTTTGTGCAAGGAGAGATTAATTGCTTCTTTTTTGGGGGGGGTCCAAACCAACCCGTCATATCAGTCACAGTCGTGTGGCAGACCCTGTCACTGAAATGATGGGTTGGTTAAAGTGTGCATGTCCTGTTTTGTTTATACAACATAAGGGTGGGTGGGAGGGCCCAAGGACAATTCCATCTTGCACCTCTTTTTTCTTTTCTTTTTCTTTGCATCATGTGCTGATTGGGGAGGGTTTTTTGGAAGGGACATCCTGCGTGACACTGCAGTGCCACTCCTAGATGGGCCCGGTGTTTGTGTCGGCCACTAGGGTCGCTAATCTTACTCACACAGTCAGCTACCTCATTGCGCCTCTTTTTTTCTTTGCGTCATGTGCTGTTTGGGGAGGGTTTTTTGGAAGGGACATCCTGCGTGACACTGCAGTGCCACTCCTAGATGGGCCCGGTGTTTGTGTCGGCCACTAGGGTCGCTAATCTTACTCACACAGCTACCTCATTGCGCCTCTTTTTTTCTTTGCGTCATGTGCTGTTTGGGGAGGGTTTTTTGGAAGGGACATCCTGCGTGACACTGCAGTGCCACTCCTAGATGGGCCCGGTGTTTGTGTCGGCCACTAGGGTCGCTAATCTTACTCACACAGCTACCTCATTGCGCCTCTTTTTTTCTTTGCGTCATGTGCTGTTTGGGGAGGGTTTTTTGGAAGGGCCATCCTGCGTGACACTGCAGTGCCACTCCTAGATGGGCCCGGTGTTTGTGTCGGCCACTAGGGTCGCTAATCTTACTCACACAGCTACCTCATTGCGCCTCTTTTTTTCTTTGCGTCATGTGCTGTTTGGGGAGGGTTTTTTGGAAGGGACATCCTGCGTGACACTGCAGTGCCACTCCTAGATGGGCCCGGTGTTTGTGTCGGCCACTAGGGTCGCTTATCTTACTCACACAGCGACCTCGGTGCAAATTTTAGGACTAAAAATAATATTGTGAGGTGTGAGGTATTCAGAATAGACTGAAAATGAGTGTAAATTATGGTTTTTGAGGTTAATAATACTTTGGGATCAAAATGACCCCCAAATTCTATGATTTAAGCTGTTTTTTAGTGTTTTTTGAAAAAAACACCCGAATCCAAAACACACCCGAATCCGACAAAAAAAATTCGGTGAGGTTTTGCCAAAACGCGTTCGAACCCAAAACACGGCCGCGGAACCGAACCCAAAACCAAAACACAAAACCCGAAAAATTTCAGGCGCTCATCTCTAATGTGAATACCTGTAATAACTTGGATTTTTTTTTAAATAAAAGGATTAATCTTTTTTATATGTACAGCAAAAAATAGTTTTAGTGGCACGTGTGCTATAATGAGAAGGGAGACATTTCTGAGTACACTTCATACACTTCAGATAAAAGCATAAACAACGCATTCTGACAAGAAAATTACTGTTATCAACATCTAAACATCTAAATGCTCGTAAGTCCCACATGTGTTTTGTAAAGATGGCTTTACTACTGTACTTCAAAACCAACTGAACAACATCTTCTCCAGAAAATCTCCAGATTCAGTTACCATTTTAAATGATATGGATAGGGTTATGTAAAGTAAGACACCAAGCATTTTACTCTTCTCATTACGATATGCTTCTGGTTACCATATAGGGCCTAATTCACTTGTATGATCGCCTCTGCCTGATTGCAAGGCAGATGCGGTTATGGGGTGTCTCGGCTGCGTTTTTGGGGCAAGGTCCGGCCAACACAGGCATGTCTGGACTGTTTGCAGAGTGGGACGCGGTGGCTGCATGACGTCACACGCAGATGCTGCAACCCTAAACATGGTGGGTAGCCACTTGCCTAAGCAGCTAGGCTGCATAGGCAGACTGCTTCACGGCAGGTTTGAAAGGATCGCCACTGTGCGATGCTTGCGCACATATGTGGGGTGGCAGGATCTGACATGTGGGGCAGACTTGCCCTGTGGTGGGCATCCCCCGCATGTCAGAGATTTTGAATGTAGATGTGCATCTACAATCAGATCTGAATTAGGCCCATATACAGATTTTCCGATTGATTGCTTTTTGATTAATAATTGCTAAAAATTGGAAAATAAAATGACTGCTTAAAAAAATTGTATTGCACCATGGTATTTTTTTACTGCTTACCAGGAACATTGCCTATAGCAGCTCATCGCAGCATTATCTTCTTTCCAGCAGTTTATCAAAACAAGGTCACTTGTTAATAGATTACTAAAGCTGATGCTACATTGTCAGTAAGATGCTGCCTCAGAAGATATTTACTTATGATTGGAAATGAATTTGCCACTCTTGGACTAGTAGCACATTGGTTAGCATTGTTAGTTTACATTGCTGGGGTCATGGGCTTATCTTTAATAAGAACCCAATCTGTACCGAGATTAGATGAGCTACCTATTTGTATATATGATAGGGAATGCAGATTGTATGACCCAATGAAGGGACTGATGTGAATGACTACTAATTCACTGTACAACACTGTGTAATTGCCCCAATGCAGGCTAAGTGCATTCTGTCAGACAAGAGTTGTTGCTGGCAGTGTTAAGGTACTGAGTAAGTAAGTAACAGACTTCACTTAATAATCACTGCAATGTAGGAACCCGCAGGTCACAGGCCTCTAAATGACTACCAGATGAAACAAGCAGCAGGATAGAGATGAGCAGTCCAGATCCCCTGCAATCCGGACCACTCCGAACACAGGTTATCCAAGTCCACCCATGTGCAGCTCGGATCCCACAGGGAGGCCAAATGTTATACTCCCAGCATCATATTTTGCAGGACTTGGATTCTATATAAGGCACCATGGCCAGGACTCTGTGCCATTTCAGTCTAATGCATGCTGCCGTTTGCTGCACTGTACTCTGCTGAACTGTCTGTGCTGTGTCCAGAGTATCACAAGTGGCTGTGCTGTATAGTGACTGTGGATGGGGGCACACTGTATGCTGATGCATACTGTGCTATACACTGCTATACTGGCTGTGCTGTGTCCAGGGTCTCACAAGTGGCTGTGCTGTATAGTGACTGTATATAAGGGCACACTGCATGCTGCTGAATGCTGCACTATACTTTGCTGTATTTGCTGTGCTGTGTCCAGACTAATAAGTGGCTGTACTCTGTATAGTGACTCTATAGGGGGCACTCTGCTGTATGCTGCGCTGTATTCTGCTTTAAATTGTACTGTTTGGGTTGCTATGCCTTCGTGTGCTCTGTTCATATGCATTTATAAGCCCTGTGATATACACAGTTTGAACCGTGCTGCAAGTTAAAAAGAAAAACAATAATAATACATATTTATATTTTTTGTACTGTTTGGCGCACTTTGTTCATGTGCATCTATAAGCCCTGTAATTCTTGCAGTTTGAACTGAGCTGCAAGTTAAAAACCATAAAAATAAAAATAGCATATATATTTATATTGTTTGTACTGTTTAGTGTGCTTTTTTCACGTGCATCTATAAGCCCTGTGATCCACGCAGTTTGAACTGAGCTGCAAGTTAAAACAATGAAAAATAAATATATAAAACTCTATTGTTTGTACTCTAGTGTGCTTTATGCTAGTGCCCTTTGTGGAAAGCGGGTGGTATTCATGTGACCGCCGGTCAGCTGACCGACAGTCACATGAACTCTTCCACCATCCCGATGGCTCACTATCCCGAAGGTCGGCATGCCAACCAACAGGGACTATTTCTACTCGTGGGTGTCCATGACACCCATAGAGTGGGAATAGAACCCGCTTGCTGCACTCGCCCCTCCCCGCCGGGATCCCGGCATCGGTATGCTGCCGGGATCCCGGCGTCGGTAAGCTGACCGCCGGTCTCCTGACCGCCGGTCTCCTGACCGCCAGTCAGCCGTACTACACCCGTGGAAAGCCCTGTGGTTCCACACAGTTTGAACTGGTGAATTAATTTTTTTTTATATATATAGATGTGGATGTTTCATTCACTGCAGTTTGGCAAATCCAAATCCAAAGCCAGGTGATGAATCAAAGCCAAATCCAAATCCAGCAAAAATGGTCTGATGCACATTTTTACAGGAGAGTCATTAGATATAGCTGAAACAAACATTAGAGGTACAGGATCAGAACAGAAAACAAGCTATGATTAAGGTCACAAGCTAAGACTTATAAACAGGGACAAAAGAAGTCAGTGGCACATGCAAGATTCAGAGTCATGAAAAAGCAGGTGTCTGGACTCACATCCAATATACAGTAATAAAAAAACAGTGGAGCAAGATGGTAAGGCTTAAATAGAGTGATGTTTAAATAGGTTTCCGTCTGGCACCATTAGCAACATTGAACATTTTACCATAAAGAGTAGACTCTTACAATTAGGGCATCAACGTGAGAGGACACTGAAGCAGAGGAGAGCCGATAGAGGTGGGCTTAATCAGGAGGAATCCTCTTGATGCCCATGGTAAGATAGGACAAAACTTGGGTTCATGTCAGTACCCCGCAGTGGCGGATTTAGCGGGGGGGGGCGATTAGGGCGAACGCCCCCCCCCCCCCTAAACATACCGGCGCCGGGATGGATGGCCGGGTCCCGCGCGACGATCATAAGCGCAGGGCCAGCCCAACATTGTGCGCCAGACTCAGGAGGGCTCAGTGAGTGACGTCACACACTCTCTGCTGCGGCTACCCGTCCACCCGACACAGGCTGCTCTCCGCAGGGGACCCCATTACAGCTGGGCAGTTTAACATGTGATGCCAGCTGCTTCCGGCCCGGGCCCTGTCAGACTGAGCACATTGGACAGCTGCCGGGTGCCGGAGCTCCAGCGCATTCACCAAAGTCTCCTCTCCTGCACCATCAGTCACTGTGGTGTGCTGGGAGACGAGCCGAATGAGATTAAGGAAGGTTGGTTGGAGGCACGGACATTCAAATTAGATAGAGATTGCAGGTGCCAACATCGCAGTGAGGTAATCACAACTGTGCACCTCCGGAGCAGAGCTGAATAGCTTACCCCTGCTGCTGGACGAAAGAAGATAAGAGATTATAATTTCTTTCATCCAGCAGCAGGGGTAAGCTATTCAGCTCTGCTCCGGAGGTGCACAGTTGTGATTACCCCACTGCGATGCTGGCACCTGCACTCGGGGGGGGGGGGGGGGGGCCTGTAGCAGTACTGTGGTGATAGGGGCTCATTGGGCTACCGGGCGGGAGATTAGGACACTTCCCATCAGCAGCTGCTGTCACACAGATTCAACTCCTCCCTGAGCATCAATGACTCTGATCTTCCCGCCTGGTAGCTGGCCCCTCCCCCGAGACCAGCAGCCACTGTACAATATTCAGCCTCGGATCGTCCCGTTGGACTTCCTTCCTCCCCGGCTGCCAGCTCCCTCCCAGGGTGAGTACATTCTAGTTTTTATCCTAACTCTAAAAATACAGTTTATCAAATATAGGTCTCAGTCAGATGTGGTCCCCCCCCTCTCCACCCTTCCATCTCTTTCTCCCCCCTCTTGCTATCTCCCCCCCTTTCCCTCTGCACCCTTCCTAGTCTCTTTCTTTCTTTCCCTCTCCAACCCCCCCCCTTTCCCTCCACCCTTACCTCTCTTCATCCCACCCTCTGTCTCTCTCTCTCTTTCTCCCTGTCCCTATGTCCCTGCTGTCACTCTCCCTGAATTTTGTCTCATTCCATGTGGTATAATGTGTATTTCGGCTCATACAGTGTGCTATAATGTAAATTTCGGCTCATTCTGTTTGCTATAATGTGAATTTTGGATCATTCTGTGTGCTATAATGTGAATTTCGGCTCATTCTATGTGCTATAATGTGAATTTCGGCTCATTCTGCGTGCTATAATGTGACTTTTGGCTCATTCTGCGTGCTATAATGTGACTTTTGGCTCATTCTGCATGCTATAATGTGACTTTTGGCTCATTCTGTGTGCTATAATGTGACTTTTGGCTCATTCTGCGTACTATAATGTGACTTTTGGCTCATTCTGTATGCTATAATGTGAATTTCGGCTCATTCTGTGTGCTATAATGTGAATTTCGGCTCATTTTGCATGCTATAATGTGAATTTTGGCTAATAGAGTGTACTGTAATGTGAATTTCGGCTCAAACCATGTGCAATAATGTATACCATTGTTGTCCTATTACTGATGCCATCACAGGATCTATTAAAAGAAATTTGTATTTATATAAAGCTTTTTATCCTGCTAAAATAAATGTATTTCACTTTTTTCTCTATGAAAGTGGACTGGTAGTCCAAATCTGGCTTGCACGATTGTGCATGTGTGATCTATGAATGTGCAGATGCATGCAGGAATGGCGATTCGCCAGTCTGTATCACCAGTGCGCAGGGTTCTCTCCACTAACTGGCAACATTTTATTAGTAATGGCAACAATTGGAAATGTTAGCAGCAAATGGGAGGGGCATTTGTAAGTGGGAGGAGCTATGATTAGGGGGAGGAGTCGTCATTCTTAAACTGCCCCCCGAAAAGTTAAGTCTAGATCCGCCACTGGTACCCCGCAACCATCTTACACTAATAGAATACTTTTGTGAATCTCTAGAAATAGCTGTGAAACATATATACAAGAGCATTATTCAAGATCAAAGCTCTTACAATTAAAAAGGAAGGAGAAGGTACACCTTGAACTTTTGTTTCTTGTTATTGTACTACTAGAAGGTCACAGGATTGACCACTTTTTTAAGATATAAAATGTCCACTCTTAACTGAGATGTCAACTTGACAACTACATTTTGTTTCCTAAACAGAGCATTGGAACTGTCCATCTCTTGTTGTCACCTAATGTTTTGTTGCGTATTAAAGCTTTGAAAAAATTATACTTCATCTGTGACAAATAACATTTAGGTATTAAAAAAATGAGGTATACAAAATAAAGAATGAGCTCATGGCAGAAAATTTATGGCAGTGGTTGTTGTGAACAAATTCAGAAGAGAAACCCAATCATCTTAAGCTGAGTAAATGTACAACCTCAAAAACTTTTGCAAACTCCTGATTCACTTTCTCAATATTGGTATTGGACTGAGTATGGTTTGCTGTGGAATTACTAACTAACTATAAGTTTGAAACCAAAAATCTTACACAATGCTTTCCAAAACCTGAAGGGGAACATCATGCTTTGATCTGACACAATTTCTTCAGGACATCTATGGAGACAAATGATGTCTCTGATGAACAAGGACGCCAAAGTAGATGCAGAGAGCAATGCTTTTAGAGGTCTAAAGTTATCATGCTTTGAAAACTGGTCTACCATATGCCAGACTGTGTTATAATTATTAGACCATGGAAATTCTGTAATGAGATCCATGGACAGGTTTGTACAAGGCTAATACATAGTATTTGAGGTTGAATAGAGGCAAATTGCCCATCGTGTTCAACCTGTTTTAAGTTGTGATGATTCTACATACTTGCTAAATAATGTTTTATGACTAGTTAGCTACTATAACTCATGTTACCCCCGGATTAACCACGTTGATATTTGAAGTATTATAACCTTGGATAGCTTTTTCATTCAGAAATGTATCCATTCCTTTTTTAAATCCAATTACAGAGTCCGCCATTACCACCTTTCCTGGCAGAGTATTCCACATCCTGATTGCCCTAACAGTGAAGAACCCTTTCCTCCGTTGCGTTCGGAACTTTCTCTCCTCCAGTCGCAGCGAGTGCCCACGTGTCCTAGACTGTGTTCTTTTAATAAATAATTCCTCTGATAACTCTTTGTGATGTCCCTTTACATATTTGAAGATATTAATAATATCTCCTCTTAGGCGCCTCTTTTCTAGTGTATACATATTCAACCTAGTAAGTCTTTCCTTACAGTCCAGTCCTTCTAGGCCTTTAATCAATTTAGTAGCTCGCCTTTGAACACTTTCGAGTTCACTGATGTCTTTTTTATACAATGGTGCCCAAAACTGAACACAATATTCCAGGTGCGGACGTACCAATGCCTTATACAGCGGCATGATTACATCCGAGTCCCTTGTCTCAATTCCCCTTTTTATGCACGCTAGCACCTTACTTGCCTTCTTTACTGCATTTTGACATTGTGTATGGTTATTAAGCCTATTATCAATGAATACCCCCAAATCTTTTTCCAACTCTGTTTCCCCTAGGCGTTCCCCATTTAATATGTAGGATGCAAGTTTGTTTTTAGTCCCAAAATGCATAACCTTGCATTTGTCTGTATTGAACCTCATTTTCCATTTAGACGCCCAGAGTTCAAGTTTAGATAGATCATTTTGCAAGGACTCCACATCCAATTCTGAACTAATTACCTTACACAGTTTAGTATCATCTGCAAAGATTGACACTGTGCTTTCCAGGCCTATTTGTAGGTCATTGATAAATATGTTGAACAGTAGTGGTCTGAGTACGGACCCTTGTGGTATTCTGCTGACTACTAGGGACCAGGTTGAGGACTTCCCGTTGACTACTACTCACTGTACCCTGCTATCCAACCAGCTGCTTATCCATGTGCAAATAGTTTCTCCTTTAATTTGATCATCAGTCTCCTGTGAGGAACTGTATCGAAGGCTTTTGCAAATTCTAGGAAGACCACGTCCACTGCTTTTCCTTGATCAAGATTATTGCTCGCTTCCTCGTAGAAGCTAATTGAGTTAGTCTGACATGACCTGTCCCTCACAAACCCATGCTGGTTCTTGCTAATAATCCTAGCGGACTTTAGATACTCCTGTATGACGTCCCTTAGAATTCCTTCCAATATTTTCCCCACTATAGATGTTAAACTAACTGGTCTGTATTTTCCCGGAAGATGTTTGGATCACTTTTTAAATAATGGCACTACCTCAGTTATATGCCAATCCTTCGGTACCATGACTGATATAATTGAACTATTGAAAATCAAGTATAGGGGTCGTGCTAGTTGTGAACTAAGCTCCATAAGAACCCTCGGGTGAAGTCCATCAGGACCATGTGATTTATTAATCTTAATTTTGCTTAGTCTCTCCCGGACTACTTCTTCACTTAAACAAGTATCTAACCATGAATCATTACTGTCACAATTGTTATGCTCTACTCCCCCCATCAGTTTTTCACTGGTGAATACTGATGAAAAGCATTTGTTCAATATTTCCGCTTTTATTTCGTCATCATTTATCAATTCTCCTAATTCATCTTTTAATGGACCTATATTCTCCATTTTTAACCTTTTACCGTTTATGTATTTAAAAAACTTTTTAGGATTGGTTTTACTCTCTATAGCAATTTGCTTTTCATTTTCCATTTTAGCTACACTTATTGCTTTTTTGCATTTCTTATTACACTCCTTGTAATACTTGAAAGACTCCTCCTTTCCATAAGATTTAAATGCTTTGAAAGCCCGCTTTTTTTTATCCATTTCTGCCTTAACCTTCTTGTTAAGCCACATCGGTTTGAGTTTTATACTCCTGTGTTTACTGCCCATGGGAATAAAGTTATGAATATTGCTATCCAGCAACCCTTTTAAAACATTCCACATTTCCGAAGTGTTCTTGTTATTAAACAGAACCTCCCACTCTATGTCGTTAAGTGCACATCTTTGCAAACTAATAGGGAACAGGGAGTGAAAGAAGTGTCTGAAATGACTTGTTAGAGGTTGCTATTTTTCCTTGATGTACTGAGATACAATATGCAACTAAAAACTTCTAGAGACAAGCTTCTTGATTCCCATGTCTCCTGAACTGGGGAGCATACAAGTTTTCCTGCAGTAGTGTAGGAGCCTTCTGGGTAACAGGGGATAGAATCTCCCAATCTGAAGCTAGAATTTTTTTTAGGTTCAGAAGCCTTTTCTTCAATGATATAGTCAGCAGACTGTTTCCATTGTTAGTTACAGGATGAAAGGTGATGACCAGATTGAAACAGGAAACGAAAAGTGTCCATCTTGCCTGATAGGAGTGAAAACATTAAACGGATTAATGGCCTAATTCTGACCTGATCGCAGCAGCAAATCTTTTCTCTAATGGATAAAACCATGTGCAGGGCAGATATAACATGTACAGAGAGATAGAGTTAGATTTGGGTGGGTTATTTTGTTTCTGTGCAGAGTTGGCTTATTTTTACACTGCAATTTAGATTTCAGTTTGAACACACCCCACCCAAATCTAACTCTCACTGCACATTATATCTGCCCCACCTGCACTGCACATGGTTTTGCCCATTAGAGAAACATTGTGCTGCTGCGTTCAGGTCTGAATTAGGCCCACAATCAAGTAAGTTTTCATGTTCACTGTAGATAGTAATGTCTACTTCCAACAGATAACCCCAGAGTGAGTTTATCTTACAGCTTCTCATAACAATCCCATAGTTTTTCTCAGCTGGGTAAAGCCTGAATAATCCCTGTAAGTATGGAGTTTGCTAGTGGTCTGATGTTGGCATAGATCTGGTCTATAATACAAAGGACATACATGCAGTTCCCAAAATAAAGGAGAAGAAAGATCTGGCTTATTGAGGATGGAAGCAAAAAGAAAGGCTTTTATCAAATTACCAGAGGTCTGAGTGCCCTCTGGGACCAAACTTTAGGATTGGCTTATGAATGACATACTGTACTGTAGATGAATACTCTCTGATGAATTGTCTGTAATAGTTGGCAAATGCAATTATTGTATTTTAGATCTGAAGGCTATGGTAGTTCCTAAATTGCCTTGAGTTTTTTTTGGTCTATCTTTAGACCTTGCCACAAAAGATATAGCCTAAAAATGGTGATTTTTCTAAGATGGATAAAGACCTTTTGAACATGGATCCATTCAATGTACAGTACGGCACTGTGTTATAGGTATCTGATTTACTGTGGGGGAAGTGTAGGTTATGGTAAAGCTTCCACTGCTGAGACTTTCACACTGGAACTGCTTTACATGTGGTCACCGGGTACCACAAGAAGATGCTGGGGCCACTGCTGCTGCTGGGAGAAGTTAAAACAACAGTAGACCACCAGGGACGGTTTGTTGATAGATCATGTTGACATATCATCCATGTAGTCATGATGAATATTAACATGTTCACTGTCTACATGCTATGTAGATTAATAAAAGAAAATTATTCAGATACACATCTACTACCTGCTATCTACTACCTTTTAAAACTATGAATTAAAAGTTGAGTAGTATAATTAAGCATAATGTACTACTAAGTGGACCTACTGTTTAAAAAAAAAATCACTGGTATTTGTCATAATGATGGAAAAGTTTGAGACTAAATGACTCTACAAACTTTTCGAGCACAAAGATTTAGTTTCATAAGTTTCATTCAAATTAATGTTTAATTCTCACATATTTCTTCCTAGATGAAATAAGTGTTATTCTTTTTAAGTGTTACTTCAAGTTAATGGGATTAATTATAAATTACATAACAAAAGCAGCTGGTCTGCCTGAAGCAAAGCATTAAGTCAGTGAAATCTGCTATCACTAATCAACAGTAAACAACTGTATTAGATAAAATGGTTACTATTCACCATAAGGTGCTGGATATAAAAATACTTAGTGTGGGGACCCACTTGAACTGAGTTCACCTTGTTGATAAAGTGACATGCTGAACTGTATATTCTATATACCAATTTTGCAAAGTTTTCTAGTTTACATATTATTCATTGGATTACTGTAGTATGTCAAGTGAACTACAGTACAATTACATTATAGTTCTAGTATTATGCATTATGTGTTGTGTATGCGTGACCGAAATCCCGCCGGTCAGCATACCGACGCCGGGATCCCAGACACCAGGAAGCCGGCAGGGGAGCAAGCGCAACAAAACCCCTTACAGGCTCTCGGCGCTCGCCACAGGTTCTATTCCCACTCTATGGGTGCTTTCTGCTGGCCGGGATCTCGGCGTTAGTATGCTGACCATCAGCATCCCGACTGCTAGGATGTTGACTACATCCCTGCATTATACTGTTTTGATCACTTTTGCTATTTGGCACAGTGGCCTTCTTCAAAATGTATGTTGCTTAAAAGTAGTGATGAGCAGGTTTGGTTCCTCGGGATCCGAACCCCCCGAACTTCACCAATTTTACACGGTTCCGAGGCAGACTCGAATCTTCCCGCCTTGCTCGGTTAACCCGAGCGCGCCCTAACGTCATCGTCCCGCTGTCGGATTCTCGCGAGATTCGTATTCTATATAAGGAGCCGCGCATCGCCAACATTTTCACTCATGCTTTGGAGATGATAGCGAGAGGACATGGCTGCGTTCCCTCAGTTTCTGTGTTCAGTGTGCTTGCAAATATCTGTGCTCAGTGTGCTGAAAATATCTACGTTCTCTGCCTGAAAAACATTCCATATCTGTGCTGCATTGTAGTATATAGTAGGAGGAGACAGTGTAGAATGTTGCTGTGACCACCAGTATATATATATATATATATATATATATATATATATATATATATAGCAGTATGGTACAGTAGTCCACTGCTCTACCTCTGTGTCGTCAAGTATACTATGCATCCATACCTGTGCTGTATTTTAGTTGTGCGCAGTATATAGTAGGAAGGGACAGTGCAGAATGTTGCTGTGACCACCAGTATATATATATATATATATATATAGCAGTACGGTACAGTAGTCCACTGCTCTACCTCTGTGTCGTCAAGTAAACTATGCATCCATACCTGTGCTGTATTTTAGTTGTGCGCAGTATATAGTAGGAAGGGACAGTGCAGAATGTTGCTGTGACCACCAGTATCTATATATATATATATATATATATATATATAGCAGTATGGTACAGTAGTCCACTGCTCTACCTCTGTGTCGTCAAGTATACTATGCATCCATACCTGTGCTGTATTTTAGTTGTGCGCAGTATATAGTAGGAAGGGACAGTGCAGAATGTTGCTGTGACCACCAGTATATATATATATATATATAGCAGTACGGTACAGTAGTCCACTGCTCTACCTCTGTGTCATCAAGTATACTATGCATCCATACCTGAACTGCATTTTAGTTGTGCGCAGTATATAGTAGGAGGGGACAGTGCAGAATGTTGCTGTGACCACCAGTATATATATATATATATATATATAGCAGTACGGTACAGTAGTCCACTGCTCTACCTCTGTGTCGTCAAGTATACTATGCATCCATACCTGTGCTGCATTTTAGTTGTGCACAGTATATAGTAAGAGGGGACAGTGCAGAATGTTACTGTGACCAGTATATATATAGCAGTACGGTACAGTAGTCCACTGCTCTACCTCTGTGTCATCAAGTATACTATGCATCCATACTTGTGCTGCATTTTAGTTGTGCACAGTATATAGTAAGAGGGGACAGTACAGAATGTTGCTGTGACCACCAGTATATATATATATATATATATATATATATATATAGCAGTACGGTACAGTAGTCCATTGCTCTACCTCTGTGTCGTCAAGTGTACTATGCATCCATACCTGTGCGGCATTTTAGTTGTGCGCAGTATATAGTAGTAGGGGACAGTGCAGAATGTTGCTGTGACCACCAGTATATATATAGCAGTACGGTACAGTAGTCCACTGCTCTACCTCTGTGTCGTCAAGTATACTATGCATCCATACCTGTGCTGCATTTTAGTTGTGCGCAGTATATAGTAGGAGGGGACAGTGAAGAATGTTTCTGTGACCACCAGTATATATATATATAACAGTACAGTAGTCCACTGCTCTACCTCTGTGTCGTCAAGTATACTATGCATCCATACCTGTACTGCATTTCAGTTGTGCGCAGTATATAGTAGGAGGGGACAGTGCAGAATGTTGCTGTGACCACCAGTATATATATAGCAGTACGGTACAGTAGGCCATTGCTCTACCTCTGTGTCGTCAAGTATACTACAAAAGTTCAGTAAAATGACCCAAAAATCTAAATTAAAAGCGTCTGAGGAGAAGCGTAAACTTACCAATATGCCATTTACGACACGGAGTGGCAAGGAACGGCTGAGGCCCTGGACTATGTTCATGGCTAGTGGTTCAGATTCACATGAAGATGGAAGCACTTATCCTCTCGCTAGAAAACTGCAGTGCCACTGCTAGATGGGCCAGGTGTTTGTGTCGGCCACTTGGGTCGCTTAGCTTAGTCACACAGCTACCTCATTGCACCTCTTTTTTTCTTTTCATCATGTGCTGTTTGGGGACTATTTGTTAAATCTGCCATCCTGTCTGACACTGCCGTGCCACTCCTAGATGGGCCAGGTGTTTGTGCCGGCCACTTGGGTCGCTTAGCTTAGCCATCCAGCGACCTCGGTGCAAATTTTAGGACTAAAAATAATATTGTGAGGTGTGAGGTGTTTTTGAGGTGTTTTTCTAAAAAAACACCCGAATCCGACAAAAAATTTTCAGGGAGGTTTTGCCAAAACGCGTCCGAAACCAAAACACAGCCGTGGAACCGAATCCAAAACCAAAACACAAAACCCGAAAAATTTCCGGTGCACATCACTACTTAAAAGGAATATTTTACACTTCACTTTGCTTTACAATGGAATACTATGCACAGGGCTGCCATCAGAAATGATGGGGCCCAGCACTGACAACATAGGCAGGTACCCCCTCCCCTGCACCAGCTGTACTATAGTAATAGCAGTATCTGTGCCACCTGTATTATAGTTAGAATAGAGTCTGTGCCACCTGTATTATAGTACCAGCAGAGACTGTGGCACCTGTAATGTAGTAACAATTAAGTATGCAACACCTGTATTATAGTAAACACAGAGTTTGTGCCACCTCTAATATAAAAATCTGACACTAGAGTTAAATACATATACAATGGAAAAAGCAGCACCATAGTCTGCTCCAGCTGTACTATAACAAGGTTATAGTAATATATTTGTGGTGTGTTTCTCTTTCTATCTCTGGTTTGATGGGGCAGACAGATTCCCCTGGTATGTAGTAAATGCCTGCCTGTCTCACCTGGCTGGATTCTGCTTCATTTCCCAAGAGTGAATGAAGGAAGCTTGTGCAAAGCCCATGGGGCTTACACTGAGTTGGGTGGATCTTTCTTTATGGATGCATACAGTGCATCTTGGAGGGTTCTGTGTGAAAAAGGGCTTTTCAGGGTGTAAACTAGGTTGTAGCAAAGCTATTATGACATGGCTTGTGAAAGTGCCATGGGAGTGTCATGGGCATGAATTAAAAGTGTGTATTGTGGGTATGGGATACTGACAGATCTCTTGCATCCAGCAACTGGCTGGTGCATGTGGAGATAATAATGGTAATGGTTGCGGCAGTCAGTATAAGATGAAATGATGGAACCGAATCACATGTACAATCACCTCCATTAGTTGAACAGATCCTTGCATTAGCATAAAGAAGTAAAACAGTTTTCCAAGACCGCCGACCACAACAGCCAATTTAAGTGCAAATCTGAATGAGCCCCTACTGTATATCTCATCTAGGAGTGCAAAGACATTCTGAATATGCTATAAATAATACATACATACATATGTGCCTAGATTTCGGACTTGTCATCTGGAAGATGTGGAAATGAGGTATGAAAAAAGAAGTGGATATTGGACATAATTCAAAGAGCCACTGTGCATGTGCAGATCTGGTTCTGCAATGTTTTTCACAGTGCACCGAAGCTGCAGCATGAATGACATGCTGCTGGTGCTTGGGGGCACCGAAACTGAGCATTTCAGAATACAGGGCGGTGGTGGCACCAATTTTGGGGAGTGCTGAAGCCAGTCACTGCATACTGTACTTGCACAATGCCGGTGGCTACTGCACCAGGGAGTAGAGTGGGGCCCACTCGGCAGCTGCAGAGGGGTTCCCTCCTCTATTTAAATACCCCTGCATACATGTGAACTTATGAGATCAATAATGATTGATTATTAACAGCACAGCAACATACACTATTGATTAAATGTTGCAATAAAAATATGTAAACAATAATATGGAGATGTACTATCTCTTGGAGAGCAATAAAGTGGAGAGAGAGATAAAGCACCAATCAATCAGCTCCTAACTGCCATGACACATACTGTGTTTGAAAAATGACAGTTAGGAGCTGACTGGTCGTTACTTTATCTCTGTACACTTTTTCTCTCTTCAAGGCTTAGGGGGTGATTCAGAGCTGATCGTAGATGTGCTTAATTTAGCACATATACGATCAGATTCTTAGACATGCAGGGAGACGCCCAGCACAGTGGCAATGCTTTTGCACCTGATGAGTAGCTCCCTGCCAGTGCAGCTCCTGCACGCTAGCAGGCGGCTACCCTCCGTGTCCCGGGTCGCAGAGGCTGCGTGTGACATCTGCGTTGCCTAGACCGCACCCCACCAATGGCGTTTACACCCCCTCAAAACCCGCAACCGCCTCTGCCTGTCAATCAGACAGAGGCAATCGCAGCCCTGAGATGCTGTTAGCAGGTGCACTCCCAAAGGGCTTTAGACTGAGATTGCTTCTGCTGTAAGCTGGGCACACAGTAGGCGATATATCGCAAACCTTCCGGCAGATGTGTACAACAGATATATCTGCGAATTACATCTTTCAAAGGACAGCCAATGGCAGATATATCTAAAGTTATAGCAGCATATCTGGCTGTCTGTACAGCAGTCCACCTACCGCTTATGTACTTGCTGCAGGGGCTGACTTCACATCTGGGTTGCAAATTCGGCCCAGTTGGGTGTTCTGACTGACACAATAAGCAGCCTATCGTTTAGTGTGTATACTTACCTGAATAGGCAGATTTGTCAGCATGGCGGTGGGTATGCTGTCAAATTGGGATGGTGTGTACCAAGACATACTGTGCACATACAGTATATTTAAAAAAAACAACTGAAGTTATAACGTTTTACACTTTCCTTAGAAACCTTCACCTGTATAAAGTAATTACAAAAATGAAACAGTATGGTCATATAAACGTTAGCATTATCTTTCATTTAAACAATCTGCTGTTACATGTTACAAACAAATATTATCTTTCCCTTTTCTCTATTTTGCCTTTAATCTAGTATTTAACACGTCATGTTAACAAGCAAGGATTTGTAGAGTCCCAGCTGACTACCTGGTAGTTTTAACCTTCTCAACTTCTTACTACTGCATTTTCCTTTACAATTTAGGATTATTATTTGACTGTTGTCTTTTTATTCTCTTTTGATGACTCATTGAGTCAGTATGTGATTTTTTTTCCTTCCAGCGATATTTCAGAACTTTTTATATGCCAAAAAAATGTTACAGTCATAACTTCATGTGTACGATTTACAGGTCTTGCCTCAGGATAATAATGATAATGCACAAGGACTCCAACAGTGCCCTTACTTGTTCAATGATTGATTAATGTAGTCAACAAATTATTATAACTAGTTTCTTTATAGTCCCCTTATTAAACCAAGTAGTGGAAAGCACACCCGCTTTCTTAAGGAATTTCCCTGGGATCTTTGCATGTCTGTTTTTGAGGCACACTATGTTATCTGTGATCTATATTATCTTAATGTTAAAAAATGAGTATTACTCTTACAACAATGGCAGATCAACCCCATAATATCATAACAAACACTCACATGTGACATATATGTCATAAAAATGTACATATCAAACAATAAAAAATACTAATAACTGTAACCTAGCGATGAATCATAGAGGAACATATCAATTGAGACAAGGTGCTATGGTAATGCTGAATTTAAGTAGGAAATAAACTACCTCACAATGGGCATGTCATTCAGCATTGCTGTTCACCTTGAGATAATCTCCATTCATATCTCCATGGTTTTTTGTTTTTTCAATTTAATTCTACTTTAGAGCTTCAGTAAAAGAAACTGAACAAAGGGCAGCATGTAATGCTGCCCACATTCGGGGGCCGTGTGGGATGCCGGCCGAACCTGGATGCTTTTTTAAAGGGGCAATAACATGATTTTGTCTTGTAGGTGATTGCCCCCTTAAAAAATAGAAATTATGGATTAGATTCTTGGAGCACCACAGAAATGTCACAAATACATTTCTCAAAATATTTGGAGAGCTAAGCAAATTATAGGCTAGAATTGTCATTTCAAAATCTACTGTAAGTGCATTTGTCTCCTTTATTAGAATACAGAATATTCTGAAAGTGAGAAAGAGGAGACTCATAAGCATTTAAAGAAGAAACATCATATGTACTATACATTTGCCAATGAAGGAAATATGGGGCCAAATGTAATAGAGTGAGAGTTTCAAAAAGTGAGAGATTTGGTAAGGTTTTGCATTTTTTTTAATGTGGCGATCATTTACACAGCAAAATCAACCTGGTTTTGCAGTGCAAATTATTGTCACTTTAAAAAAAAATGAAAAACCTTACCAAATCTGTCACTTTCTGAAACTCTCACTCTGTTACATTTGGCCCATGGTCTGCTTTTGAGCCCTAAAAAAGTATTAATTGTTTTTGAAAATGTTACCATTCTAAATTTGTACATAAGATGGGAAGCAGTTACAATACTGCTAGTCGGGATCCCGGAGGTCACAATGACGCAGCCAGAAACCCAACTAGCGGTGAAATGCTATCACCGGAATACCAGCACCACAGGCTATTCTCCATCTCTGTGGGTGTCCATGGTACCCATAGAGGGAGAATACAACCTGTAGCAAGCCCAGCAAGCCACTGTGCCTGCAGCGTGGTGAGTGCAGTGAGCCTGCAAGGGGCTTTCTAGTGCTCGCCCCACTGCTGGAATACTGGTGTCCGGGATGTCGCTGTCGGTATACTCATACCACTTCCCATAAGACAAGCATTTGAAAGTACACACATCTCAACTAGAAGGAAATAAATTATATACTACTACTTGTTGCCTTAATAAAACATTTTTCTTTGATGGCTTACAGAAACATACTCTTGTCCTTTCTGATTGTTTCCAGTGGCTACGTTACTACAGACAATGGGGGTAATTCAGATCTGATCACAGCAGCAAATTTGTTAGCTAATGGGCAAAACCATGGGCTCACTTCACCGCTTTTGTTTTTATTTCCCCTCGCTCAGCACACATTGCGCTGTGTACTGAGCATCCAGAGATGTGTGATGAGCAATCTGTGCTAGATCACTCAGCACACAACTTTGGGACACATCTCTCCGTGTGGACCCCCCTTTAGAGTCTAAATCGGTAAATCTATCTATCTATCTATCTATCTATCTATCTATCTATCTATCTATCTATCTATCTATCTTATAGCTCTATTCTATGTATAGATGACTATATTAACAAATAGCTACTGAGATCTAGATGTTTAGCTTCATTCCCAAAGCTAAGGGTATACCATAAGTTCCTTGCAGCCCTCTTTTACATTTTTATATGTATCTTTCTTGAATATAAACAAATTTTATAAAAAATATTTATAAAAATTAACATTCCAGTTTAGATACAGAAAAATCTGTTTTCATTGTTCCAATCTAACATTTTTTTTGATACTATCAATATCTGTTGTATTAGCAATGCCATAAACTCCAACAGGCATTGATTTAAAATCTGATACATCTGTCTACTGGAATCTTGATTGTCCGGACGTATGGTAGGCTGATTTATGATACAAGTACCTACCCTTCCTTATGATTTTGTAGGAAAGACATTCTGTGTACATGTCATTCTACAACTCATTTCCTTAATTTCATGTACACTTGATAATTTCAGATGGGCTATTAGAGTCAAAAGTCAATGTTTTTTTTAACTAAATGTACTTGTTAACATGCCAATATCATATTCTGTCCATCCATTTTATAAGAAATAAAAAAACAATCACAAATTCAGGAAAAAGTCCAATAATGGTGGAATGCAAGATCTGCACTGCACAAACTTTAAATTCAACAGTACTTTGCAAAATAATATAATCAGCCCATTCCAATATAAGACCAAGATGCCAGCACACCAAAAGTTCAAAGTAAATTCACATATATTTACTCAATGAACATCTGTAGCAGCATGAAATCTTATATATTCATCTGAAAAATGATGTCATCATATAATAATTTGTGTTCAACAGTATAAGATGATGGTTTTACGATCTTACGTGTATAATATATACTGTATGTTGATGATAAATATCCTGGTTAATGCATGGTTAATTGCAAATGGGATTGACTAACACTTTGTTTTAATTTCTTATTTTTAATTTAAATGTCTAATTTTTCTGACATTCTGAACCTCTGAAAAGATAAATTTATCATGGGGATATGCATTAGGTGTTTAGTTTTTTTTATTCTAATTTCTACTTTGTTTTGCTATATGCTTATAGAAATTCAAAGAATTATGCCTGCTCTTCTATCGCTTTACAATGTGGCTCAGGTTCATCTCATTCTACAGTCTGTTATTTGACTTGCTCTTTGATACTTCTCCATGAGCAATATAATTTACTTTATTCCTGTGGAAAACTACTTAAGAACTGTGTCTTAAACTTCTTATACACTGAGCAAACTGGATAATTAAAACACCTGCCGTTCGGCAGCATCTGAAGTTCTTCATATAACAAACTATACTAAGGCTATTTCTTCTCTTTTACTTGTGACTTGCTACTGGGAACTGACAATGGGACTAAACGCCCTGTTCTGTGATCAATCAGCATTTTCCAACTTGGACCAAGGAGGGGAGGAACCTGTTCCTTTTCACACTTGAACATGACTGAATTAAGCATCTTGATTATTCATCTCCACACTTTTCATGAAACATGGCATTTACATGGAAATTGCAAGGTGAAAGATTTTTCTATATTCTTAACTTAATACCATTTTGTGAATTGTATTTATCAACCATGTGGATAATTATTCTGCAAAATTATTTCTGATAGAATGTTGGCCAAGATTTTTACTGGGATCTGTTATGTTCAAGGACCTTTATAAATATGGGAGAATTGCATTTGTCTTTCTGTGATATTTATCTGAAATACATATGTAATGAAATTAGCAATGTTTTTATCTGTGAATACAGTATTAACCTTGATTTGTACTTTTGTTGATAATTATGAAATATAGTTTATTATATAAGAAAACATTTTATTTCTTTTTTTTGCAATTTTTTTTTTCTAGAGTTTGAAAGGCTGCTTTTTTCTAACATATTACTTTTAACTTTTTTTTATTTTTAGTAGAATGAAAAATGAATTACGTGCAAGGAGGAAATGATAAATAAATTGGGTACTTTTATGTACTTGTGAATTATGCAGGATAGTCTCAATCCAATTAACTCTTTAACAGAGCAAGGAAAGCTATTGAATGTTCTATGCACAACAATTGTGTGGTTAGTGCACAGAATGGGATTTAGGGCGCCAAAGGATGGATTTCTATATGAGTAAGAAAAATAAATCTGGCTTTGTGTATTTCAGAGTGCACTGCGATGGGCGGCCCCCGGCATGCGAGCCAAAGGATTGCAAATTCTGCTACTTAGAGGGCACCGGGCCTGCTGTATGGTTTCTTAGAGTACTGATCGTTTACACTGTTTTATATATATATATATATATATATATATATATATATTGCAGACTTCATTAAAATTTTTTACAATAAACACAATTAAAACATGTACAAAACTAACTCAAAGTTTGAAATGTTTGCCAGTATTAGGGCCAAGGTCAAATGTCTCCACAGCAGAAGCTTGAAACAAGCTTGTACTGAGTTTTAAAATCAAGATTGCTAACAAAAGGGCACTCAGTCTGACAAGGGTTAAACTGGGAGGCATTTAAGAGCTTTGTATGAGTCACACAGTGGTGGTCTTTACTAGATTAGTTAACTAAAGGGATTGCATGGAGAGGGAGTGGTTTTTGAGTTAGGGATTCCATATTAATGAGTGTGCCCCTGAGCGCAGCCTCTTCTACATAAATCCCCTAGCTCAATAATTTTTGTTTGTTTCTTGGTGGCATGAGTGAGCATCAGATCAGAAATGATGCCTTGCTACAGTGGTACTGTATACTTTCCATCTCAGAAGCCCATTGGCTAACTTAGACAATACTGGATGGAGGTCAGCGATACCACTTTCTTCGGTGGCTCATTCATTAGGCATGATAAGAGGGAATAAGGTGGAAACCTTTTTTTTGTGTCATTGGGCATATATGAGGCTGACCTAAAATAAATAAAGGATAATTAATAATAATAATAAAAATGGTCAATCCAATTAGGTACGAGTTTCAATGTAATGTATCAAAACTTGCACACTCACACACTTTGCACATGAACTTGCATTCAAAGTTTTGCACATGTTTTGCAGGTCTCCTCTCAGAATCACAATTGAAATAATTAGCTCCACCTGTGGACCTTTTAAAATGTGTCAGTGAGTAATTAATACACCTGTGCACCTGCTGGGTTACCTGCAAAACATGCACTGTGTGGGCTCCCAAGGACCGAGTTTGAGAACCTCTGCCTTAGATTATCTAAGGCTGAAATGAAATGGATCTATTTATTAAAGACTCTGGTTCCCAGAGGTTTAAATGGGGACTTTGAGCTTGAACATTTCCTCTAGACTATAGTGCACCTATTACCTTTTTACTTTTTCAAATGGATTTCCTCTTTCTCTTTTCTCTAATGATATTGTAACTTAATTTTTATTCGAGTAGTGACAGTTTATTAATATGTATTGTGTTTATTTTATAGACCACTCTCACCCCAAGAGAATGTGAGCCGTTGTAATTGCGAACCGCGTTACTATGGAAACCACTACTGTTATGTCTCCGAATAGCGTGTAGATAGCGCATAGACGGAAGCTTCAAGTACGGAAGCTATGGAACGCGGTGGAACACAAGTGTCACTTCCGGGCATTACCAGAAGTGAGGTTATGAGGCCCGACGATCAAGTGGAACGCATACCCGTACTTCCGGAAATCGGAAGTGATGTAACGGAACTTTAAGAACGGCTTTGTTTTTACACTATTGGTGTTTTTTAATTTGACGCCCATTCTCAGGTGGGGTGGGGGTGGTCCTTATCTGATTTACTTTTGGGTATAAAAATCCAATTAGATTGTACTCCACCATGCTTCTGACGAAGGACCTTTGAGTCCGAAACGTGTAAAGCAGGTGGATTCTGTGCTTTGACTTTGGATTCCCTCCTGGAACATCTTGGGGACGTTGATACTTCTGGCGGTTGGACCGGCTGGTTCCAAACCCTGCTGTCATGAGAGTCACCTTACCCTAAGAGGAGGTTCTATGTGCTTTGTTTTCTTTTAATCAATGTGAGTGTAACCCTGTAATAAATCCTTTTCGCTTTTAAGAAACAGTGTTGCACTAAATATTCTTTCTTTATTTGAGTCATATGTACTGCGGTGAAGGAAGAAAAGACATATGGAGGATAATGGGCATACATATTAATTATAGAATGTGAGTGCAACATCAGATGTTGAAAGTGTGATTTATTTAGATACAACAGTGTTGCACTAAGAATATTTTTCTTCCATTCGAGGTATTTGTTTGGAGTGAATCCTTTTGGAGGAGAACGACATTCTTGGAGGAAAAGGGGACTGCATTGTATAAATTAATTACCATATTTGCGCCATAGGGTCTCTGTCTTTTCTATTGTATGTATTGACTATGGTGTGGTGAGCCATTTGAGTTGACCTGGGCTGCACTTGTGGTGTTTGCGCATTTGCTTTCTTGGTGTTTTTTTCCATTCTGTGTTACCTTTCACTATTACCAATTTAGTATTGCAGCAAACATGTTTGCATTTCGGGAATGTCGAAATGAATCTGCTAAGAGTTTATTTGAAACCTTCTTTATGGAGGAAGAATGTAGTGATGAAGATCTCTATAGTCTAAGTAAGAAATTAGAAACTGCCATGCTAAAAGAAAACAGAGTATGGTGGGAAGTTATGACCTTGGACAAGTATCAAACTGAGAACTTGATACCTAAAGGGTTGCAAATTATAAAACCACCATCCCTTAATGGTATTTATGAAACCTTTTCCAATGAGTGGCAAGCGACGCTTGACCACTGTTCTCATAAATTGATTGATCTCATTCTCCGAGAACGGAGGAAATTGTTGAACTCCTTAAATGAGGATATCAATAATCTTCTTGTTCTAATTGGTCCTTTTAAAGACCAAAAAGATTTTAAGTCATCTGAGGAGGAGATAATGAGAAAAATCAATAAAGAGACTAGAGAATTGAAAGAAAGGAAAACTCGTAAATTTAATAGAGATCTTAAACAATTTAAGAAATCCCCCATTATTCAAATGGATGAGGTGAATGTTGATACACCTAAGTTAAAGACCCCCAATGTGAGGAAGATATTTTTTCCTCCTAGAAATCCAGAAGGAAATTTTAGGGAATATAAAGCCCCTGTGTATCAAAGACCTTTACAAAAAAAGAGATTCAATTTTAGGGATCAAAGAAGTTTTAAACTGAATAGAGAGTCATGGAGAACACAAGAAAATTAAAATGAAGGATGGGAGGAGAGTTGGAACCATCCACCAAGATTTAGATATGATAGATCACAAAGTAACTGATAGTACTCCATCTTTTTTAGAACGGGATTACAGAAACAGAAAAAGGTTTTAACAAAAACCAAAAGAGGAAAGAGAGGAGGACGCCCTAAACCCACTAAACCGGTAGTTAATGAATCTCTAAAGGTGGTAGAGAATATTGAAAAGATGAAAATTTTTAATTTAAGTAAAAGAGATTTATCTAAAGAGGAGGAAAAAAATTTAATGAAAGGTCTTAAGTATGCACCAAGTACAAAAGCCGATCCTTTTGATACTTTTATTGACCTACAAAAGTATATCCGTTAATTGACTGTGAAATTTTTTTTCATAGGTAAAGGGGAAGGTAGAGAACCCATAGAGGGGCCCATGGAAGGTTCCTCCAGATCCCAACATAAGAACAGATCTACATGTTACCACACTTTTTGTAGAGGAAGCTTTATAGATTGCTTCAATAAAATCGTAAGTGAAGAACTAGATTCAATCACTACAGCTCCAAAGAAACAACCTAGAATTAACTTGACTATAAAGGAATATGCTGCACTAAAAAATCTTCAGGATGATAAGAACTTTATAATAAAACCCGCAGATAAGGGGGGAAGTATAGTATTAATGGATAAGGAAGCATATATGGCTGAAATTTATAAACAGTTGAATACCTGGAATACATACAAGAAATTAAAGAGTGACCCTACAGATAAAGTATTAAAAGAACTTATGGAATTTACTCAAACTGCAGTAGAGAAGGGAGTTATAACCAAGAAGGAATATGAATTTATTAATATCCAAACCCCTAACACTCCTACCATATATGTCTTGCCGAAATTACATAAAAATCCGGTACACCCCCCAGGACGACCTATAATTGCGGATAAATAGTGCTACTAGCAACCTTTCAGCGGTTATAGATAGTCATCTACCACCGTTAGTTAAACACACTCGAGCATATCTTAAAGATACCAAGGATGTTTTAAATAAAACGAGTGATATGGTATGGAATGATAGTTTTATTTTATGTAGTGCAGACGTTAGAACTCTATATACGGCTATAGATTGTAAAAAAGGGTTGGAATCGGTGTCTTTTTTTTCTTGACCAGAGTGATGTTGATGAAAAAACCTCAGCATTTATACTGGAAGGAATAGAATTTATTTTGAAAAATAATTATTTCTTTTTTGATGGAATTTACTATTTGCAGTCTGTTGGGACCGCCATGGGTACCAGGTTCGCTCCCAGTTATGCCAACCTTTTTATGTCATATTGGGAGGAACAATCTATTTGGCATGATGGCTTTCTGGGGGCGGGCCTGGTATCCTGGCAAAGATTTATAGACAATATATTTTTCATCTGGAATAGGACAAAGGAGGACCTTCAGGTGTTCTGTAATTCGTTAAATATTAATGACTTTTATATTTCTCTTACTTTTCAAACAAGTAAAAGTGAAATAGTTTTTTGGGATTTACTGATATATATCAAAAATGGTAAGATTCAAACAAAGAACTACCGTAAGCCCACTGACTGCAATAGTTACATTTATAGGGATAGTCAGCATCATGACAACTGGCTGAGTGGTATTCCTTTTGGGCAGTATAGCCGTATTAAGAGAAATTGCTCAGAACCTGAGATCTGTAAAGAGCTTATCAATGAAACTAAAGGACGTTTTTTGGAAAAGGGATATACAATGGTAGAATTGAATAAGGCAGAAGATCAGCTTGAAAAAATAGAAAGGAGCAATCTGCTAAAGAATAAACTGAAAGCATTAAATGACAACAGCTATACATGGGCATTCACAAGTAGATTTAGCTCCAACTCTAAAGAAATAGAAAAATGTATTAAGAGAAATTGGTTTCTACTCCATAAAGATCCGATCATTGGGAAGGAGCTTCCATTTAAACCATCTTTCATATATAGGAAAGCCCCAAATTGAAAAAAACAAATTGGTACGTAGTAGCATTGATGAAGTAAAACGAAGCAGCCTCAGAATACAAGGTTTTCATCGATGTGGATCCTGCCTAATGTGCAAGACCACGACGAAGAATAATCCCTCCAAAATGAGAGAGTTTGTTGTAAATGGAAAAACCTACCCTATAAGGGATTTTATAACATGCAATTCGAAAATTTTTATTTATGCTATACAATGCACCTGCAATTTACTTTATGTAGGTAAAACAACAAGAAATTTGAAAACTAGGTTAGCAGAACACGTATATAATATTAAAAAGGGCTTAGAGTCGCATACACTATCGGCCCATTTTAAAGAGAAACATCAATCTAAGGAGTGTCATGTTAAATCCTTTTGGGGTATTCAATCAATACAACACAATTGGAAAACAAGGGACATAGACCTTAGATCAGAGGTTCTCAAGCTCGGTCCTCGGGGGCCCACACAGTGCATGTTTTGCAGGTCTCCTCACAGAATCGCAAGTGAAATAATTAGCTCCACCTGTGGACCTTTTAAAATGTGTCAGTGAGTAATTAATACACCTGTGCACCTGCTGGGTTACCTGCAAAACATGCACTGTGTGGGCTCCCAAGGACCGAGTTTGAGAACCTCTGCCTTAGATTATCTAAAGCTAAAATGAAATGGATCCAGAGGTTTAAATGGGGACTTTGAGCTTGAACATTTCCTCTAGACTATAGTGCACCTATTACTCTTTTACTTTTTCAAATGGATTTCCTCTTTCTCTTTTCTCTAATGATATTGTAACTTAATTTTTATTCGAGTAGTGACAGTTTATTAATATGTATTGTGTTTATTTTATAGACCACTCTCACCCCAAGAGAATGTGAGCCGTTTTAATTGCGAACCGCGTTACTATGGAAACCACTACTGTTATGCCTCCGAATAGCGTGTAGATAGCGCATAGACGGAAGCTTCAAGTACAGAAGCTATGGAACGCGGTGGAACGCAAGTGTCACTTCTGGGTGTTACCGGAAGTGAGGTTATGAGGCCCGACGATCAAGTGGAACGCATACCCGTACTTCCGGAAATCGGAAGTGATGTAACGGAACTTTAAGAACGGCTTTGTTTTTACACTATTGGTGTTTTTTAATTTGACGCCCATTCTCAGGTGGGGTGGTGGTGGTCCTTATCTGATTTACTTTTGGGTATAAAAATCCAATTAGATTGTACTCCACCATGCTTCTGACGAAGGACCTTTGAGCCCGAAACGCGTAAAGCAGGTGGATTCTGTGCTTTGACTTTGGATTCCCTCCTGGAACATCTCGGGGACGTGGATACTTCTGGCGGTTGGACCGGCTGGTTCCGAACCCTGCTGTCCTGAGAGTCACCTTACCCTATGAGGAGGTTCTATGTGCTTTGTTTTCTTTTAATCAATGTGAGTGTAACCCTGTAATAAATCCTTTTCGCTTTTAAGAAACAGTGTTGCACTAAATATTCTTTCTTTATTTGAGTCATATGTACTGCGGTGATGGAAGAAAAGACATATGGAGGATGATGGGCATACATATTAATTATAGAATGTGAGTGCAACATCAGATGTTGAAAGTGTGATTTATTTAGATACAACAGTGTTGCACTAAGAATATTTTTCTTCCATTCGAGGTATTTGTTTGGAGTGAATCCTTTGGGAGGAGAACGACATTCTTGGAAGAAATCTGCTATCCCTATTAAGGGAAACAAAGGGGACTGCATTGTATAAATTAATTACCATATTTGCGCCATAGGGTCTCTCTCTTTTCTATTGTATGTATTGACTATGGTGTGGTGAGCCATTTGAGTTGACCTGGGCTGCACTTGTGGTGTTTGCGCATTTGCTTTCTTGGTGTTTTTTTCGAGTCAAATTGAAGATGACACTGTTGAAGTACACCAGGATGAGGATATGGGTGTTGCTGGCACTGAGGAGGAAATTGACAAGAAGGATTCTGATGGTGAGGTGGTTTTTTTAAGTTAGGCACCCAGGGAGACACCTGTTGTCCGTGGGATGAATATGGCCATTGACATGCCTGGTCAAATAACTAAAAAAATCACCTCTTCGGTGTGGAATTATTTTAACAGAAATGCGGACAACAGGTGTCAAGCCGTGTGTTGCCTTTGTCAAGCTGTAATAAGTAGGGGTAAGGACGTTAACCACCTTGGAACATCCTCCCTTATACGTCACCTGGAGCGCATTCATCAGAAGTCATTGACAAGTTCAAAAACTTTGGGTGACTGCGGAAGCAGTCCACTGACAACTAAATCCCTTCCTCTTGTACCCAAGCTCCCGAAACCACACCACCAACTCCCTCAGTGTCAATTTCCTTCTCCTTAGACAGGAACGCCAATAGTCCTGCAGGCCATGTCACTGGCAAGTCTGATGAGTCCTCTCCTGACTGGGATTCCTCCGATGGATCCTTGAGTGGAACATCTACTGCTGCTGGCGCTGCTGTTGTTGCTGCTGGGAGTCGATCATCATCCCAGAGGGGAAGTCGTAAGACCACTTGTACTACTTCCAGTAAGCAATTGACGGTCCAACAGTCCTTTGCAAGGAAGATGAAATATCACAGCAGTTATCCTGTTGCAAAGCGGATAACTCAGGCCTTGGCAGCTGTGTTGGTCTTAGACGTGCATCCGGTATCCGGCATTCGTTCACAGGGACTTAGAGAATTTCTTGAGGTAGTGTGTCACCGGTACCAAATACCATCTAGGTTCCACTTCTCAAGGCAGGCGATACCGAGAATGTACACAGACGTCAGAAAAAGACTCACCAGTGTCCTAAAAATGCAGTTGTACCCAATGTTCACTTAACCACGGACATGTGGACAAGTGGAGCAGGGCAGACTCAGGACTATATGACTGTGACAGCCCACTGGGTAGATGTATTGCCTCCCGCAGCAAGAACAGCAGCGGCGGCACCAGTAGCAGCATCTCGCAAACGCCAACTCGTTCCTAGGCAGGCTACGCTTTGTATCACCACTTTCCATAAGAGGCACATAGCTGACAAACTCTTACGGAAACTGAGGAACATCATCGCAGAATGGCTTACCCCAATTGGACTCTCCTGTGGATTTGTGACATCGGACAACGCCACCAATATTGTGCGTGCATTACATGTGGGCAAATTCCAGAACGTCCCATGTTTTGCACATACATTGAATTTGGTTGTGCAGAATTTTTTTTTAAATGACAGGGGCGTGCAAGAGATGCTGTTGGTGGCCCGAAGAATTGTGGGCCACTTTCGGCATTCAGCCACCGTGTGCTGAAGACTGGAGCACCAGCAAACACTCCTGAACCTGCCCCGCCATCATCTGAAGCAAGAGGTGGTAACGAGGTGGAATTCAACCCTCTATATGCTTCAGAGGATGGAGGAGCAGCAAAAGGCCATTTAAGCCTATACATCTGCCTACAATATAGGCAAAGGAGGGGGAATGCACCTGACTCAAGCGCAGTGGAGAATGATTTCAACGTTGTGCAAGGTTCTGCAACCCTTTGAACTTGCCACACGTGAAGTCAGTTCAGACACTGCCAGCCTGAGTCAGGTCATTCCCCTCATCAGGCTTTTGCAGAAGCAGCTGGAGAGATTGAAGGAGGAGCTAAAATGGAGCAATTCCGCTAGGCATGTGGGACTTGTGGATGGAGCCCTTCGTTCGCTTAACCAGGATTCACGGGTGGTCAATCTGTTGAAATCAGAGCACTACATTTTGGCCACCGTGCTCAATCCTAGGTTTAATGCTTACGTTGTATCTCTCTTTCCGGCAGACACAAGTCTGCAGCGGCTCAAAGACCTGCTGGTGAGACACTTGTCAACTCAAGCGGAACGTGACCCGTCAACAGCTCCTCCTTCACATTCTCCCGCAACTGGAGTTGCAAGGAAAAGGCTAAGAATTCCGAGCCCACCCGCTGGCGGTGATGCAGGGCAGTCTGGAGCGAGTGCTGACATCTGGTCTGGACTGAAGGACCTGCCAACGATTACTGACATGTCCTCTACTGTCACTGCATATGATTCTGTCACCATTGAAAGAATGGTGGAGGATTATATGAGTGACAGCATCCAAGTAGGCACGTCAGACAGTCCGTACGTATACTGTCAGGAAAAAGAGGCAATTTGGAGTCCCTTGCAAAAACTGGCTTTATTTTACCTAAGTTGCCCGCCCCCCCTCCAGTGTGTACTCCGAAAGAGTGTTTAGTGCAGCCGGTCACCTTGTCAGCGATCGGCGTACGAGGTTACTTCCACAAAATGTGGAGAAGATGATGCTCATCAAAATGAATTATAATCAATTCCTCCATGGAGACATTCACCAGCACTTGCCTCCAGAAAGTACATAGGGACCTGAGATGGTAATTTCCAGTGGGGACGAATTAATACTCTGTGAGGAGGGGGATGTACACAGTGAAAGGGCTGAGGAATCGGAGGATGATGATGAGGTCAAACATCTTGCCTCTGGAGAGCCAGTTTGAGCAATGAGAGATTGATTTCTTCTTTTTTTGGTGAGGGACCAAACCAACCAGTCATTTCACCCACAGTCGTGTGGCAGACCCTGTGGCTGAAATTATGGGTTTGTTAAAGTGTGCATGTCCTGTTTATTTAACATAAGGGCGGGTGGGAGGGCCCAAGGACAATTCCATCTTGCACCTCTTTTTTTTATTTATCTTTGCATCCTGTGATGTTTGATGCCAATTTTTTTAAGTGCCATCCTGTCTGACACTGCAGTGCCACTCCTAGATGGGCCAGGTGTTTGTGCCACCCACTTGTGTCGCTTAGCTTAGCCATCCAGCGACCACAGTGCACCTCTTTTTCTCTTTTCTTTGCATCATGTGCTGTTTGGGGACTATTTTTTTAAGTGCCATCCTGTCTGACACTGCAGTGCCACTCCTAGATGGACCAGGTGTTTGTGCCGCCCACTTAGGTCGCTTAGCTTAGTCATCCAGCGACCTCAGTGCACATTTTAGGACTAAAAATAATACTGTGAGGTGTGAGGTGTTCAGAATAGACTGGAAATGATGGGAAATTATGGTTATTGAGGTTAATAATACTATAGAATCAAAATTACCCCCAAATTCTATGATTTAAGCTGTTTTTGAGGGGTTTTTGAAAAAAAACAAACACCCGAATCCGACAAAAAAATTTCAGGGAGGTTTTGCCAAAACGCGTTAAATCCAAAACACAGCCGCAGAACCGAATCCAAAACCAAAACACAAAACCCAAAAAATTTCCACTGCACATCTCTATTATATATATATATATATATATATATATATATATATATAGTAAGTAGTAGTGATGTTTTGCCCAATTGTTTTTGCATAAACAAAAGCTTCACCAAGAGGTGGGAAGAATAGTCAAAGTTGGACAACACGAATGCATGACAAAGAGGCTTCTGATCCTGAAGATATCTTCAGGACCATCAGATTCTCTGAAAGGGTAAACAAGATTCTGGTCAATCGGTTCATTGAAAATTGTGATCAGCTCTCTGGTTGCTATGCTCAATGCACAACTTCCAGAAGAAAAAATGCAATCTGGCAGAAAATTGTGGATGAATGCTGTTCAATAACTGTCCAGATTCGGACAGTCAGAAACTACAAGAAGAGATAAATGATTTCAAAACTATTACAAATAAGAAAATGGGTGAAATTGGCAAGCAACAATTAGGAACTGGAGGAGGACCAGATTTGAAATTTAAAATTCAATGTATGGGTAGGGAAACAAGGATATGGGAATACCTGTCTCCTATATTAGTTGAAGGTGTCAAAGGAACAATACACACCATGGATAGTCAAACCTATGTTTTGAGGTTTTATTTTATGTGCAATTTAAATAAATGTCAATATTTTTTTTTAAAGTCACAACTGGAAGGCCCAAGGATCCAAAGAAAGGTCCCATAGATAAAGGAACGGAAAAATTGGGGTATGATTTCATAATCCTGGAGTCCCTCCAAAAAGAATAGTGCATTCGAATTTGTCCTGCAAGGTACATTTGTTCAAATTGTTCCCAAATAGCTGGAACATCTTACTTCCCAGACAATAAGCTGTGCTGTAGTCTTATTGCAGACAGAAGTTCAAAGAATAATTTCCTGAGGAGAATTCAGAATGATTTACCAGCGGGGGCGGGATGTTGGCTGACAATACCCCGAGAGTGGCATCCTGCATGCAAGAATGCCGACAGCGGGACAAGCACAAAGAGTCCCTTACAGGCACAATGGCTCCCTGTGCTCACCACAGGATCTATTCCCACTCTATGGGTGTCGTGGACACCAACGAATGGGAATAGTCATGTTGCGCCAGGTTTCTGGCTATCGGCATTGTTGACTGTCAGGATTCCGGAGTAATTATCCGGCAAATGAAACTCATCCGCCTGAGGATACTGGATAAAGTGATCATCATTTGGAATCTGCATGACTACCTGATTTAGAAAATCGAGAAAATAAAAGAAATGCAAGAATCAAAGGCCGCAGACCCTCCAAGCCACTAGCAGTCCTTTGATGTGCTATAATTTGCGGTACATGCAACTCCGCTGCTAAGACTGCACATAACTATGGGTAGCGGGTGCATATCTGCCCGCTACCTGCTACACACAGTGCTGCCCTGTCCCCTCTTTTAATGAGGGTCAGTGCATTCCCTTTGACAAATTGGTCAAATGGCAAGCTGGTAGTGCATGTGCAGTTCTATAACAGCTGGAGGGCTGCTTATTGCTTACCCCTGTGTAGATTGAACATTTCTTTATCCAGTACATAAAAGTAATAATAGTAATAAAAAAACTCCATAGTTCTCAATACCCAATACAGCAGGTAAGTAGGATGGAACCTATATCCAAAAACAATGGTGCAAATAGATGGTGTAGAGAAACAGCAAGAGATGAACATCTATGACCAAGAAGTTCAGTGATGAAGAGCCAAAGAGGTGTAGCCTATAGGTGACGCTCAAAAGAATAGCAGACTGTGAGAACATAAGGAAGGAGGATCCTGCATCCAGGAACTTCTAGTGTAAAGGGAAAGGTAGATACAAAAAGATGACATGAATAGAGAATGGATATCCGAGGGGAAGATAGTAAAGAGGTAGAGATGGCAGAGACAAAGACAGTGGGGTGGTATGCCTAATGACAGTAGGGTGGGATGCCTAATGAAGAATGCTTTGATGAACAGTTGGCTTCTCATTGCATGTTTAACTAAAGGGTGGGTGTGGGATAGTCTGTTAAATCAACTGAAATAAAATCTACGTGTTTTTTATTTATTTTTCTATGATTATTTTAGATTTGTATGTAGACGTCAGTTTGACAACATTTTCAACTTCTCCCGAATATGTCCCAAGAGGTCTTTATAATATATATATATATATATATATATATTTTAAATCAAATAATTGATATAATTAAAAAATGCATAGTTTAAAAAAAAAAGTAGTTTTTTTCATAGGTAGTGTATGGGATTTTGTATATTTAGCAAAATAATTTCCACATTAAATAGTATGGTATACTCCTTCAGTTACTATAATTGCTGATAACACCATTGCAACTTGAATGAAAACGACATCACAGCAGCCAGCTACCAGATTTACAACAATTAGGGACTTCGGCAGATCGATGGAGGGGAGACAAGAACATCATCACTGACACATTGAAATGAATCGCAAGGAATAACTGATTCTGTACTGCAAATGAAAGAAGAATTTGCTATGGAAAGCTGTCTGATCTATGAAGAGTTGAAGGCAACAAGAAAACTGATGGAGAAAAAGCATCAAGAATATACTGATGCAGCATGCACACTCAATAGAAACTTGTCTTGTATTTCTTACACCATGGGCCGAGTGTTCATACATCAGGAAAGCAAATCCACTTCACTACTTGGGATTGCACTCAAATTTAATGTGTTCATGGAAGATTTGGAGGCACAGCATAAATATACAAGTGCCGAACATGTTACCGGAATTTTCTGGCTTATTATTTGCCAATACACCACAAGCGCAATACTCAATATCTTACCAGCCACATTAATTTCTCCAAAGTTATTTTCAGGTCAAAGCTCCATGCTGTAATGTTGGTTGCCCAATGGAAACAACACTGATAGTAATACATACCATCCCAAATACTCAAGAGAAAATGGCAAGTACTTCAACCTTAACTGCATCAGTACCTCAAGCTTCCTATGGTTAAGAGTATCAAAGCATGAATTATTATTTATTTTTCACAAAATATACAAATAAATGTTAGCAATTTAGTCAGATACTAGTTTAAATGTATATTATTATGCACGTATATATTAATATTTATATTATATTTAATGCTGCTTTGATATTTTTCATCCAATATTGTTAACTGTCACATATAAAGATATTGCACATTTGACAACAATACAGATTTTGTTTTTGCTTTTCTTAGGTAAACTCAAGTTCAAGGAGAAGATTTAATTCTACAACCATTACCTTTTCCACATCAGCTTTTCCTGCCAAAGATTGTACTTTTATTTTTAAAAAAGACATAGTGTATGTAATTGTTTTTATGTTTGAAAATGAAACATATTAATTTTACTTTCAGTTTAAAAAAAACCACATCTTTGATACTTTATTTTAATATACAAATATAACTGTAATTAAAGTGGTACTTTTTGCTAAATGACTAGGTAATGAAAAAGATTTAATGGTTGAGAGGGGTAGCCGCAGTTTTGCTGAAGATTACAAGATGTAAAAGTCTGTGTAGAAAATTAGGGGTGGAGTTATAGTTCCAGCATTTTTGGGTCCAGAAACCTGTTATGGGGTTCAAAGTAAATTGTGGACTTTTAAGGTACAGCGTTAAAGTTGCAGGAGGCTCCAAAAAATAATAGTGTGAGGTTTACATAAAGTCTTTTTGGGTCCAGAAAACAAGGTGTAGTGAGCTACAGAGATAACTTTGTGATATTGGCACATGTTCAATGTCATTTTGGGTTCATAAAACGTGATTTTGGGGGCCCAAAATACAATTGGTTCATGGGTAGTCCAGACATTACGGTGTTTGTTGATTAAAGTTCACAGTCATTTAGTATCCAGAGTAAAGTGTGTTATTGGGGTTCCATAAGGTATACACCTGAAAAAAGTTTATGTAAAAGTATACTTATAAGTATACATCAGCTACAACATACACTAGGCCAAAGAAGAGAGTGAGAGATACAGTAGCAGATTAAAAAAAAATGTATACTGGTACAGACATATCAGGTATTGGATATACTTACACAGGTACAGCATGTGGTGGTGTCTTGCTCATTGTCCCTCTGAATCCAAGCCAAGGGTCTTCAGGCTATGGGACCAAGTGGGTTCCCTATGGTCACTCAAGGGGTTCAATAAGGTAGACACCTGAGAAACAGTTGTAAAAAAAACCCTCATTACTGTAATTATTGGTTCTTTAAGAAAGTAAAGTAAAATAGCTGCAACCTGGGCCTTACAGGTGTGTGGTGTTGTATTGCTCATCACACCTCTGAATCCAAGTCCAGGGTCTTTAGGCTATCGGGTCAATATATAAAGTTTTGTAATACATACAGATAAACCCCTGTTCATTGCACCCATGATTAATCACGGGTGCAACTAGATTGCTGCGACTAGTGTGCACCCACAATCCATAGGAAATGCATTGTGCGATCGCTGGTGCAACTATTCACACCCAATCAGGGGTAGTCACAGCTGCGATGCATGAGCATGTGTGTATGCATTGCGGCAAAGATAAGCATACACACATCTGTGTCACATCCCAGGGTCATGCTCCCAAAATCAGACCTTCTTTCTTACTCACTCAGTCACTGAGTGGTGGTGATCGCTTCTGCAGCCAAGTCCAGGAGTGCCATGTATGCTGCACTGGAGTGTACAGGGCAGGATTCCAAGATTGCCTTGCATGGCACAATTGTGTATGCTAATATTCTCAACTATCGGTGCAAGTCTGATATTCTCAACCAACTGTGCAAGTCCAATATTCTCAACTCTCAGTGCAAGTCCAATATTCTCAAACCATTGGTTCAAGTCTGATATTCTCAACCATCGGTGCAAGTCCGATATTCTCAACTCTCAATGCAAGTCCAATATTCTCAACCATTGGCGCAAGAACAATATTCCTATACCATTCCCATCAAGTACTAATCCAGATGACACAGGCAGGGTGTCATGACCGGCCCATCGGGCGCAGCTAAACCCAAATTCCCTTGTGGGGATCCCTGGTGAATACTACCGATGGGGTAGGATTACCAAGTCTTAGTTAACTACCTGGTGTTAGTTTATGTACTCCGTCTACTACTTCAGTCTCTGTGAAGGAACTATATTAACCCTTTTAACTTCACACCATCCTTAAACCCAACATCACACAACCCAACCACAAGGTATGAAATATATCCACCGCAAATCCTGACAATCTGTACCCTTACAAAAAGCTCTTTCCATAAAAAGATGATACTATAGAGCTGAACTAACTAGTGGAACCAGCCTCTAGCCTCAGTTAGTGGTGGTAAAGGCTAAGACAGTAGAGCAATTAAACTTGCTTGGAATAGGCATATGAGTGTCCTTTAAAACTTAAGGTTCAAAATGGTTTGAGATTGCCTAAAGGATTTAAAAAAAGGGGCAGACTTGATGGGCCAAGTGGTTCTTATCTGCCATCAAATTCTCTCTTTCTATGAACCAACAACTATATAACCAAACATTGTTATTATTTTTTTTTGCATTGAATTAAACCAAACCATAATTCATGCAACTGAAGAGAGGCAGAGCACAATGCTGAACTGTGATGCATCCTGGAGGAGAAAATGAAAACAAAACAAAATTCAATATACCAAGAAAACATTAGGATATAGGAAGAATAAAACAGCTAGACTAACAAACACATGAAAAAAAATGTTAATCAGTTCTTGCCTTGTGCTTCTGCCAAGGTCAGCCTCATCATCTGCAGCAGGAGACAGATCCACATCGAGAAAAATCAATGGATCTATCTCTGCCTCCAAACGATTTGCTAAACAAATATTGTGCAGAATGCTGCAAGAAGTAATTAGATTGCATACCTTAGAGGCAAAGTAAGGTAACGCACCCTGATCCTGTCTCAATAGCAAAACTTAGTTTTAAGAAGACCAAAGGCTCGTAAAATGACTCCTCTGGTCTAAGGCTATGTACACATCAGTGCGATGTGTGAACAATGTGACATGCCACCCTGACACTGACAAGTGCATACATACTTGCCGATGTCGGCTGTGACGAATGGCGGAGGGGAAAGGAGAGGGGCCTTGTTGCATTCAGAAGCATGGCCCTCATAAGTAACATCGCACGTCGGACCTGCATGCAGGTCTGATGTGCAATGCAGCATATGACCTGTGGGATTGCACATCGTACCCTATATCGAGCATACACACTACACAATATCATTAGGAAATAGACGATATCAGCCAGATTGTATGCGATATTGCATAGTATGTACGCACCTTTAATGTGCACTGACTGTAGTCTCTATTCTGCTGTGGTATTATGACTCCCATAATCAGAATCTTTTAGAATAAAATACATCTGAGAAAATAAAAATAAATATTAAAACAAAAACTCACCTATCAGCCAGCCATGAAGCATCATTTGATGTTGAAATCTGGAATGCAAGTGGACATCTGCAAAACCTAGGAGCCATGTGATGACCCTGGCATCCCAGCAAAACATCCATGAACCACATACTGTCATCATAGACCATTTGTATGTTAAGATAATGCACGTTAAGAGAATTGGTTACTAAAAACCTCTTCCATCCTTCACAGGGCTAAGAGAGCAATGTGGATGCAATCAATTGCACCCAAAACATTAGGCAATTGCCCCTCAGCAAAAAGAGCCAGTTTGA
The DNA here is from genome assembly GCF_028390025.1 of Pseudophryne corroboree. Lineage (NCBI taxonomy): Eukaryota > Metazoa > Chordata > Amphibia > Anura > Myobatrachidae > Pseudophryne > Pseudophryne corroboree. The sequence continues at coordinate 1,003,911,550 of NC_086444.1, read as the reverse complement.
CTGCCATCCACTTAGCATCTGACCAAGGAAAATTTATAAACTCAGTTACAAGCTTACGCATAGCAGAAAGTACCTTTAAAAAAAAAAAGCCTGAAAAAGTAGACACAAAACCAGCAACAAGGGCTAACATTGGTTGAAATGTGTCCGATGCAAGAAAATGAAAGGAGTTAAGCAGTTAAGCTAATCTGGGACCTGCTCAGTTAGTGGGGACACAGGGTTCCAGATACTCCTTTAAAATGGCATACAACTTGCAGTTGGTAAACGAGGATAAGCAATAATACCTTTTCACTTGATCCTCTCTAATACCATCCAGCAAATGCCTTCTACAGTAAAGACGTGGCCTGGGGAACACATCACAATACTACCGAAGAATTGATGCACTTACAGTAGGTGCACCAACTTGCACCTAATTCGATTTGACCATTAAGAGTAATTTTCTCATTGCCACCATATGAGTTATATAGTTATCAATAAATGTATGATCATATTTAATGACAGCTCTTGTATGTGCAATTATATGTTAGTTTAAGTTTGTTATTACACTGTCTAGTAGTACATAGTCGACATCTCCCATTAAGTGGATTATAAAAATAAAACTAGACTTCCGGTGGGCGGACCCTGAATTGCGGCCGCATTTTAGAAGGGCTCCCGAGTCTCCTGTGGAAATCACCCCACGGACGAGACCCGAATGGCGCTTGCACTTACCCGTCTGGTGCAGCGCTGAGGACGGGATATCGCAGGGAAGGTGCTGAGGTCATCGCCGGCCCCCTGCAAGCTTACACTGCCGAAGTCGGGCCTGGCGGCTCAGACGGAGGAGCTTCTCATAGCGGGCGCCATCTTGAAAGGTCACCCTCGGCCACACAGCCCAGCTCACGTAGCCCTGCTGGGGAAATAGGTGGCGCAGCAGCAAGCAACCGCTCCCACAGTGGGGACAGGAGGAAAGCCTCCCCTGGAGCTGCACATAAGCTCCATGAGTGCAGTCACAGCAGTGCACTTGTAAGATAAGTGGCAATACTGGATCCTGGTGTTTAAGGACAGTAGTGGATACATTCTACTTTATAAAATAAATACCTACTTCTCACCCCTTCTCAGTTTCTTAAAACTCCCTAAGTGCTTGAGAGGGCTCTACATGGGGATATAGTTTCTTATATAAAATACTACTGGCATTCTGACACACAAGATAGGAAGTCTGTTATTCCCTCACTGCCTGCTACAACTGTGCCCAGTCAGAAGCTAATACAGATCCTCTTGTGGCTGCTCTCCTATATTACAAGATGGAGCCTCTGTCACAGAATACTTGTGCACTTATCCCCCTTTTTCTTTTTCCTTTTTTTTTTGGTCCATTTCATTTATATGGATAAATATATGGCTAAACAACAGAAGTCTGGCAAAGGGAGTGCTGTGGTGAGAACCAGGGCTAATCCACCTGCTGGCACGAGTCCCTCCTCATCACCCGGGATGGATGATGTCATGGAAGGGATTAATGACCCTGGAAAATTCAGCTCAGCGGCCATAGCCAAAGCACAAGAAATCTCTGATTTAATCTCGCCCCTTCTGGATAAAAAATTAGCGGGACTCAAAGAATCCATTGATTCGGCTATGTCACAACTCAAGGAACATAACAACCGCCTAGAGGAAGCAGAACACAGTATTTCTACTGTAGAAGACGAGCTTTTAGCGGCTCAAGCGGTTATCAAGTCTCATGAGTCGACGCTCACGGCAGTGCAGGAAAAATTAGAGGACCTAGAAAATTGCAATCGCAGAAGTAATTTGCGCATAATTGGTGTACCGGAAACAGTCAAAAATGCAGATCTCATGGCTCTGGTAACAATTTGGCTGCTGAACGAATTGGGCTACACTCCTGATTCGGGCGCTGTCTTGGTGGAAAGGGTCCACAGGATTGGGCCAGATCACTCAAATGATCAACGTAGACCACGACAAGTAATACTGAAGTTTCTTAACTACACTGATAAAGTGCGCATTCTTGACGCATACCGGAAACACAGAGATTTGAACTACAAAGGAAACAGACTATTACTTTTTCAAGACTTCTCATACCAAGTAGCCATGAAAAGGAGAGAATATACCCCTATTTGTACACTTCTTTTTGAGGCTGGACTGCGTTTTGCCCTCCTTTACCCGGCTAAACTCCGAGTGTCTTACGCTGGAAAACAACATTTCTTTGATTCTCCACAGTCTGCGAAAGTGTTTGTGGACTCCATCCCTGCAACTTCGGCGTCTGCTGCGGATGTCACAGAGTAAATGACGTGAATATATCTGCAACTACCTGTTATTACGCTTATTATGCCTAATTCTTTTATGCATACATGGTTATATCGATATATGTTCTTCCTTTTGATATTATCTGCCGCTGCCAATACATGTAGTGAATGTCTTAGAGACATGGATATATTATACATTGTTACTGCTGATCCTGTTTTCCCTCCCTACCCCTACAATCCTTGTTTCAAACAAATCGTCTTTTCTCACTTTAAAAGGAGACTCCTGGAGTCTCACCTTTTGGTTCGCAAAATGTTAAAAATTTATAGGACTGTATTATGGTCACCTTTCTTTGATTTAGTCTTTCTAAAATTGTTACTGGTAGAATTGCACACACGTATTCTTTTACTTTCTGTTTGCTTGGCATCTCCGGTGCTAGCTGGGACATGGGGGATGCCAGATTATTATACTCTTGTCTTCATCTTGATGTTCGTCAGAAAGGTGATAGGATAACAGTATGGTTCCACAAGTAGTTCCCAACACAGTGCAATGGTGTATATAGTTCCTCACATGGAATGTTGAAGGGTTGAATACCCCAATTAAGTGTAAAAAAGTCCTGCAGCACTTAAAACGGCTACGGCCAGATATTGCGGTACTTCAGGAAACGCATTGGCGAGTAGATGATCCTAATATACTTCGTGAGGTATGGATAGGTGATGTGACTGCTGCCTCATATATGAAGAAAAAAAGAGGAGTATTGATAATTCTCCGCAAATCTTTACGATATACAATCATAGATTCCAAAATAGATGTGGAGGGTCGTTACTTATTCCTTAAATTGGAAATTGAAGGTGAATTGTTTACTGTATCGACTCTGTACGCCCCTACAGGTCCTAATAACGCCTTTTTTACAGATGTATACACTAAATTACAAGACTGGGCAGAAGGCATATTGGTATTGGGCGTTGATTTTAATACCACACTGTCTCCTTCATTGGATAAATCAGATCTTCCCAAGACTAATCGTCTTCATGTGTCTCCTGCTCTAACACTCTTAGCACAAACCTTAAACTTAATAGATCCTTGGAGATACCAGCATCCAGTAGCGAGAGAGTACACATTCTATTCGCACCCGCATCATACCTTCTCAAGGTTAGATTTCTGGCTAGTCCCCACTTCCTTACTCTCTAGGATTTGTGAATCTAAAGTAGAAGATATTGCTCTGTCGGACCATGCCCCACTTGGTTTTCTTTATTTCTTAATGTACCTAAAATATCTTCTTTTAACTGGAGGTTTCCTACATACCTCTATAATTCACTTGATTTTAAGTTGTTCTTAGACCAAAGTATGGCTAACTATGTGGATGACAACATAGGGCATACAGATGACATCATCCTATTTTGGGCAGCTTCCAAGCCTGTCTTGAGAGGACACATAATTGTTTATGTTTCCAATAAGAAAAAAACTGTAAACCAGAGATTTCAGGCATTAAGTTTTCAGCTGAAGGAGGCATATGAAGCTCTTCAGTGTTCAAACACTGAAACCACTCATAATGAATACAAGAATGTTAAAGCCCTTTATGATACTGTGCGTACGGAGAGAGCTCAATGTTATTTAGATTATAAAAAACACAGATATTTCAAATGGGGAAATAAAGCAGGGAAATTACTAGCGAATGTAGTTAAAAGTTACAAAAAGTCTACAAGTATTCATTCTATTACATCAACTAAGGGTACATTATATGACACCCCGGATATTGCAGATGCTTTCTTGCAGTACTACAAGGACTTATAGACGCCCCTATAGATAACTCAGCATTAGGTGCTAAATTTATTGGAAATATTGGTGATCCAAAATTAACTGAGGAGGAACGTGATTCTCTTATGGCCCCGATCTCCGAACTTGAACTCATGGATACCATAAAACGCCTTCCCACTGGAAAATCGCCAGGCCCAGATGGCCTTAGTGCTGAATATTATAAGTTGCTGTCCCCTCTCTTGGTTCCTCATTTGCTATCCTTATTTAACTCTGTTTTGGTAGGAAATGCAGCTGCGTCTGACTTTAACCAGGCTCGCATAATAATATTACAAAAACCTGGAAAAGATCCTCAGTTGGTTGAATCTTACCGCCCAATCTCCCTTCTCAACCAGGATCTCAAGATCCTTACTACAATTATAGCACAAAGATTACAACTACTTTTGCCCACTCTCTTACATCCATCACAGACAGGCTTTGTTAAAGGTAGATTGTCTGTACATAACATGAGGCAGGTAGTAGCAGTTTTGACTGCGTCACTCACAGCAACCTCCGGCAAAACACTCATGCTAAGTTGTGATGCAGACAAAGCCTTCAACAGGGTGTCATGGGCACATCTACTGAGAACGTTTCATTCTAGAAATTTTGGAGCACAATTTGTTTCCTTTTTTAGGACTTTATACAAAACTCCCATGGCGAGTCTCACAGTTAACAACTTTAATACTGAAACCTTTCAATTACACCGTGGTACTAGGCAGGTATGCCCCTTATCCCCGTTGCTATTTAACGTAGCCTTAGATCCACTCATATGAAATTTCTACAGATGCACGGATTGGCGAGGAGTTTGTATTGGAGCGCATGAACTTAAAGTTACTGCATATGCAGATGACCTACTATAATTTTTTGAAAATCCTCATGAGGCTATGCCTAGTTTAAATAGGATACTGGAAGATTTTTATAAGATATCGGGATTTCTCATTAACAAGGCTAAATCTGAGGCCTTAGCATTACATAATGCTGCTAAAACCCATTGGGGTGGTAAGTTCCCTTTCAGATGGGCTGTCTCTTCCCTGAAGTATTTAGGATTGAATATCCCCCCCAATCCGTCCAACCTGTACAGAGTAAATTTTCCCGCTATAATTGGCCGTATTCAGTCTGATTTTAGAACTTGGAAACATTTACCCCTATCTTACCTAGGTAGGTGTCATCTTATAAAGATGATTTCCTTTCCTCGGCTGCTGTATCCGCTACAGGTGTTACCCTAGATGATTTCAGAAGCAGATTTAAAAGTTTGAAATACAGCTATGAGTAAATTCATCTGGGCAGATAAATAAACACGCATCTCTCTGTTTAAGCTCAATCAATCTCCTACACTGGGAGGGGTTAATTTACCATGTTTTTGCACATATGCACTTGCAGCAAATTATAGATATGCCTTGGATTGGCTAAGAAATACAGAATGTTATGCTAACACTACTTTGGAACAAGCATTGTGCCCTCATATATCTTTGCCTAGTCTCCTACATATGCAACCTACTAGCTTCCCTGATAGTATCTCCCACAATATATTACTGACGACTACATGTATAGCTTGGAGAAAAACTTGGAAAAAGCTAGGGGTCTCAGCCTCACATACAGTCTTCATCCCAGTAACACATAACACTGGATTCATTAGGGGTCTAACGTCTGAGGTATTTAACTCTTGGTCTCAGAAAGGTCTCCGCTTGACTTATCAATTTCTAGATGTAGACACCCTACAGATGCGTACGCGTGAACAATTACAACAATCATATCCACAAGTCAATATACCCCTCTTTGTATATTTTCAACTTAGTAGTTTTATAAAGAAAATTGTATCACTCCTATCAAATAATGATAGGACTTGTAAAATAGACAACATAATAACTAGAGACTCGTCGTTGCCTTACTCGACCTCCTTTATATACCCTCTTATAAAAAAACAGTTACATTTGGAAACACTGAACTCGGGATTGGCAAAGTGGAAAAGGGAGTTTCCTGATATGTCAATACAGGAAATCTTGTCCTCATTTATAAAATTGAATATACACCTCATTTTGGCATCATATGCAGAAATGCATTATAAGTTGTTGCATCGTGTTTATATCACACCTAAACTACGTTTCTTAACAGGAGCCTCCCCTGACTCCAACTGCTTTAAATGCATGCAGCCAGATGCAGGTCTAATGCACTGTATGTGGGACTGTAAAGAGGTTCACACATTTTGGTCATTAGTTCAATCTTACATAAATACGACTCTTCAGCTATGGTTAGAGATTACTTCTGAGTGGGCAATATGGAATATTTCTGTAACACACTCCCACCCTAAATTATCTAGGGGGGAGAAGCTGTTATTAACAAAAATTGCTGCTGCAGCTAAGAAAACTATCTTGTCCCAATGGATCATGTCGGGTACTTTATCCCTGGCATTACTGATGCCTAGAATAGAACACTTGTTCCACATGGATTGGTTAGAAACGTCTATTAACATGGAGAGCAAAGCAGAAAAGTTCTTTAGTACATGGTTACCTTTTATACACACCTTTCCCCCAGGTAGAAAGGATACGCTCCGAGCCGCAATAAGTCTGACCTCCTGGTATAATTTGGAAGACCTAACGCTAGGTTGCCCTCCATTCTAAACTCTTGAGGAACGAAATACAATGACATATGATGTACTGTTATATTTTATTTATCCGAATTGTGTGTAACCTCCCAATATTTATTAGAGATGTGCACTTGAAATTTTTCGGGTTTTGTGTTTTGGTTTTGGGTTCGGTTCCGCGGCCGTGTTTTGGGTTCGACCGCGTTTTGGCAAAACCTCACCGAATTTTTTTTGTCCGATTCGGGTGTGTTTTGGATTCGGGTGTTTTTTTCAAAAAACACTAAAAAACAGCTTAAATCATAGAATTTGGGGGTCATTTTGATCCCAAAGTATTATTAACCTCAAAAACCATAATTTCCACTCATTTTCAGTCTATTCTGAATACCTCACACCTCACAATATTATTTTTAGTCCTAAAATTTGCACCGAGGTCGCTGGATGACTAAGCTAAGCGACCCTAGTGGCCGACACAAACACCTGGCCCATCTAGGAGTGGCACTGCAGTGTCACGCAGGATGGCCCTTCCAAAAAACACTCCCCAAACAGCACATGACGCAAAGAAAAAAAGAGGCGCAATGAGGTAGCTGTGTGAGTAAGATAAGCGACCCTAGTGGCCGACACAAACACCTGGCCCATCTAGGAGTGGCACTGCAGTGTCACGCAGGATGGCCCTTCCAAAAAACCCTCCACAAACAGCACATGACGCAAAGAAAAAAAGAGGCGCAATGAGGTAGCTGTGTGAGTAAGATAAGCGACCCCTAGGGTCGCTTATCTTACTCACACAGCTACCTCATTGCGCCTCTCCGACACATTGTGCCACTCCGACACAAACACCGGGCCCATCTAGGAGTGGCACTGCAGTGTCACGCAGGATGTCCCTTCCAAAAAACCCTCCCCAAACAGCACATGACGCAAAGAAAAAAAGAGGCGCAATGAGGTAGCTGTGTGAGTAAGATAAGCGACCCTAGTGGCCGACACAAACACCGGGCCCATCTAGGAGTGGCACTGCAGTGTCACGCAGGATGTCCCTTCCAAAAAACCCTCCCCAAACAGCACATGACGCAAAGAAAAAAATAGGCGCAATGAGGTAGCTGTGTGAGTAAGATAAGCGACCCTAGTGGCCGACACAAACACCGGGCCCATCTAGGAGTGGCACTGCAGTGTCACGCAGGATGTCCCTTCCAAAAAACCCTCCCCAAACAGCACATGACGCAAAGAAAAAAAGAGGCGCAATGAGGTAGCTGTGTGAGTAAGATAAGCGACCCTAGTGGCCGACACAAACACCGGGCCCATCTAGGAGTGGCACTGCAGTGTCACGCAGGATGTCCCTTCCAAAAAACCCTCCCCAAACAGCACATGACGCAAATAAAAAAAGAGGCGCAATGAGGTAGCTGTGTGAGTAAGATAAGCGACCCTAGTGGCCGACACAAACACCGGGCCCATCTAGGAGTGGCACTGCAGTGTCACGCAGGATGGCCCTTCCAAAAAATACTCCCCAAACAGCACATGACGCAAAGAAAAATTAAAGAAAAAAGAGGTGCAAGATGGAATTGTCCTTGGGCCCTCCCACCCACCCTTATGTTGTATAAACAGGACATGCACACTTTAACCAACCCATCATTTCAGTGACAGGGTCTGCCACACGACTGTGACTGAAATGACGGGTTGGTTTAGACCCCCACCTAAAAAGAAGCAATAAATCTCTCCTTGCACAAACTGGCTCTACAGAGGCAAGATGTCCACCTCATCATCATCCTCCGATATATCACCGTGTACATCCCCCTCCTCACAGATTATCAATTCGTCCCCACTGGAATCCACCATCTCAGCTCCCTGTGTACTTTGTGGAGGCAATTGCTGCTGGTCAATGTCTCCACGGAGGAATTGATTATAATTCATTTTAATGAACATCATCTTCTCCACATTTTCTGGATGTAACCTCGTACGCCGATTGCTGACAAGGTGAGCGGCGGCACTAAACACTCTTTCGGAGTACACACTTGTGGGAGGGCAACTTAGGTAGAATAAAGCCAGTTTGTGCAAGGGCCTCCAAATTGCCTCTTTTTCCTGCCAGTATAAGTACGGACTGTGTGACGTGCCTACTTGGATGCGGTCACTCATATAATCCTCCACCATTCTTTCAATGGTGAGAGAATCATATGCAGTGACAGTAGACGACATGTCCGTAATCGTTGTCAGGTCCTTCAGTCCGGACCAGATGTCAGCATCAGCAGTCACTCCAGACTGCCCTGCATCACCGCCAGCGGGTGGGCTCGGAATTCTGAGCCTTTTCCTCGCACCCCCAGTTGCGGGAGAATGTGAAGGAGGAGATGTTGACAGGTCGCGTTCCGCTTGACTTGACAATTTTCTCACCAGCAGGTTTTTGAACCCCAGCAGACTTGTGTCTGCCGGAAAGAGAGATCCAAGGTAGGCTTTAAATCTAGGATCGAGCATGGTGGCCAAAATGTAGTGCTCTGATTTCAACAGATTGACCACCCGTGAATCCTTGTTAAGCGAATTAAGGGCTCCATCCACAAGTCCCACATGCCTAGCGGAATCGCTCTGTGTTAGCTCCTCCTTCAATGTCTCCAGCTTCTTCTGCAAAAGCCTGATGAGGGGAATGACCTGACTCAGGCTGGCAGTGTCTGAACTGACTTCACGTGTGGCAAGTTCAAAGGGCATCAGAACCTTGCACAATGTTGAAATCATTCTCCACTGCGCTTGAGACAGGTGCATTCCACCTCCTATATCGTGCTGAATTGTATAGGCTTGAATGGCCTTTTGCTGCTCCTCCAACCTCTGAAGCATATAGAGGGTTGAATTCCACCTCGTTACCACTTCTTGCTTCAGATGATGGCAGGGCAGGTTCAGTTGTTTTTGGTGGTGCTCCAGTCTTCTGTACGTGGTGCCTGTACGCCGAAAGTGTCTCGCAATTCTTCTGGCCACCGACAGCATCTCTTGCACACCCCTGTCGTTTTTAAAAAAATTCTGCACCACCAAATTCAAGGTATGTGCAAAACATGGGACGTGCTGGAATTTGCCCATATTTAATGCACACACAATATTGCTGGCGTTGTCCGATGCCACAAATCCACAGGAGAGTCCAATTGGGGTAAGCCATTCCGCGATGATCTTCCTCAGTTGCCGTAAGAGGTTTTCAGCTGTGTGCGTATTCTGGAAAGCGGTGATACAAAGCGTAGCCTGCCTAGGAAAGAGTTGGCGTTTGCGAGATGCTGCTACTGGTGCCGCCGCTGCTGTTCTTGCGGCGGGAGTCCATACATCTACCCAGTGGGCTGTCACAGTCATATAGTCCTGACCCTGCCCTGCTCCACTTGTCCACATGTCCGTGGTTAAGTGGACATTGGGTACAACTGCATTTTTTAGGACACTGGTGAGTCTTTTTCTGACGTCCGTGTACATTCTCGGTATCGCCTGCCTAGAGAAGTGGAACCTAGATGGTATTTGGTAACGGGGGCACACTGCCTCAATAAATTGTCTAGTTCCCTGTGAACTAACGGCGGATACTGGATGCACGTCTAACACCAACATAGTTGTCAAGGCCTCAGTTATCCGCTTTGCAGCAGGATGACTGCTGTGATATTTCATCTTCCTCGCAAAGGACTGTTGGACAGTCAATTGCAACCTGGAAGTAGTACAAGTGGGCTTACGACTTCCCCTCTGGGATGACGATCGACTCCCAGCAGCAACAACAGCAGCGCCAGCAGCAGTAGGCATTACACTCAAGGATGCATCGGAGGAATCCCAGGCAGGAGAGGACTCGTCAGAATTGCCAGTGACATGGCCTGCAGGACTATTGGCATTCCTGGGTAAGGAGGAAATTGACACTGAGGGAGTTGGTGGGGTGGTTTGCGTGAGCTTGGTTACAAGAGGAAGGGATTTACTGGTCAGTGGACTGCTTCCGCTGTCACCCAAAGTTTTTGAACTTGTCACTGACTTATTATGAATGCGCTGCAGGTGACGTATAAGGGAGGATGTTCCGAGGTGGTTAACGTCCTTACCCCTACTTATTACAGCTTGACAAAGGCAACACACGGCTTGACACCTGTTGTCCGCATTTCTGTTGAAATACTTCCACACCGAAGAGCTGATTTTTTTGGTATTTTCACCAGGCATGTCAATGGCCATATTCCTCCCACGGACAACAGGTGTCTCCCCGGGTGCCTGACTTAAACAAACCACCTCACCATCAGAATCCTCCTGGTCAATTTCCTCCCCAGCGCCAGCAACACCCATATCCTCCTCATCCTGGTGTACTTCAACACTGACATCTTCAATCTGACTATCAGGAACTGGACTGCGGGTGCTCCTTCCAGCACTTGCAGGGGGCGTGCAAATGGTGGAAGGCGCATGCTCTTCACGTCCAGTGTTGGGAAGGTCAGGCATCGCAACCGACACAATTGGACTCTCCTTGTGGATTTGGGATTTCGAAGAACGCACAGTTCTTTGCGGTGCTTTTGCCAGCTTGAGTCTTTTCATTTTTCTAGCGAGAGGCTGAGTGCTTCCATCCTCATGTGAAGCTGAACCACTAGCCATGAACATAGGCCAGGGCCTCAGCCGTTCCTTGCCACTCCGTGTGGTAAATGGCATATTGGCAAGTTTACGCTTCTCCTCCGACAATTTTATTTTAGGTTTTGGAGTCCTTTTTTTACTGATATTTGGTGTTTTGGATTTTACATGCTCTGTACTATGACATTGGGCATCGGCCTTGGCAGACGACGTTGCTGGCATTTCATCGTCTCGGCCATGACTAGTGGCAGCAGCTTCAGCACGAGGTGGAAGTGGATCTTGATCTTTCCCTAATTTTGGAACCTCAACATTTTTGTTCTCCATATTTTAATAGGCACAACTAAAAGGCACCTCAGGTAAACAATGGAGATGGATGGATACTAGTATACTTATGGATGGACTGCCGAGTGCCGACACAGAGGTAGCTACAGCCGTGGACTAACGTACTGTGTCTGCTGATAATATAGACTGGATGATAATGAGATGAAATCAATATATATGTATATATAATATCACTAGTACTGCAGCCGGACAGGTATATATTATATATTTATTATGTAATGACTGATGACGGACCTGCTGGACACTGTCAGCTCAGCAGCACCGCAGACTGCTACAGTAAGCTACTATAGTAGTATGTATAAAGAAGAAAAAAAAAAAAAACAACCACGGGTAGGTGGTATACAATTATGGATGGACTGCCGAGTGCCGACACAGAGGTAGCTACAGCCGTGGACTAACGTACTGTGTCTGCTGATAATATAGACTGGATGATAATGAGATGAAATCAATATATATGTATATATAATATCACTAGTACTGCAGCCGGACAGGTATATATTATATATTTATTATGTAATGACTGATGACGGACCTGCTGTACACTGTCAGCTCAGCAGCACTGCAGACTGCTACAGTAAGCTACTATAGTAGTATGTATAAAGAAGAAAGAAAAAAAAAACAACCACGGGTAGGTGGTATACAATTATGGATGGACTGCCGAGTGCCGACACAGAGGTAGCTACAGTCGTGGACTAACGTACTGTGTCTGCTGATAATATAGACTGGATGATAATGAGATGAAATCAATATATATGTATATATAATATCACTAGTACTGCAGCCGGACAGGTATATATTATATATTTATTATGTAATGACTGATGACGGACCTGCTGGACACTGTCAGCTCAGCAGCACCGCAGACTGCTACAGTAAGCTACTATAGTAGTATGTATAAAGAAGAAAGAAAAAAAAACAACCACGGGTAGGTGGTATACAATTATGGATGGACTGCCGAGTGCCGACACAGAGGTAGCTACAGCCGTGGACTAACGTACTGTGTCTGCTGATAATATAGACTGGATGATAAGTGAGATGAAATCAATATATATGTATATATAATATCACTAGTACTGCAGCCGGACAGGTATATATTATATATTTATTATGTAATGACTGATGACGGACCTGCTGGACACTGTCAGCTCAGCAGCACCGCAGACTGCTACAGTAAGCTACTATAGTAGTATGTATAAAGAAGAAAGAAAGAAAAAACAACCACGGGTAGGTGGTATACAATTATGGATGGACTGCCGAGTGCCGACACAGAGGTAGCTACAGCCGTGGACTAACGTACTGTGTCTGCTGATAATATAGACTGGATGATAATGAGATGAAATCAATATATATGTATAGATAATATCACTAGTACTGCAGCCGGACAGGTATATATTATATATTTATTATGTAATGACTGATGACGGACCTGCTGGACACTGTCAGCTCAGCAGCACCGCAGACTGCTACAGTAAGCTACTATAGTAGTATGTATAAAGAAGAAAGAAAAAAAAAACAACCACGGGTAGGTGGTATACAATTATGGATGGACTGCCGAGTGCCGACACAGAGGTAGCTACAGCCGTGGACTAACGTACTGTGTCTGCTGATAATATAGACTGGATGATAATGAGATGAAATCAATATATATGTATATATAATATCACTAGTACTGCAGCCGGACAGGTATATATTATATATTTATTATGTAATGACTGATGACGGACCTGCTGGACACTGTCAGCTCAGCAGCACCGCAGACTGCTACAGTAAGCTACTATAGTAGTATGTATAAAGAAGAAAGAAAAAAAAAACAACCACGGGTAGGTGGTATACAATTATGGATGGACTGCCGAGTGCCGACACAGAGGTAGCTACAGCCGTGGACTAACGTACTGTGTCTGCTGATATTATAGACTGGATGATAATGAGATGAAATCAATATATATGTATATATAATATCACTAGTACTGCAGCCGGACAGGTATATATTATATATTTATTATGTAATGACTGATGACGGACCTGCTGGACACTGTCAGCTCAGCAGCACCGCAGACTGCTACAGTAAGCTACTATAGTAGTATGTATAAAGAAGAAAGAAAAAAAAAACAACCACGGGTAGGTGGTATACAATTATGGATGGACTGCAGAGTGCCGACACAGAGGTAGCTACAGCCGTGGACTAACATACTGTGTCTGCTGATAATATAGACTGGATGATAATGAGATGAAATCAATATATATGTATATATAATATCACTAGTACTGCAGCCGGACAGGTATATATTATATATTTATTATGTAATGACTGATGACGGACCTGCTGGACACTGTCAGCTCAGCAGCACCGCAGACTGCTACAGTAAGCTACTATAGTAGTATGTATAAAGAAGAAAGAAAAAAAAAAAAAAACACGGGTAGGTGCTAGGTGGTATACAATATTATATATATTATATACAATTATATATATATATATATATATAATATATATTAAACTCATAAACTGGTGGTGATTATTAAACTGGTGGTCAGGTCACTGGTCACACTATCAGCAACTTGCAAGTAGTACTCCTGAGTCCTAAGCAGACAATCACAATATATATTATACTGGTGGTCAGTGTGGTCACAAACAATGGCAGTGTGGCTGGCACTCTGGCAGCAAAAGTGTGCACTGTACGTTATATGTACTCCTGAGTCCTGCTCTCAGACTCTAACTGCTCCCCACTGTCAGTGTCTCCCCCACAAGTCAGATAATACAGTCACACTATCTCTCTCTATCACTTCAGCAAGTACTAGTAGTAGTAGTACTCCTCCTAAGGCTCCCCAAATTACTACTGTGTCTCTCTCTGTCTCACTCTCTTCTCGAATCTCTATAAACGGAGAGGACGCCAGCCACGTCCTCTCCCTATGAATCTCAATGCACGTGTGAAAAATGGCGGCGACGCGCGGCTCCTTATATAGAATCCGAGTCTCGCGATAGAATCCGAGCCTCGCGAGAATCCGACAGCGTGATGATGACGTTCGGGCGCGCTCGGGTTAACCGAGCAAGGCGGGAAGATCCGAGTCGCTCGGACCCGTGTAAAAAAACATGAAGTTCGGGCGGGTTCGGATTCCGAGGAACCGAACCCGCTCATCTCTAATATTTATCGTTCTGATATTTGTACTCTAGCTTTCTGTCTGTTGATATGTATGTACTATCTTCATTTGTCTTCTGTAAACTGCATTTACAGTTCTATAATAAAATATGTTAAAAAAAAAAAAACCTAGAAAAAAATGCTATTAATCCAGTAGCTCAGAGGAAGGGCCAGGTTTTTGTGCTATTCATCTTTGTTAAAGCTGTATCATTGTTTTATTAATGCTGTAGTTAAATACTGTGCTTCTTAGAGCTGAGGTTATCTAAGTAACCAGATAGTAATTAAAATCTTATACAAAGACCATTTTCTCTTCCTCTCCTCTGTTTGCCCAAGAAAGCATGTAGCAAAAAGTGCACCAACTATGTTATTTTTTTACTAGTCGGCATTCTGTCTCTCCACTCTAAGATTGTCATTGATGTTTGTGGGTTTATGGCATTTCCTCTCTAAGAAACAGAAGTCTATCACACTGATTATCATACATAGCACCTGATTTATTGTGGTCATTAATGATAAAAGTTGGACAGATTAGGAGAAAAAGTGTTGAACACATTTCTTGTTTGGGGGCCAGTTCTTGCTGTCTGCACATGGCCTCTTCATTTTAAATGTTGTGCTGACAGCAAAATAGTGACCAATAGGCCGTGGGGGCTATTTAAACTCAGTGCCAGCCATGAGCATTCATGGCTCACAGATTGACAGCCAATCAGAAGCAGTTGCATCTTAGTTTAACCCACTTGCACCATCTGATGTCAGACGCCACAGAGTGGAGCCTTCAATTTTGTCGCAGTGGTCAATACAATAAGACATCAGGGGAAGAGCTCTTATGGCTGCCGAAGAGGCCAAAAGACAGCTTTGTTGGCCAGGACAGGCTAGTGGCAGAAGAAAGAAGAGAAGGACCAGAGAGTGCTGCAGGTGGTGGGAAGCAAATAGCTGTACAAAGCTCTACCACCTCTCCCAGCTTACCAGTAGGCGGCCTTGGCCACTGATAATTTAACCTCCTTTGCTACTCATGACCACCAGATGTTAGGCATTAAGCTTGTAAGTGCAATCAAGCCTCAGGCCTCAGGGTCTCTGCCACAAGTAAAAGTGACTTTGGGCATTAGGCAGTGGTCAATTCATGTGTTCTATGGTAGACAAGCAATAGGAAGTGTTCCTCATTTCTGCTTTGATGCTGTATATGTGTATGTAGTTGCTGAGGACCTTGCAATGGCTCCAATTCTTGGCGGAAGGTTCACTTGCTTTGTCTTGCATGTCCGTTGGCTGAAAAATCACATATGCAAGGCTTTTGTGTACAAATCTGATTCATGCACAAATAATAATTGTCTTTACAAATTTTCATCAGATGACAACCTTGTTTCCTTTTCGACCCTCATTCCGAGTTGATCGCATGTAGCAACATTTTGCTGCTCATGCGATCAACTTGACGCTGTCTATGGGTGAGCGTATTTTAGCATAGCAGGGCTGCGATCGCTTGTGCAGCCCTGCTATGCTAAAAAAAATTCCTGCAAAGCAAGACCAGGGTCAGACCTACTTACCCTGTGCGACGGATCCAACGACGAAGGTCCCGGGATTGACGTCAGACATCTGCCCTTCAAACGCCTGGACATACCTGTGTTCACCTCACCATGCCTGGAAAATGGGGAGTTGACGCCCCGGAATGCCTCCCGGTGTTCAGTCTTCTTGCGATCGCCGCTGTGATCACTTTTTCAGCTGGCGGTGTCGCTGCCCGGCGACAGCTGTTGCCGGGCAATGAAGCACGTGCGCAATGCGTCTGCCACGCACGCGCAGTTCCAACCCATTTGCACCGCGGTGACAAACTGCAGCGTGCGAACGAGTCAGAATGACCCCCTTCATCTCTAGTACAAAAATACTGTGGACTGTCACAAAAAACCCTCAGTCTTAAAATACAGTAATCCTCAAGTAATAAAGGGTTATAATGCAGAGGAGATAATAGCCGTGACTTAATAGTAGGTGGAATTTACCAGTGATAGTAGTGTTAGTTGGTGGAATATTGGGACATATAAGTCACATAAAAGCACTCTACAATTTACTGTACATGTTTTATGAAGGAAAACACTCAGAAAGGAGCTGTGTATAACACAATTAAATATAAGGGAAGGTGATTATTTTAACACACATATTTTAGAAATTTCATATACCGCCCTGGGCCATGCAATATCATAATATTGTACTACAGATATTTTTGTATACATTGGCCAGTGTGATGTGCTTAGAGGAAATAATGTTTGGGATACCACCACTTTACCACTTGCCTGGCGTGGTTGCATCACATGCAACAATGCCCGGCTGGGCTTTCCCTGACATGGCAGCATCAGATGCGACCAGTCAAACCAGTCAGAAACCCTCAGTGAGTGGAAGTTGGAAGAGAGACCTCACGGAACTTCTGCATACACGTTTCCTACCCCAGTGTCTGCCAATCAGGCAGATTAGGCACAGTGATCGGCCAGCCAAGCAGCAACCAATACCAGGAACCTGCAGAGACAACTAACCACCAGTGAGTGGCGGTGCACAGTCCGCCTGATTCCCCTCCATGTTTTTTATACTACTGCAATTTTTCCTGCTCTCTTTCTCCCCAGCAGTAGTCATGCAGGTCCAATATACCGGACCTTTTTTGGTATTCCCCCTGTGCTTTCCAGCTAATGGTATGCTTCCAGTTCTTCCTATGTTTCCCTCCCTCCTCTATTCCAGATATCCGCTATTTTACTGTCCAGCAAGGTGTCTTCTTCATAACTGGTTCCTACTACTTTGTACCATTTTTTTTGCAAATCACTTCTACCCTACATATTCAGTGCTGAATCTCCTTTCTCTCAATGTTAAAGGATTACACTCTCCCAATAAAAGTAGGTTAGCCCTCTCTTCTTTTCACAAACATAAGGCAGATATTGTTGCATTACAGGAAACTCATTTTTCCTCTAATAACCCCCCTCTCTTCAACAACCGTGATTTCCCTGTAGGATAATATGCGAATGGCCCGTTTAAGTATAATGGAGTTGCCATACTGTTTAGCAATAATGTTTCCTTTGATCTTCACTCCCAAATTGCGGACAGAAATGGCCGCTATCTGATCATTACAGGCCTTCTCAATGACAAGCTTACTACCTTAGTGTGTTTCTATGTTCCCAACTCCAACCAAATACCATTCCTTCGCAAACTGTTCCTATTAATCCGCAAATCTTTTAAAGGCTCCCTAGTGGTACTTGGTGACTACTATCTAGTTTTGGACCCCAAGATAGATAAATCCCATCACCCATCTCATACCATCCCCTTTTCCCTGACAGGCCCCTCCCTAGCTTTCCACGATTTACTAGCTGAATTCGACCTGTACAATATCAGGAGAACCCACAACCCATCGCGTCAAGAATATACATTTTACTCCCCGTTTCACAATTAATACTCTAGGATCTAATCCTATGTGACAAATGGTCCCTTCAAAAGACCAAAGATATTGACATCTTACCAATTACCTGGTCTGATCATGCCCCTGTTATATGGAAATTGAACTTCAATACCACCCAGACTCCTACCCAACCATGTCGTCTTTACACCCACCTCCTCAAGAACCCCCTGTCCAAGAAAAATATTCTAGATTCAATAAATTCCTATATGGCCATTAATTCCCCTCTAGAAATGTCCACTATAAACCACTGGTGTGCCTTTAAAGCGGTTACCCGTGGGGCTGCTATTCAAGCTGGAGCCACCCTTAAAAAACAAGTTGTCCAACTACAATTAGATTTTGAGGCTAAACTAAAAAACTTACAATCTAAGAATATGCCCAATCCCTCCAGAGCTCTCAAGAAAGAACTCTCAAATAAGAGCAGCCAACTTCAGAAACTACTCCTAGCTCGTACTCAAGCGGCATTATATAGAATGCGGCAAAAGTTTTACCTTTTAGGTAACAGATCGGGTAAAATGTTGGCTCGTAAGATCCCGAGCTCAACAAGCTAGGCACAGAATTAAATATATTTACTCTCCTTCTAAGCAAAAAATCTTAAACCCCAAAGAAATTACGAATCATTTTGCACAATATTACTTTAAACTCTACAATTTACTATCTGACCCTAACACCCCCAAACCCACTGCATCATCTATTTCTTCTTTACTAGACAAACTTACTTTACCTGCCCTTACCCCAGAACAACTATCTGCACTTAATGCTCCATGGTCCTCCACAGAAATTCTTATGGCTATTAAGTCACTTCCGCATGGCAAAGCGCTGGGCCTAGACGGTTTTGTCACTGATTTTTATGTCACATTTAGTGATCTATTGTATCCCTATTTGACTGACCTGTTTAACAAGTTCTCCGACCTAGGCACCCTTCCTCCAGAATTGCTGGAGGCACGTATCATTACCATTCCTACACCTTGGAAAGACCCATCCTACTGCCACAACTATCGCCCTATTGCGCTGCTTAACTGTAACATTAAACTAAATGCCAAACTAACAGCTATTTGTATAAATAAATTTCTTCCATTGCTGATCCACCCAGACCAAACCGGCTTTGTTCCAGGGAGACAAGCAACAGACAATACACGCAGGGTCTTCAAATTAATTGATTCTCTCTCAACAGACCAGGGCCTCCTCTTGCTGTCTCTCGATGCTGAAAAGGCATTTGACAGGCTGAACTGTTCTTATATGCATGCAGTTCTCACTCACTGGATTTAAAGGTCACATTTTATTGTCTGTCTTATCTTTATATAGCTCTCCCCTGGCCCGGGTGTTCAGTAATGGATTTTTATCCGACCCATTTCCTATTACAAACGGTACAAGGCAGGGATGTCCCCTTTCCCCTTTAATATTTGTTTTATCAATTGAGCCACTTGCCATTACTATTCTTAATGATCCACATTTCCCAGGTCTGAAGATCGGTCCTTCTCGCCATAAACTGAGCCTTTTCGCTGACAATGTCCTCCTTTTTGTTTCTGATCCCACTGTCACTCTTCCCTCTCTGCATTCCATCCTTGATGCCTACAGTTTTGCCTCTTACTATAAACTTAATACCACAAAGACACATGCCCTGCCTCTTAACCTAACCACCTCCCTATCTTCTCTTCAATCCTTTTACCTATATACTGTAATTGGCAGAAAGACACAATAAAGTATCTAGGCATCAACATTCCCACTAATACTTCTGAAGTCTTCACCTCCAATCTATCCCCTCTTGTAGCGCAACTAGAGACCTTATCAACCTCCTGGATGTCGTACGATGTCTCCAGGCTAGGCCGTATGGCTGCATTCAAAATGTCCCTTTTGCCTAAATGAATGTATTTGTTCCGCACAATCCCGTATATTTTCCCGAAAAAGGCCCTCCAGACCCGCTCCTCTATTTTGATGAAATATATTTGGTCCTCGAAACCCCCTACATTAGCCCGCTCTAAAATGGTACTACCCAGGGTACTACGGGGGTGGGATGTTAGGCCCTGATTGCAATTACTAGACACACATGGATACTTACCATTCATAAGGAAAGATGCTTGGCTGAACAGGACTTTATTAGAAGGGCTGTTTAAAAGGGTTAAGAAAATATTACAATATAGACTTACCCAGGACTTACGAGGACGAAAACAGACGGAAACATCCCACCGACAAAACAGAAAAACATCCTCCCTTTCTTTCATTCCCAGTCATCTGTGCAATTCAACGTATGTATATATTTTACCAACTACAATCCTCATGACCTCTAAGAACAAAATGCAACCAATTTTGTATAAAACTATTTACATTGTGATTTACATGTGATTGTACATACCTGTTTGTCACTTTGCTCTATCATGCACAGCTAACATACAGCGTAACAACACCAGTAAATAGGCACCTGAACTTTTAACTTGAACAAGTGAAACCTTACACTCTAAGCCTAGATAACACTGGTTTCATCTCAAACTAACTATGTTCCACAAATTGATTTTCTGCATTGCTCTTCATGGAGTATTCATAAAGACCATTGCATCATTCAGTCTCCCAGCAACTCAGCACTCTGTACATGTTGCCCCCTCAATTCTACACTCCCCTCTTATTAGCTCCCATGAGCTTTTTACTTCCCTATACTCATTGACAATAACATCTACAACCTCTCACCATAAAAAACTTTCACAAACCTCTGACACCCACATTTATCTCTCTCTCCTGCTTCTGATAGCTGGTGACATTTCACCAAATCCAGTACCCAGCCACTTGCATCGCTCACATTCACCTGATTCACAACAACATAGAAATCCAGCTAACCTCATAAACATCACATGTCTTCCATCACCCTCCAGATCACTAAAATGTGCCTTATGGAATGCACGCTCTGTTTGTAACAAATTCACATCCATCCATGACCTCTTCATATCCAACAACATCAGTCTGCTGGCTATAACAGAAACCTGGCTCACACAATCTGACACAGCCTCCCCTGCAGCACTGGCACATGGTGGTCTCCACTTTACACACACCTCCAGACCCGATAACCATAAAGGAGGAGGAGTTGGACTTTTACTTTCCCAATCTTTTGCATACACTGTTCTACCACAGGTTCCATCACTCACATTTACATCATTTGAAGTACATTCCATTAGGGTTTACTCTCCTTTCTCTCTGCGTGTTTCAGCTATCTACCGCTCACCTGGGCATCCAAAACATTTTTGGAAGATTTTTCTGCCTGGCTCCCTCACTTCCTATCCTCTGACAGCTCCACCATTATCATGGGTGATTTCAATATTGCTATTGATTGTCCAAAATCTGCTGCACATGCCTCCAAACTACTCTCTCTAACCTCCTCTCTTGGCCTCTCCCAATGGACTGACTCCTCTACTCATCAGGCGGGCCACTACCTTGATCTAGTATTCACCAGACTATGCTCCATCTCTGAACTCACTAACACTCCTTTCCCCCTCTCAGATCACAACCTTATCACCTGCATGCTCTCCTCTGTTAATTCAAACCCTGTGTTGCTGAAGTCCTCCAATCTTCCTCAAACCCGCAGAAATATTAACACAATTAATCTTCAAGAACTTTCCACTTCACTCCAACAACTGCTTTCACCTATTTCTGTATTCACCTCTCCTGAGATGGCTGTATCACACCTTAATGAGACTCTAGAACTAGCCCTTGATGAAGTGGCTCCAGCTACCCATCACACTCCACGTAGGCCTAGATGTCAACCATGGCACTCCAAATTAACATGACAACTGCAAAAACTCACATGAAAACTTGAACGTCAGTGGCGTAAATCTCGTATTTCAAGTGACTTCCTCATATATAAGACTGTCTACCATTCTTATAAAAATGCCCTGGACACTGCCAAACAAACATATTTCCAAACTTTTATCTCTGCTCAAGCCTCTAACCCCAAATAACTCTTTAATACATTTAAATCACTTCTGAATCCTCCCACACCTACCCCACCCGCCACTATCAAGGCACAGGATCTTGCTTCTTACTTCAAGGAGAAGATTGATAAGATCCGAGATGAAATGTTATGCTCTTCGGCAGCCAGTGACCTGCTCCATTCTTTACCTGAACCCTCTGGCACTCTTTCTTCATTTGATCCCACAAATGAAGATGAAGTATCATCACTCTTCTCATCCTGCTTTTCTACTACCTCTCCTCTTGATCCTTTACCCTCACAAATAACTAAATCTCTGTCTCTGGTGCTCATCCATACCTTAACTAACATCTGTAATCTCTCTCTCTCTACTGGTATTTTTCCTTCACTCTTCAAACATGCAGTGATTACTCCCATTTAAAAATACAAAATTCTGACCCTAATGTTCTCTCAAACTACCGCCCTATCTCTCAGCTCCATTGTCTCTCTAAGCTACTTGAGAGACTTGCCTACACTCGACTCACACACTTTCTTAACTCATACACTTTGTTGGACCCACTTCAGTCAGGCTTCCATTCCCAACATTCCACAGAGACAGCACTGACTAAAGTGGTTAATGATTTAGTCACTACGAAGTCTAAAGGCCATTACTCACTACTTATTCTTCTAGATCTATGTGCTGCATTTGACACTGTAGACCACTCTCTTCTCATACAGACACTACAATCCCTAGGTCTTAAAGACAGAGCCCTTTCTTGGTTCCTATCGTACCTATCTAATCGCTCCTTCGGTGTTCACTTCTCTGAATCTACCTCCTCTTCGCTACCTCTTTCAGTTGGAGTACCGCAAGGCTCAGTCTTGGGTCCTCTGCTTTTCTCTATCTATACCTCATCTCTTGGTAAACTAATCAGCTCTTTTGGTTTTCAGTATCATCTGTACGCAGATGATACTCAAATCTACCTATCCTCCCCTGACTTGTCCCTATCTGTACTGGACCGTGTCACTGAATGCCTTTCTGCCATTTCATCCTGGATGACATCTCGCCACCTCAAACTGAATATTTCAAAGACAGAGTTAATTATATTTCCACCGGTCAATAGTAGGTACCAACCTGATATCTCTATCACTGTTGAAAACTCGACTAGTATCTACCCTACCCCACAAGCTCGCTGCCTAGGTGTCATCCTTGACTCTGATCTGTCCTTTGTTCCCCACTTTCAATCTGTCTCAAGATCATGGTACATGCATCTAAAAAGCATATCCAAAATACGACCATACCTTACACAAGACACTGCTAAAACTCTAATCCATGCTCTCATTATCTCCCACATTGATTATTGCAATAGTCTCCTAACTGGTCTTCCCAAAACGAGACTCTCACCACTACAGTCCATTCTGAATGCAGCGGAGAGGCTTATCTTCCTCGCTAGACATTTATCGTCTGCAGATCCACTCTGTCAGTCCCTCCATTGGTTACCCATACTCTACCGCATTCAATATAAAATATTTTTACTCACACACAAGGCCATTAATCAAACTACACCAACGTACATCACTTCGCTGATCACAAAATATCTCCCAACCCGACCTCTTCATTCTTCACAAGACCTGCGTCTCTCATCCACACTCATTACTCGCTCCCACTCACGACTGCAGGACTTTCATCGGGCTGCACCCACTCTGTGGAATGCCCTACCACGCACAAAAAGACTCTCCTCTAGTCTCCAAACCTTCAAGCATTCCCTGAAAACTCACCTCTTTAGGCAAGCGTATCAAATTCCAGAACAGCCCACATAACTTTCATAAACCTTCCTATCAAATTGCATCCACTCTGTACAGTCCACACATATCCTCACATGTATTCTCATTCTATGCAATATATAGGCATATGTACACAAGGAAAGGTGCTATTTCCCTATGGATTATAAGCTTGCGAGCAGGGCCTTCCTATCTCTATGACTGTTATCACCCAGTTTGTTATTGTTATTTCAAATTGTAAAGCGCAACGGAATTTGCTGCGCTATATAAGAAACTGTTAATAAATAATAATAAATAAATACCCATGGCATTAGGGGGACTAAACCTGCCTGATTTATTCTTATACCAAGAAGCCTGTCTCTTAGCCTCCATTAAGAACTATTTTAACTCTGACTCACAAATAGGCTGGGTAGAGCTTGAGCAATCTTTTGCTCGCTCTTTCCCTCTTATAGACTTGATTCGTATTCCTCAACCATTCCGACCCCACCTCCCCAACCTGCTCCCATCAACACAGGCCTCTTTGAAAGTCTGGGATAAACTATCTGCCACTAAGTCGTCTCCTGCCTGCGCTATACTACAGATTTCCATTTCCACACTCACAAAACTGATACCTCACCTGAACCACGCCAAATGGAGAGCTCTAGGTGTAACGCTGTTAAAAGACTTAATGGATGGTCTTTCCCTACTACCTTTCTCATCCCTCCAACAAAATTCTCCTTGCCTGCTTCGG
The DNA here is from genome assembly GCF_028390025.1 of Pseudophryne corroboree. Classification (NCBI taxonomy): domain Eukaryota; kingdom Metazoa; phylum Chordata; class Amphibia; order Anura; family Myobatrachidae; genus Pseudophryne; species Pseudophryne corroboree. The sequence goes on along the minus strand of NC_086444.1, from coordinate 1,003,887,139 downwards.
AACTCTTCCATTACCTACAGATAGCCCACTGGTGGAAGTCACTCCCTTCTGCCTTAATCTCACCAGACACTTCCTCACAATCGCTCCTTACCCGACCCTCCCTATTCAATGCCAAAGGTGATATTTCATTCTGTTATAAAGTGTTACTAAACCTGATTCCCCTTTCCTAGTCGACTGCCCAACTGAAATGGGAATTAGATATTGGCAGAACGTTGTCCTCGAATGGAAAAAAAGTCTTCCGGTCCTCGTATTCCAAATCCCGGTGTCTAAATCACACTGAAATGCATATAAAACTAGTCCATAGACTGTATTTGTCCCCAGACCAATTACACACATTTTGGCCCTCATGTATCAACAAATGCTGGAGACTTTGTGGTAATGTAGGGCATATATTTCATATGTTTTGGTCCTGTCCGGTGATCACTGACTACTGGTCCGAAATTTTTGCCCTAAATAATAAAGTATTAGACCTAAATATCTCTCCGGATCCAACATTGGCGCTGCTTCGCATTGTTCCACTTTCTATCCCCTTTGCCAACAAATACTGTATGTCTTAGGCCATATCCTAATGGGTGTAGTATGTTATGCCGGTGGCCGGGCTCCCGGTGACCAGCATTACGGCGCCGGGATCCAGACTGCTGGCATACCGACAGTGTGGCGAGCGCAAATGAGCCCCTTGCAGGCTCGCTGCGCTCGCCGCGCTATTTATTCTTCCTCCAGGGGGGGTCGTGGACCCCCAAGAGGGAGAAAAAGTGTCGGTATGCCAGCTGTTGGGATTCTGGCGCTGGTATACTGTGCGACGGGATCCCGACAGCCGGCAAACTGAAGACCACCCATCCTAATAGCTGCCCGAGCCAACCTTGCACAGATGTGACAACAGCACTTATCCCTGACGATTTTTAAAGTAATCTATAAAACTAATTACCATTTCCTTATGGAAACCGAATTTATCCCTTACTCAAACACTGCTTCCTCTCCCTTAGAAAGTTGGGCCCCATGGAACCTGTTTGTGACCAAAGGCGAGGGATCACAATACTTCCCAAACACACCACAATGCAATCCACTCCAATTTAGCCTAAATGAGACCCCCTTATTGAGTTGATAAAAAAAATTATCTTCTATTCTTGTATTATTGCCTTTCCTATGCAGTCCATTGTTTTATATGGATACAATTATATACTTATATCATTATGTAATGTTCCTCTCTGAAGGATATTACTTTCCAGATTACCAGAACTCCGCACCAACTGCCTAAACTGAATTTTGTTCCCCCTGTGATACCCTTACTACCAATGCTCCCCTTGCTATTGTCATAGTGACTGTACCTGTATCTGGATGCCTTTCCCTCATGTACCCCCACACACACACTATTGTACCTTATTGTGTCCCCCCCCTTTTTTTTTCTTTTCTGTACCCCGTAAAAAAAAATTTTCTCTCAATAAAAACTATTGATGAAAAAAAAAAGTAGGGGAGTTCATTAATCATTGATGGTTTCTGTGGGCTTGTGATCCTAGTCAGGATGGCCGTGCCGGCATTCCGTGCAGTGTCAGGATTTCAGCTTCGGTATTTCGACTGCCGTGATCCTGACTGTTGGGATTCTGACCAGATCTGTAACATACAGTAAAATTTAATAAGAGAATTGCAGAAGAGAAGAAAACCACCCTAAGGTGAGTTTACTCCAGGCGCTGATTGGGAGGATTCACCACAGCAGCTATAACAAATGGGGTTGGTCAGACCCCCAAAGCACAAATGTATACAGAAAATGATTAAAGCGCTAGTTTGGTCATATATGAGAGAAGCAGGTCACATGAAAAAACCACATTTAATAGTTGTAAAAACAATTGAAATAGTTTAAAATACACTTGAGTATATATAAAAAGACACTGGTGGGTGTCGGATATCAAAGCAGCAGTGCCCCTCTTAGTCCTGATATGAATCAGTGAAAACAGTTCAAACCTGTTCCAATAATACAGTCCCCTAGTAGTGAACTCTGGATGTCCCGTTAGTGTTCCATTATATATGATATTTACCACCAGCAGTTGTTCAAGGTGTTTAAGCGGTAGGCATCCGCAGAAGCTTGTCCCTTGTTTGGCTGTGTGGAGCTTCCATGCTGGGAAGGGATGTTCTTCTAACGGGAGTCCAAAAAAGTATGAAGATGATGGGGACCTGGTCCAGGTGAAGATTCCTCAGGAGATTGAATTGGCAGATAGTGGGCACGCACAGCACCAGGCACCTGGAATTGCCAATTCAATCTCCTGAGGAATCTTCACCTGGACCAGGTCCCCATCATCTTCATACTTTTTTGGACTCCCGTTAGAAGAACATCCCTTCCCAGCGTGGAAGCTCCACACAGCCAAACAAGGGACAAGCTTCTGCGGATGCCTACCGCTTAAACACCTTGAACAACTGCTGGTGGTAAATATCATATATAATGGAACACTAACGGGACATCCAGAGTTCACTACTAGGGGACTGTATTATTGGAACAGGTTTGAACTGTTTTCACTGATTCATATCAGGACTAAGAGGGGCACTGCTGCTTTGATATCCGACCCCCACCAGTGTCTTTTTATATATACTCAAGTGTATTTTAAACTATTTCAATTGTTTTTACAACTATTAAATGTGGTTTTTTCATGTGACCTGCTTCTCTCATATATGACCAAACTAGCGCTTTAATCATTTTCAGTAAAATTTAATAAGCTTTAAAATATTCTACATAATGTACAACATAAGTGAGTGAAGAAATTATACATAATAAATCTGTAAGTCCCTAATAATCACAATCAATATTAAAAAAGGAATGTTATTAAATACAAATAATGAAAGTGTTATTAAAACTAACAAAATTTTTAATTACACCTATCATAAGATATACAAGTTACATACAAGTATAAAATACCATACATATTAAGACAGGAAAACCATATTTCATGTATAAAAATAAAACACAGTGACATTGGTAAGCAGCTTAATTGATTGGTCTTCCATTCTATGCTCTGTGTTCAACTGCTCAATATATTGTAGATTGATTTTATAATGTAGATATCCAAAACCTGATGCGTTCACTCTTAACCAACATATAGGGGGTAATTCCAAGTTGATCGCAGCAGGAATTTTGTTAGCAGTTGGGCAAAACCATGTGCACTGCAGGGGAGGCAGATATAACATGTGCAGAAAGAGTTAGATTTGGGTGGGTTATTTTATTTCTGTGCAGGGTAAATACTGGCTGCTTTATTTTTACACTGCAAATTAGATTGCAGATTGTACACACCACACCCAAATCTAACTCTCTCTGCACATGTTAAATCTGCCTCCCCTGCAGTGCACATGGTTTTGCCCAACTGCTAACAAAATTCCTTTGCGATCAACTTGGAATTACCCCCATAACTCTTAACTTATACCTCCCTTCCTGCTGTGAGTTACAGTACAAAAACAAAACCATACTGTAATATTCAAGGTTGCATTATATATCTATACACACATTTGTATGCACAAACACACTCATATAAGTATTTGACCTTTCTTCATGAAGAGTATGATAATGTTTGATCCAAGGATAGTTACTTACCACCAGATACAGCAACAATGTCACTATATTGTATGCTTTCCATTATTGCGTCTTAGGACTAAAAGGGAGAAAGCCACAATGTAGTCTACAGTATTTTGAAGCTTTTCAGTATTAAAATGCAGATACTGCAGACTATGGGGGGACCTCAGTTGGCTGAGGTACTTGACTCCCTGTGGCTACCCAATTAGCCCCGAAGCTGGCACTTACAGCTTTTTTTTTCACCTGCCCATGGCAGGCAAGAAAAATGTTTCCAATAAATGGCCCGTTTTTATGTTTGTTGCTGATCCCAGATCCTATGTGTATTCTCCTGAAATGGGCCATTTTTCGGGAGTAAAAAAAATGGGCTACGATTGAATTAAGAGAAGAAAAAAAACATGGAGGAAAAATCACAGTAAAAGCAGGGTTTTTTTTCTCCCCAAAAAAATTTCAGGGCTAACTAAATTCACAACTGTATCTTAGAAATAAGTTCATGAGGATTCTTCAGTAACACTTTACTTTTGTAAGTATTCAGTGGCAACACTGTATACTTTTATATTAAAAAGAGTTTTACTGCAATGACCATGAAATGGTCTGCTGCCTGTTGGATTATCTTGTTCATTTTTACAAAACAGTATGAAAATCTTCCTTGCTTTGTGCTGACTTTGAATATATTTCTATTGAAAATTCATATCCCTGGTTGGCTTCTGTTTTCTGAACAGAACACAATTAATTTGGCTAGGTATTCTTCACATCCCAAGCCATCCATTTCCCCTATTGATTTCACAGTCTCTCCACCTTTCCTATAATGTAACTCCATTTGCTATGATACATTTAGCACATAGACATAACTATGCACACACTGTAAGCAAATAATAACAAAACTGAGTAATTAAAGCAATCAGATTGAATGCATGTGGCAGAAGAAATATTTCAGGTATGTTTTGTTGACATATTTTTAGACTGCAAGTTCTCATTTAAAAGTATCCCAATAATCACACCAACGCTCAATTCAAAACCAAAGAAAATAGCTGGCCAAAACTGCAGAGATCCAAGGGTTAGAGGAAGAAAATGAATTGCAGTCTTTGAAATGACAGGTTTTACAGTAGTAGCTTATTGGTTGTTTTGGGCAATTACTCAATTTTAAACATAAATGTATAAGAAAAATAAATTATAAACAATAACAGGACGCAGGTTGTAGATCAGTTTGGTGTTGCGTAAAAAATGAGGGAAGGGTAAACTTATCTGGCGCTACTGGTAAGTTGATGACTTGTACACCAGATTCTCCAATGTATTAATTGTCAAATCCGTATCCACCCAAAAGCAAATGGAGTTTGATATAGTGAAGTACAGGTTTGAGGGTTCCCAGTTCGAAAATGGTGCGCATTTCAGACTTTGCCAGTTGGCTTGCCAAATCTCTTTGTCTCCAGTGACCTGGAACCCACTTGAGACCAAAAAACCTCTTAATTTCAGATATTCTACTCCCATGTTTCAGTCTGAAATGTTCCGATAAGGCATGGGTTTGTAATCCATTTTTTATGTTCTGTATGTGCTCCCCTATGCGGACTTTTAATGCCCTGGATGTCCAGCCAATATAAAACAATCCACAGGAACATTCCACGCCATATATCACAGATCTGTGGGAGCCTAGGACTCACATTGTACATGCTGTTGTTGAACTGCTTTATCAGTTCTCTGCCTCTGGTAATTTCATTTGAAAACACAGTCATTAAGGCTACCATTTGTTCTATGTTGTTATGTGTGGAGCTTTTATGTGATTTTTATATTTATTTTTCCATGTGATATTGATTTTTATATACATTAAAAAAACTGTACTTCACTATATCAAATTCCATTTGCTTTTGGGTGGATACAGATTAGACCACTGATACATTGAAGAATCTGGTGTACAAGTCATCAACTTACCAGTAGCGCCAGATAAGTTTACCTTTCCCTCATTTTTTACGCACTTGTGTTTTGGTGGAGGTGATGGGGAATCCTCCAATTAGGGTATTTCTGTCCGGCTGCACACTGTTTAAAAGCGCACCTGTTGTGATCACATTCTGACCATTTTCACTTTGGTGTTGCAGCTGCATATTTATTTCAAAGAGCACACCTACTTTCCTGTTTTGGATACAATCCACCTGGTAATATACTATTCATCTATGTCACATTTTCATTGGAGGTGATTTACAATGTACATTTTTTTATAAGATAGCATCAGTGAATGTATGTTATTTGTAGGAGGAATTTTTTTACATTGGTGTTATTGCAATTGTGTATTTTATAACAGTTATTTCTATTTGCATGAATTGTAACTGCAAACCCCCGGGAGGTTATTAATATTATTGTATGTGAATAAATTGTGTTTATATTTTAAAATCTGGTTGTGCACATGTATTATTAAGCGCCCATTGGGAATACTTGTTTCTGGTTTTCATTTTCAAGAGGTTGGCATTCCTCTTTTTCCCAATTGGCTGCTGATATATACTCATTAAGAGCCACATTCAGTACAGCGCCCAAAAGCTATCCTTTGTTGTTATCTTGTTTATGGGAAATGCCTGCTAGTTAGAAGCATATCTTAGTGTGGAGTAAGGAGGAAAAATTATTTATTATCATAATAATGGTGGCATTATATATTTAAAAAAAAATGCAATATATTTATTAATAAACTAAATTGGACATTTATTGATTATTTTGATGTGGACACATATTATATTTAGATACCACTAATACTTTTTAATTTGACTAAAGGGGGCAGAGTTTGCTTTTCTTATTACTTGACTAATGAAGGATCTTGTTAATGATAATAATAATAATAATAATTATTATTATTATTAGTAGTAGTAGTAGTAGTAGTAGTAGTAGTAGTAGTGGTAGTAGTAGTAGTAGTAGTAGGAGTAGTATTAATAATACATTAAATGGGGGACACATTATTATTAACCAACTCTAGGGGGCACATCTTTTTATTAATCCTCCTCCTCCTACTCCTCCTCCTCTTCCTCTTCCTCATTCAGGAACTCTCTACTGAAATGAATAGGAGGTTCAGTAACAGGTATATTTCTAATGTTGACGAATATACCTAGTGATAATGGAAAAAAAATCACTCAACTTGAAGGTAAAAGCTAATAATTATGGCTCATAATATATAAATATAGTTGAATACTTCATACACATTGCATAGCCACATGTACTGTCCACAGATGAATATGCATCCTCACGTAGGTATAGTATAATACTGGAAAATTAAACATTAATTATCACTGTTTCCAATTGATTTATCTGATTAATATGTGAAAAATTCACATAAAGTTTGAATAAGAAAAATAGTTGAACCCCTAGTAATTTTGGGGGTGTAGCAGAAAATCACTGTCATGAGGGCAGCATGAAACCAATGGCAAATAGGATGTTTAGTAAATCTAGCCCTACATATCTACTATTGAAATTTCATGGTTGATATCATGGATGCTGAATCGTACTTTAGGATTGGAAAATATCCAGAACAGAGGAGCAGAGTCTAACCTGTCAGGAGTTCTCTCCAGATGGGAGATTTGGGTTTCGCTGCACTCAAAATGCAGTTTGTGGGCCTCTGTCTGGGTTACTAAGTACAGGTGCTTGTTGACACTGGATCAACAGCTTATTGTTCACCGTGAGGCATGCAGTAACAGAGTTGTCAGATTGAACAGGACCAGATGGCAAAACTTGGGTACTGGGAACAGACAGGTGCATGCAGGGAACAGCACACTTGAGAATTAGGAATCAGGAAATGTAATCTGCTTGAGAAATTCACTGGAAAGTACAAAGATATGAGTATGCTTTGGGAGGCTATACTCTGGCACTGAGTAGTGACCGTTTATAGAATGGGAACATGAAAATGACACCAAAAGTGATATCAAGTTTTGCTGCTACTGTCCCTTTAAATTACAGACAGAGCGGCTTGTGTGTCCCTATGGGAGCTGCATCCACCTGTCAGCTGCCAGGAACATGACTGTAGCAGCCAGAACAATAAGAGAAGAACAATTTGCCATAACATCTCACTGCAGTGAGTGCTGCCGACTGCCCACCTGCGGTAGACCTCTTGCGACATCAGGACCCAGTAAGTGAATGCCAGGTTCTGGCATGCTGTTACACTAACCAAGAGTGAAAGTTAATTTATCCCATATGATAACAGTGGTAAAACATTTAGGTCAGCCGTTCCCAACCAGTGTGCCACAGCACACTAGTGTGCCTCAAGAAGTTGTCTGATGTGCCACCAGAGATGTGCTGCTGGCCTGCGGGATCAGAGTCCTGGACTCAGGCACTGCTTGTGTTCTTCGCCACTTGGCCTGTGTATTTTTGTTTATTTAATTGCTGTGGTGGGCAGTGTGTTGAATTTCTGTGGGGGCAGTGTTTGGAATTACTGTGAGGGCAGTGAGGGGCAGTGTGTGGAATTACTGTGGGAGCCAATGTGTTTGATAACCATAGGGGACAATGTGTTTGATAACTGTTCTGGCCAATGTGTTTGTATTACTGTGGGGGCCAATGTGTCTGTAGTACTGTGGGGGACAATGTGTTTGTATTACTGTGGGGGCAATGTGTTTATAATACTGTTGGGGCAATGTGTTTAATTACTGTGGGGGACAATTTGTATTACTATGGGGGACAATGTGTTTGTAGTACTCTGGGGACCAGTGTGTTTCATTACTGTGGGGGCCAATGTGTGTTTTTTTCCCCATGGGGACCAATGTGTGAGTATTATTTCTATGTGGGTGACTGATGGTGCGCCTTGGCAATTTTAAAGACTTGTTCAGTGTGCTATGAGTTAAATAAGGTTAAAAAAACCATTGATTTAATTAGTTAATTATGGCTAACATTTAACCTTTTTTCACATGTTTTTTACATTTCATATTTTGCCGTTTTATCAAAGCAAACCTTGCTAATTGTCATACTGTATTGTCTTATGACTCTTTACATGGTAACCATACATAGTTTCTGTTTACAAAATGTCCAGCATACTGTACCTATTGTTTTCTAACTTATCACCTTGACCACACATAGGGGGTAATTCAGACCTGATTGCAGCAGCAAATTTGTTAGCCAATGGGCAAAACCATGTACACTGCATTGGGGGGGGGGGGGGGGGCAGATATAAAATGTGCAGAGAGAGTTAGATTTGGGTGGGGTGTGCTCAAACTGAAATCTAAATTGCAGTGTAAAAATAAAGTAGCCAGTATTTACCCTGCACAGAAACAAAATAACCCACTTAAATCTAACTCTCTCTGAAAATGTTATATCTGCCACACCTGCAGTGCACATGGGGGCAGTGGCGCACCCAGGGGGGGTTTCCAAGTACCCAGAAACCCCCCTCCACACAAAAAATATTTTTTTTTTTTTTTTTTTTAGCTGCATGAGTATTATTAATGACTGTCTAGCATCTTCTGCAGCCTGCTGTCTTCCTGGTGGCACTTGCAAGTGCAATGAAAGTTTACTTTATTTTAATTATAGTACATATATATCCATGTGCCTACATATATACACATGTATATACATACATACATACATATAAACACACACACATATGATATATATATATATATATATACATGTGTATATATATGTGTACTGTATGTGTGTGTGTATATATATATATATATATATGTATGCATGTTTAATATGCTATGTATATGTGTATATGGGTTCACTACGATCTCCCGGCGACCAGCATACCGGCGCCGGGAGGCCGGCCGCCGGCTTACCAACAGTGTGGCGAGCGCAAATGAGCCCCTTGCGGGCTCGCTGCGCTCGCCACGCTACGCGCGCCACACTATTCTATTCTCCCTCCAGGGGGGTCGTGGACCCCCACGAGGGAGAATAAGTGTCGGTATGCCGGCGGTCAGGCTCCCGGCGCCGGTATGCTGGTCGCCGGGAGCCCGACCGCCGGCATACTGAAGACCACCCGTGTATATGTATGTGTGTAGATATATATATATATATATATATATATATGTAGATATATATATATATATATATACACACACACACACACACACACACACAGACACACTAGTTTTACGGACCCAGCATATACTGGATCACCTCAGTCCCCACCCCCGTGATTGGCTCCGCCCAGTTCTGGAAACCCCCCCCATGCAAATCCTGCATTTGCTACTGGGGGGGTAATTCCAAGTTGATCGCAGCAGGAAATCTTTTAGCAGTTAGGCAACACCATGTGCACTGCAGGGGAGGCAGATATAACATGTGCAGAGAGAGTTAGATTTGGGTGGGTTATTTTGTTTCTGTGCAGGGTAAATACTGGCTGCTTTATTTATACACTGCAATTTAGACTGCAGATTGAACACACCACACCCAAATCTAACTCTCTCTGCAAATGTTAAATCTGCCTCCCCTGCAGTGCACATGGTTTTGCCCAACTGCTAAAAAATTTCCTGCTGCGATCAACTTGGAATTACCCCCATGGTTTTGCCCATTAGCTAACAAATTTGCTGCTGCGATCAGGTCTGAATTAGGCCCACAATTATTGAAGAAAATCTTGCTAGGTTTGCACTGTATTTTACTTTACAACAAAATATAGGAGGTAATTCAGAGTTGATCGCAGCACAAATTTGCTAGCAGTTGGGCAAAACCATGGCCCTCATTCCGAGTTGTTCGCTCGTTGCCAAATTTCGCTATATTGCGATTAGTCGCTTACTGTGCATGCGCAATGTTCGCAGAGCGCATGCGCTTAGTTATTTTACTCAAAAGTTAGGTATTTTACTCACGGCATTACGAGGATTTTTCTTCGTTCTGGTGATCGGAGTGTGATTGACAGGAAGTGGGTGTTTCTGGGCGGAAACTGGCCGTTTTATGGGTGTGTGTGAAAAAACGCTGCCGTTTCTGGGAAAAACGCGAGAGTGGCTGGAGAAACGGGGGAGTGCCTGGGCGAACGCTGGGTGTGTTTGTGACGTCAAACCAGGAATGAAACTGACTGAACTAATCGCAGTGGCAGAGTAAGTCTCGAGCTACTCAGAAACTGCTAAGAAATTTCTATTCGCAATTTTGCGAATCTTTCGTTCGCAATTCTGCTATGCTAAGATACACTCCCAGAGGGTGGCGGCTTAGCGTGTGCAATGCTGCTAAAAGCAGCTAGCGAGCGAACAACTCGGAGTGAGAGCCCATGTGCACTGCAGGGGGGGAAGATATAACATGAGCACAGAGAGTTAGATTTGTGTGGGTTGTTTTGTTTCTGTGCAGGGTAAATGCTGGCTGCTTCATTTTTACACTGCAATTTAGATTTCAGTTTGAACACACCCCACCCAAATCTAACCCTCTCTGCACGTTATAACTGCCCACCCTGCAGTGCACATGGGAGGTCATTCCGAGTTGTTCGCTCGCAAGGCGATTTTAGCAGAGTTGCTCACGCTAAGCCGCCGCCTACTGGGAGTGAATCTTAGCATCTTAAAATTGCAAACGATGTATTCGCAATATTGCGATTACACACCTCGTAGCAGTTTCTGAGTAGCTTCAGACTTACTCGGTATCTGCGATCAGTTCAGTGCTTGTCGTTCCTGGTTTGACGTCACAAACACACCCAGCGTTCGCCCAGACACTCCTCTGTTTCTCCGGCCACTCCTGCGTTTTTTCCGGAAACGGTAGCGTTTTTTCCCACACGCCCATAAAACGGCCTGTTTCCGCCCAGTAACACCCATTTCCTCTCAATCACATTACGATCGCCAGACCGATGAAAAAGCCGTGAGTAAAATTACTAAGTGCATAGCAAATTTACTTGGCGCAGTCGCAGTGCGGACATTGCGCATGCGCATTAAGCGGAAAATCGCTGCGATGCGAAGATTTTTACCGAACGAACAACTCGGAATGAGGGCCATGGTTTTACCCAACTGCTAACAAATTTGCTGCTGCGATCAACTCTGAATTACCCGCATAGTGTCCAAATTTTGTTTAGTTACTTACAAGTGATCAATGAGAACAATAATGTATGCTGTGCTAAACTGTTCTTTCAAGGGAAATTTGCAACTTGGTAAAACAAAGCTTACTGAAGCACGTGTCAATACTTGCTGGTCACTTATAGTATCACTTGAGAATTAATAAATGTTTGTGCAGCCAATAATAGGAACGCACAGGTTCTGATTGCAGCATTATAAGACCCACAAGGTTAGAATAGATTACAGATAGCAAATGCAGTGTCGTTTCTACCAGAGGGTAAGCCATGCAATTGTATGTTGTGCCCGCTGCAACACCTGCTGGCTGCTATTGCCTGCTCCCACTCCTCTCGCCCATAGTACTCTGCCCGGGGGGCCAAGTTTAGCTAAATGACGTGGTTAGGTTGTGACATCACAATGCAACCATGTTATTCTGCAAAACTCTGCCCAGTGAGCAGCGTACTTTGGGTGGGAGGAGGGGGAGCAGGTAACAACAGTACTGGTGCCAATGATCATAACACACCTGGCAGTGAGCATTACACAGCCTTGGCAACGTGCATGACTCACAGACCATGAAACTTCTGGCAATGAGCATTACACCCCTGGCAAAGAGCATTACACCCCCCCTGCAATGAGCATGACTCCCAGACCATGAAACCCCTGGCAACAAGCATTACACCCCTGGCAATGAGCATGAAACCTAGAGCATAAAAACCCCTGGCAACAAGCATTACACCCCTGGCAAAGAGCATGAAACCTAGAGCATAAAACCCCCTGGCAACAAGCATTACACCCCTGGCAATGAGCATGAAACCTAGAGCATAAAAACCCCTGGCAACAAGCATTACACCCTTGGCATTTGTCATAACACCCCGAGCATGAAACCCCTGGCAATGAGTTTCAAAACACAGTTCCATTTAAATGGAAATAAATAACATTCTTACTCAAAACTGTTATTTTTGACCCAGTATTCAGAACAAAGTTAGGAAATAAACCTAAATCTTTATTTAAAAAAAATCTAAAAATATTAAAATAATTTATATCTCTCAGGTTTTTTTTCTTTTTACTAATACAGAAATTCAATGACATACAGTATATTAGACTGAACACCCTAATTCCAAATGTAATGAGAGGTGCTACCATGCTGACACTAGCAATTCCACAGAGAAAGAAGAATGAAGGTGCACACCCTAGGCACCAAGTACTGATGATAATAATAATAATAATAATAATAATAAACTCTACAATTTATCATAGACCAAAAATGAGGTTCTTGGCATCATTTTTGTCTAAACATATATGGGCCCACCCAACGCATCAAGGTGACCATCCCCCCCATGTCAGCACAAGCCAAACGCCACAAGGTATCACACAAGTGAGAGGTTAAAGTATCAGTAAATGTTAATAAGAAGCATAAGCTATGTATTAAGAATGTTACATGGGAGAGAGGTAATGTTAATAGGATTTACTGTGCAGTAAGTGTGGGCATAATAAATGAACAATGTATGGGCATATTTAAAATAAACAAAAATCCATAGTGTCATTTACTTCAGGGAAAGAATATGCAATAGATGCTTCATTAACTGCTGCTCCCACTATGTGACTTATGTTCTCAACTGCAAATGTGGCTGTCAATATTTGGGATGCACTACACACATGGTGAATACACATTTCATGGAACATAACAGAAATATTGTGAATAAAAAGAACAACCATAGCATACCAATCATTTTGTGTTAAACCACAATAGTAGCAGTGGGTTTAGAGGTTGTGGAATTGGAACTTGTAAAATGTACACTACAGTATGAAAGCAAAATAAGGTATACAAGTAAAAAGGAAGACATACTATAATGACATGATCAATATCCTATGCCCATATGGGCTAAACTAATAAATTGAAATTTATATTTTATTCAATCTTATGTTATAGCTTTGACTCCTGGATTATAACAAAAACTGTGTCACACATCGGGGTTTAGCCTTACTTACCATGCTCATCACTGCTTTCTCACTGTGATCTGTGCATCAGCAGCTTTCTGCAACATGCCTGAGCACTGCATTATCAGATGTAAACAGACAGTCTGGCTGCCTGGGCACGGCCATACTGGATTCTGTTATGTGATCTCCCAGTCCTACCCAGCGATGAGAAGGGATGATAATTTGTCCTGTATATTTGTTCCTTGTTTCTTTCAATTTTACAAGTAAATAAATCCAACTAAGTCTAGATATTGTATTACTCAGAGCTGACTGTATTTAATGTTATATACAGTAGTCTGATAATTATTTTCCTTTATTCAAGTTATTTATGGCATCTTAATGAATGCATAGACAACATGGAAGCTAAACCTGTGAGTCTAAGAGGCCTTATTTATCAATGTTTTTTAATATAGAAACTGCAATTTTGCATCATTTTATGAATTGTAGGATTGAACCATGTAAAACCTGCAGCAAGAAAGGGACATAGCTATGCAAGGTTATGTATAAGGGAGACATATTTGATTAACATGTTTGATACCCAAAGCCCATGTGGACTAAATGAGTCCATTGAAATTAACTTTTATTATGATATACAGTATCTTTGATTCCTGGTTTACAACAAAAAGGTCTGTGTGAAAATTTCAAAGAATCCTCCAAAATGCCAAACCGTTGTAATCCAGGATAAGTTTAGTATATAGTGGACATATTTTAATACAAAATAAAAATATAACCACATACCCTCCAACATGACCCATTCCACTAGGTACAAAATGCTCTGTTCCTGGTTTTCCTTGCCAGTGGCAGTTACAGAGGTGGGGTTGCAGCACAGTCCAAAATTCAAACAGGGGAGCCACACCAACTGTCAGTGAGTCCTAGACGGTGATGTTTGGCAGTGTTTGGGGCAGCAGTTGATGTGGCTCCCCTATTTGAATTTTGGACTGTGCTGTAGCCTCATCTGTGGAGCCACCACTGAAACAGAGCATTTTGTACCTAATGGAATGGGTCATGTTGAAGGGTATGTAACTATTGTGCAATTATTAATACTGTGCATAGACCCCTAAATCTGCAATTGATTCATGCTACTATATACACTCAGTCCTTGTACTCAGGCCTCTGTCCATGTCCACTGACTTCCCTTTATCCTTTGATCAAGGCATGAGTAACACCAAAACGCATTGGGAGGGAGACAATTTATCTATGGGATTTTCTGCACCGAATCTGCACTGCAATAATAGACCCTAAAATCATGAGTATCACCATTACAGTATATGCTTGTGAGGACATAAGAGGCTTGGAATCTGCACTTTACCTACATTGTTCTAATTAAACAAAGAGACTACTACTGTACCTGGAGGCTTTGTTTGCTGTGAGCATTGATACCTGTGACCGAGTGGTGCTGCTCCTGTTCTCCCGACTTGTTTGCTGTTTCATGCAGATAGCCCACTTGTGCCCTGGGGACTCTTGACTGAATACATTGAGAAGCTCTCTGAGCCCCTTAAGAGTTTGGACTGCTTTATATTATAGCTGCTTAAATTTCCAATTCCCCAGAGAGAAAGTCATCATTTCTGGAGTGCTAGAGCTCCTGTAAGTGAGCAAATGTCTTCCACTAACTCTGGTGAAACTATATACATTACTATCAGGGCATACAGACTATATATAGGAGCAATATACCATATAAAAACGTAAGGAACACCATGTTTGGACATTAGCTCCTAGGAATTATTTGGAATTCTAGTTATAGTTAATGCATTTTAAAACCATTAGAGACATGACCAAAGTATGAATACATTTTTTATTGATATACTGTGTTATGTCATCTCTGTGTTTTAGATATTAAATTATTGATATCAATACCAACTCTAATATTTTATAGCTGATATTGTGAGCTTAAAAGTGCAGACTGGCTGTGTTTGCCTATTTAATGAGGACATTTTAACTGAATTATTTATTTTATAGAGTTTGTATATACCATCAAAACAGCCGGAGTTACAAGTATTAACAATATGCAACATTCGTGACATAGAACCTGAAGTAAGAGATGTATTAAATAAGAACACATTATATATGTTGAGGAGGTCATGATCTTAGTAATAAAAAAACCCTATTTGCACACCTGAGGTTTGGGTTTGGTTTGGTTTGGACATGCGTTTGTGGATGGAGCAGACACAGAGGGAGTATAAATGAATTGAGGAGGTTTTAACCAGGTATGGTGCATGTACTTGAAAGAATTGTTGGTGTTCTAGCAGTGACGGACCCAGAGGTAAGTATAATAAATGAAGCTTTTATTAAAGAACAACATCCATGATTCACTGCAGGTATTGTATGCTGACTAAAGATACCAGGCACCACAGAGATGATGACCAGAATGTAACCGGTTTGGACTGAAAAAATATCCGGAATAGAACCGGAACTGGTTAAAGTTCTGGCCGGGCTTAATCTGGAATATTAACACTGATAACACTGAAGAAAGACACATTTCAAATATAATAGCATCCAGAATGGAACCGGAACAGACTGGAGTGCTCACCGGGCTTGATCCAGAATATTAACATTGATAGTATTGAAGAAAGGCAAAGTCCAAATAACAATGGCAGCCGAAGTGGAATCGGGACTGACTGGATCAGACAAAGTCACTAGAAAAAAGGAGCTCAGCACAGACCTGTTACTTCCTAGATAGAGGCTGTTGTACTGATAATCCTCGGAAGTTACCTTTATACCATGCAATATGGATTAATTGGATGTTGCAGTCAGCTGATGAAAGCAACTCCAGGATTGAACAATGGAGAATCAGCTGTTGGAATCCAAAATGGCAGCACCCATGTCCTGACTTGGAGGGAAACTCTGACTAGGCCCAAACACCAAGAAGTGAGCACAATGGGAAATAAACACTGAAACAATGGAAGACAGTGCTGTTAAGTATTATACAAAGAAGCAGAAACCACTGCAGGAGACTTTATGTTGGATCAGTGCCAGCGGACCTCTGGGAGTGATGTGTGGATACAGCATGCACAGACCTCTGCGCCAGCCAGGACAGACATCGCATAGGTAAGAAAGTACTTTTAAAAGACCGGAGTGTGACACTTATGCTACAAATTGTGGCTCTCTGTATAAGTAACATAGGGCCTAATTCAAGGTTGATTGCAAAACAACTTTTCCTTTAATGGGCAAAAGCATGTGCACTGCAGGTGGGGCAGATATAATATGTGCAGAGACAGTTAGATTTGGGTTGGCTATATTGTTTCTGTGCAGGGTAATTTCTGGCAGCTTTATTTTTACACTGCAATCTAGATTTCAGTTTGAACACACCCCACCCAAATCTACCTCTCTCTGCACGTTATATTTGCCCCACCTGCAGTGCACATGGTTTTGCCCATTAGAGAAAAATTTTATTTTGCAATCAACCTTGAATTAAGCCCATTGTATATAACATGAATCAAGTAATGCAACAATAACAAATTTGAATGTACTGTATCAAAAACAGGAATCAAGCAGATAAAAATTCAGTTTAAAAACATATTTCTGCCAAAAGGCATGTCTCTCTGTATTGATAGCATTAAGTCAGTGATACATCAATAACAACAAAACACAGGGGTAAATTTACTAAGATGGGAGTTCTATTTAAGATTGGATGTTGCCCATAGTAACCAACCAATCAGATTCTACATCTCATTTATCTAGCACCTTCTAGAAGATAATACCTGGAAACTAATTGGTTTCTATGGGCAACATCCCATCTTAAATAGAACTCCCATCTTAGTAAATTTACCCCATAGTTTCCTATTGACAAACAAATGAGTGTATAAAAAATAGGATCAGAATTTATGGGGATAAGGTTGTTAATTTACAGGTGAATTACAACCAAGTACAGAGTATCTCTACTGGCCACAACAAGAGATATCAACCCTGGGTAGACAAACTATAGCATATATCAATTTACCAGGAAATACTCTCCACATTATTCACACTGTATGAGTATATAGTAGCATCTATGAACTAAGGATTTGCGCAGACCCCCATGTTTTGGTTTTGTTTCTAAGTCATCTTCAAGTTTTGGTTTGCGGCTTGCCAAAACCACCCTCACATGTTTTGGATCGGATTCGGATTTTACTGTCACATAGCATTCAAAGAAGTTGTGTTTTTCCTGTGCATTGTTAAAATGTTTAGTTCAAAAGTAGACCATAGGGTTAATAGAGATGAGCGGGTTCGGTTTCTCTGAATCCGAACCCGCCAGAACTTCATGGTTTTTTTCACGGGTCCGAGCAGACTCGGATCTTCCCGCCTTGCTCGGTTAACCCGAGCGCGCCCGAACGTCATCATGACGCTGTCGGATTCTTGCGAGGCTCGGATTCTATCGCGAGACTCGGATTCTATATAAGGAGCCGCGCGTCGCCGCCATTTTTCACACGTGCATTGAGATTGATAGGGAGAGGACGTGGCTGGCGTCCTCTCCATTTAGATTATAAGAGACTGAGAGAGATTTACTGGAGCTGACTAGGAGGAGTACTGTTACTGTAGAAGTGTAGAGACTGAGTGGAGAGAGTTTACTAGTGAGGACAGTGCAGTTTACTTTATAATCCGTTCTCTGCCTGAAAAAAGCGATACACAGCACACAGTGACTCAGTCACATACCATATCTGTGTGCACTGCTCAGGCTCAGGCCAGTGTGCTGCATCATCTATTATCTATATATAATATTATATATATCTGTCTGACTGCTCAGCTCACACAGCTTATAATTGTGGGGGAGACTGGGGAGCACTACTGCAGTGCCAGTTATAGGTTATAGCAGGAGCCAGGAGTACATAATATATTATATAGTGAGTGACCACCAGACACACAGTGCAGTTTATTTAATATATCCGTTCTCTGCCTGAAAAAAGCGATACACACAGTGACTCAGTCAGTCACATACCATATCTGTGTGCACTGCTCAGGCTCAGGCCAGTGTGCTGCATCATCTATTATCTATATATAATATTATATATATCTGTCTGACTGCTCAGCTCACACAGCTTATAATTGTGGGGGAGACTGGGGAGCACTACTGCAGTGCCAGTTATAGGTTATAGCAGGAGCCAGGAGTACATAATATATTATATAGTGAGTGACCACCTGACACACAGTGCAGTTTATTTAATATATCCGTTCTCTGCCTGAAAAAAGCGATACACACAGTGACTCAGTCAGTCACATACCATATCTGTGTGCACTGCTCAGGCTCAGGCCAGTGTGCTGCATCATCTATTATCTATATATAATATTATATATATCTGTCTGACTGCTCAGCTCACACAGCTTATAATTGTGGGGGAGACTGGGGAGCACTACTGCAGTGCCAGTTATAGGTTATAGCAGGAGCCAGGAGTACATAATATATTATATAGTGAGTGACCACCAGACACACAGTGCAGTTTATTTAATATATCCGTTCTCTGCCTGAAAAAAGCGATACACACAGTGACTCAGTCAGTCACATACCATATCTGTGTGCACTGCTCAGGCTCAGGCCAGTGTGCTGCATCATCTATATATATTATATATCTGTCTGACTGCTCAGCTCACACAGCTTATAATTGTGGGGGAGACTGGGGAGCACTACTGCAGTGCCAGTTATAGGTTATAGCAGGAGCCAGGAGTACATATTATATTAAAATTAAACAGTGCACACTTTTGCTGCAGGAGTGCCACTGCCAGTGTGACTGACCAGTGACCTGACCACACTGACCACCAGTATAGTTAGTAGTATACTTATATTGTGATTGCCTGAAAAAGTTAAACACTCGTCGTGTGACTTCACTTGTGTGTTTTTTTTTTTTTTATTCTATAAAAATAAAACTCATTCTGCTGACAGACAGTGTCCAGCAGGTCCGTCATTATATAATATATAATATATACCTGTCCGGCTGCAGTAGTGATATATATATATTTTTTATATCATTTATCATCCAGTCGCAGCAGACACAGTACGGTAGTTCACGGCTGTGGCTACCTCTGTGTCTCTGCACTCGGCAGGCAGTCCGTCCATAATTGTAATACCACCTAACCGTGGATTTTTTTCATTCTTCTTTATACATACATAGTTACATTGACATCTTCTCTTTATCAACCAGTCTATATTAGCTGCAGACACAGTACAGTACGGTAGTTCACGGCTGTGGCTACCTCTGTGTCTGCACTCGGCAGGCAGTCCGTCCATAATTGTATACCACCTAACCGTGGTTTTTTTTCATTCTTCTTTATACATACATAGTTACATAGACATCTTCTCTTTATCAACCAGTCTATATTAGCTGCAGACACAGTACAGTACGGTAGTTCACGGCTGTGGCTACCTCTGTGTCTGCACTCGGCAGGCAGTCCGTCCATAATTGTATACAACCTAACCGTGGATTTTTTTCAGTCTTCTTTATACATACATAGTTACATAGACATCTTCTCTTTATCAACCAGTCTATATTAGCTGCAGACACAGTACAGTACGGTAGTTCACGGCTGTGGATACCTCTGTGTCTGCAGTCGGCAGGCAGTCCATAATTGTATACTAGTATCCATCTCCATTGTTTACCTGAGGTGCCTTTTAGTTGTGCCTATTAAAATATGGAGAACAAAAATGTTGAGGTTCCAAAATTAGGGAAAGATCAAGATCCACTTCCACCTCGTGCTGAAGCTGCTGCCACTAGTCATGGCCGAGACGATGAAATGCCAGCAACGTCGTCTGCCAAGGCCGATGCCCAATGTCATAGTACAGAGCATGTCAAATCCAAAACACCAAATATCAGAAAAAAAAGGACTCCAAAACCTAAAATAAAATTGTCGGAGGAGAAGCGTAAACTTGCCAATATGCCATTTACCACACGGAGTGGCAAGGAACGGCTGAGGCCCTGGCCTATGTTCATGGCTAGTGGTTCAGCTTCACATGAGGATGGAAGCACTCAGCCTCTCGCTAGAAAAATGAAAAGACTCAAGCTGGCAAAAGCAGCACAGCAAAGAACTGTGCATTCTTCAAAATCCCAAATCCACAAGGAGAGTCCAATTGTGTCGGTTGCGATGCCTGACCTTCCCAACACTGGACGTGAAGAGCATGCGCCTTCCACCATTTGCACGCCCCCTGCAAGTGCTGGAAGGAGCACCCGCAGTCCAGTTCCTGATAGTCAGATTGAAGATGTCAGTGTTGAAGTACACCAGGATGAGGAGGATATGGGTGTTGCTGGCGCTGGGGAGGAAATTGACCAGGAGGATTCTGATGGTGAGGTGGTTTGTTTAAGTCAGGCACCCGGGGAGACACCTGTTGTCCGTGGGAGGAATATGGCCGTTGACATGCCAGGTGAAAATACCACAAAAATCAGCTCTTCGGTGTGGAGGTATTTCACCAGAAATGCGGACAACAGGTGTCAAGCCGTGTGTTCCCTTTGTCAAGCTGTAATAAGTAGGGGTAAGGACGTTAACCACCTCGGAACATCCTCCCTTATACGTCACCTGCAGCGCATTCATAATAAGTCAGTGACAAGTTCAAAAACTTTGGGTGACAGCGGAAGCAGTCCACTGACCAGTAAATCCCTTCCTCTTGTAACCAAGCTCACGCAAACCACCCCACCAACTCCCTCAGTGTCAATTTCCTCCTTCCCCAGGAATGCCAATAGTCCTGCAGGCCATGTCACTGGCAATTCTGACGAGTCCTCTCCTGCCTGGGATTCCTCCGATGCATCCTTGCGTGTAACGCCTACTGCTGCTGGCGCTGCTGTTGTTGCCGCTGGGAGTCGATGGTCATCCCAGAGGGGAAGTCGTAAGCCCACTTGTACTACTTCCAGTAAGCAATTGACTGTTCAACAGTCCTTTGCGAGGAAGATGAAATATCACAGCAGTCATCCTACTGCAAAGCGGATAACTGAGGCCTTGACAACTATGTTGGTGTTAGACGTGCGTCCGGTATCCGCCGTTAGTTCACAGGGAACTAGACAATTTATTGAGGCAGTGTGCCCCCGTTACCAAATACCATCTAGGTTCCACTTCTCTAGGCAGGCGATACCGAGAATGTACACGGACGTCAGAAAAAGACTCACCAGTGTCCTAAAAAATGCAGTTGTACCCAATGTCCACTTAACCACGGACATGTGGACAAGTGGAGCAGGGCAGGGTCAGGACTATATGACTGTGACAGCCCACTGGGTAGATGTATGGACTCCCGCCGCAAGAACAGCAGCGGCGGCACCAGTAGCAGCATCTCGCAAACGCCAACTCTTTCCTAGGCAGGCTACGCTTTGTATCACCGCTTTCCAGAATACGCACACAGCTGAAAACCTCTTACGGCAACTGAGGAAGATCATCGCGGAATGGCTTACCCCAATTGGACTCTCCTGTGGATTTGTGGCATCGGACAACGCCAGCAATATTGTGTGTGCATTAAATATGGGCAAATTCCAGCACGTCCCATGTTTTGCACATACCTTGAATTTGGTGGTGCAGAATTTTTTAAAAAACTACAGGGGCGTGCAAGAGATGCTGTCGGTGGCCAGAAGAATTGCGGGACACTTTCGGCGTACAGGCACCACGTACAGAAGACTGGAGCACCACCAAAAACTACTGAACCTGCCCTGCCATCATCTGAAGCAAGAAGTGGTAACGAGGTGGAATTCAACCCTCTATATGCTTCAGAGGTTGGAGGAGCAGCAAAAGGCCATTCAAGCCTATACAATTGAGCACGATATAGGAGGTGGAATGCACCTGTCTCAAGTGCAGTGGAGAATGATTTCAACGTTGTGCAAGGTTCTGATGCCCTTTGAACTTGCCACACGTGAAGTCAGTTCAGACACTGCCAGCCTGAGTCAGGTCATTCCCCTCATCAGGCTTTTGCAGAAGAAGCTGGAGGCATTGAAGAAGGAGCTAAAAGGGAGCGATTCCGCTAGGCATGTGGGACTTGTGGATGCAGCCCTTAATTCGCTTAACAAGGATTCACGGGTGGTCAATCTGTTGAAATCAGAGCACTACATTTTGGCCACCGTGCTCGATCCTAGATTTAAAGCCTACCTTGGATCTCTCTTTCCGGCAGACACAAGTCTGCTGGGGTTGAAAGACCTGCTGGTGACAAAATTGTCAAGTCAAGCGGAACGCGACCTGTCAACATCTCCTCCTTCACATTCTCCCGAAACTGGGGGTGCGAGGAAAAGGCTCAGAATTCCGAGCCCACCCGCTGGCGGTGATGCAGGGCAGTCTGGAGCGACTGCTGATGCTGACATCTGGTCCGGACTGAAGGACCTGACAACGATTACGGACATGTCGTCTACTGTCACTGCATATGATTCTCTCAACATTGATAGAATGGTGGAGGATTATATGAGTGACCGCATCCAAGTAGGCACGTCACACAGTCCGTACTTATACTGGCAGGAAAAAGAGGCAATTTGGAGGCCCTTGCACAAACTGGCTTTATTCTACCTAAGTTGCCCTCCCACAAGTGTGTACTCCGAAAGAGTGTTTAGTGCCGCCGCTCACCTTGTCAGCAATCGGCGTACGAGGTTACATCCAGAAAATGTGGAGAAGATGATGTTCATTAAAATGAATTATAATCAATTCCTCCGCGGAGACATTGACCAGCAGCAATTGCCTCCACAAAGTACACAGGGAGCTGAGATGGTGGATTCCAGTGGGGACGAATTGATAATCTGTGAGGAGGGGGATGTACACGGTGATATATCGGAGGGTGAAGATGAGGTGGACATCTTGCCTCTGTAGAGCCAGTTTGTGCAAGGAGAGATTAATTGCTTCTTTTTTGGGGGGGGTCCAAACCAACCCGTCATATCAGTCACAGTCGTGTGGCAGACCCTGTCACTGAAATGATGGGTTGGTTAAAGTGTGCATGTCCTGTTTTGTTTATACAACATAAGGGTGGGTGGGAGGGCCCAAGGACAATTCCATCTTGCACCTCTTTTTTCTTTTCTTTTTCTTTGCATCATGTGCTGATTGGGGAGGGTTTTTTGGAAGGGACATCCTGCGTGACACTGCAGTGCCACTCCTAGATGGGCCCGGTGTTTGTGTCGGCCACTAGGGTCGCTAATCTTACTCACACAGCTACCTCATTGCGCCTCTTTTTTTCTTTGCGTCATGTGCTGTTTGGGGAGGGTTTTTTGGAAGGGACATCCTGCGTGACACTGCAGTGCCACTCCTAGATGGGCCCGGTGTTTGTGTCGGCCACTAGGGTCGCTAATCTTACTCACACAGCTACCTCATTGCGCCTCTTTTTTTCTTTGCGTCATGTGCTGTTTGGGGAGGGTTTTTTGGAAGGGCCATCCTGCGTGACACTGCAGTGCCACTCCTAGATGGGCCCGGTGTTTGTGTCGGCCACTAGGGTCGCTAATCTTACTCACACAGCTACCTCATTGCGCCTCTTTTTTTCTTTGCGTCATGTGCTGTTTGGGGAGGGTTTTTTGGAAGGGACATCCTGCGTGACACTGCAGTGCCACTCCTAGATGGGCCCGGTGTTTGTGTCGGCCACTAGGGTCGCTTATCTTACTCACACAGCGACCTCGGTGCAAATTTTAGGACTAAAAATAATATTGTGAGGTGTGAGGTATTCAGAATAGACTGAAAATGAGTGTAAATTATGGTTTTTGAGGTTAATAATACTTTGGGATCAAAATGACCCCCAAATTCTATGATTTAAGCTGTTTTTTAGTGTTTTTTGAAAAAAACACCCGAATCCAAAACACACCCGAATCCGACAAAAAAAATTCGGTGAGGTTTTGCCAAAACGCGTTCGAACCCAAAACACGGCCGCGGAACCGAACCCAAAACCAAAACACAAAACCCGAAAAATTTCAGGCGCTCATCTCTAAGGGTTAACATACAATTTTTTGTTTAATTGAACAAAACGCCTACTGAATCTTTTCATATGCTAACCGAGGCTTAGGGGGCAGATTGTATGACACGTACTGTACGTGTGTGTTTATGTGGCACAAAAGATTTAGTGATGGTCGTGAGGATGTTGAAGTTGATGAACATCACAGAAGGCCTTGCAGTGTAACAAATGTAAATGTGAAAAAAATTTAGTAAATTGTTTGAATTGTCCATAAATTAAATAAACACTCTTATTCAATGACAAAGAAACTGTTAGCAAAGTTTTGCATCAGGATCTTACCTTGACAAAAGTTATTACCTCTGATGAAACTTGGATCTTCCAGTATATTCCTGAGACAAAGGTGGTCATTCCGAGTTGAACGCTCGCTAGCAGTTTTTAGCAGCCGTGCAAACGCTATGCTATACACTGGGAGTGTATTTTAGCTTAGCAGAAGTGCGAACGAAGGGATCGCAGAGCGGCTACAAAATATTTTTGTGCAGTTTCAGAGTAGCTTCAAACCTACTCAGTGCTGCGATCACTTCAGACCATTCAGTTCCTGATTTGAGTCACAAACACGCCCTGCATTCACCCAGCCATGCCTGCGTTTTTCCTGGCACGCCTGCGTTTTTTACGAACACTCCCTGAAAACGGTCAGTTGCAACCCAGAAACACCCACTTCATGTTAATCACTCTGCAGCTGCCAGTGCGACTGAAAAGCATCGCTAGACCCTGTGTAAAACGACATCGTTCATTGTAATAGTACGCCGCGCGTGTGCGCATTGTGCCATTTTTTTGCCTCATTGCTGCACAGAGAACAAATGCAACTCGGAATGACCCCCAAAATCCAGTCCATGCACAGGAAAACACCACCATCATCAAGACTGAAAAAAGCATGTCAAAGCAAATCCAAATTCAAATCCATGTTAATTGATTTCTTTGATATCAAAGGTGTTATTTTGGCAAACTGGGTATGAGAAGGTGCAACTGTGAATCAACATTACTATAAAAATGTTCTAGAAACTTTGCAGGAAAGAATCAGAAGATAGAGGCCAGAGTTGTGGAAAAATGATTTCTTTCTCCACCAGCAGCTGCAGTTAAAATGCAAGCTGTCGGGATGCCAGCGTTCAGGATAACGACGTCGAAATCCCAACAGCCGACAATGAAGACAGACGGAATACCGGCACACCAGGGCTATTCCTACTAGTGGGTGTTCACAACACCCATAGAGTGGGAATAGATCATGTGGTGAGTGCAGCGAGCCTACAGCGTGGCGAGTCCAGGGAGCCCACAAGAGGACTCACCCCACTACTGGCATTCTGGCAGGTGGTATGCCGCTGTCGGGATATTGACATCTGGCTTCCCATCCGCCGGTAAAACGTATGTAACCCCTCCACCAAGACATTGCACCAGAACACACAGCTCTCTCTGTGAAGCAGTTTTTAGCTGAAAAACAGATTGCAGTAATAGAACACCCTCCATACTCAATAGACCTAGGACTATGTGACGCTATTTTTCCTTAAAGGGGCTAATTCAGAAAGAATTTCAAAAGCGATCCTTACTGCATTTAGCCGATGATTGAGCCCTGCGCACGTACTGGACCCATTCTGCGCATGTGCAGAACGGGTCCTGTGTTCACAGTACAGATATGCAAATGCAAATGCCTGAGTGACAGGCAGAGGCATTTGCTGGGAGGGATGGGGACAAGTGCAGCTGGCGTTGGGATAAAGGGAGCGGGTCACTCAGTGGTGAGGCCAAGAACTGCGTTGCAAGACACAGTTTCCTTGGCCTCGCAAGCCTCCCTGCGACGGCACTCAGCCTGCCATAGCAGATGAACATTGTGACTGATGGTCATGATATTCATCTGAGATGTGATTGCATCGCAAATGTAGGGAGTAGGTGGTATGCACCCCCTCCTATATTTGTATTGCTAAGGACTGCAAATGTAAAGCTGCAGTGAGCAGTTTGGCATTTGCAAACCTTAATGAATCAGGCTCAAGTCAAGTCTATACTCAAGAGAACCCATTTTACATCAGTTACTGATAAAACTAAGACTAAAACAATGGAGCTTTTGAAATAGCGGACAGATAATGATCTAAAGCATGACTTTGGCCAATGGAAAATAAGAATGCAGAGGTACCTAGATGCAGAAAGTGAGTAATGTATACATAAGGTGAACTTCGTTAAAATGTACTCCAAAGTACTATATATGTTATGTCATCTTGAAAATGGTGCTGGAAAAGAAAGAATTTATAAAAAAAAGTGCTTAATATAATTAAACTTAAATTATAGCATCAGTCTCATTATTAAATAGCTATTCTTCATATAGGTCATCACTGCTGTCATAGTGATTAGCAATATCATGAGCTCAATCCTACCTCCCAACTACTTTGTGAGCAAGTGAGGGATCTCTTTGCACCTGAAGGTGCTTATCTGAAAACAGTGGTGTGGTCTCACGGTTAATGAGCATGGCCTCAAGGTTAGGTGGCATGGTCTCGCAGCAAGCGACAGAATCACAAGCCATGACCCCATTTTTTTATTACTATGCGGGTATAAATAGCTCTCAGTGAACTCCTGTCTATGCCCCCTGTCCTTCCCTGCCGGGGGAATAGACGCTGTGTGCATGTGCATTGAATCTATTCACCACTCTCTGCTAAGAGCAGCAAGTGACAGGAAGGAATCTCACAACTGCTCCCCGACCGCGGGACACTGCAACCAGTGAGTGGGACAACGGGACAGACCGTGAAACATGGGACTGTCCAGCCACTGTCCCGGGACAATTGAGTGGTATGGTTCAATTCCTTACTAAAGCCCCAATTTATGTGTATTTTGTATGTTCTCCATTTTTGTGCAGGTGCTCTGGTTTCCTCCCACACTCCAAAAACATACTGGTAGGCTAATTGGCTTCTGGCAAAGCAATTAATGCTAGTTTGTATGTGTGTGCATTAGAGATGAGCGGGTTCGGTTCCTCGGAATCCGAACCCGCCCGAACTTCATGTTTTTTTACACGGGTCCGAGCGACTCGGATCTTCCCGCCTTGCTCGGTTAACCCGAGCGCGCCCGAACGTCATCATCCCGCTGTCGGATTCTCGCGAGGCTCGGATTCTATCGCGAGACTCGGATTCTATATAAGGAGCCGCGCGTCGTCGTTTTTCACACGTGCATTGAGATTGATAGGGAGAGGACGTGGCTGGCGTCCTCTCCGTTTATAGAGAGTGAGACTAGAGTAGAGAGAGACACAGTAGTAATTTTGGGGAGCATTAGGAGGAGTACTTTAGGAGGAGTACTACTACTTGCTGAAGTGATAGATAGATAGATAGTGTGACTGTATAATGTATATCTGACTTGTGGGGGAGACACTGACAGTGGGGAGCAGTTAGAGTCTGAGAGCAGGACTCAGGAGTACATATAACGTACAGTGCACACTTTTGCTGCCAGAGTGCCACACTGCCATTGTGACCACACTGACCACCAGTATAATATATATTGTGATTGTCTGCTTAGGAGTACTACTTGCAAGTTGCTGATAGTGTGACCAGTGACCTGACCACCAGTTTATAATAATCACCACCAGTTTAATATTTATAATATATATATATAATATAATTGTATATAATATATATATAATATTGTATACCACCTACCCGTGTTTTTTTTTTTTCTTCTTGATACATACTACTATAGTAGCTTACTGTAGCAGTCTGCGGTGCTGCTGAGCTGACAGTGTCCAGCAGGTCCGTCATCAGTCATTACATAATAAATATATATTATATACCTGTCCGGCTGCAGTACTAGTGATATTATATATATATATATATTGATTTCATCTCATTATCATCCAGTCTATATTAGCAGCAGACACAGTACGGTAGTCCACGGCTGTAGCTACCTCTGTGTCGGCAGTCGCTGGTCCATCCATAATTGTATACCACCTACCCGTGGTTTTTTTCTTTTCTTTCTTCTTGATACATACTACTATAGTAGCTTACTGTAGCAGTCTGCGGTGCTGCTGAGCTGACAGTGTCCAGCAGGTCCATCATCAGTCATTAGTACATAATAAATATATATTATATACCTGTCCGGCTGCAGTACTAGTGTGATATTATATATATATATATTGAATTAATCTCATTATCATACAGTCTATATTAGCAGCAGACACAGTACGGTAGTCCACGGCTGTAGCTACCTCTGTGTCGGCAGTCGCTGGTCCATCCATAATTGTATACCACCTACCCGTGGGTTTTTTTTTTCTTTCTTCTTGATACATACTACTATAGTAGCTTACTGTAGCAGTCTGCAGTGCTGCTGAGCTGACAGTGTCCAGCAGGTCCGTCATCAGTCATTAGTACATAATAAATATATATTATATACCTGTCCGGCTGCAGTACTAGTGTGATATTATATATATATATTGATTTCATCTCATTATCATCCAGTCTATATTAGCAGCAGACACAGTACGGTAGTCCACGGCTGTAGCTACCTCTGTGTCGGCAGTCGCTGGTCCATCCATAATTGTATACCACCTACCCGTGGTTTTTTTTTTTTCTTTCTTCTTGATACATACTACTATAGTAGCTTACTGTAGCAGTCTGCGGTGCTGCTGAGCTGACAGTGTCCAGCAGGTCCGTCATCAGTCATTAGTACATAATAAATATATATTATATACCTGTCCGGCTGCAGTACTAGTGTGATATTATATATATATATATTGATTTCATCTCATTATCATCCAGTCTATATTAGCAGCAGACACAGTACGGTAGTCCACGGCTGTAGCTACCTCTGTGTCGGCAGTCGCTGGTCCATCCATAATTGTATACCACCTACCCGTGGTTTTTTTTTTTTCTTTCTTCTTGATACATACTACTATAGTAGCTTACTGTAGCAGTCTGCGGTGCTGCTGAGCTGACAGTGTCCAGCAGGTCCGTCATCAGTCATTAGTACATAATAAATATATATTATATACCTGTCCGGCTGCAGTACTAGTGTGATATTATATATATATATATATATATTGAATTCATCTCATTATCATCCAGTCTATATTAGCAGCAGACACAGTACGGTAGTCCACGGCTGTAGCTACCTCTGTGTCTTTTAGTTGTGCCTATTAAAATATGGAGAACAAAAATGTTGAGGTTCCAAAATTAGGGAAAGATCAAGATCCACTTCCACCTCGTGCTGAAGCTGCTGCCACTAGTCATGGCCGAGACGATGAAATGCCAGCAACGTCGTCTGCCAAGGCCGATGCCCAATGTCATAGTACAGAGCATGTCAAATCCAAAACACCAAATATCAGTAAAAAAAGGACTCCAAAATCTAAAATAAAATTGTCGGAGGAG
Organism: Pseudophryne corroboree; assembly: GCF_028390025.1. Lineage (NCBI taxonomy): Eukaryota > Metazoa > Chordata > Amphibia > Anura > Myobatrachidae > Pseudophryne > Pseudophryne corroboree. The sequence goes on along the minus strand of NC_086444.1, from coordinate 1,003,857,523 downwards.
AAGCGTAAACTTGCCAATATGCCATTTACCACACGGAGTGGCAAGGAACGGCTGAGGCCCTGGCCTATGTTCATGGCTAGTGGTTCAGCTTCACATGAGGATGGAAGCACTCAGCCTCTCGCTAGAAAACTGAAAAGACTCAAGCTGGCAAAAGCACCGCAAAGAACTGTGCGTTCTTCCAAATCCCAAATCCACAAGGAGAGTCCAATTGTGTCGGTTGCGATGCCTGACCTTCCCAACACTGGACGTGAAGAGCATGCGCCTTCCACCATTTGCACGCCCCCTGCAAGTGCTGGAAGGAGCACCCGCAGTCCAGTTCCTGATAGTCAGATTGAAGATGTCAGTGTTGAAGTACACCAGGATGAGGAGGATATGGGTGTTGCTGGCGCTGGGGAGGAAATTGACAAGGAGGATTCTGATGGTGAGGTGGTTTGTTTAAGTCAGGCACCCGGGGAGACACCTGTTGTCCGTGGGAGGAATAGGGCTGTTGACATGCCTGGTGAAAATACCAAAAAAATCAGCTCTTCGGTGTGGAAGTATTTCAACAGAAATGCGGACAACATTTGTCAAGCCATGTGTTGCCTTTGTCAAGCTGTAATAAGTAGGGGTAAGGAAGTTAACCACCTCGGAACATCCTCCCTTATACGTCACCTGCAGCGCATTCATAATAAGTCAGTGACAAGTTCAAAAACTTTGGGCGACAGCGGAAGCAGTCCACTGACCAGTAAATCCCTTCCTCTTGTAACCAAGATCACGCAAACCACCCCACCAACTCCCTCAGTGTCAATTTCCTCCTTCCCCAGGAATGCCAATAGTCCTGCAGGCCATGTCACTGGCAATTCTGACGAGTCCTCTCCTGCCTGGGATTCCTCCGATGCATCCTTGCGTGTAACGCCTACTGCTGCTGGCGCTGCTGTTGTTGCTGCTGGGAGTCGATGGTCATCCCAGAGGGGAAGTCGTACTCGTAAGACCACTTTTACTACTTCCACCAAGCAATTGACTGTCCAACAGTCCTTTGCGAGGAAGATGAAATATCACAGCAGTCATCCTGCTGCAAAGCGGATAACTGAGGCCTTGGCATCCTGGGTGGTGAGAAACGTGGTTCCGGTATCCATCATTACTGCAGAGCCAACTAGAGACTTGTTGGAGGTACTGTGTCCCCGGTACCAAATACCATCTAGGTTCCATTTCTCTAGGCAGGCGATACCGAAAATGTACACAGACCTCAGAAAAAGAGTCACCAGTGTCCTAAAAATGCAGCTGTACCCAATGTCCACTTAACCACGGACATGTGGACAAGTGGAGCAGGGCAGGGTCAGGACTATATGACTGTGACAGCCCACTGGGTAGATGTATGGACTCCCGCCGCAAGAACAGCAGCGGCGGCACCAGTAGCAGCATCTCGCAAACGCCAACTCTTTCCTAGGCAGGCTACGCTTTGTATCACCGGTTTCCAGAATACGCACACAGCTGAAAACCTCTTACGGCAACTGAGGAAGATCATCGCGGAATGGCTTACCCCAATTGGACTCTCCTGTGGATTTGTGGCATCGGACAACGCCAGCAATATTGTGTGTGCATTAAATATGGGCAAATTCCAGCACGTCCCATGTTTTGCACATACCTTGAATTTGGTGGTGCAGAATTTTTTTAAAAACGAGAGGGGCGTGCAAGAGATGCTGTCGGTGGCCAGAAGAATTGCGGGACTCTTTCGGCGTACAGGCACCACGTACAGAAAACTGGAGCACCACCAAAAACGCCTGAACCTGCCCTGCCATCATCTGAAGCAAGAAGTGGTAACGAGGTGGAATTCAACCCTCTATATGCTTCAGAGGTTGGAGGAGCAGCAAAAGGCCATTCAAGCCTATACAATTAAGCACGATATAGGAGGTGGAATGTACCTGTCTCAAGCACAGTGGAGAATGATTTCAACGTTGTGCAAGGTTCTGCAACCTTTTGAACTTGCCACACGTGAAGTCAGTTCAGACACTGCCAGCCTGAGTCAGGTCATTCCCCTCATCAGGCTTTTGCAGAAGAAGCTGGAGGCATTGAAGGAGGAGCTAAAAGGGAGCGATTCCGCTAGGCATGTGGGACTTGTGGATGCAGCCCTTAATTCGCTTAACAAGGATTCACGGGTGGTCAATCTGTTGAAATCAGAGCACTACATTTTGGCCACCGTGCTCGATCCTAGATTTAAAACCTACCTTGGATCTCTCTTTCCGGCAGACACAAGTCTGCTGGGGTTCAAAGACCTGCTGGTGACAAAATTGTCAAGTCAAGCGGAACGCGACCTGTCAACATCTCCTCCTTCACATTCTCCCGCAACTGGGGGTGCGAGGAAAAGGCTCAGAATTCCGAGCCCACCCGCTGGCGGTGATGCAGGGCAGTCTGGAGCGACTGCTGATGCTGACATCTGGTCCGGACTGAAGGACCTGACAACGATTACGGACATGTCGTCTACTGTCACTGCATATGATTCTGTCACCATTGAAAGAATGGTGGAGGATTATATGAGTGACCGCATCCAAGTAGGCACGTCAGACAGTCCGTACTTATACTGGCAGGAAAAAGAGGCAATTTGGAGGCCCTTGCACAAACTGGCTTTATTCTACCTAAGTTGCCCTCCCACAAGTGTGTACTCCGAAAGAGTGTTTAGTGCCGCCGCTCACCTTGTCAGCAATCGGCGTACGAGGTTACTTCCAGAAAATGTGGAGAAGATGATGTTCATTAAAATGAATTATAATCAATTCCTCCGTGGAGACATTGACCAGCAGCAATTGCCTCCACAAAGTACACAGGGAGCTGAGATGGTGGATTCCAGTGGGGACGAATTGATAATCTGTGAGGAGCGGGATGTACACGGTGATATATCGGAGGATGATGATGAGGTGGACATCTTGCCTCTGTAGAGCCAGTTTGTGCAAGGAGAGATTAATTGCTTCTATTTCGGTGGGGGTCCAAACCAACCCGTCATTTCAGTCACAGTCGTGTGGCAGACCCTGTCACTGAAATGATGGGTTGGTTAAAGTGTGCATGTCCTGTTTATACAACATAAGGGTGGGTGGGAGGGCCCAAGGACAATTCCATCTTGCACCTCTTTTTTCTTTCATTTTTATTTGCATCATGTGCTGTTTGTGGAGTGTTTTCTGGAAGGGCCATCCTGCGTGACACTGCAGTGCCACTCCTAGATGGGCCCGGTGTTTGTGTCGGCCACTAGGGTCGCTTATCTTACTCACACAGCTACCTCATTGCGCCTCTTTTTTTCTTCTTTGCGTCATGTGCTGTTTGGGGAGTGTTTTTTGGAAGGGCCATCCTGCGTGACACTGCAGTGCCACTCCTAGATGGGCCAGGTGTTTGTGTCGGCCACTAGGGTCGCTTAGCTTACTCACACAGCTACCTCATTGCGCCTCTTTTTTTCTTCTTTGCGTCATGTGCTGTTTGGGGAGTGTTTTTTGGAAGGGCCATCCTGCGTGACACTGCAGTGCCACTCCTAGATGGGCCCGGTGTTTGTGTCGGCCACTAGGGTCGCTTATCTTACTCACACAGCTACCTCATTGCGCCTCTTTTTTTCTTCTTTGCGTCATGTGCTGTTTGGGGAGTGTTTTTTGGAAGGGCCATCCTGCGTGACACTGCAGTGCCACTCCTAGATGGGCCAGGTGTTTGTGTCGGCCACTAGGGTCGCTTAGCTTACTCACACAGCTACCTCATTGCGCCTCTTTTTTTCTGTGCGTCATGTGCTGTTTGGGGAGTGTTTTTTGGAAGGGCCATCCTGCGTGACACTGCAGTGCCACTCCTAGATGGGCCCGGTGTTTGTGTCGGCCACTAGGGTCGCTTAGCTTAGTCATCCAGCGACCTCGGTGCAAATTTTAGGACTAAAAATAATATTGTGAGGTGTGAGGTATTCAGAATAGACTGAAAATGAGTGGAAATTATGGATTTTGAGGTTAATAATACTTTGGGATCAAAATGACGCCCAAATTCTATGATTTAAGCTGTTTTTTAGTGTTTTTTGAAAAAAACACCCGAATCCAAAACACACCCGAATCCGACAAAAAAAATTCGGTGAGGTTTTGCCAAAACGCGGTCGAACCCAAAACACGGCCGCGGAACCGAACCCAAAACCAAAACACAAAACCCGAAAAATTTCAAGTGCACATCTCTAGTGTGCATGTTATAAGGAATATAGATTGTGAGCTCCAGGCAATCACTAATGTGTATGACTATAATAATAATAATAATAATAATAATAATAATGCATTATACGAATAATTGTCAACAATAATATGTTAATTACTATTCGGCAGCACTAAATAGAACACTCTACTCAAAATTATTTTTTGGGGGGTGACCCCCGCAAGTCCATCTGCTACATGTGAGGATAAATTTAGTAAATACAGTAAAGAAAGATTAAATTTGTTAACATCCCCTTTAAATGTATTCAAGAGTATTAAATGTATACGTGAGTATAAGGCTTGCAATTATAAGGCTTGCAATTGACCCTATTCACAATGTACTCAGTTCAGTTATTAATATTTAAAAATATCTAAATGTGAATAATGTCCATTGCTAAAACATATTTTTAAGACACAAAATTTCTATTTTATATTTGGTCAAATCTTGAATTATTTTTTTTTCTCACTTTGAGATTTTTTAGAACCTCTGCAACAGAATATTACTATTCTTCTTTCTAATTAGTTTTACCTGAATGTACAAAATTAGTTTCCTGTAAAACATCTCGCTGGCTGCATCAACTACAGTTATCTGCCCTACAGCTTTTACTCATGCAGAAATAATTATCTGTATTCTGAATGCAAAGTTAATGTAAAGTACGAAAGAAGACAATAAAAAGTGATTGTGCACAGAGGGTGAAAACAAGCTAGAAAAGTTTCAAGTGGAGTTTTCTTTACAAACAGTTACAGTAGTAATTGGATGCTCATAGACTAATTAACATTTGTACATTAGTCAGTGGTAGAACATTAAAGCTGCAGTCAACTAAAAGAAAATTGTGTTTCTTAAATAAATCACTTTTTTTAACTGTACGTACATGTGTTCATTTTTCATTTGAGTCTTCAGTCAAGCTGGCACTAATAATTTCAAAGGGTCCTATTCCCCGCAAAGTTTTCATGTGAGTAAGTACAGCACTATGCCGCACTTATGTTACTGCTGATGCATGGATTTTCGCTGGCTGCGAGCAAAAATCTGCGAGTTGGGCACTGAAAGGGTCTGCGAGGGTTGCGAGTTCAGGCGCCATTGCTCGCATTTAGATGCAGCAACAATAGCACACTTCACGGAGAATAAAATTCACCCCATTTTTTTTATAGTTAGTACTACATTAACATGACATATAGGAGCTAATGCAGTGTTGGGTGTATGACTGGTTATAGAGTGTGTATTGTATATTTTTGCGGAATACATATGATATCCCGGCAGATGGGATGCCGGCTGTCACTATACCGACAGCAGAATTCCTTCTCTCGTGTTCCCGGCAGCAAGGCAGCAAGTCCCTGTTTGGGCTTGCTGCGCTCACCATGCATTGGGCCTGGTGGTTTGAATCACTAGCCACAGGTTCTATTCCCACTCAGTTGGTGGTGTGGCCCCACTGAGTGTGAATGCTGAATGTTTGTTGGGATTCTGTGCGTCGGTATTTCACCAACTCTTGGGATACCGGCGTCAGTCTCCTGGCAGTATATTGATTGCATCCTGTATTTGCACTGCTCATTCTCTGGAACTGAGCAAACAGTATGCAAGCTGCTCTGTCCTCTCTATAAAGGGTGGTCTTCAGTATGCCAGCTGTCGGGATCCCGGCGCACAGTATACCGCCGCCGGAATCCCGACAGCCGGCATACCAACACTTATTCTCCCTCGTGGGGGTCCACGACACCCCTGGAGGGAGAATAATATAACGTGGCACACAAGGGGCACATTTGCGCTCGCCACCTGTCGGTATGCCGGCGGTCAGGCTCCCGGCGCCGGTATGCTGGTCGCCGGGAGCCCGACCGCCGGCATACCATACTACACCCCTCTATAAACTTCATTATGGCCTGAGCATAAGTTGACAGACAACATAACTACTTCTGCTTTACAATAAATCCAAACTGGGTGTAAAAAAATCTGAAGAATTATGTTTTATTATAGTGATTGGATTCCTGAAGAGAATAGGTAAAATGAGCAATGGAATGGAATTACAATATGCACATCATGTAATCCAAACATAAAAAAATGCAATATGTACAGTATGAGATATGGCAATATATGCAAACAATATTAAATAAATACAGGTGAATTTTGCTACAGTATAATTGTCACAACTGAGGGCCTGAGCTGACAGGAGGCAGCCTCAGTTGTAGGGGCTGAGGTATAGTGGAACCTGGGAGGTTGTATCAGACCCCTAGACATGTAAGTAACATGTAACAGAATTGCCCGAAGGCGTGACCACGACAACCAGGATAAAAGTCAATGATGTTTATTTATGACAAAACTCCGTAACACAGCAGTAGTAAAAAGAAAACATAAAAATCAGCAGAGAATAAATACAGTTCCTGGGTACTACAGGGTGGCAAGGGCCACAGGGCTCTGGTAGTGTGAGATAGTTCTTATAATCTTCTAGGTGGAAAGTCCTTACCAGGCCCGACTGTAGCAATGGAAATAGCCCAGGATCGTACCAGCTGGTGTTCCAGGAAAAGCTGGGCTGCTGTGGGTAAAACGGCTGCTGTGGGTACTGGCTGGAACCAGACTGATGTTGACACGGAGTGAATACTGGCTGGAACCAGTTAAATAATAAATGTAACTTGAGAGCGATGAAATATGGAATGAAGTTTGGAGATTGAGAGCGGTGAAATTATAATGCCGGTGATAAATGATAATATGCAGAAAAGGGTACCGGCACTTTAAGAAGAGATGACCTCTGCTGGAAGCTGGATGCTGAAAGCAGGTGGTTCTGTAGCTGGAAGCAGATGAATCCAATGAGGATAGGAGAGTCAGGCTACACCGCAGGTGGAATGCTGGTGCGGGTCTCTTTAGTGGAGGTTTGGAGATAGGAACTGGAACCTGGAAAACAACCACAGGAGAGAGACAAACTGGAACTAGGTTTGACAACCAAAGCACTGACGCCTTCCTTGCTCAGGCACAGCATATTTATACCTGCAGCAAGGAAGGGGTTGGCTAGGCAATTATGCAGATTAACAATACAGGCAGCAGATTGGTGGAAATGATCAGATGACAAAATCCAAGATGGCTGCGCCCATGCAGACACTTGGAGGGAAGTTTGGTTTGTAATCCATGTGAGAATTGAAACAGCAATGGCGGCGCCGGCCACAGGAGACAGGAGACGCCAGACTGATGATTGCACATCTAAACCACGCGGGCACAGCGGAGGCCGTGGCTGACGTAATCGCCACTCTGACACTCTGCATGCAGGAACTCAGGGACAGCGGCGGAGGCCGCGGGGAACGCCATTCCAGATGTAACATGGCGCCGCGGTGACCGCGTCTCAGAGTGACAGGAGAGGAGGCAGGAATGTGGACATCAGTGTAACGGATGGGATCCGGTCCTGGAACGCTGAGCCAGCCTCAGGAGGCATCTGAAGGGTAAGTAATGGCGTCCAGATACCCGGATCGTGACAGCACCCCCCCCCTTTAGGAGTGGCCCCAGGACACTTCTTTGGCTTTTGAGGAAACTTGGAATGGAATATCCGGACCAAGGCAGGAGCATGGACATCAGAAGCATTGGTCCATGAGCGTTCCTCAGGGCCGTAACCCTTCCAGTCAATAAGATACTGTAGTTGACCGTAACGGTGACGTGAGTCCAGGATCTTGGCCACTTCATACTCAACGCCTCGTTGAGTTTGAACTTTCGGAGTTGGAGGAAGTGAGGAATGAAACCGATTCAGGATCAGCGGTTTCAACAGGGAAACATGGAATGTCCTGGGTATTTTTAAGAAGGGAGGCAACTGGAGTCTGTAAGCAACAGGATTGATGACTTGTTCAATTTTAAAAGGACCGATGTAGCGAGGTGCAAACTTCATACTGGGAACTCTTAACCTCAAATTCTTCGTGGATAACCATACCCGATCACCCACCTTGAGAGCAGGAACTGCTCTACGCTTCTTATCCGCAAACTTCTTGTACCTGAACGATGCCTTGAGCAGAGCTGATCGTACTAAAAATATGTTTAAGAACAAGGCGCTTGTAACAATGTATAAAATGTGTTGCAACAATTAATTGTTGCAATGCTGTAGTGCAATACCTGTAATAAAAAGGAGTTAGCAAATGTTTACAGCCCCTTTTGGATTTTTTGTTATTGGTCCTGCCGGATTTATGTATTGCCGGCTCTTAGCTCCGTTAAAGTCTCTGTGCAGGATGGAAGGAAATTCCTATCTGTCCCTATACTACCCACCTTGTACTTGGTAGTGGTGGGGCGGATCTTCACTCCTGGCGGCTAGCTGTTAATTCTCCGCAAACAGCTGTTCGTTTTAGCCGCGTCTCCCGTGTGTCGAGCTGTGCGGCTGCAGACGCTCGGGACCCCGGCTTGTGAGGACGGACGGAGGATGTCTTCTTCTGTGCGCTCTGTGTAGCTGAGAGTGCACGGACCGTGTGACTGCTTCCAACGCGTTTCGAGGTGCACGCCCTTTATCGAGGATATCACTGGTTTAGCCTTATTGTTATTTACAAAAAACTTTATTGAACAATTGTTAAAAAAACGGGAAAATCCCTCCCCGGAAGTGAGGTAAAAAAGTGCGGCTTGCACATGGCCCAGTACAGAATTATTAGGTATTGCACTTGAAAATGTAATAAAAGTGTAAAAATTATTATATATGTTCAAAAAATAAAATAAAAAAGTGAAATTTATATGGCTTTCATTTGTTATATGCAAAAAATTCAAATGATTATTTTATTCTCAGCAAAAAATATTTTTTATATAAAAAGATATATATGAAAAAAAATTTTTTTATTTTTTTAGGATTTTTTTAAAAAGACATTTAGTTCTATGTCCACATTTAGACCAGCAGGTTGTAATGTTTGGAGATTGAAAATCCACTCTGTTTCTTTCTTTTTTAGCAAGTCCGAGATATTCCCTCCTCTCCAATATTGTTTGATTTTTTGGATTCCCATGAATTTTAATTCACTTGGATTTTTGTTGTGACAGTCCAAAAAATGTTTTGAAACACTGTGTGTTTGGAGGCCTTTTTTAATGTTGTATATATGTTCCAAAATTCGTGTTTTTAATTTTCTTTTAGTTTGGCCTACATATTGCAGATGACAGGGGCACTCCAGTAGATAAATAACACCTTCTGTGTTACAACTAATGGCATCTTTTACTTTGTATTGTTTTTTTGAGACATTTGATGTAAATAATTTTTCTGAACGTGTAGATGTGCTGTTAGTTGTTTTGCAGGCTGAGCAGTTTAAACAATAGCTATGTCCCACGTTTCTTGCCATTCTTTGATTTGTTGAAATTGACGGTATGTAGCTTTTAGTCAGTTCTTGTTTGAGGTTTCTAGCTTTTTTGTAGATTATCTTAGGCTTCTCAGGAAGGAATTCTGCAAGTTGTGTATCTAATTTTAATATGTGCCAATGTTTACGTAAGATGTTTTCAAACCAGAGATGTTGGCTGTTAAATTGAGTGATAAATGCCATTTGAAACTCGTTTGATTCCTGTTTGGGTTTATATTGAATTAAATCTTTTCTTTCTGTGTTTTCAAGTTTTTCTATTTCTTGTTTAAGGTTTGTGTTTCTGTATCCTTTTTCCACAAATTGCTGTTTTAATTGATCGGCTTGTCTGATAAAATCTTCCTCTTTCGAGCAGTTCCTTTTCATGCGTCTGAATTGTCCTCCAGGGATGTTCTTAGTCCAGTTTGTGTGGTGGTTGCTATTTGCTGGAAGAATACTATTACTGCTAACATTTTTTCTATGAGTCCTTGTATGTAATGTGTTCTGAAATATGAAGATTTCTAGATCCAAATATACTATCATTTCTTTGCTGAATGTTGAAGTAAATTCCAGACCGTATTTGTTCTTCTCCATGTGTTCTAGGAAGTTTTGTAAACTTTCTTCAGTTCCCTTCCAAATGAACAACAGATCATCTATGTATCTTTTCCAAATGATGAGGTTCTCTCTGTAGGGGTTATTTCTCCAAATGTTTTCTTCTTCCCATTTTGTGACAAAGAGATTCGCATAACTTGGTGCCATTGAAGAACCCATCGCTGTGCCCCGTACTTGGTTGAAGAAGGTTCCTTCATTCCAAAAATAATTCTTATGCAAAATGAATTCTATACTTCTCATAATGAAATTGATCTGTGCATTTTGTAAGTTGGTACTAGTAGATAGAAAGTGACGGGTGGCTTCTTGTCCGATGTCATGAGAAATGCAGGTATAGAGAGATTTAACATCACATGTGCATAATATATAATTCTCACTCCATTCTATATCTTTGATAATTTGGAGTACTGCCATTGAGTCTTTCAGATAACTTTGTTGTTTGCACACTAAGTCCTGTAAGAAGGAATCCACATATTTTGAAAGATTTGATGTTAAAGATTCTATTCCTGAAACAATTGGTCTTGCTGGCGGGTGACTGGAATTTTTGTGTATCTTTGGTAGTCCATAAAAAGTAGGTATTTTTGGATGTTGAATATGAAGATAATCGTACTCCTTTTTTGTGAGTATACCTAGTTGTAGCCCTTCATCCAGTAGGTCATGCAATTCTAATAGGTAGGTTCCAGTGGGATCCGTGATGAGTTTCTGATAGGTGTGAGAATCTGATAGTAGATTTTCGATTTCTTTCATGTACTGATTTTTATCCATGATGACTAGACCTCCGCCTTTGTCTGCGGGCTTTATGATTATAGTTTCATCCCTCTTTAGGTCTTCCAAAGCTTCTTTTTCTTTTTGGGATAGGTTATACTTCTTTTTTTCTTTTCCTGTTAATTTCCGTATGTCCTGTTCTATCAGTTTCTCAAATGTCTCAATATGAGGTCCCTTAATGTATGATGGAAAAAATGTAGATTGTGGTTTCAAATCGCTGTGTTGAAAGTCATTTTCTTCCATAGTGTTATGGCTATTTTGTTCTTTCTTATTGAAGAATTTTTTTACACATAGTTTTCGCACAAATTTCTGGGTATCCACATATAGGCCAAATTGATTTATGTCGGAATGTCCGGCAAATTTTAGGCCTTTTTTAAGCAAAGTGATATGTGCCCCTGTCAATTTCTTTTTGCTGAGGTTGTAAATACCGATTTCTCTGAGGTCTGAAGGTAATCCATTCTCTTCCTCATGCACTATGGATTTTTTCTTCTTGCCCCCCCGGACCCCCCTTCTCCTGGGGAGTTTTCTATTCGGGTTTTTTTCTGTGGTCCGTTTTTTCCATCTGGTGGTTTTCCCAATCTCCGGGGAGATCCTAAAAAATCTTCTTCTTCCTCACTTGAATCTTCCTCTCTTTGTGTTCTTTTTCTCTGTTTACTTGTTGTTGTTTCCATGGTGGATTCTGATGCTTCTATCTGGTTTATTAATGTTCTTAATTCACTCTGTGCTTCCTCTTTCGCCGCATTCCTTCCTTTTTCATATGATTCCCTCATGATCTTCTGTGTAGATTTCTTTTCATACGTGAAATTATGTGGATTATAGGCTTGATATTCAGATCTTCGGGTGTGTGCTATTGGTGGATGCTTAATTATAGGTTCTTTCCTGTTATAAGTGTATTTATTGTTTGTTCCTGCTGGGTCTGTTCTTCGTTCATTGTGATGTGATTGATGATTGCCAGGTGGATTTGATTTGGCAATTTGTGCATAGCTTCTTTTTTGGTTCTGTTTGTGTTCTTTATTCAATTGACCTGCATTTCTTTTTTCATTTTGTTTCATTAGTTTATAGTCATTAATATCTCTGTGAAATTTTCTTTGTTTTTGTTGTATGGTCTCTTCTTCAATTTCTTCCATCTTATTATTAGTCATTTTCATTAAATTTGTATAGTCTGTCATCTTTTGTAGTGACTCGAATTTCTTTTCAATATTTATAATTTTCTCATTTAGATCTTTAAGGGAATTTTGCCTATCCCATATGATAAGTTTAATTAATTCTCTCGAGCAATTGTCCAATATTGTATTCCACTTTAGATAAAAATCAGTGTTGACAGGTTCAAAAGTGGGGTTTTTGTAAATTCTTAGACCCCTTGGAACAATACTGTGTTCTAAATATTGGGACAATGTTGTGATCTCCCACCATTGTTTTATTTCCTGAGTGTAATGTTTTTCCAATCTGAAGAATTGGTCACAGAATCTTTCATCTCCTGCTGATGGCTCTGGAGGTGGTCTGTCACTGGAAAAAATCTCTCCTATATTTTTTCTTAATGAATGTGTGATGTACCCAGGTACACTCATAGCAGCAGTGTGACAAAAATTAGTAGACGTTTAAAAATAAGAAAAAACGCGCTGTTACCGGGATTTTTTTGTGTCTGAGCAGCCCTGAGCAAGAAAAAATAGATACTAAAAATATGTTTAAGAACAAGGCGCTTGTAACAATGTATAAAATGTGTTGCAACAATTAATTGTTGCAATGCTGTAGTGCAATACCTGTAATAAAAAGGAGTTAGCAAATGTTTACAGCCCCTTTTGGATTTTTTGTTATTGGTCCTGCCGGATTTATGTATTGCCGGCTCTTAGCTCCGTTAAAGTCTCTGTGCAGGATGGAAGGAAATTCCTATCTGTCCCTATACTACCCACCTTGTACTTGGTAGTGGTGGGGCGGATCTTCACTCCTGGCGGCTAGCTGTTAATTCTCCGCAAACAGCTGTTCGTTTTAGCCGCGTCTCCCGTGTGTCGAGCTGTGCGGCTGCAGACGCTCGGGACCCCGGCTTGTGAGGACGGACGGAGGATGTCTTCTTCTGTGCGCTCTGTGTAGCTGAGAGTGCACGGACCGTGTGACTGCTTCCAACGCGTTTCGGGCTGCACGCCCTTTATCGAGGATATCACTGGTTTAGCCTTATTGTTATTTATAAAAAACTTTATTGAACAATTGTTAAAAAAACGGGAAAATCCCTCCCCGGAAGTGAGGTAAAAAAGTGCGGCTTGCACATGGCCCAGTACAGAATTATTAGGTATTGCACTTGAAAATGTAATAAAAGTGTAAAAATTATTATATATGTTCAAAAAATAAAATAAAAAAGTGAAATTTATATGGCTTTCATTTGTTATATGCAAAAAATTCAAATGATTATTTTATTCTCAGCAAAAAATATTTTTTATATAAAAAGATATATATGAAAAATAATTTTTTTTATTTTTTTAGGATTTTTTTAAAAAGACATTTAGTTCTATGTCCACATTTAGACCAGCAGGTTGTAATGTTTGGAGATTGAAAATCCACTCTGTTTCTTTCTTTTTTAGCAAGTCCGAGATATTCCCTCCTCTCCAATATTGTTTGATTTTTTGGATTCCCATGAATTTTAATTCACTTGGATTTTTGTTGTGACAGTCCAAAAAATGTTTTGAAACACTGTGTGTTTGGAGGCCTTTTTTAATGTTGTATATATGTTCCAAAATTCGTGTTTTTAATTTTCTTTTAGTTTGGCCTACATATTGCAGATGACAGGGGCACTCCAGTAGATAAATAACACCTTCTGTGTTACAACTAATGGCATCTTTTACTTTGTATTGTTTTTTTGAGACATTTGATGTAAATAATTTTTCTGAACGTGTAGATGTGCTGTTAGTTGTTTTGCAGGCTGAGCAGTTTAAACAATAGCTATGTCCCACGTTTCTTGCCATTCTTTGATTTGTTGAAATTGACGGTATGTAGCTTTTAGTCAGTTCTTGATGGAGGTTTCTAGCTTTTTTGTAGATTATCTTAGGCTTCTCAGGAAGGAATTCTGCAAGTTGTGTATCTAATTTTAATATGTGCCAATGTTTACGTAAGATGTTTTCAAACCAGAGATGTTGGCTGTTAAATTGAGTGATAAATGCCATTTGAAACTCGTTTGATTCCTGTTTGGGTTTATATTGAATTAAATCTTTTCTTTCTGTGTTTTCAAGTTTTTCTATTTCTTGTTTAAGGTTTGTGTTTCTGTATCCTTTTTCCACAAATTGCTGTTTTAATTGATCGGCTTGTCTGATAAAATCTTCCTCTTTCGAGCAGTTCCTTTTCATGCGTCTGAATTGTCCTCCAGGGATGTTCTTAGTCCAGTTTGTGTGGTGGTTGCTATTTGCTGGAAGAATACTATTACTGCTAACATTTTTTCTATGAGTCCTTGTATGTAATGTGTTCTGAAATATGAAGATTTCTAGATCCAAATATACTATCATTTCTTTGCTGAATGTTGAAGTAAATTCCAGACCGTATTTGTTCTTCTCCATGTGTTCTAGGAAGTTCTGTAAACTTTCTTCAGTTCCCTTCCAAATGAACAACAGATCATCTATGTATCTTTTCCAAATGATGAGGTTCTCTCTGTAGGGGTTATTTCTCCAAATGTTTTCTTCTTCCCATTTTGCGACAAAGAGATTCGCATAACTTGGTGCCATTGAAGAACCCATCGCTGTGCCCCGTACTTGGTTGAAGAAGGTTCCTTCATTCCAAAAATAATTCTTATGCAAAATGAATTCTATACTTCTCATAATGAAATTGATCTGTGCATTTTGTAAGTTGGTACTAGTAGATAGAAAGTGACGGGTGGCTTCTGGTCCGATGTCATGAGAAATGCAGGTATAGAGAGATTTAACATCACATGTGCATAATATATAATTCTCACTCCATTCTATATCTTTGATAATTTGGAGTACTGCCATTGAGTCTTTCAAATAACTTTGTTGTTTGCACACTAAGTCCTGTAAGAAGGAATCCACATATTTTGAAAGATTTGATGTTAAAGATTCTATTCCTGAAACAATTGGTCTTGCTGGCGGGTGACTGGAATTTTTGTGTATCTTTGGTAGTCCATAAAAAGTAGGTATTTTTGGATGTTGAATATGAAGATAATCGTACTCCTTTATTGTGAGTATACCTAGTTGTAGCCCTTCATCCAGTAGGTCATGCAATTCTAATAGGTAGGTTCCAGTGGGATCCGTGATGAGTTTCTGATAGGTGTGAGAATCTGATAGTAGATTTTCGATTTCTTTCATGTACTGATTTTTATCCATGATGACTAGACCTCCGCCTTTGTCTGCGGGCTTTATGATTATAGTTTCATCCCTCTTTAGGTCTTCCAAAGCTTCTTTTTCTTTTTGGGATAGGTTATACTTCTTTTTTTCTTTTCCTGTTAATTTCTGTATGTCCTGTTCTATCAGTTTCTCAAATGTCTCAATATGAGGTCCCTTAATGTATGATGGAAAAAATGTAGATTGTGGTTTCAAATCGCTGTGTTGAAAGTCATTTTCTTCCATAGTGTTATGGCTATTTTGTTCTTTCTTATTGAAGAATTTTTTTACACATAGTTTTCGCACAAATTTCTGGGTATCCACATATAGGCCAAATTGATTTATGTCGGAATGTCCGGCAAATTTTAGGCCTTTTTTAAGCAAAGTGATATGTGCCCCTGTCAATTTCTTTTTGCTGAGGTTGTAAATACCGATTTCTCTGAGGTCTGAAGGTAATCCATTCTCTTCCTCATGCACTATGGATTTTTTCTTCTTGCCCCCCCGGACCCCCCTTCTCCTGGGGAGTTTTCTATTCGGGTTTTTTTCTGTGGTCCGTTTTTTCCATCTGGTGGTTTTCCCAATCTCCGGGGAGATCCTAAAAAATCTTCTTCTTCCTCACTTGAATCTTCCTCTCTTTGTGTTCTTTTTCTCTGTTTACTTGTTGTTGTTTCCATGGTGGATTCTGATGCTTCTATCTGGTTTATTAATGTTCTTAATTCACTCTGTGCTTCCTCTTTCGCCGCATTCCTTCCTTTTTCATATGATTCCCTCATGATCTTCTGTGTAGATTTCTTTTCATACGTGAAATTATGTGGATTATAGGCTTGATATTCAGATCTTCGGGTGTGTGCTATTGGTGGATGCTTAATTATAGGTTCTTTCCTGTTATAAGTGTATTTATTGTTTGTTCCTGCTGGGTCTGTTCTTCGTTCATTGTGATGTGATTGATGATTGCCAGGTGGATTTGATTTGGCAATTTGTGCATAGCTTCTTTTTTGGTTCTGTTTGTGTTCTTTATTCAATTGACCTGCATTTCTTTTTTCATTTTGTTTCATTAGTTTATAGTCATTAATATCTCTGTGAAATTTTCTTTGTTTTTGTTGTATGGTCTCTTCTTCAATTTCTTCCATCTTATTATTAGTCATTTTCATTAAATTTGTATAGTCTGTCATCTTTTGTAGTGACTCGAATTTCTTTTCAATATTTATAATTTTCTCATTTAGATCTTTAAGGGAATTTTGCCTATCCCATATGATAAGTTTAATTAATTCTCTCGAGCAATTGTCCAATATTGTATTCCACTTTAGATAAAAATCAGTGTTGACAGGTTCAAAAGTGGGGTTTTTGTAAATTCTTAGACCCCTTGGAACAATACTGTGTTCTAAATATTGGGACAATGTTGTGATCTCCCACCATTGTTTTATTTCCTGAGTGTAATGTTTTTCCAATCTGAAGAATTGGTCACAGAATCTTTCATCTCCTGCTGATGGCTCTGGAGGTGGTCTGTCACTGGAAAAAATCTCTCCTATATTTTTTCTTAATGAATGTGTGATGTACCCAGGTACACTCATAGCAGCAGTGTGACAAAAATTAGTAGACATTTAAAAATAAGAAAAACCGCGCTGTTACTGGGATTTTTTTGTGTCTGAGCAGCCCTGAGCAAGAAAAAATAGATACTAAAAATATGTTTAAGAACAAGGCGCTTGTAACAATGTATAAAATGTGTTGCAACAATTAATTGTTGCAATGCTGTAGTGCAATACCTGTAATAAAAAGTAGTTAGCAAATGTTTACAGCCCCTTTTGGATTTTTTGTTATTGGTCCTGCCGGATTTATGTATTGCCGGCTCTTAGCTCCGTTAAAGTCTCTGTGCAGGATGGAAGGAAATTCCTATCTGTCCCTATACTACCCACCTTGTACTTGGTAGTGGTGGGGCGGATCTTCACTCCTGGCGGCTAGCTGTTAATTCTCCGCAAACAGCTGTTCGTTTTAGCCGCGTCTCCCGTGTGTCGAGCTGTGCGGCTGCAGACGCTCGGGACCCCGGCTTGTGAGGACGGACGGAGGATGTCTTCTTCTGTGCGCTCTGTGTAGCTGAGAGTGCACGGACCGTGTGACTGCTTCCAACGCGTTTCGGGCTGCACGCCCTTTATCGAGGATATCACTGGTTTAGCCTTATTGTTATTTATAAAAAACTTTATTGAACAATTGTTAAAAAACGGGAAAATCCCTCCCCGGAAGTGAGGTAAAAAAGTGCGGCTTGCACATGGCCCAGTACAGAATTATTAGGTATTGCACTTGAAAATGTAATAAAAGTGTAAAAATTATTATATATGTTCAAAAAATAAAATAAAAAAGTGAAATTTATATGGCTTTCATTTGTTATATGCAAAAAATTCAAATTATTATTTTATTCTCAGCAAAAAATATTTTTTATATAAAAAGATATATATGAAAAATTATTTTTTTTATTTTTTTAGGATTTTTTTTAAAAAGACATTTAGTTCTATGTCCACATTTAGACCAGCAGGTTGTAATGTTTGGAGATTGAAAATCCACTCTGTTTCTTTCTTTTTTAGCAAGTCCGAGATATTCCCTCCTCTCCAATATTGTTTGATTTTTTGGATTCCCATGAATTTTAATTCACTTGGATTTTTGTTGTGACAGTCCAAAAAATGTTTTGAAACACTGTGTGTTTGGAGGCCTTTTTTAATGTTGTATATATGTTCCAAAATTCGTGTTTTTAATTTTCTTTTAGTTTGGCCTACATATTGCAGATGACAGGGGCACTCCAGTAGATAAATAACACCTTCTGTGTTACAACTAATGGCATCTTTTACTTTGTATTGTTTTTTTGAGACATTTGATGTAAATAATTTTTCTGAACGTGTAGATGTGCTGTTAGTTGTTTTGCAGGCTGAGCAGTTTAAACAATAGCTATGTCCCACGTTTCTTGCCATTCTTTGATTTGTTGAAATTGACGGTATGTAGCTTTTAGTCAGTTCTTGATGGAGGTTTCTAGCTTTTTTGTAGATTATCTTAGGCTTCTCAGGAAGGAATTCTGCAAGTTGTGTATCTAATTTTAATATGTGCCAATGTTTACGTAAGATGTTTTCAAACCAGAGATGTTGGCTGTTAAATTGAGTGATAAATGCCATTAGAAACTCGTTTGATTCCTGTTTGGGTTTATATTGAATTAAATCTTTTCTTTCTGTGTTTTCAAGTTTTTCTATTTCTTGTTTAAGGTTTGTGTTTCTGTATCCTTTTTCCACAAATTGCTGTTTTAATTGATCGGCTTGTCTGATAAAATCTTCCTCTTTCGAGCAGTTCCTTTTCATGCGTCTGAATTGTCCTCCAGGGATGTTCTTAGTCCAGTTTGTGTGGTGGTTGCTATTTGCTGGAAGAATACTATTACTGCTAACATTTTTTCTATGAGTCCTTGTATGTAATGTGTTCTGAAATATGAAGATTTCTAGATCCAAATATACTATCATTTCTTTGCTGAATGTTGAAGTAAATTCCAGACCGTATTTGTTCTTCTCCATGTGTTCTAGGAAGTTCTGTAAACTTTCTTCAGTTCCCTTCCAAATGAACAACAGATCATCTATGTATCTTTTCCAAATGATGAGGTTCTCTCAGTAGGGGTTATTTCTCCAAATGTTTTCTTCTTCCCATTTTGCGACAAAGAGATTTGCATAACTTGGTGCCATTGAAGAACCCATCGCTGTGCCCCGTACTTGGTTGAAGAAGGTTCCTTCATTCCAAAAATAATTCTTATGCAAAATGAATTCTATACTTCTCATAATGAAATTGATCTGTGCATTTTGTAAGTTGGTACTAGTAGATAGAAAGTGACGGGTGGCTTCTTGTCCGATGTCATGAGAAATGCAGGTATAGAGAGATTTAACATCACATGTGCATAATATATAATTCTCACTCCATTCTATATCTTTGATAAGTTGGAGTACTGCCATTGAGTCTTTCAGATAACTTTGTTGTTTGCACACTAAGTCCTGTAAGAAGGAATCCACATATTTTGAAAGATTTGATGTTAAAGATTCTATTCCTGAAACAATTGGTCTTGCTGGCGGGTGACTGGAATTTTTGTGTATCTTTGGTAGTCCATAAAAAGTAGGTATTTTTGGATGTTGAATATGAAGATAATCGTACTCCTTTTTTGTGAGTATACCTAGTTGTAGCCCTTCATCCAGTAGGTCATGCAATTCTAATAGGTAGGTTCCAGTGGGATCCGTGATGAGTTTCTGATAGGTGTGAGAATCTGATAGTAGATTTTCGATTTCTTTCATGTACTGATTTTTATCCATGATGACTAGACCTCCGCCTTTGTCTGCGGGCTTTATGATTATAGTTTCATCCCTCTTTAGGTCTTCCAAAGCTTCTTTTTCTTTTTGGGATAGGTTATACTTCTTTTTTTCTTTTCCTGTTAATTTCCGTATGTCCTGTTCTATCAGTTTCTCAAATGTCTCAATATGAGGTCCCTTAATGTATGATGGAAAAAATGTAGATTGTGGTTTCAAATCGCTGTGTTGAAAGTCATTTTCTTCCATAGTGTTATGGCTATTTTGTTCTTTCTTATTGAAGAATTTTTTTACACATAGTTTTCGCACAAATTTCTGGGTATCCACATATAGGCCAAATTGATTTATGTCGGAATGTCCGGCAAATTTTAGGCCTTTTTTAAGCAAAGTGATATGTGCCCCTGTCAATTTCTTTTTGCTGAGGTTGTAAATACCGATTTCTCTGAGGTCTGAAGGTAATCCATTCTCTTCCTCATGCATTATGGATTTTTTCTTCTTGCCCCCCCGGACCCCCCTTCTCCTGGGGAGTTTTCTATTCGGGTTTTTTTCTGTGGTCCGTTTTTTCCATCTGGTGGTTTTCCCAATCTCCGGGGAGATCCTAAAAAATCTTCTTCTTCCTCACTTGAATCTTCCTCTCTTTGTGTTCTTTTTCTCTGTTTACTTGTTGTTGTTTCCATGGTGGATTCTGATGCTTCTATCTGGTTTATTAATGTTCTTAATTCACTCTGTGCTTCCTCTTTCGCCGCATTCCTTCCTTTTTCATATGATTCCCTCATGATCTTCTGTGTAGATTTCTTTTCATACGTGAAATTATGTGGATTATAGGCTTGATATTCAGATCTTCGGGTGTGTGCTATTGGTGGATGCTTAATTATAGGTTCTTTCCTGTTATAAGTGTATTTATTGTTTGTTCCTGCTGGGTCTGTTCTTCGTTCATTGTGATGTGATTGATGATTGCCAGGTGGATTTGATTTGGCAATTTGTGCATAGCTTCTTTTTTGGTTCTGTTTGTGTTCTTTATTCAATTGACCTGCATTTCTTTTTTCATTTTGTTTCATTAGTTTATAGTCATTAATATCTCTGTGAAATTTTCTTTGTTTTTGTTGTATGGTCTCTTCTTCAATTTCTTCCATCTTATTATTAGTCATTTTCATTAAATTTGTATAGTCTGTCATCTTTTGTAGTGACTCGAATTTCTTTTCAATATTTATAATTTTCTCATTTAGATCTTTAAGGGAATTTTGCCTATCCCATATGATAAGTTTAATTAATTCTCTCGAGCAATTGTCCAATATTGTATTCCACTTTAGATAAAAATCAGTGTTGACAGGTTCAAAAGTGGGGTTTTTGTAAATTCTTAGACCCCTTGGAACAATACTGTGTTCTAAATATTGGGACAATGTTGTGATCTCCCACCATTGTTTTATTTCCTGAGTGTAATGTTTTTCCAATCTGAAGAATTGGTCACAGAATCTTTCATCTCCTGCTGATGGCTCTGGAGGTGGTCTGTCACTGGAAAAAATCTCTCCTATATTTTTTCTTAATGAATGTGTGATGTACCCAGGTACACTCATAGCAGCAGTGTGACAAAAATTAGTAGACGTTTAAAAATAAGAAAAACCGCGCTGTTACCGGGATTTTTTTGTGTCTGAGCAGCCCTGAGCAAGAAAAAATAGATACTAAAAATATGTTTAAGAACAAGGCGCTTGTAACAATGTATAAAATGTGTTGCAACAATTAATTGTTGCAATGCTGTAGTGCAATACCTGTAATAAAAAGGAGTTAGCAAATGTTTACAGCCCCTTTTGGATTTTTTGTTATTGGTCCTGCCGGATTTATGTATTGCCGGCTCTTAGCTCCGTTAAAGTCTCTGTGCAGGATGGAAGGAAATTCCTATCTGTCCCTATACTACCCACCTTGTACTTGGTAGTGGTGGGGCGGATCTTCACTCCTGGCGGCTAGCTGTTAATTCTCCGCAAACAGCTGTTCGTTTTAGCCGCGTCTCCCGTGTGTCGAGCTGTGCGGCTGCAGACGCTCGGGACCCCGGCTTGTGAGGACGGACGGAGGATGTCTTCTTCTGTGCGCTCTGTGTAGCTGAGAGTGCACGGACCGTGTGACTGCTTCCAACGCGTTTCGGGCTGCACGCCCTTTATCGAGGATATCACTGGTTTAGCCTTATTGTTATTTATAAAAAACTTTATTGAACAATTGTTAAAAAAACGGGAAAATCCCTCCCCGGAAGTGAGGTAAAAAAGTGCGGCTTGCACATGGCCCAGTACAGAATTATTAGGTATTGCACTTGAAAATGTAATAAAAGTGTAAAAATTATTATATATGTTCAAAAAATAAAATAAAAAAGTGAAATTTATATGGCTTTCATTTGTTATATGCAAAAAATTCAAATGATTATTTTATTCTCAGCAAAAAATATTTTTTATATAAAAAGATATATATGAAAAAAAAAATTTTTTATTTTTTTAGGATTTTTTTTAAAAAGACATTTAGTTCTATGTCCACATTTAGACCAGCAGGTTGTAATGTTTGGAGATTGAAAATCCACTCTGTTTCTTTCTTTTTTAGCAAGTCCGAGATATTCCCTCCTCTCCAATATTGTTTGATTTTTTGGATTCCCATGAATTTTAATTCACTTGGATTTTTGTTGTGACAGTCCAAAAAATGTTTTGAAACACTGTGTGTTTGGAGGCCTTTTTTAATGTTGTATATATGTTCCAAAATTCGTGTTTTTAATTTTCTTTTAGTTTGGCCTACATATTGCAGATGACAGGGGCACTCCAGTAGATAAATAACACCTTCTGTGTTACAACTAATGGCATCTTTTACTTTGTATTGTTTTTTTGAGACATTTGATGTAAATAATTTTTCTGAACATGTAGATGTGCTGTTAGTTGTTTTGCAGGCTGAGCAGTTTAAACAATAGCTATGTCCCACGTTTCTTGCCATTCTTTGATTTGTTGAAATTGACGGTATGTAGCTTTTAGTCAGTTCTTGATGGAGGTTTCTAGCTTTTTTGTAGATTATCTTAGGCTTCTCAGGAAGGAATTCTGCAAGTTGTGTATCTAATTTTAATATGTGCCAATGTTTACGTAAGATGTTTTCAAACCAGAGATGTTGGCTGTTAAATTGAGTGATAAATGCCATTTGAAACTCGTTTGATTCCTGTTTGGGTTTATATTGAATTAAATCTTTTCTTTCTGTGTTTTCAAGTTTTTCTATTTCTTGTTTAAGGTTTGTGTTTCTGTATCCTTTTTCCACAAATTGCTGTTTTAATTGATCGGCTTGTCTGATAAAATCTTCCTCTTTCGAGCAGTTCCTTTTCATGCGTCTGAATTGTCCTCCAGGGATGTTCTTAGTCCAGTTTGTGTGGTGGTTGCTATTTGCTGGAAGAATACTATTACTGCTAACATTTTTTCTATGAGTCCTTGTATGTAATGTGTTCTGAAATATGAAGATTTCTAGATCCAAATATACTATCATTTCTTTGCTGAATGTTGAAGTAAATTCCAGACCGTATTTGTTCTTCTCCATGTGTTCTAGGAAGTTCTGTAAACTTTCTTCAGTTCCCTTCCAAATGAACAACAGATCATCTATGTATCTTTTCCAAATGATGAGGTTCTCTCTGTAGGGGTTATTTCTCCAAATGTTTTCTTCTTCCCATTTTGCGACAAAGAGATTCGCATAACTTGGTGCCATTGAAGAACCCATCGCTGTGCCCCGTACTTGGTTGAAGAAGGTTCCTTCATTCCAAAAATAATTCTTATGCAAAATGAATTCTATACTTCTCATAATGAAATTGATCTGTGCATTTTGTAAGTTGGTACTAGTAGATAGAAAGTGACGGGTGGCTTCTTGTCCGATGTCATGAGAAATGCAGGTATAGAGAGATTTAACATCACATGTGCATAATATATAATTCTCACTCCATTCTATATCTTTGATAAGTTGGAGTACTGCCATTGAGTCTTTCAGATAACTTTGTTGTTTGCACACTAAGTCCTGTAAGAAGGAATCCACATATTTTGAAAGATTTGATGTTAAAGATTCTATTCCTGAAACAATTGGTCTTGCTGGCGGGTGACTGGAATTTTTGTGTATCTTTGGTAGTCCATAAAAAGTAGGTATTTTTGGATGTTGAATATGAAGATAATCGTACTCCTTTTTTGTGAGTATACCTAGTTGTAGCCCTTCATCCAGTAGGTCATGCAATTCTAATAGGTAGGTTCCAGTGGGATCCGTGATGAGTTTCTGATAGGTGTGAGAATCTGATAGTAGATTTTCGATTTCTTTCATGTACTGATTTTTATCCATGATGACTAGACCTCCGCCTTTGTCTGCGGGCTTTATGATTATAGTTTCATCCCTCTTTAGGTCTTCCAAAGCTTCTTTTTCTTTTTGGGATAGGTTATACTTCTTTTTTTCTTTTCCTGTTAATTTCCGTATGTCCTGTTCTATCAGTTTCTCAAATGTCTCAATATGAGGTCCCTTAATGTATGATGGAAAAAATGTAGATTGTGGTTTCAAATCGCTGTGTTGAAAGTCATTTTCTTCCATAGTGTTATGGCTATTTTGTTCTTTCTTATTGAAGAATTTTTTTACACATAGTTTTCGCACAAATTTCTGGGTATCCACATATAGGCCAAATTGATTTATGTCGGAATGTCTGGCAAATTTTAGGCCTTTTTTAAGCAAAGTGATATGTGCCCCTGTCAATTTCTTTTTGCTGAGGTTGTAAATACCGATTTCTCTGAGGTCTGAAGGTAATCCATTCTCTTCCTCATGCACTATGGATTTTTTCTTCTTGCCCCCCCGGACCCCCCTTCTCCTGGGGAGTTTTCTATTCGGGTTTTTTTCTGTGGTCCGTTTTTTCCATCTGGTGGTTTTCCCAATCTCCGGGGAGATCCTAAAAAATCTTCTTCTTCCTCACTTGAATCTTCCTCTCTTTGTGTTCTTTTTCTCTGTTTACTTGTTGTTGTTTCCATGGTGGATTCTGATGCTTCTATCTGGTTTATTAATGTTCTTAATTCACTCTGTGCTTCCTCTTTCGCCGCATTCCTTCCTTTTTCATATGATTCCCTCATGATCTTCTGTGTAGATTTCTTTTCATACGTGAAATTATGTGGATTATAGGCTTGATATTCAGATCTTCGGGTGTGTGCTATTGGTGGATGCTTAATTATAGGTTCTTTCCTGTTATAAGTGTATTTATTGTTTGTTCCTGCTGGGTCTGTTCTTCGTTCATTGTGATGTGATTGATGATTGCCAGGTGGATTTGATTTGGCAATTTGTGCATAGCTTCTTTTTTGGTTCTGTTTGTGTTCTTTATTCAATTGACCTGCATTTCTTTTTTCATTTTGTTTCATTAGTTTATAGTCATTAATATCTCTGTGAAATTTTCTTTGTTTTTGTTGTATGGTCTCTTCTTCAATTTCTTCCATCTTATTATTAGTCATTTTCATTAAATTTGTATAGTCTGTCATCTTTTGTAGTGACTCGAATTTCTTTTCAATATTTATAATTTTCTCATTTAGATCTTTAAGGGAATTTTGCCTATCCCATATGATAAGTTTAATTAATTCTCTCGAGCAATTGTCCAATATTGTATTCCACTTTAGATAAAAATCAGTGTTGACAGGTTCAAAAGTGGGGTTTTTGTAAATTCTTAGACCCCTTGGAACAATACTGTGTTCTAAATATTGGGACAATGTTGTGATCTCCCACCATTGTTTTATTTCCTGAGTGTAATGTTTTTCCAATCTGAAGAATTGGTCACAGAATCTTTCATCTCCTGCTGATGGCTCTGGAGGTGGTCTGTCACTGGAAAAAATCTCTCCTATATTTTTTCTTAATGAATGTGTGATGTACCCAGGTACACTCATAGCAGCAGTGTGACAAAAATTAGTAGACGTTTAAAAATAAGAAAAACCGCGCTGTTACCGGGATTTTTTTGTGTCTGAGCAGCCCTGAGCAAGAAAAAATAGATACTAAAAATATGTTTAAGAACAAGGCGCTTGTAACAATGTATAAAATGTGTTGCAACAATTAATTGTTGCAATGCTGTAGTGCAATACCTGTAATAAAAAGGAGTTAGCAAATGTTTACAGCCCCTTTTGGATTTTTTGTTATTGGTCCTGCCGGATTTATGTATTGCCGGCTCTTAGCTCCGTTAAAGTCTCTGTGCAGGATGGAAGGAAATTCCTATCTGTCCCTATACTACCCACCTTGTACTTGGTAGTGGTGGGGCGGATCTTCACTCCTGGCGGCTAGCTGTTAATTCTCCGCAAACAGCTGTTCGTTTTAGCCGCGTCTCCCGTGTGTCGAGCTGTGCGGCTGCAGACGCTCGGGACCCCGGCTTGTGAGGACGGACGGAGGATGTCTTCTTCTGTGCGCTCTGTGTAGCTGAGAGTGCACGGACCGTGTGACTGCTTCCAACGCGTTTCGGGCTGCACGCCCTTTATCGAGGATATCACTGGTTTAGCCTTATTGTTATTTATAAAAAACTTTATTGAACAATTGTTAAAAAAACGGGAAAATCCCTCCCCGGAAGTGAGGTAAAAAAGTGCGGCTTGCACATGGCCCAGTACAGAATTATTAGGTATTGCACTTGAAAATGTAATAAAAGTGTAAAAATTATTATATATGTTCAAAAAATAAAATAAAAAAGTGAAATTTATATGGCTTTCATTTGTTATATGCAAAAAATTCAAATGATTATTTTATTCTCAGCAAAAAATATTTTTTATATAAAAAGATATATATGAAAAATTATTTTTTTTATTTTTTTAGGATTTTTTTAAAAAGACATTTAGTTCTATGTCCACATTTAGACCAGCAGGTTGTAATGTTTGGAGATTGAAAATCCACTCTGTTTCTTTCTTTTTTAGCAAGTCCGAGATATTCCCTCCTCTCCAATATTGTTTGATTTTTTGGATTCCCATGAATTTTAATTCACTTGGATTTTTGTTGTGACAGTCCAAAAAATGTTTTGAAACACTGTGTGTTTGGAGGCCTTTTTTAATGTTGTATATATGTTCCAAAATTCGTGTTTTTAATTTTCTTTTAGTTTGGCCTACATATTGCAGATGACAGGGGCACTCCAGTAGATAAATAACACCTTCTGTGTTACAACTAATGGCATCTTTTACTTTGTATTGTTTTTTTGAGACATTTGATGTAAATAATTTTTCTGAACGTGTAGATGTGCTGTTAGTTGTTTTGCAGGCTGAGCAGTTTAAACAATAGCTATGTCCCACGTTTCTTGCCATTCTTTGATTTGTTGAAATTGACGGTATGTAGCTTTTAGTCAGTTCTTGATGGAGGTTTCTAGCTTTTTTGTAGATTATCTTAGGCTTCTCAGGAAGGAATTCTGCAAGTTGTGTATCTAATTTTAATATGTGCCAATGTTTACGTAAGATGTTTTCAAACCAGAGATGTTGGCTGTTAAATTGAGTGATAAATGCCATTTGAAACTCGTTTGATTCCTGTTTGGGTTTATATTGAATTAAATCTTTTCTTTCTGTGTTTTCAAGTTTTTCTATTTCTTGTTTAAGGTTTGTGTTTCTGTATCCTTTTTCCACAAATTGCTGTTTTAATTGATCGGCTTGTCTGATAAAATCTTCCTCTTTCGAGCAGTTCCTTTTCATGCGTCTGAATTGTCCTCCAGGGATGTTCTTAGTCCAGTTTGTGTGGTGGTTGCTATTTGCTGGAAGAATACTATTACTGCTAACATTTTTTCTATGAGTCCTTGTATGTAATGTGTTCTGAAATATGAAGATTTCTAGATCCAAATATACTATCATTTCTTTGCTGAATGTTGAAGTAAATTCCAGACCGTATTTGTTCTTCTCCATGTGTTCTAGGAAGTTCTGTAAACTTTCTTCAGTTCCCTTCCAAATGAACAACAGATCATCTATGTATCTTTTCCAAATGATGAGGTTCTCTCTGTAGGGGTTATTTCTCCAAATGTTTTCTTCTTCCCATTTTGCGACAAAGAGATTCGCATAACTTGGTGCCATTGAAGAACCCATCGCTGTGCCCCGTACTTGGTTGAAGAAGGTTCCTTCATTCCAAAAATAATTCTTATGCAAAATGAATTCTATACTTCTCATAATGAAATTGATCTGTGCATTTTGTAAGTTGGTACTAGTAGATAGAAAGTGACGGGTGGCTTCTTGTCCGATGTCATGAGAAATGCAGGTATAGAGAGATTTAACATCACATGTGCATAATATATAATTCTCACTCCATTCTATATCTTTGATAAGTTGGAGTACTGCCATTGAGTCTTTCAGATAACTTTGTTGTTTGCACACTAAGTCCTGTAAGAAGGAATCCACATATTTTGAAAGATTTGATGTTAAAGATTCTATTCCTGAAACAATTGGTCTTGCTGGCGGGTGACTGGAATTTTTGTGTATCTTTGGTAGTCCATAAAAAGTAGGTATTTTTGGATGTTGAATATGAAGATAATCGTACTCCTTTTTTGTGAGTATACCTAGTTGTAGCCCTTCATCCAGTAGGTCATGCAATTCTAATAGGTAGGTTCCAGTGGGATCCGTGATGAGTTTCTGATAGGTGTGAGAATCTGATAGTAGATTTTCGATTTCTTTCATGTACTGATTTTTATCCATGATGACTAGACCTCCGCCTTTGTCTGCGGGCTTTATGATTATAGTTTCATCCCTCTTTAGGTCTTCCAAAGCTTCTTTTTCTTTTTGGGATAGGTTATACTTCTTTTTTTCTTTTCCTGTTAATTTCCGTATGTCCTGTTCTATCAGTTTCTCAAATGTCTCAATATGAGGTCCCTTAATGTATGATGGAAAAAATGTAGATTGTGGTTTCAAATCGCTGTGTTGAAAGTCATTTTCTTCCATAGTGTTATGGCTATTTTGTTCTTTCTTATTGAAGAATTTTTTTACACATAGTTTTCGCACAAATTTCTGGGTATCCACATATAGGCCAAATTGATTTATGTCGGAATGTCCGGCAAATTTTAGGCCTTTTTTAAGCAAAGTGATATGTGCCCCTGTCAATTTCTTTTTGCTGAGGTTGTAAATACCGATTTCTCTGAGGTCTGAAGGTAATCCATTCTCTTCCTCATGCACTATGGATTTTTTCTTCTTGCCCCCCCGGACCCCCCTTCACCTGGGGAGTTTTCTATTCGGGTTTTTTTCTGTGGTCCGTTTTTTCCATCTGGTGGTTTTCCCAATCTCCGGGGAGATCCTAAAAAATCTTCTTCTTCCTCACTTGAATCTTCCTCTCTTTGTGTTCTTTTTCTCTGTTTACTTGTTGTTGTTTCCATGGTGGATTCTGATGCTTCTATCTGGTTTATTAATGTTCTTAATTCACTCTGTGCTTCCTCTTTCGCCGCATTCCTTCCTTTTTCATATGATTCCCTCATGATCTTCTGTGTAGATTTCTTTTCATACGTGAAATTATGTGGATTATAGGCTTGATATTCAGATCTTCGGGTGTGTGCTATTGGTGGATGCTTAATTATAGGTTCTTTCCTGTTATAAGTGTATTTATTGTTTGTTCCTGCTGGGTCTGTTCTTCGTTCATTGTGATGTGATTGATGATTGCCAGGTGGATTTGATTTGGCAATTTGTGCATAGCTTCTTTTTTGGTTCTGTTTGTGTTCTTTATTCAATTGACCTGCATTTCTTTTTTCATTTTGTTTCATTAGTTTATAGTCATTAATATCTCTGTGAAATTTTCTTTGTTTTTGTTGTATGGTCTCTTCTTCAATTTCTTCCATCTTATTATTAGTCATTTTCATTAAATTTGTATAGTCTGTCATCTTTTGTAGTGACTCGAATTTCTTTTCAATATTTATAATTTTCTCATTTAGATCTTTAAGGGAATTTTGCCTATCCCATATGATAAGTTTAATTAATTCTCTCGAGCAATTGTCCAATATTGTATTCCACTTTAGATAAAAATCAGTGTTGACAGGTTCAAAAGTGGGGTTTTTGTAAATTCTTAGACCCCTTGGAACAATACTGTGTTCTAAATATTGGGACAATGTTGTGATCTCCCACCATTGTTTTATTTCCTGAGTGTAATGTTTTTCCAATCTGAAGAATTGGTCACAGAATCTTTCATCTCCTGCTGATGGCTCTGGAGGTGGTCTGTCACTGGAAAAAATCTCTCCTATATTTTTTCTTAATGAATGTGTGATGTACCCAGGTACACTCATAGCAGCAGTGTGACAAAAATTAGTAGACGTTTAAAAATAAGAAAAACCGCGCTGTTACCGGGATTTTTTTGTGTCTGAGCAGCCCTGAGCAAGAAAAAATAGATACTAAAAATATGTTTAAGAACAAGGCGCTTGTAACAATGTATAAAATGTGTTGCAACAATTAATTGTTGCAATGCTGTAGTGCAATACCTGTAATAAAAAGGAGTTAGCAAATGTTTACAGCCCCTTTTGGATTTTTTGTTATTGGTCCTGCCGGATTTATGTATTGCCGGCTCTTAGCTCCGTTAAAGTCTCTGTGCAGGATGGAAGGAAATTCCTATCTGTCCCTATACTACCCACCTTGTACTTGGTAGTGGTGGGGCGGATCTTCACTCCTGGCGGCTAGCTGTTAATTCTCCGCAAACAGCTGTTCGTTTTAGCCGCGTCTCCCGTGTGTCGAGCTGTGCGGCTGCAGACGCTCGGGACCCCGGCTTGTGAGGACGGACGGAGGATGTCTTCTTCTGTGCGCTCTGTGTAGCTGAGAGTGCACGGACCGTGTGACTGCTTCCAACGCGTTTCGGGCTGCACGCCCTTTATCGAGGATATCACTGGTTTAGCCTTATTGTTATTTATAAAAAACTTTATTGAACAATTGTTAAAAAAACGGGAAAATCCCTCCCCGGAAGTGAGGTAAAAAAGTGCGGCTTGCACATGGCCCAGTACAGAATTATTAGGTATTGCACTTGAAAATGTAATAAAAGTGTAAAAATTATTATATATGTTCAAAAAATAAAATAAAAAAGTGAAATTTATATGGCTTTCATTTGTTATATGCAAAAAATTCAAATGATTATTTTATTCTCAGCAAAAAATATTTTTTATATAAAAAGATATACCGTATATACTCGAGTATAAGCCGACTTTTTCAGCACTTTTTTTTGTGCTGAAAAAGCCACCTCGGCTTATACTCGAGTCAGTGCAGGCAGAGGCAGAGCAGTGTGAAGGAGGGACATGGAGCGCACAGCGCGCGGCGCTCCTGTGTCCCTCCTGCATCTCCGGCGGCAGCAGCGGCGGTTCTATTACAGGAAGTACCCGTTCGTGACCTCTGATCACGAACCGGCACTTCCTATAATAGACCCGCCGCGGCCGCCGAAGATGCAGGAGGGACACAGGAGAGGCGCATGCTGTGCGCTTCGTGTCCCTCCAGAAGACAGCGCGGGATCGACGGAGGGGTAAGTAACAACACTGTGGGGCATACCTGGCACTTGGGGAGGGAACGTATCTGGCAGCACTGTGGGGGCATATCTGGCAGCACTGTGGGGGCATATCTGGCAGCACTGTGGGGGCATATCTGGCAGCACTGTGGGGGCATATCTGGCAGCACTGTGGGTGCATAACTGGCAGCACTGTGGGGGCATAACTGGCAGCACTGTGGGGGCATATCTGGCAGCACTGTGGGGGCATATCTGGCAGCACTGTGGGGGCATAACTGGCAGCACTGTGGGGGCATATCTGGCAGCACTGTGGGGGCATATCTGGCAGCACTGTGGGGGCATATCTGGCAGCACTGTGGGGGCATATCTGGCAGCACTATGGGGGCATAACTGGCAGCACTGTGGGGGCATAACTGGCAGCACTGTGGGGGCATATCTGGCAGCACTGTGGGGGCATATCTGGCAGCACTG
The DNA here is from genome assembly GCF_028390025.1 of Pseudophryne corroboree. NCBI lineage: Eukaryota > Metazoa > Chordata > Amphibia > Anura > Myobatrachidae > Pseudophryne > Pseudophryne corroboree. The sequence goes on along the minus strand of NC_086444.1, from coordinate 1,003,826,209 downwards.
TGGGGGCATAACTGGCAGCACTGTGGGGGCATATCTGGCAGCACTGTGGGGGCATATCTGGCAGCACTGTGGGGGCATATCTGGCAGCACTGTGGGGGCATATCTGGCAGCACTGTGGGGGCATATCTGGCAGCACTGTGGGGGCATATCTGGCAGCACTGTGGGGGCATATCTGGCAGCACTGTGGGGGCATATCTGGCAGCACTGTGGGGGCATATCTGGCAGCACTGTGGGGGCATAACTGGCAGCACTGTGGGGGCATAACTGGCAGCACTGTGGGGGCATATCTGGCAGCACTGTGGGGGCATATCTGGCAGCACTGTGGGGGCATATCTGGCACTATGAGGGCATATCTGGCACTGAGGGCTGTGTACGGCTAGAGCTGCATTTCCAACCCTAGGCTTATACTCGAGTCAATAAGTTTTCCCAGGTTTTTGTGGTAGAATTAGGTGCCTCGGCTTATATTCGGGTCGACTTATACTCGAGTATATACGGTATATGAAAAAAAAAATTTTTTATTTTTTTAGGATTTTTTTAAAAAGACATTTAGTTCTATGTCCACATTTAGACCAGCAGGTTGTAATGTTTGGAGATTGAAAATCCACTCTGTTTCTTTCTTTTTTAGCAAGTCCGAGATATTCCCTCCTCTCCAATATTGTTTGATTTTTTGGATTCCCATGAATTTTAATTCACTTGGATTTTTGTTGTGACAGTCCAAAAAATGTTTTGAAACACTGTGTGTTTGGAGGCCTTTTTTAATGTTGTATATATGTTCCAAAATTCGTGTTTTTAATTTTCTTTTAGTTTGGCCTACATATTGCAGATGACAGGGGCTCTCCAGTAGATAAATAACACCTTCTGTGTTACAACTAATGGCATCTTTTACTTTGTATTGTTTTTTTGAGACATTTGATGTAAATAATTTTTCTGAACGTGTAGATGTGCTGTTACTTGTTTTGCAGGCTGAGCAGTTTAAACAATAGCTATGTCCCACGTTTCTTGCCATTCTTTGATTTGTTGAAATTGACGGTATGTAGCTTTTAGTCAGTTCTTGTTTGAGGTTTCTAGCTTTTTTGTAGATTATCTTAGGCTTCTCAGGAAGGAATTCTGCAAGTTGTGTATCTAATTTTAATATGTGCCAATGTTTACGTAAGATGTTTTCAAACCAGAGATGTTGGCTGTTAAATTGAGTGATAAATGCCATTTGAAACTCGTTTGATTCCTGTTTGGGTTTATATTGAATTAAATCTTTTCTTTCTGTGTTTTCAAGTTTTTCTATTTCTTGTTTAAGGTTTGTGTTTCTGTATCCTTTTTCCACAAATTGCTGTTTTAATTGATCGGCTTGTCTGATAAAATCTTCCTCTTTCGAGCAGTTCCTTTTCATGCGTCTGAATTGTCCTCCAGGGATGTTCTTAGTCCAGTTTGTGTGGTGGTTGCTATTTGCTGGAAGAATACTATTACTGCTAACATTTTTTCTATGAGTCCTTGTATGTAATGTGTTCTGAAATATGAAGATTTCTAGATCCAAATATACTATCATTTCTTTGCTGAATGTTGAAGTAAATTCCAGACCGTATTTGTTCTTCTCCATGTGTTCTAGGAAGTTCTGTAAACTTTCTTCAGTTCCCTTCCAAATGAACAACAGATCATCTATGTATCTTTTCCAAATGATGAGGTTCTCTCTGTAGGGGTTATTTCTCCAAATGTTTTCTTCTTCCCATTTTGCGACAAAGAGATTCGCATAACTTGGTGCCATTGAAGAACCCATCGCTGTGCCCCGTACTTGGTTGAAGAAGGTTCCTTCATTCCAAAAATAATTCTTATGCAAAATGAATTCTATACTTCTCATAATGAAATTGATCTGTGCATTTTGTAAGTTGGTACTAGTAGATAGAAAGTGAAGGGTGGCTTCTTGTCCGATGTCATGAGAAATGCAGGTATAGAGAGATTTAACATCACATGTGCATAATATATAATTCTCACTCCATTCTATATCTTTGATAAGTTGGAGTACTGCCATTGAGTCTTTCAGATAACTTTGTTGTTTGCACACTAAGTCCTGTAAGAAGGAATCCACATATTTTGAAAGATTTGATGTTAAAGATTCTATTCCTGAAACAATTGGTCTTGCTGGCGGGTGACTGGAATTTTTGTGTATCTTTGGTAGTCCATAAAAAGTAGGTATTTTTGGATGTTGAATATGAAGATAATCGTACTCCTTTTTTGTGAGTATACCTAGTTGTAGCCCTTCATCCAGTAGGTCATGCAATTCTAATAGGTAGGTTCCAGTGGGATCCGTGATGAGTTTCTGATAGGTGTGAGAATCTGATAGTAGATTTTCGATTTCTTTCATGTTCTGATTTTTATCCATGATGACTAGACCTCCGCCTTTGTCTGCGGGCTTTATGATTATAGTTTCATCCCTCTTTAGGTCCCTAAAGAGGGATGAAACTATAATCATAAAGCCCGCAGACAAAGGCGGAGGTCTAGTCATCATGGATAAAAATCAGTACATGAAAGAAATCGAAAATCTACTATCAGATTCTCACACCTATCAGAAACTCATCACGGATCCCACTGGAACCTACCTATTAGAATTGCATGACCTACTGGATGAAGGGCTACAACTAGGTATACTCACAAAAAAGGAGTACGATTATCTTCATATTCAACATCCAAAAATACCTACTTTTTATGGACTACCAAAGATACACAAAAATTCCAGTCACCCGCCAGCAAGACCAATTGTTTCAGGAATAGAATCTTTAACATCAAATCTTTCAAAATATGTGGATTCCTTCTTACAGGACTTAGTGTGCAAACAACAAAGTTATCTGAAAGACTCAATGGCAGTACTCCAACTTATCAAAGATATAGAATGGAGTGAGAATTATATATTATGCACATGTGATGCTAAATCTCTCTATACCTGCATTTCTCATGACATCGGACAAGAAGCCACCCGTCACTTTCTATCTACTAGTACCAACTTACAAAATGCACAGATCAATTTCATTATGAGAAGTATAGAATTCATTTTGCATAAGAATTATTTTTGGAATGAAGGAACCTTCTTCAACCAAGTACGGGGCACAGCGATGGGTTCTTCAATGGCACCAAGTTATGCGAATCTCTTTGTCGCAAAATGGGAAGAAGAAAACATTTGGAGAAATAACCCCTACAGAGAGAACCTCATCATTTGGAAAAGATACATAGATGATCTGTTGTTCATTTGGAAGGGAACTGAAGAAAGTTTACAGAACTTCCTAGAACACATGGAGAAGAACAAATACGGTCTGGAATTTACTTCAACATTCTGCAAAGAAATGATAGTATATTTGGATCTAGAAATCTTCATATTTCAGAACACATTACATACAAGGACTCATAGAAAAAATGTTAGCAGTAATAGTATTCTTCCAGCAAATAGCAACCACCACACAAACTGGACTAAGAACATCCCTGGAGGACAATTCAGACGCATGAAAAGGAACTGCTCGAAAGAGGAAGATTTTATCAGACAAGCCGATCAATTAAAACAGCAATTTGTGGAAAAAGGATACAGAAACACAAACCTTAAACAAGAAATAGAAAAACTTGAAAACACAGAAAGAAAAGATTTAATTCAATATAAACCCAAACAGGAATCAAACGAGTTTCAAATGGCATTTATCACTCAATTTAACAGCCAACATCTCTGGTTTGAAAACATCTTACGTAAACATTGGCACATATTAAAATTAGATACACAACTTGCAGAATTCCTTCCTGAGAAGCCTAAGATAATCTACAAAAAAGCTAGAAACCTCAAACAAGAACTGACTAAAAGCTACATACCGTCAATTTCAACAAATCAAAGAATGGCAAGAAACGTGGGACATAGCTATTGTTTAAACTGCTCAGCCTGCAAAACAAGTAACAGCACATCTACACGTTCAGAAAAATTATTTACATCAAATGTCTCAAAAAAACAATACAAAGTAAAAGATGCCATTAGTTGTAACACAGAAGGTGTTATTTATCTACTGGAGAGCCCCTGTCATCTGCAATATGTAGGCCAAACTAAAAGAAAATTAAAAACACGAATTTTGGAACATATATACAACATTAAAAAAGGCCTCCAAACACACAGTGTTTCAAAACATTTTTTGGACTGTCACAACAAAAATCCAAGTGAATTAAAATTCATGGGAATCCAAAAAATCAAACAATATTGGAGAGGAGGGAATATCTCGGACTTGCTAAAAAAGAAAGAAACAGAGTGGATTTTCAATCTCCAAACATTACAACCTGCTGGTCTAAATGTGGACATATAACTAAATGTCTTTTTAAAAAAATCCTAAAAAAATAAAAAAAATAATTTTTCATATATATCTTTTTATATAAAAAATATTTTTTGCTGAGAATAAAATAATCATTTGAATTTTTTGCATATAACAAATGAAAGCCATATAAATTTCACTTTTTTATTTTATTTTTTGAACATATATAATAATTTTTACACTTTTATTAAATTTTCAAGTGCAATACCTAATAATTCTGTACTGGGCCATGTGCAAGCCGCACTTTTTTACCTCACTTCCGGGGAGGGATTTTCCCGTTTTTTTAACAATTGTTCAATAAAGTTTTTTATAAATAACAATAAGGCTAAACCAGTGATATCCTCGATAAAGGGCGTGCAGCCCGAAACGCGTTGGAAGCAGTCACACGGTCCGTGCACTCTCAGCTACACAGAGCGCACAGAAGAAGACATCCTCCGTCCGTCCTCACAAGCCGGGGTCCCGAGCGTCTGCAGCCGCACAGCTCGACACACGGGAGACGCGGCTAAAACGAACAGCTGTTTGCGGAGAATTAACAGCTAGCCGCCAGGAGTGAAGATCCGCCCCACCACTACCAAGTACAAGGTGGGTAGTATAGGGACAGATAGGAATTTCCTTCCATCCTGCACAGAGACTTTAACGGAGCTAAGAGCCGGCAATACATAAATCCGGCAGGACCAATAACAAAAAATCCAAAAGGGGCTGTAAACATTTGCTAACTCCTTTTTATTACAGGTATTGCACTACAGCATTGCAACAATTAATTGTTGCAACACATTTTATACATTGTTACAAGCGCCTTGTTCTTAAACATATTTTTAGTATCTATTTTTTCTTGCTCAGGGCTGCTCAGACACAAAAAAATCCCGGTAACAGCGCGGTTTTTCTTATTTTTAAAGAGCTGATCGTACACTCTTCCAGTTATTTGCAAACTGATGCAAGGTGATATCCACTGCTGGAACAGAAGTTGCTGGAAGCGGTTGGAACTCAGGGACTTTAGGGTGGAATCCAAAGTTAGTGAAGAATGGTGTTGAAGAAGATGAGGAATGATACTGGTTGTTATGACAGAACTCGGCCCAGGGAAGTAATTGAACCCAGTCATCTTGAGAGGAAGACACATAGATGCGGAGGAAGGCCTCCAAGTCCTGATTCACCCTCTCAGTTTGACCATTGGTCTGAGGATGGTAAGCCGTGGAAAACTTTAGTTTGACTTGGAGGACTTGACATAAACTTCGCCAGAATTTGGCTGTGAATTGAACTCCTCGATCTGAGATAATTTCTTCAGGAAGACCGTGGAGTCGGAAGATCTCTTGTATGAATACTTGAGCCATCTTGGAAGCTGACGGAAGACCGGTGAGAGGAATGAAGTGCGCCATCTTGGTGAACCGGTCAACTACCACCCAGATGGTATTGAACTTGTTGCACATGGGTAAGTCTGTAATGAAATCCATCGACAAATGGGTCCATGGTCGACGGGGAACGGATAGAGGAACCAGTTGCCCCGCAGGCGACTGGCGGGATACCTTATGTTGGGCACACTTTGGGCAAGATGCAACAAACTCCATGACGTCCTTTTTCAGAGTTGGCCACCAATAGGACCTAGAGATAAACTCCAGGGTTTTTTGGATACCTGTATGTCCGGCAAAACGGGAAGCATGGGCCCAATGCATGAGCTTCTTCCTTAGCATCGGCTTCACAAAACTTTTCCCTGGTGGGGGCGTAGAGTCCATCCCTACCGTGGAGAATGCCAACGGATTTATAATAGGATGCTTGTCTGAAGACTCTGACTCATTTTCTTGCTCCCATGAGCGGGAAAGGGCATCGGCCTTGCGATTCTGAGAGCCCGGACAGAACTGGAGCTTAAAGTCGAACCTGGAAAAGAAAAGTGCCCATCTGGCCTGACGAGGATTGAGACATTGTGCGCCTTTCAGATATAAAAGATTCTTGTGGTCTGTAAGTATGGTGATTGAATGAGAAGCTCCCTCCAACAGATACCTCCACTCTTCTAGAGCGAGCTTGATGGCTAGCAACTCCTGGTCGCCAATGGCATAGTTGCGCTCAGCTGGGGAGAACTTCCGGGAGAAGAAACTGCAAGGGTGTAAATGACCATCTTTAGCCCTCTGAGATAACACTGCTCCTACTCCAACGGAGGAGGCATCCACCTCTAAGATGAAAGGGGAGTCGATGTTGGGCTGTTTCAGAACTGGTGCTGAGATGAACCGCTGTTTTAAAAGATGAAAAGCTTGCGTAGCTTCTTCAGACCACTTGGACAGGTTAGCACCCTTCTTAGTTAAAGCAGTAATAGGCGCCACAATGGTGGAATAGTCTCGTATAAACTTTCTGTAATAATTGGCGAACCCTAAGAACCTCTGGACCCCTTTGAGGGTTAAGGGTATCGGCCAATTCTGGATTGCTTGTAGTTTCTCAGGATCCATCTCTAGTCCGGAACCGGACACAATGTAACCTAGAAACGGAATGGACTTGACTTCAAAGACGCATTTCTCTAATTTGCAATAGAGATGATTGACACGGAGACGGGACAGAACCTCTTTTATCCAAAAACGATGTTCCTCTAAATTGTTAGCAAAAATGAGGATATCATCTAGATAGACCACGACATGACGGTATAAAATGTCTCTGAAAATCTCATTGACAAAATGCTGGAAGACAGCTGGAGCATTGCTCAATCCGAAGGGCATGACGAGGTACTCATAATGTCCGTCACGGGTGTTAAAGGCGGTCTTCCACTCGTCACCCTCACGGATCCGGATGAGATTGTATGCACCTCTTAAGTCCAGCTTTGTGAAGATGGTAGCTCCGCTAACTCTATCAAAGAGCTCAGTAATCAGGGGTAAAGGATAGCGGTTCTTGATGGTAATGTCGTTCAAACCTCTATAGTCGATGCACGGCCGCAGACCACCATCTTTCTTCTTTACAAAAAAGAAGCCTGCGCCGGCTGGAGAAGAAGAAGGTCGAATGAACCCCTTTGCTAGGTTCTCTTTAATGTATTCCTCCATAGAATGCGTCTCAGGCAGAGACAACGGATAAGTTCGGCCTCGAGGTGGAACCTTCCCTGGAACGAGATCAATCGGGCAGTCCCATTCTCTACGAGGAGGAAGGATATCAGCAGAAGCTTTACTGAACACATCCGTGAAATCTTGATATGGAGGAGGTGGAACATCAGACGACCTGGGGGAGGAAGAACAGACAGGCAATACTTTAAACAAACATGTCTCAGCACAGGAGGAACCCCATGCCAGAATTTGCATAGTCGTCCAATCAATTGTAAGATTGTGAAGACGGAGCCATGGAAGGCCCAGGACCACAGGATGTGTGGCTCTTGGAATCACTAAAAAAGAAATAAGTTCGGAATGAAGAACTCCCACTCTCAGACGAACTGGTAGAGTCCTTAGAGAAATAACTGTATCAAAAATCTTGCTGCCATCCACGGCAGTTAAGGAGATGGATGAAGGAAGTCTTTCGGTGGGTAGGGACCACCGTTTAACATAGGCTTCGGTAATAAAGTTCCCAGCTGTCTCGGAATCAAGGAGGGCAATCACGTTCCGATAACGTTGAGCAACTTGAAGCGAGACTGGGAGATTACAATCATGAGGAGATGGAGAGGAGATCATTACTCCTAGCCGGCCCTCTCCTGGGCGAGCTAGGGTTTGGAGTTTTCCCGGACGTTCGGGACAGGCATTGATGGTGTGAGACGGAGCTGCACAGTAAAGACAAAGAGACTCAAAGAGACGTCTTCGGCGCTCAGCAGGAGTTAAACGGGAACGGCCAATTTGCATGGGCTCATCTTTAGATGGTGACAGTTGGCGAGGAGGAGGAGCAGAAGATTTTGGAGCAGATGATCTTCCACGCTCGGTTGCTCTCTCTCTGAAACGTAAATCAACTTTCGTGCAGAGTGAGATTAGCTCATCTAACTTGGATGGTAAGTCTCTGGTAGCTAACTCATCTTTAATACGCTCAGATAAGCCATGCCAGAATGCAGCATACAGGGCCTCGTCGTTCCATGCCAGTTCGGATGCCAGGATCTGGAACTGTATAAGATATTGTCCTACAGTACGTGATCCCTGGCGTAAACAGAGAATCTCAGATGAAGCTGAAGTTACCCGGCCTGGCTCGTCGAAGATACGCCTGAATGTTGACACGAATGCAGTGTAGGAGGATAGCAGGGTGTCAGACCTCTCCCATAACGGTGATGCCCAATCAAGGGCTGAGCCACTGAGAAGAGAGATAATGTAGGCAATTTTTGTACGGTCACTGGGAAAATTGCCAGGTTGTAGCTCAAACTGAATCTCACACTGGTTGAGAAATCCCCTGCAGAATCTTGGAGATCCGTCAAATTTTGCTGGCGTTGGAAGATGAAGACGTGGAGCAGAAATGGGTAAGGTGGGTGGGGTTATAGCTGGAGTCACTGTGGTTGACGCACCGGACGCGTCTGATCCACGGAGGGTTGTCTGAATCCCATCCAGCCGAGTAGAGAGATCCTGGAGACAGCGGATGATGTGGCCCTGTGCAGCTTCCTGATGTTCAAGTCGGGCTGCCAGTTCTTGCATCGGCCTGGCCGCTTGATCCTGGTCTCCGGCTGGATTCATATGGTCAGTGCTTACTGTCACAACTGAGGGCCTGAGCTGACAGGAGGCAGCCTCAGTTGTAGGGGCTGAGGTATAGTGGAACCTGGGAGGTTGTATCAGACCCCTAGACATGTAAGTAACATGTAACAGAATTGCCCGAAGGCGTGACCACGACAACCAGGATAAAAGTCAATGATGTTTATTTATGACAAAACTCCGTAACACAGCAGTAGTAAAAAGAAAACATAAAAATCAGCAGAGAATAAATACAGTTCCTGGGTACTACAGGGTGGCAAGGGCCACAGGGCTCTGGTAGTGTGAGATAGTTCTTATAATCTTCTAGGTGGAAAGTCCTTACCAGGCCCGACTGTAGCAATGGAAATAGCCCAGGATCGTACCAGCTGGTGTTCCAGGAAAAGCTGGGCTGCTGTGGGTAAAACGGCTGCTGTGGGTACTGGCTGGAACCAGACTGATGTTGACACGGAGTGAATACTGGCTGGAACCAGTTAAATAATAAATGTAACTTGAGAGCGATGAAATATGGAATGAAGTTTGGAGATTGAGAGCGGTGAAATTATAATGCCGGTGATAAATGATAATATGCAGAAAAGGGTACCGGCACTTTAAGAAGAGCTGACCTCTGCTGGAAGCAGGATGCTGAAAGCAGGTGGTTCTGTAGCTGGAAGCAGATGAATCCAATGAGGATAGGAGAGTCAGGCTACACCGCAGGTGGAATGCTGGTGCGGGTCTCTTTAGTGGAGGTTTGGAGATAGGAACTGGAACCTGGAAAACAACCACAGGAGAGAGACAAACTGGAACTAGGTTTGACAACCAAAGCACTGACGCCTTCCTTGCTCAGGCACAGCATATTTATACCTGCAGCAAGGAAGGGGTTGGCTAGGCAATTATGCAGATTAACAATACAGGCAGCAGATTGGTGGAAATGATCAGATGACAAAATCCAAGATGGCTGCGCCCATGCAGACACTTGGAGGGAAGTTTGTTTTGTAATCCATGTGAGAATTGAAACAGCAATGGCGGCGCCGGCCACAGGAGACAGGAGACGCCAGACTGATGATTGCACATCTAAACCACGCGGGCACAGCGGAGGCCGTGGCTGACGTAATCGCCACTCTGACACTCTGCATGCAGGAACTCAGGGACAGCGGCGGAGGCCGCGGGGAACGCCATTCCAGATGTAACATGGCGCCGCGGTGACCGCGTCTCAGAGTGACAGGAGAGGAGGCAGGAATGTGGACATCAGTGTAACGGATGGGATCCGGTCCTGGAACGCTGAGCCAGCCTCAGGAGGCATCTGAAGGGTAAGTAATGGCGTCCAGATACCCGGATCGTGACAATAATAATGTACTGACATTAACACACAAATGTAGACATAAATAAGTTAAATTCTGCAAATCTAATGATAGGAAATTTAAGTCAGAATTCTTACCATCACTGCTACTACAAAGGGGAAAATATAGCTGCTCCTCTTTGATGGGAAGCAAAAGGATAAAAATAGTGGACTATCATGTACCCAGGGTGCATTGGAGAACTTCGGCAGTGACGGTTTGGGGAATGAAGGGCCCACCGGAGGGAATGCTGTGGTAGGGGCCCATATTTAGGGGTGTGGCCAATTTCCAGAGGGGGTGTGTTAAGCTTCCCCCCCATCTCCCCAGAGATTTGGCTAATCATCAGAGAGTGCATGGTCTGGACCCCTTTATAAATATATACTCATAAATACTGCTAGTGCATCATAATAATATACCAGATTGATAACAGCTATGCGGTTTAGAAAATACACCATAGTCCTGTGTACCATATGTATAATGTATAATTCAAGTGCACATTCTGGAACCTGATCCCTAGCGGAGGAGGTGGGCCCAGGGTACTTGGGCCTACTGGAGGTTTCCCCTGTGCCCCTGTGGGCCAGTTCAACCCTGCACCTTTATGAATTAATGAAGCGATTGGTCGCCATCTGCGAATAGTCACAGCCTGGCATGCCATGCAGCAAGCCATGTTGCAGCATGCTGCATCACAGCAAAGATGAGCAGGCCTACATCTGTACACATTTTCATGTCATCTATACTTACGCCTGAAGAAATGTAACTGTATTTTGATAGTACATTATTATAGAGGCAGAGTCTAATAAGATGGCGCAATGTGGGCTATACAGACCTTGCTGTAATTATAAGTATACATGTTTGGAACCATATATATGTCATCTAGCACCTGGCAGCTGGTTTTGTGCACTAACAATGCTGACTAATACCAAACCAAGAGTACGCACAGGTGATGGGTGCATTGCCAGGTTGCATACAATTATGGCATTATGCATTCAAGACAATATATGCATTTTTCTGTGCATCTGTTTGGAAGTACACTATGGGCCAACCTGCATTGGGCTCATAGTGTACTGAGTAGGAATGCTTGGGAAAATTCACAGAAAAACTCATCACATGACTGCTGAGGAGCTTTGTACCTGAGTCACACATACTGTAAGTTTGAATATGGTTGCACCTATTGAGTTATAGCAAATTGATCATGCACCATAGCAAACATATGCATCTTTGCTTGTCACTGGATGATTCAAATGCATCTCTACCATTTGTCTCCATCCATGAAATGGGTGTTTCTTGGGTGGCAACTGGGTGGTAGCTTGGTGTACACATGAAAGAAAACTGTCTTGTCAGAGTGTCATGGAAATATTACCAGAGTTACACCATTTTTTATTTCAGTCGTATATCTTGAACCTTAGCATTGATAATGATGACTATATCTATGTCCTAATGAGTAAACACTAGGGCATACAGATAGTCATATACATTTGCAATCCATTAGCATTTTTAATGTGGCCACATTAAGAATCAGACTACCCTCTCATAAACATTGGCGACAATACAACTGTCCCTAACAAAATTATTTTCAATCTTCAAATGGAACTATAGGGTTAACTATAGGTTTAACAGTAAAAAAAAAATGTTTTTAAAGAAAATTACACATCTATGTGAGATTACATCTTTAGCGGGGAGTCTTTGATTTATTGAAACAAATCGCTGCATCTGTTTATCTCATCATTCTAATGAGCATTTAATAACCAAATAAAAAAGTCTTCCTTTTTCTCATACAGAACATGACCAAATATCTCAATTACCACTTCTCTATGCTAATAAGAGAGAATAAAAATATGCTGAACACATATTAATAATTTTATGCATTACAATAAAAATATGTAAATAGGTGACTATCAAACTAAGAAAGAACACAACACTAAATTGAAGGAAAACATTTCTAAATGATTCAATGGTGATGTGAATGTTGCATAAAATGATACATTCTAAAATATCACACCACAGGGAGCCATGAAACTGCTACATTTGAATAAAGAGGATCTAGCCACTTCAAGTGCTAAATATTGATTTGTGTTTTGATTTCTTTTTCTAATGCCCACTTTCCAGAAAATCTGTAATAGTACACTTGCATTCCCATGTACACATTCCACTTCTTCATTTCAGCTTTATAATTTTATTTATTTTTTATTATGAAAAAAACAAAAAAACAAAAAACAAAGAGCTTAAACAAAACTGGAAAAACTTGTAAATAATGAAGGAAAAAAAAGATTAACACGATTAGTACTTGCAATATGGGAGAAAGATGCTCTCACCTTAAACACTTTTCAAGCAATTAAGTATTTTGGTTTAATCATTGGCTAGTGAATAATATTATAAATAGGATTATAAAGAAGTTAATGAGAGTTTAGTGTTAGCTTCACTGAGATGGAACAGGGAATATATTTGCCCATTTATCTTATTTCAAATAAGGTGGACATAGCAATAAGTACTCATAAGTAAATATCCAGCTATGTCATGCAATAAAATCTATTTTAATAGTGCAAAGGTAATTTATTGTAATTAATGTTACAAATATAAAGTTAATATTATTCCATGTGTTTGACCAGTTTGCAATCACTTTGAGAGTGATGTAGATTTTAAAACAAGTCAGTTTTGCAGACAGACTTTGTGTGTTTTAACACTGTGCATGTTCCATAGCCAACTGCAACTCAGTTATATCTCCATTTGGTGAGGCATAACTGGGTAGTAACAGTATGTTTGCATGTAGGTTAAGTTTAGCAGTGGATGGATTTGCAGGCTGTAGAAAAGTTTGCGTGCATGATGATACACCTGGCTTCAGACAAATCTCTTGCACTAAGGATAGCGCAGATGTAAATGCCCACTGTTACTGATAAAGCCAAGCATATATAGACTCGGAAACCAGAATGAGGGAAAACATCATCATCCTGCTGTCAGATTCTCACAAGTTTTGGATTCCATATAAACAGCCGCATGTCTCCACCATTTTCAGTCCGGTCTTGGAGAGTGAGGGAGACAGAGCTCTGTCTCTCTGTGGGTGGTGGCATCGGGTGGGGTCAGTGTGTGCTTTGTAGGGGAGCTGTTCCTGTCACTGTGGTGTACCTGTGCTGTTAGGGGTGCTGTCCTGGCTGTCACTGGTGTTTCATGTGCTGTTATGGGTGCTGCATCTGTACATGGGTGTTGCTGTCCTGGCTGTCACTGTGTTGTACCGGGTGCAAGGTCACTGTCCTCCTGTACTCTGTAAAAATACAGCGGTGCTGGCTGTAAAAAAATCTGGGGTGTAGTGAAAATAAAAGTACACTGGCCCTGTCTTGTATGCTGTAAAAAAAATCTGGGGAGCAGTAAAATAAATGTACACTGGCCCTGTCTTGTATGCTGTAAAAAATCTGATGTGCAGTAAAATAAATATACACTGGCCCTGTCTTTTATGCTGTAAAAATTCAGGGGTGCAGTTAAATAAATATATACTGGCCCTGTCTTGTATGCAGTCAAAATTTTGTGGTGCAGTAAAATAAATGTACACTGGCCCTGTCTTGTATGCTGAAAAAATTCAGGGGTTCAGAAAAATAAATATACACTGGTCCTGTCTTGTATGCTGTAAAAATTCTGTGGTGCAGTAAAATAAATATACACTGGCCCTGTCCTGAATGCTGTAATAATTCTGGGGTGCTGTTGTTAAAATAGAAGTACACTGGCCCTGTCTTGTACTGTATGCTGTAAAAATTCTGGGGTGCTGCTGTTAAATAAAAGTACACTGGTCCTGCATACTGTAAAAAATACAGGGGTGCTGCTGTTAATATAAAAGTACACTGATCCTGTATGCTGTAAAAATACAGTGGTGCTGCTGTTTAAATAAAAGTGCACTGATCATGTATGCTGTAAAAATACAGGAGTGCTGTTGTAAAAATAAAAGTACACTGGCCCTGTATGTTGTAAAATTACAGGGGTGTCATGAAAATACAGGGGTGCTGGCACTGTCCGCGGTTGCAATGTATAGGCCTGACCTTCACAACACTGTATGGGTAGCGGAGGCTCCTACCAACATTTGCATTCCCTTTGCAAGTGCTGGGAGGAGCACCACCAGTACAGTTGCTGATATTGAGATTGAGGATGTCACTGTAGAAGTACACCAGGATGAGGAGGATATGGGTGTAGCTGGCACTGAGGAGGAAGTTGACAATGAGGACTCTGATGGTGATGTGGTTTGTTTGAATAAGGAACCAGTAGAGACAGTTGTTGGCCATGGGATGAAAAAGCCCATTGTCATGCCTGGGCAATATACCAAAAAAGCTACCTCTTTGGTGTGGAATTATTTCTTCACAAATCCAGACAGCAGGTGTCAAGCCGTGTGTTGCCTTTGTCAATCCATAATAATTGGGGGTAAGGATGTTAACCACCTAGGACAGTGGTTTCCAAACTTTTTTGAATCACGGCGCCCTAGAATATCAGATTTTTTTTCACGGCACCCCTAGGCCAAAAATTTCTTATTGAGAAATTTAGAAAGAAATATTACATTAAGTAGATCGTGTTTATATGTCATCCTTAGGGTCAGTTGTGTGGTGAGGGACAAGATTTGCTTCTGTTTGGCCACATATGTTATGACTGGCAGCCACCAGCACTGGTTTTGCCTATTACATTAACCATAAATAATTTTAATTGGTCCTGGACCACCAACCCAGGGCACCCCTGCAAGTGTCCTGAGGCATCCCAGGGAGCCACGGCACACAGTTTGGGAACCTCTGACCTAGGAACATCCTCAATTATACGTCACCTGCAGCACATTCATCATAAGTCATTGTCAAGTTCAGAAACTTTGAGTAATAGCATAAGCAGTCCACTGACACCTAAATGATGTGGTTTGTTTAAATAATATTTATTTGTGAGTATGAGGATGTAAACACTGTAAGGGGGTAATTTGAGTATGAGGACGACATCTTGCCACTGTAGAGCCAGTTTGTGCAAGAAGAGATTAATTGCTTCTTTTTTGGTGGGGGCCCAAACAAAGCAATCATTTCAGCCACAGTCGTGTGGCAGACCATGTCGCTAAAATTATTGGTTTGTTAAAGTGTGCATGTCCTGTTTATACAAAATAAGGGTGGGTGGGAGGGTACAAGGACAATTCTATCTTCGATGTCTTTTCTTTGCCACATCTTTCCAGGGGTGCTGTCCTGTATGGGGTGCTGCCCCTCTTCCCTATCAGTCCAGGGGTGCTGCTCCACTGCTGTTTAAGTCCAGGGGTGCTGTTGCCTGTCTGCTGTGCTGTGTAATTCTCCAGGGGTGCTGCCTATGCTGTATAAGTCCAGGGGTGCTGTCATATAATTCCAGGGGAGCTGCTGTACTTGATCCTAGGTTTAAATTAAAGCCTAGAGCAGATATAAAACAAGATTTAACAACCAAACAGATTTGTGAAAACATAGCTGCAAAGGTGGAAATGGAAATGAAATTTAGGCAAAGTGTTTTCCAATGAGACCACATTTGTGGCCAAAGTCAGTCAGTCTCAGAAGAGACAGGATCATAATCCAGTGCAACTGCCGGAGAGGAAATGCAGAAATAGAGAGAGGTTCTTCTCAATTATTTCATGTTATGGACTCACTCAAATGAATGGCTCCAAATAGTCAACCTTAATTTTGATTTATTATTGATGTTCCACATTTAGCGATTATTTATTTACAAGATGCGAATTTGTTGTACAGGGATCTTCTTTTCCTAAGGGCTGTGTAGGGTTATCGCAAGACCTCGCTGTGTTAGAAGAACAGAGTTTCAGTGATCTTGCATTGCATTAGCTTTCCATTGCACTGCAGCACTAGATGGGCCAGGAGCTCATGTGAGGCACAAACAGTTACTGAATAAGGCCCAGTATGGAGTCTCATAGTGGTTTACAGCCAGGAAGATGTCTGGCTTGCCAGGCTGGGGCATGCTGTGGGCACAGATGTTTGCATTGCTTCCTCCCATAGTCCTGTTTATAGTATGATATAATTTTCGACTGTAAAGTGGTAAGATCCACTAGGGAAGGGACTCAATAACAAAAAATTCACTGCACAGTCCTGCTTAGTACTGTACCGAACCCACCCAAGCTCAACTTGTCCTATATGGGGCTGCTGTGGGGGCTCAGGAGGTGTTGCTAAAACATCTAAGGGGCTGCTTTATTTAAAAATTAAATACAAATAAAATAGACAAGACACACAGGTATGTTTACATGTGTGTAACTGGGACACACAGGTATGCTCACATGCGTGTAACTGGGAGCTGTGAAAAACAAAAATAATGCATCTGCCACAAAATATTTAAATAAAAATGCAATTAAAAAAAACAAAACAAAAACATGAGATATTCACAAAATAAGTCAACAGAATCCGTGGAGGGGAAAATATCCAATCTTGATCCTGTGGTATTCACCAATTTATTTGCATCCCAGCATTTAATCCGAGATTATCTTAATTCCTGAAAATGGAAAAGGTGGTACAATTTTGGAGGCTTTGTCCCCTAGTTTTTCAGTTTGTCCAGTAATTTGCTTGGTTGAAGTCCTTTCTGTTCCACGCCAATATAGGAGTGGAGGTGAAAGCCTGTGTGTGCCTCTCTAATTTTTAATCACCTTCGTGACTCTTGCCTCTTCTCATAATGTGAAAAATCATCAAAGAAGGAGGTGGTATGTTTGTAGCTAGCTATGATTCAGAGAACTTGGCAAGCTTTTTCCAGGGAGACCACCAATCACTGAAATGATGGGTTTATTAAACTGTGCATGTCCTGTTTAAACAACATAAGACAATTCCATCTTGCACCTCTTTTTTTTCTGTGCATTATGTTCTCTTTGGGGCCTAGTTTTTAAAACTGCTATCCTGTCTGCAACTTCAGTGCTACTCCTAGATGGGCCAGGTGTTTGTGCCGCCCACTTGTGTCACTTAGGTTGGTAATCCAGATACCTTGGTGCAACCTTTTGGCCTAAAAACAATATTATGAGGTGTGACGTGTTCAGAATAGACTGGAAATTAGTGGAAATTAATGTTATTGAGGTTACTAATACTGTAGGATAAAATTACCCACAAATTCTGTGATTTTAGCTGTTTTTATGTAAAAAAACAAACAAACAAAAAACCCATCCAGATCCAAAACCAAAACCCGAAAGGGTGGTTTTGGCAAAACCAATACAGATCCAAAACACGAGCGGAGATCCAGATGCAAAACCAAAACATATAACATGAAAAATGTCCACTGCACATCTCTATATATAAGAGGTTGTTAGCATATAATTGGCCAATTATATGAGCTTGCCCACCACGTCGAGGTCACCTCTATCGAGCAAGTCCCTAACACTTTGGGATTCACATTGGGGTGCAGAGCACCCCCAAATCACCCCAGCCATGAAGGCAGAAGTGTTGAAGGCACCGGCAGCTGCAGGGGTGGCCAAACACTGTGGGGGCATATCTGGCACTGTCTGGGCATATATGGCACTGTGGGGGCATATCTGTATCTGGCACTGTGGGGGAATATCTGGCACTGTGGGCACATGGCACTGTGGGGGCATATCTGTATCTGGCACTGTGGCATCATATGTAGCACTGTGGGGGCATATCTGTGGGTACATGGCATCCACTATCTCCCTGTCACCCACTATCTCCCTGTGACCCCAGCCTCCTCAGTCACCCACTATCTCCATCACCTCTCCCACCCAGTCACACACTTTCTCCCTGTCACTGACAATCTCCCTAGACCCCTGGGGGTACTATTGTGTGGCCACGCCCCTTCCTTGTGAGACCACACCTCTTTTAAAATTTGATCTTATCAAGGGGCGCTAAATTCTAAATTTGCTTACCAAAAAAATTAAGCTCGGGTCAGCCCTGTCTACAGTGCAGGTTGGATACAGTGCATGATGCATACAGTGAGGGTTGGCTATATTGTGGGTAAGATACAGCGTGGGCCGGATAAAGTGCAGGTTACAGTGTGGGTCAAATACATTGTGGGTTGGATACAGTGCAGGTCAAATACAGTGTGGGTTGGATATAGTGCAGGTCAAATACAGTGCAGCTCGGATACAGTGTAGGTCAGATACAGTACGTGTTACAGTGCAGGTTGGATACAGTGCAGGCTAGATACACCAATAATGCACTTATTGTGACAGAGAGTCCTCAGTGCGAGGTTGTCAGCAGTGTCTTCAGTGTGGTGGTGCAGCAGTGTCGGCAGTGCAGGGGTTCCAGCGTTGTCCTTAGTTACTGTTGTCTTCCTCTCAGTTTAAACCATTCTGGTCATTCTCCTCTGTTCTTTCTCATTAACCAGCCAGTTTTGCCAACAGTACACTTCTCATTGGATGTTTATTATTTTGTGCATCATTCTCTGTAAATAGGTTTGTTAAGCCACATCTGAGTTGCAGCCCTACAACATAAATGTTAAATGATTACTGACAGACCTGATGAATTATATTTAGAAATGATTTATGAAAGAGCTATTACATTACAATTACATAGTAGATTATGGATTTCAGTCGTGTGCTATATATATGGATGGGACTAATGAACAATGTTACTTCATTATGATCAGTTTATATAAATCTTCTTTTTCTATATAGATGAGTCCTTAGGAAAAATGTGTTGTGGATTTTATGATCTCTTTGCACAGAGATTAACATTCAGTGAATAATGAGATTGAATGTTATAGTTAATTTTAGATCAGTGAATTTGAATTAATTAGTTCACAGAGGGGTATATTTACTAAGCTCCCGATTTTGACCGAGATGCCGTTTTTTCTTCAAAGTGTCATCTCGGTTAATCTCGGTCATTTACTAAACACTAATCACGGCAGTGATGAGGGCATTCGTAATTTTTTGCTAGTTCAGGTAAAAAATTACGAATGAATACACCATCGGTCAAAACGCGGCTGTTTAAGTATGAATCTCGGTCATTTACTAAGAAGTGCAAAGCAAAAAAAGAACAAACACTGCCGTGAAAAATTACAACTCGTAAAAAAGTGCTAAAAAAAAACAGAACTTTTTTTTTTATTCGTGTTTGGATAGGCATGCACGGATCCATGAGATCCGTGCATGTATATCAGTGGGAAGGGGTGGGAAAGTGCTTATTTTTTAAAAAAAATTGCGTGGGGTCCCCCCTCCTAAGCATAAGCAGCCTCGGGCTCTTTGAGCCGATCCTGGTTGCAGAAATATGGTGAAAAAAATGACAGGGGTTCCCCCATATTTAAGCAACCAGCATCGGGCTCTGCGCCTGGTCCTGGTCCCAAAAATACGGGGGACAAAAAGAGTAGGGGTCCCCCGTATTTTTAAAACCAGCACCGGGCTCCACTAGCTGGACAGATAATGCCACAGCCGGGGGTCACTTTTATATAGTGCCCTGCGGCCGTGGCATCAAAAATCCAACTAGTCACCCCTGGCCGGGGTACCCTGGGGGAGTGGGAACCCCTTCAATCAAGGGGTCCCCCCCCCCCAGCCACCCAAGGGCCAGGGGTGAAGCCCGAGGCTGTCCCCCCCCATCCAATGGGCTGCGGATGGGAGGGCTGATAGCCTTTGTTGTAAAATAAAAGATATTGTTTTTAGTAGCAGTACTACAAGTCCCAGCAAGCCTCCCCCGCATGCTGGTACTTGGAGAACCACAAGTACCAGCATGCGGCGGAAAAACGGGCCCGCTGGTACCTGTAGTACTACCACTAAAAAAATACCCAAAAAAACACAAGACACACACACCGTGAAAGTATAATTTTATTACATACATACACACATACATACATACATACTTACCTTATGTTCCCACGCAGGTCGGTCCTCTTCTCCAGTAGAATCCAAGGGGTACCTGTTGAAGAAATTCTACTCACCAGATCCAGTGGTCCAGGCTCCTCGGATAATCCAGGGATAATCCACGTACTTGAATAAAACAAAAAAACGGTTGCCCGACCACGAACTGAAAGGTGACCCATGTTTGCACATGGGTCACCTTCCCACGAATGCCAGAAACCCACTTTGCCTTCTGGCTAAGTGGGTTTCTTCAGCCAATCAGGGAGTGCCACGTTGTAGCACTCTACTGATCAGCTGTGTGCTCCTGTCCTCACTGACAGGCGGCACACGGCAGTGTTACAATGTAGCGCCTATGCGCTACATTGTAACCAATGATGGGAACTTTGTGCCCTGCGGTTGACCTAAAGTGACGTCACCGCTGAGCAGAAAGTTCCCATCATTGGTTACAATGTAGCGCATAGGCGCTACATTGTAACACTGCCGCGTGCTGCCTGTCAGTGAAGACAGGAGCACACAGCTGATCAGGAGAGTGCTACAACGTGGCACTCCCTGATTGGCTGAAGAAACCCACTTAGCCAGAAGGCAAAGTGGGTTTCTGGCATTCGTGGGAAGGTGACCCATGTGCAAACATGGGTCACCTTTCAGTTCGTGGTCGGGCAACCGTTTTTTTGTTTTATTCAAGTACGTGGATTAACCCTGGATTATCCGAGGAGCCTGGACCACTGGATCTGGTGAGTAGAATTTCTTCAACAGGTACCCCTTGGATTCTACTGGAGAAGAGGACCGACCTGCGTGGGAACATAAGGTAAGTATGTATGTATGTGTGTATGTATGTAATAAAATTATACTTTCACGGTGTGTGTGTCTTGTGTTTTTTTGGGTATTTTTTTAGTGGTAGTACTACAGGTACCAGCGGGCCCGTTTTTCCGCCGCATGCTGGTACTTGTGGTTCTCCAAGTACCAGCATGCGGGGGAGGCTTGCTGGGACTTGTAGTACTGCTACTAAAAACAATATCTTTTATTTTACAACAAAGGCTATCAGCCCTCCCATCCGCAGCCCATTGGATGGGGGGGGACAGCCTCGGGCTTCACCCCTGGCCCTTGGGTGGCTGGGGGGGGGGGACCCCTTGATTGAAGGGGTTCCCACTCCCCCAGGGTACCCCGGCCAGGGGTGACTAGTTGGATTTTTGATGCCACGGCCGCAGGGCGCTGTATAAAAGTGACCCCCGGCTGTGGCATTATCTGTCCAGCTAGTGGAGCCCGGTGCTGGTTTTAAAAATATGGGGGACCCCTACTCTTTTTGTCCCCCGTATTTTTGGGACCAGGACCAGGCGCAGAGCCCGATGCTGGTTGCTTAAATATGGGGGAACCCCTGTCATTTTTTTCACCATATTTCTGCAACCAGGATCGGCTCAAAGAGCCCGAGGCTGGTTATGCTTAGGAGGGGGGACCCCACGCATTTTTTTTGGGGATTTTACATTGTTTAATTAAAAATAAAAAAAAAAAAGAACCCCAGCACGGATCACACAGATCCGGCCGAGATTGATTGTAAAAAAAAACGGCAGTGTTTTGCTAATCACTGCCGTAAAATTAGGTAAAAAAAAACGAATGACATCGACATCGGAAGAAAAGAAAAACCCGAATACGACAGCTTAGTAAATCCATCGTAATAAATTCAAAAAGTTGCAGTTTTACACTGTCGATGTCATTCGTGATTGAACTTTGACCTATTTTCGGGAATTACGAATGTTAGTAAATGTACCCCAGAGTCTTTGTAACGGCTGTTTATCCTGATAAAGTAACTTAAGCATTAATATTTTATAATATACAATTATATAATATGCATGTGAGAAGTTTAACAAGTAATCAATAATATAACATATTATAATTTAAGAAATATTTTGACAAGGACTGAATCTTAAACATCCGTTATTTTAGTTTGAACGAAGCACTCTTAGAAGCGGTGACACAAACACACAATAGTGTGGCAGACAGGATAGTGCCTATTAGTATTTCCATAAAGTCTGTTTGACTGAAATAATCCGTTGACTTCTTTATTTTTCATAATAGTTTACATGTATTCATACTGTCACCATCACTATTCACATTCATTATACAGGAACATAGGGCCTAAAGGCCCATACACACTGGTCAATGTATCGGCCGTACTCTTGAACGGCCGATACATCGCGGGACCGTTGGCCAGTGTGTACGGGCGATACGTCTGTGAACTCCGTCGTTCACAGACGTATCACGTCGGCCGCGCAGCACAGCCGACAGCCAATATATCTAACGATATATTGGCCCGTTGCTGTGTGTGTACGGGGCGGTCGTCCGACCGCCCGTACACATGCTGCGGCGGCCGGCGGTAAATGACAGGTGAACTGGGCAGGCGCGAGCGCCCGCCCGCCCAGTTCATGACGTCAGTCCCCCGACGGATCGGGCTGTGTGTATGCACAGCACACTGCCCGATCCGTACATAGATATATCTGCAGATCAATTGATCTGCAGATATATCTAATAGTGTGTACCCACCTTAATTCAGACCTGGTTGCACGCAGGCTATTTTTTGCACTGCTGCGACCAGGTAATCGCCGCCTACAGGGAAGGGGGTAATCGCTGTGCAGGGGTGCGATCGGCTGTGCAGTCAGCTGCACAAACAAAAGTATGTGCAATTTTAGCACAGCCCAGGACTTACTCAGCCGCTGTGACGATACTGGAAGAAGCTGACGTAAGGATCCCTCCATGGAAATGGCAGGGCACGTGTTACAGAGTAATTCCCTTATATCCATTTTAGAGACATATATTATATTTTACTATTATACAAAGAATGAATTGATAATATTGGCTTCTGTAACCTGAGCCTAATTAACATCTCTACACTGTAGTCTTGGCTAGTTAGCATTTGAACATACAATCCCAGCACATGGCCAGCTCAGCTCACTGATGCAATAGCTTTCACACACTTCCTGTAGAAGACACACCCACAGGTTGAATGTACTACCTGAACAGCTGAAATCAGAGCCCACTCTCTCTGACTCCCACACTGGCACACACAGCTACAAAGACTCTCTCAGAAGCATGGGCCTCCAAACACCAGGGATGCTTGGAGGTTATTCCCCTGGATGGCTAAGTATCATAATCTCTATATCTCATAGATAAATGGCATTGCATAGCTAAATATGTGTTTGTGGTAGGTGTGAAACATTTGGCATATAATAGTTAATTTGGAAATACATTTGACTTTAAGGTTAATGGTACTTGAGCAATTATGTGATTGTTATGTGTTGGTGATAATACTCTGTGAAATCTGTAATGGTAATTGGAACATTAGACAATCTGTAGCATAGCATTCCTGGTATACATTTGTGGATGGTGATTTATAACAGATTGTAGTGGTTTTATATAGTGCATCTTGCTGAAATATAGAAGTCGACACATACTTTCTTTTGTTACTGTAGTCATGTGCTTGTAGCAATGGCATGCTGATATTTGTGGTTACTTGGTGATCTGGTATTGAAAGGCTGGAATAAGTTAGCATAAAGGAAGATGCGTTTGTCTCAAAGATACTGAGCGGAGTTGGTATATAACTACTGGCTACATTATATAGCATAACCAGCATACAATATGCTCTGGTTATTGAGATACTGTGTTGGCTTGGAATTGTGAAATGTAATTAGATGGCTTGGAATTGTAAAATCAGCACATATGCATTATGTTGAAGCTTATACATTCTGGAGATATGTAGTTGATATTAGGCTTCTGCTATGTGACTATGGCCTAGCAAAGAATGCCATGTGTTTGAACTTGCAAACCTAAAATGGCTGCTGGCATTCCCTTTTGAACCATGTGTTACAGACTTTGGAATCATGGGAGTTTTCCCAAAATGGAGTCTAGCTTCTGTCCCATGTGGTCTGTGGACCATGCAGTCACATGCTGCCCCCCCCCCCCCCCCACACACACACACATATAAACCAAAACCAATCCCCTAAGATATTTCTGTAAGATATATATTTTCCAATATGTATCAATAAACCTAGGGTTCCATTTTATGCAATCTGAGATTTAGCCGAGTGCTTTGAGTGATATCTCCCCAGTAATAAATAAATACACACACACATGCACATACAGTACAGTACATACATCTCTCACACTTATTTCATCCAGTTTCTTTCTTATATAGTTTGAACCTATTAAACTATTATATGGTGACTTGCATTGTATTTGACCAATACTGTTTAATGATAAAAGTGAATTCTATGAGTAGCAATTGTTTGTTGAAATACATTCTTATGTTTTACATTTTATATGACTGGCGTGCATTCTTTCATGAACAGAATATTCCTAATGATTTAAAGATACTGTATACTGTATATGTCTAGATGCAACCTCTGCGGGTTTGTTATTAAAAGGTACACAATTAGTGATGAATTATTATAAATCACTAAAGGGTTAAAATTATACATTAGCTTCAAAGATATGAAATATAGTAATATAATACAAACAATAGAATCAGAGAGATAAAAGGAGGGGAATAGAAGAGAAGGAACTATATACCCCCGGACGGCCTCTTCCTGTCAATCTTGTTGCGTTTGCAGCTGCAAATGCTTTCTTTGTTAGTTCCGTCATTCCGTGGCGAAGGCCGTCAACAGCGACCGACGCGCTTGCGCATTGCGGCCCACGCGCATGCGCTGTTCAGACCCGATCGCACGGCTGCAAAAAAGGCAGCATGCGATCGGGTCTGAATGACCCCCATAGTGATGATAATTGCATGAAAACTTGTAATTTTGTCTCCTTGGGGTCAGAATTTTGATCTGTGTTAAAATAATTACTCCTAGTAAGTAAAGTAATATGGGCCTGATTCCGAGTTGTACAAAACAATTACAGCTAATATGCTAATGCAGCAGGAGGCGTCTGGTGTAAATAGATGCCTTCTGTCTGCTTCTATGATCCGCTATTGCATATCAAGATGCACCATCGGATCACTCTTTGTGACCACCGGTCATCTGAGTAACCTTCAGGCAATATCAAGTCATGTAATCAGTAGTATGACCAGTACCTCAGTACAACACAAATACATTTCTAAGCAAACAATAACATGTTGTTTAACTTCACAGTACATTTGAGGAATTACTATTCTGGAAAAATAGAATTGAGATGGAATTTGGTAGTGTGGACATATGATCTCAAATAATCATCTGAAAGCAGATATACTGATGGGGGAAATTGGACTTAGATCTAATGCTAACATAGCCGTCATGGCTTCAGTGCTTAACTGTGCAATAGGATAGCAGTTGGCAATCTTTGTTCCTCTTGATAAGCAACTTGAATAAACTTGCTGCAAATGACATAACAGGGTGGAGGTGTTTAGATCCTTAACATACATATGTCTACTTACTTTGGCACTACAAATGCCACAGAGGGCTTAACAAATGTTGTCAGGATTTGGGAAAAATGTATTTCAGCCTGGAAGAGGAGGCTTTCTGGATGTTTTGCCCAGGCATGACAATGCACTTCTTCTTACAGTGCCTAGCTAAAGTATCCACCCCCCTTGGCTTTTTACCTATTTTGTTACATTACAACCTGTAATTTAATTTTTTTATCTGAATTTTATGTGATGGATCTGCACAAAAAAGTTTAAGTTGGTGAAGTGAAATGAGAAAAATTGATATAAAAATATTTTTTATAAATAAAAATTTGAAAATAGGCATGTACATATGTATTCCCCTTTGCTATGAAGCCTCTCAAAAGTTCTGGTGCAACCAATTGCCTTCAAAAGTCACATAATTAGTGAAATGAAGTCCACCTGTGTGCAATCTAAGTGTCACATGATCTGCCAGTATAAACACACCTTTTCTGAAAGGCCCCAGAGGCTGTAACACCACTAAGCAAGAGGCATCATACCATGAAGACCAAGGAGCTCTCCAAACAAGTCAGGGACAAAGTTGTTGAGAAGTACAA
The DNA here is from genome assembly GCF_028390025.1 of Pseudophryne corroboree. Classification (NCBI taxonomy): domain Eukaryota; kingdom Metazoa; phylum Chordata; class Amphibia; order Anura; family Myobatrachidae; genus Pseudophryne; species Pseudophryne corroboree. The sequence goes on along the minus strand of NC_086444.1, from coordinate 1,003,800,243 downwards.
GTCAGGCTTGGGTTATAAAAAAATATCCAAATCTTTGATTATCCCCCGGAGCACCATCAAATCCATCATCTTCAAATGGAAAGAACAAGGTACCAAAACAAACCTGCCATGAGAGGGCGGGCCACCAAAACTCACAGACCAGCAAGAAGGGCATTAATCAGAGAGGCAGCACAGAGACCAAAGGTAACCCTGAACAAGCTGCAGAGTTCCACAGCAGGGACTGGTGTATCTGCGCATGTGACCACAATAAGCTGTACACTCCAAGAGTGGCCAGAAAAAAGCCATTACTTAGTGTTAAAAATAAGAAGGCACATTTTGAGTTTGCCAAAAGGCATGTGGATGACTCCCCAAATGTATGGAGGAAGGTGCTCAGGTCAGATGAGATTAAAATTTTACTTTTCAGCCAACAAGGAAAACGCTATGTCTGGTGCAAACCCAACACATTTCATCACCCCAAGAACACCATCCCCACAGTGAAACATGTTGGTTGCAGCATCAAGCTGTGGGGATGTTTTTCAGCAGCAGGGACTGGTAACTGTTTTGAGTCGAGGGAAATATGGATGGTGCTAAATACAAGGAATATTATTGAGCAAAACCTGTTTCAGTCTGCTTGTGATCTGAGACTGGGAAAATGACCCGAAGCATACTGCTAAAGCAACACTCGAGCGGTTTAAGGGGAAACATTTAAATATGTTGGAATGGCCTAGTCAAAGTCCAGATCTCAATCCAATTGAGAATCTGTGGTCAGACTTGAAGATTGCTGTTCACAAGTGGAAACCATCCAACATGAAGGAGCTGGAGCAGTTTTGCCTTGAGGAATGGACAAAAATCCCAGTGGCAAGATGTGACAAGCTCATAGAGACTTATACAAAGTGACTTGCAGCTGTAATTGCTGCAAAAGGTGGCTCTACAAAGTACTGACTTTAAGGGGATGAATAGTTGTGCACGCTGAAGTTTTCTGTTATTTTGTCCTATTTGTTGTTTGCTTCACAATAAAAAAATCTTCAAAGTTGTAGGCATGTTCTGTGAATGAAATAATGCAAACGTTCAAACAATCCATTTTAATTCCAGGTTGTGAGGCAACAAAACATGAAAAATGAAAAGGGGAGTGAATACTTTAGCAAGGCACTGTAATTCTAGCTACAACTTTTGCCACTGGTGAGTGACTTACTTTGACACAAACCACATCATCCTCCTGAATTTTCTCAACTTCCTGTCCAACACATTCTTCATCAACATCCCCATTTGTGATAGATACAAAATCATAACCCCCGTCCTGTTGCACTTCCAGAGTGTAGTATCCTTAATTTTTATGTTTAAACCTTCACTATGATTACTTTTAGTACTATTCATCTTCATGTTTGTGGAGGGTATAGAAATGGTAGAAGGAGGCTACTTTATTATCTGTTTCTGATTACAATGTCAGAAACAAAAATGTGAGACTCACACATAGCACTCATGGAAACCCTTAGGAGTAAATATACTTAACCCATGTTTGCCTCAAGATTAAACACGGGTGAGATAGATCATATATGGGTGATTTTTTTATAGCTAAAACCTGGGAATTTACAATGTTATTTTTTTTTTTGTTATTATATTTTCTGATGGTGCATGTGCTTGTGTTTGGCTGCCTTGTTTGTCGATAGCTAAACACCTCTGTATATGAAGCATGCACAGATCAGTGAGATCCATGCAGGCTTATTTGTGTAAATGTGTTAAAAAAAAGTAAAAAATAAAAAAAAAACCTGTCTCCCCCACCATCCCCCAACAGCATAACCAGCCCCGGACTTTTTGAGCCAGTCCTGGTTCAAAAAATACAGGGGAAAAAGTGTAAGGTTCCTCTGTATTTTAAGAACCAGCACTGGGCTCTTGGACTGGTCCTGGTTCAAAAAACATGGGAGAGAAGAGACATAGGGGTCTCCTGTATTAAACCAGCAATGAGCTCCACTAGCCAGGAAGGTAATGCCACAGCCGGAGGACATGCTTATATTGGCCCCTAGCCATAACATTAACCCACCTAACTAGTTAGCCCTGGCCAGGGGTGGGGACCCCTTTAATGGGACCAATGGCCAGGTCTGAAGCCCAGTGGCTATTACCAGCACCCCTGGGTTGATAGTCCATTAACCAGCGCTTTTCCAATGTTCCATAGGGTGGTTCGTTCACTTTAACCCTTTCCGTTTGGGATATACAAGGTATGCAAAAAGAAAAATGGAAGGTATATAGTGTAACACCGTTTTAATAAACACAATAGACAGACAATAAATGTAAAATATTAAAATGAGCAAAAAAGTGCAGTGCATGGCATAATCAAGTTCTTTGTTTAGGAGGTGACTTTCCCGTCAATAGTTAAAAGCGGATAATTACCAGATTTCTTTGAACTGTGGATTGGACAGTTCATATCACGCTCAAAACAAATAATCCCAGGGTATTCCTCCTATAGGATCGTCAGAGTTTCCAGCAGTGTTCCTGTGTATCACAGACCGGTTCGCCTCCTCCACCACCAACGCGTTTCTTCCCCTGACTGGGGTCTTTATCAAGGTGTGAGTATGCCTCCTGTCTGGTCCTTCCTTCCTTTTAAATCGACAGTGTCCAATCGTCTCTCACCATGCACAGCTGAACCCCTTAACATTAGAAACTACAAGTCCCATGGTTCCCTGCTGTGCATGGGACTTCCTGCTATGTCACTTCCGGCACAGAAGGGTAGTTAAGGTCGAATAGGGTTCACAGACACAGTCCGATCATCCCTTTCCCAACCTATTAAACTTTTTACCTGGAGTGTCTTTAAAGCATGTCCACATAAATTAATCTATAATGCCAAAGTGATCTTTTGTACGGGACTCAAATTCCTCGTCCCGAGTAGCGCATCGCGTCACTTCCGGTGACGCGTTAGCATAGCAGCACTGTTGCTAAGGAGATCCCGGAGTTCATCTAGTGGATGATAAAATACCAAGGTAGGATAAAGCGCATAGTGAAAGCAATAATAACATACGAAAGTTCATAAAAAGCATATAAAACAGTTTAAAACTTGTCAAATATAGAAGCTGTATATCAGGTAACCGAGGTAACACGATACGCCACTTCCGGTGACGTACTAGTGTTTGTACCCCCGTTGCTATGGTGATCTGATTACTGATCAATAGAATGCAGAAAAAAATAGCAGCACAACATTACTGAAAATCAAAGCAAATAAGGAGTCTATTATAATGGAAAGACTCGTTTGTGTAGAATATGCACAGACTGAGGACTTAATTAAAAACTAAGTTGAACAACTTAATTTAAAAACCATTTTATTTCGAACTCTGCGGTTAGACCTCCAGGTTTTAATGTACCCAGTTCGTAGATGGCTTGCATCTCAGCTCTTGCTAATTGACTATTACTGTCTTTCCTCCTCCATTGGTTTTTTATATGTCTAATGGCACAAAACTGTTTGATCCCTGCTATGTTACCACTGTGATGAACTCTAAAATGGTCAGACAGTGCATGGGTCGTTAGTCCTTTTTTAATATTCCTCAGATGATCACTAATTCGAATTTTTAAAGCCCTTGAGGTACGCCCTATATACCATAAATTACATGAACATTCAATGGCATAAATTACGTTAGTGCTATTACAGGTTATAAAATCCTGTATTTTATAATTGGTCTTATTGATAAGCACTTCTGATATTTTCCCACATGTGTGAGGTATGTTTCTACAGCCTATGCACATGCCACATCGAATGAATCCCTTTGACTTGACTGTACACATGCTTTTCTTAGCAGGCTGCGCACTTCTCACCAAACTACTCCTCAAATTTGGAGCTCTCCTGAAGATACACTTCGGTTTCTCTGGTAATAGGTGCCCAATTGTAGGGTCTTTACGTAAGATCCCCCAATGTCTATTGAGGGATTTTTCTAAAGTTCTATGTTTGCTACTGAATGACGTTATGAATGTCCATTCAAAACCTGCTCCCTTAATATCCCGACCTTTCTGTTTTACCTGTAGCAACTCTTGGCGATCAACCTTAGCAACCTTAGTTTTCACGGTCTCTACCTTATTCACAGAGTATCCCGAAGCCAGAAATTTACATTTCATCTCTTCCGCTTGTGTGTCATAGGATTCTCCTTTCGTACAATTATGTTTCAATCATGTGAATTGGCTGTCTGGGATAGAACTTAGCCAGTTCGGGTGATGGCAGCTGGTTGCATTGATATATGCACCAGAGTCTGTAGGTTTTATGAAGGTTTTTGTTTCTATTTTATTGTTCTCAATAAAAACAGTAATATCTAAAAAATTAATGCTTTCACTGCTGCTATCAAACATAAAAAATATATTAGCCAAAATGGAATTAAGATAGTTAAAAAATTGAGTAAGACCATCCTCATCACCTCTCCAGATAAAAAAGACGTTGTCTATATACCTCTTCCAGGACACCAGGTTTGCTCCGAAGGGACAATGCTTCCAAATCATGGAATCTTCCCATTGTCCGCTATCTGTATTCTTGGTGGAGGTTAAAAGGGATACCTCTAGAAGTGTCACACAGACTAGCAGCTATTTGCGCACGGGACGGGTTTTCTAACTTTTTTGCTGTTGGTATTGTATTGTTCTTTATTTGAAGAATTGTTCTGTGCAGCATCATGTTCAAACTAAGAGATGGGAGAAAATCAAAGTTTGATTATGTATTTAGGGAGGATGGAGACTCCATTGTTTTGGTAGATGAAAATCTGGAAAGCCTCATGAAAAAACTAGAGGTGACCCTCCTGAAAGAAAACAGGATTTGGAGGGAGATGGTAACATTAGAAAAATACCTCTCCCACCAAATAATACCAAAAGGTTTACAGATTAATAAGGCAGCTTCTTTTTCATCGGCAGATGAAGAATTCAAATTAGAATGGGATAGGATCATAAATACATGTTCCATATCCCTGATGAAATTAATCATACATGATAGAAAACAGGAGTTAGAACGATTGGAGACAGAGATAACCAATTATAAGACCCTGGTACATCCCTTTATTGACCTACCGGAATATAAAGAGATGGAGAAACGTGTCGAATTTTCACTAAAGAAAAATGAGAAATCCCTTATTGAACGCAAAGTGCGCAAGTTCAATAGGGATAAGAGGAGGGAAACTCTAGACGAAGAGCCAGAGGAGGATGACAGAGAGGGCAGGCCACTGTCACCTAATCAGACTCCTAAGAAAAAATGGATCCCCCCACACAGAAGATATCCCAAAAGAAACACCAATCATCACCAATACAGGAGTGTGTCTAGGGATAGATATACGGATCCTGTTCTGATCCCATTGGCACAAAGAAAAAGTAGAACTAAGAATGTTAGAACACAAGGAAGTAAGTCAGGGAATGTCAGTGATCAAGATAATAGATGGAGGTCCAAACCTGTGGGGAGGTATCGATCCAGGGCTGATCTATATCCCACTACCCCAATCTACAGAACAGGAAATAGATTCCAGCTACCAGAACATATGTCTGAGTCATCTCCTTTTTTATCCAGGAGGAAGAAACTCCACCCTCCAAGATAAAGAGGAGAGGATGTAGAGGGGGACTATTAAATAAAAAGAAAAAGAAGGGAATGAAAAGAAAAATAATGCGAATCACTTCCAAAAGAAAGGGCAGCAAGAAAAAGGAATCACCTGCACTCCCCACATCCGTGTCGAAAGACATGAATTTGGGGATGATTAAAATCTTCAATCTGACCAGCCATGAGTTGGCCAGAGAGGAGATTTCACTCCTTGAAAAAGGCATGAAATTTGCACCATCTCTACCCTTAAATAAATTTAGTACGTTCATTGACTTAAAAAAAATTATTAGAAAATTAAGTCTAAAAAAATTCTTTATTATCAAGGGAACAGAAGCTGCAGTAGAAGTAGAGGGAACTCCGTTCAAACCAAAATCGTTTTTTAATCCTATGTTCATGAGAGGAAATTTTTTGGACATTTTCCTCAAATTGGTATCAGATGATATTAAGGAGATGGATAGTAAATTGCCCAAGTATAACCTAACATTTAAAGAACGTCAGGCATTGAAAAGATTACGGGAATGTGAGGATCTGGTAATTAAGTCATCCGATAAAGGGGGCGGCATAGTCATCTTGACTAAAGATGACTATAACAAAGAAGTCCTCCGCCAGTTGGATGATGGTGTAACTTACCATAAATTAAAAACAGACCCTACACAGAAAATCATAGAGAAGTTGGATAAATTATTGGAGGAATATTCAGCCAATGGGACTCTGACAGAAAGGGAAATGAAGTTTTTACGCACAGAAGAGCCAAAAATCCCAGTGCTTTATATCCTGCCAAAAATCCATAAGGATCCCACAAACCCCCCTGGCAGGCCCATAGTTTCGGGGATAGGCTCGATAACGTCAAACCTGTTGGAATTCATAGACTATTTCCTACAACCCCTGGTGGGGAAATACCCATCACATCTTAAGGACACCACGGCCTTCCTTAATCTATTAGAAACTATAAAATGGGAGGATGGTGACATTTTGGTGACAGCCGATGTTCGATCATTATATACTATTATTGAACATCAAATGGGTCTTGCGGCTGTCACCAAGGCATTGGCAGATAGTGAACTCAAAGAGTCTTTACAGGAGTTCATTTTAAAGGGGGTCCAATTTATTTTAGAAAATAATTATTTCTCTTTTGATGGAACGTTTTATCTGCAGGACGTTGGCACTGCCATGGGCACCAGGTTCGCTCCGAGTTACGCTAACATTTATATGGAACAATGGGAAGATTCCATGATTTGGAAGCATTGTCCCTTTGGAGCGAACCTGGTGTCCTGGAAGAGGTATATAGACGACGTCTTTTTTATCTGGATAGGTGATGAGGATGGTCTTACTCAATTTTGTAACTATCTTAATTCCAATTTGGCTAATATATTTTTTAGGTTTGATAGCAGCAGTGAAAGCATTAATTTTTTAGATATTACTGTTTTTAGTGAGAAAAATAGAAACAAAAACCTTCGTAAAACCTACAGACTCTGGTGCATATATCAATGCAACCAGCTGCCATCACCCGAACTGGCTAAGTTCTATCCCAGACAGCCAATTCACACGATTGAAACGTAATTGTACGAAAGGAGAATCCTATGACACACAAGCGGAAGAGATGAAATGTAAATTTCTGGCTTCGGGATACTCTGTGAATAAGGTAGAGACCGTGAAAACTAAGGTTGCTAAGGTTGATCGCCAAGAGTTGCTACAGATAAAACAGAAAGGTCGGGATATTAAGGGAGCAGGTTTTGAATGGACATTCATAACGTCATTCAGTAGCCAACATAGAACTTTAGAAAAATCCCTCAATAGACATTGGAGGATCTTACGTAAAGACCCTACAATTGGGCACCTATTACCAGAGAAACCGAAGTGTATCTTCAGGAGAGCTCCAAATTTGAGGAGTAGTTTGGTGAGAAGTGCGCAGCCTGCTAAGAAAAGCATGTGTGCAGTCAAGTCAAAGGGATTCTTTCGATGTGGCATGTGCATAGGCTGTAGAAACATACCTCACACATGTGGGAAAATATCAGAAGTGCTTATCAATAAGACCAATTATAAAATACAGGATTTTATAACCTGTAATAGCACTAAACGTAATTTATGCCATTGAATGTTCATGTAACTTATGGTATATAGGGCGTACCTCAAGGGCTTTAAAAATTCGAATTATTGAACATCTGAGGAATATTAAAAAAGGACTAACGACGTATGCACTGTCTGACCATTTTAGAGTTCATCACAGTGGTAACATAGCAGGGATCAAACAGTTTTGTGCCATTAGACATATAAAAAATCAATGGAGGAGGAAAGACAGTAATAGTCAATTAGCAAGAGCTGAGATGCAAGCCATCTACGAACTGGGTACATTAAAACCTGGGGGTCTAAACGCAGAGTTCGAAATAAAATGGTTTTTAAATTAAGTTGTTCAATTTAGTTTTTAATTAAGTCCTCAGTCTGTGCATATTCTACACAAACGAGTCTTTCCATTATAATAGACTCCTTATTTGCTTTGATTTACAGTAATGTTGTGCTGCTATTTTTTTCTGCATTCTATTGATCAGTAATCAGATCACCATAGCAACGGGGGTACAAACACTAGTACGTCACCAGAAGTGACGTATTGTGTTACCTCGGTTACCTGATATACAGCTTCTATATTTGACAAGTTTTAAACTGTTTTATATGCTTTTTATGAACTTTCGTATGTTATTATTGCTTTCACTATGCACTTTATCCTACCTTGGTATTTTATCATCCACTAGATGAACTCCGGGATCTCCTTAGCAACAGTGCTGCTATGCTAACGCGTCACCGGAAGTGACGCGACACGCTATTCGGGACGAGGAATTTGAGTCCCGTACAAAAGATCACTTTGGCATTATAGATTCATTTATGTGGACATGCTTTAAAGACACTCCAGGCAAAAAGTTTAATAGGTTGGGAAAGGGATGATCGGACTTTGTCTGTGAACCCTATTCGACCTTAACTACCCTGCTGTGCCGGAAGTGACATAGCAGGAAGTCCCATGCACAGCAGGGAACCATGGGACTTGTAGTTTCTAATGTTAAGGGGTTCAGCTGTGCATGGTGAGAGACGATTGGACACTGTCGATTTAAAAGGAAGGAAGGACCAGACAGGAGACATACTCACACCTTGATAAAGACCCCAGTCAGGGGAAGAAACTCGTTGGTGGTGGAGGAGGCGACCCGGTCTGTGATACACAGGAACACTGCTGGAAGCTCTGACGATCCTATAGGAGGAATACCCTGGGATTATTTGTTTTGAGCGTGATTTGAACTGTCCAATCCACAGTTCAAAGAAATCTGGTAATTATCCGCTGTTAACTATTGACGGGAAAGCCACCTCCTAAACAAAGAACTTTATTATGCCATGCACTGCACTTTTTTGCTCATTTTAATATTTTACATTTATTGTCTGCCTATTGTGTTTATTAAAATGGTGTTACACTATATACCTTCCATTTTTCTTTTTCTACCTTGTATATCCCAAACGGAAAGGGTTAAAGTGAACGAACCACCCTATGGAACATTGGAAAAGCGCTGGTTAAGTGTATACTTCAATTCTTTCTGCTATCTGTATTCTTGGTGGAGGTTAAAAGGGATACCTCTAGAAGTGTCACACTTACTAGCAGCTATTTGCGCACGGGACGGCTTTTCTAACTTTTTTGCTGTTGATAGTCCATTAGTTTAGTTGTGAAAAAAAATCTTTTACAGGAGGGACTGCAGTTTCCAGCAAGTTTTACGGTGAGTAAATATTTTTTTTTTAATTCACAGGGGGACTATAGAAACCTGCTGGCCCTTACCCCATATGCTGATACTTCTGGTTCTCCAAGTACTACTATGTTGGGGAAGCTTGCTGAGGCCTGTAGTCCCTACTGTAAAAGATAATATTTTATTAAGAAATAAACCAAATGGACTATTAACTCCGCAACCACCACCCGGTTTTATCCCTGGCTATGGATGCCTGGAAGGGAGCCCAATGCTGGTTTCAAAAATACAGGGACACCTACAGTTTTTTGCCCCCATATTTTGGAACCACAACCAGTCCAATAGTCCAAAGCTTGCTCTTAAAATATAGAGGGACCTCACACATTTTTCCACTGTATTTTATGAATGACGACTGACTCAAAGAGCCCAGAGCTGGTTATGCTTGTGTGTGTGCTTGTGTGTGTGTTATGAAGGGGGGAGGGGGAATCCCATCACATCCCTTTTTTTTTCACATTATTAACACTTTAAATACTTTTTCACAGAGAAACACTGCACAGATCTCACTTATCTGTGCAGGCTTCTATGAACATGCTGCTGAGGGGGACGTCTGTTTGAAAAGTGCATTTTGATCTGAGTTTGCCCAATTCATGGGTGTGTTTGCAGAAATGATTCCTGATAAATTCCTGTGTTTCAGTGTTGTCTATGAAAATTACATCCGATTTTATTTGAAGTTGTATTTTATTGCATGTCCATGTCCGCCCGTGTTTTGTTCTTCTATTTGAACAAATACTGCCATGTTTGTTTTTTAGTAAATTTCCATGATTGAAAAAATGGCCAGACACTCCTTAGTTGACAAAGATGGTGCTTAATAAATTTACCCCTTAGACTCTCCTCTGGAATCTGTGACTGTTGTGTGCACACAATTTGTCATTTAGCCTTAGTGGTCACTGGGGCAGATGTATTAACCTGGAGAAGGCATAAGGAAGTGATAAACCAGTGATATGTGCAAGGTGATAAAGGCAACAGCCAATCAGCTCCAATATGCAAATTAACAGTTAGGATCTGATTGGCTGGTGCCTTTATCACCTTGCACATATCACTGGTTTATCACTTCCTTATGCCTTCTCCAGGTTAATACATCTGCCCCACTGTTCTTTCTGTGTACTGATTTTCCTGTTTTAGAAGCGACACATATAAACTCACAGCAAGGAGGTGGTTCTTACAAGATTACAGAAGATACTTGACTGTGTATGGCCATGGTTTTATCAATAGGAATTTTATTGCATGAAAGAGCAGTAGCAGGACCACAACTGACAAATTAAGAGCATGGTCTGAGCCTTTCCTTGGCACTGCATGTGGTGTATGGCATGTTGGCAATTTTACGTTTTTCGGCAGTAACTTTTCACCTTCACAGTAAGAGGTAATGAGGTAAAACATTGTTTAGATTTGGGGCACCCTTTATTAAATGTTCTTCCCTCCTGGCTTTCTTTAAAAGTAGATGTTGGTAGAAGTACTATGACTGCCAGCACTAGTACTGTGTTGCACTTGCTCTTCTATCGGCTGATCCATGATTGATTTTATATTTTTTACACCAGGACAAGAGTAAAACTACTGTAGTTTAATTTAACTGCCACCACACCAGGTGAATATACAAAAAGACAGGCAAATGAGAAACTATTACCTTTACTTTGCAGCTTTAGTAAACGACTGCAGATATTTTTTTGGAACCAGAATTTTTTTCTTTTTTTTCCATGGGGACACAACAATACCCAGTAAATACAGCAATTTATGCTGCTTCTCCAACACACACACTTTTTTAAATAGGATTTAAATTGAACAATAAAAGACTGTGTTTTTTTCTTTGGACACCAGAAAACAAAAGTCCTTTTTTTTCCACTTTCATTTTTTTTTGGGGTGCAGCTAACAGTGACACAACCACACCAGTAATTCAGTAGATATAGTATAGTAGTTATGTGCTTCCTCTCCAAGACACACACTGTCAAAAATATACAATTTAAATTGTGTTATGCAATATAGTAGACCTAATTATTATTTTTTTTACACCAGATTTTTTCTTTTTTGCACTTATTTTTAGGGCACAGTTGATGATGACACACAATACAGTAATATACTTTGCTTCTCCGAAACATTTTTTTTTTTGTAATTCTTTTCTATAACATGAAAAGAGGTCTTCTTTGGGTTACAGTTCACTCAAAGAATCTTGAAATCACTGTAGTTAGCTATCCTTGTGAAAAATTTGTGCAAGTTCACTGTAACAAGTATACACAACAGCTTATTAGAAAATGTATCTAATTACTAGCTGAAGTGCCCGGTTTCACCCAGGCAAAGGTTTGCTGGGTGGAACATTTTACCTCTTTTTTTCCCCCCTCAGGAGTCAAATTTTAAAAACTAACTGCTCAGTGGGTGGCTGTAAATAACTGTCACAGTTTCCAGACAACCCAGCAGGTCACATGTTCCAGGTCACCCAGCAGGTGCACAGGGATAGTTCACAAATTGTCAAATTTTTCAGAGCACAATGGTGACGCATTGGAATGGCAGGCGGACGTTTTGCCACAAAACTCTGAAATGAAGCAACCAATTACAACACCAACATTTTTCTGCAAATCTACGGACCAAGGGAGTCATTCCGAGTTGATCGTAGCTGTGCTAAATTTAGCACAGCTACGATCAAGCACTCAGACATGCGGGGGGGCGCCCAGCACAGGGCCAGTCTTCCCCACATGTCAGTGCCGCTTCCCCCCTGCATAAGTGCAAAAGCATCGCACAGCGGCGATGCTTTTGCATTTGAGGAGTAACTCCCGGCCAGCGCAGCTCCTGCGGCTGGCCGGGAGAACCTCTTCGCTGCCCCGGGTCACAGTGGCTGCGTGTGATGTCACACAGCTGCCGCGGCCCGCCCCCCCAATGGTCCGGCCATGCCTGCGTTGGCCAGACCGCGCCCCCTAAATGGCGGCTTAACGCCGCCATCCAGCCCCCTCCCGCCCAGCTACCACCACTGCCTGTCAATCAGGCAGAGGCAATCGCTAAGCAATGATGGCCTTCGGCACTGGCGCATGCGCAGTACTTACCCGATCACACTGCTGCGATAAACTTCAGCATGCGATCGGGTCAGAATGACCCCCAATGACCTTTCATTTGGTATATGATTTATAACCCTGCCCAGACAACAGCATCATAGAAATATGTCACTCATAAAAGTTGTCCTTCTGCTATTAATATATAGACTTGCATCTAACTAATCTCATGTTTACATTTGCAATGCTTTTAATTGTTTTGTGCTTTATTTTTATCTTGAAATGTACACATTATTATACAGATCTTTTTTTTACCAGTTTTATATACTGTATATACTGTCTATAGCTTTTTGCCAGCGGCTTCACCCGTGTTGAATTCTTAACGCAATAAGACTATTTTCATTGCACCAATCTTCAAGTTTAAGTTCACTACCCAACCCCTACAAGAATTAGCATGAAGATACATAGCCTATATGTTAACGGACAGTCTAAGGAACATATCAATTTTCAAAATGCAATCAGCTTAGCGAAAACTATGGATTTGACACTACTGTCGGTCATTTTGGACATTTTATTATTCACCCCTTCTCACCCCCCATGGTGATGGTGGCTGAACTTGGACTTATACGGCATTGGGAGTGTCACTATTCATATCTGCGACCCCGATCACTATGGATTTTTACATGTCACCCCTTGTCCACCCCCGCCCCTAGCTCGATTTGCAAATGAGGAAGGTGCATTTTATCAAAGTCAACACATGTTTTGTTCACAGCATTTTCTTTATCTGGAACAAGTGAGGTATGTTTTGGACAATAGTTATGAATGTAGTAGTACTGTCTCACTAAATAAAAAATGCAACAGTAGCTGGTGTAACCTTGTGTTGCTGAAACACTAGCATAAGCACAAAGATCTTTAGATCTCCTCTGATGCAAAACAGAAGGTGAGTGGGTTCAGCAATGGGGGCGTGTGAATGTATATCTAGAGGACCACATCAACAAACCTAAAAATAGATCAAAATTTATTATAAAAAAACTAGAAATGGTCGCTACAAGCATTCACATTAACTTCCCGTTAGATACCACCCTATTCCACTCTTATTCACCTGCTGTGTTACTCCATTTCAAGCTGCGGAATGTCCTTGTGGATATATTCTAGAATATTATTGTCAGAGACACTTATGCCTGGACTAATATTAATAAAAAACTGCATAGGAATTCTTCGTCCTCTCCATACAGTATGTCCCCTTGTGGGGGAATCCCTCATTTCCTCCACTTTCCTTCTATAGAGGGAGAAAGGTTTAAACTCTGCATCCAATTGTTCGATCTAGGTTACATTCATTCTCTGATCCTCAATGCACCTATCACATTTCACATACATTACTTGAAAACTGGGCACTATTTTTCCTCCCCTTTATTTAACTCAGACCCCATTGGTTTTTATTACATTATATTAATTAAACTCCATATAAGACTAAATATGATGCTAAAATGTGTTGTTATTATATTTATAATATGTGTTATAAATTTGATATGCATTAGATAGTATTCTTAAAGGAGAAGCTTGCTATATTGTTACATTTGTGGATATTCATGTGGGTATGTGGGTATAGAGTTTATTATTACACCAGCTGGGCGCAACCAGGAATTTTTCTTTTTGCACAGTACCTGTCGAAGTGTCTCCAAATCCTGGAGTTTAAGTCACACTGTCAGTTCTTGTCACCTTATACCTGATAATATAATTCTGCCAAAGGTAGAAATGTGGTAAAACAACTTGGCAGAGGGTAAGCCATCCAGTAAAGCACAGGACCAAGTAATGCAAATGGTGTAGAGCAAAGGAGCAAGTAAATACTGGTGGGTTATTCCCAGCCATCCTCCCCCATTTTTAGCAGATGGTGCGCTGGTTAGATAGTTAGCACTGTGTTAATCTCTTTACTGTAGCAGTCCCAGCAGCCTTTGTGTGAAGCGCTGCTTGTATACAGGGGTGGCACTGCAATCCTAATAATACAGCGATTGTGCAGATCTTTGAAACTGTGACAAGTATGAATCCCAATAGTCTGATGCTTTTCTCTGTGTCTACAGTATGACAGTTTCCTTAGAGGGTAAATGATCCATCTATAAATCTGTTAAAATGTGTCAGTGATTAATGAATACAATTGTGCACCTGCTAGGTGACCTGGAAAATGTGAGCTGTTTGGGTCCCGGAGAACTGTGTTTGAGAACCTATGCAATAGAGGCTTCTGTATGTTTGCAGCTTTAATGCCAGATGTTTAAAAAAAAAAATCATTACTGTCAAAAGGCAGTACAGCAGCAGTAGTGAGATACCAATTAGTTTGTCAGCCAAACGTCCCTGGTATCTACATACATTGGTACAGGGTATAACTTTAACAGTATAAGTCTGTGCAAGCTTAACACTCAAAAATATGAACCACTCCTCTCACACTCCTATTAAATTCAACTAGCAGTCACACCAGAGAGAATTTGATTTCTAAGGAGAGGTGTACCAGAAGTCCCCACCATCACTGGCATGATTCCAGTGATTTTGCCATTAGATTTAAAACAGCACTGATTTAAAATGCAAAACTAAGTTGCTTTCTCCTTTTAAATTATTGCAACTTTAAATTTAATCTACGTGGTAAATCACCAGAGTCATGTTAGTTCCTGCAACTCACAGGCTACTACTTATTTGTCCAAGTGTAACTGGGATGTTTGATATATAATAAAAGCTTTCGTGTTGCAAAGTCCTGTGTGCCTGCGCAGAATTTATAATTTATATAATTTATATATTGGTATATTAGTATAGGGATCATTGTCACTGAATAACAAAAAGCAAATAAGGGAGCTATACTGTACTTGCCAGGTTTTTAAAATATTTGTGTGTGACACTTTCTGTAAGTTGATAGTTTTTAGTGATAATATCAGTCAGTGTCTTAATTTGCATTGCCCCAGCACAAAGTCCCAACTACTGACATTGATGGAATCAATCAGAAGCTTCCTACATGTGAACCTGCCAGGTTGCTGCTCTTACATGATGGACATGAGTTGGGAGTGCATATTGGGCTAGCCCAGTGACATATACCCCGGAAGAGAAGATGCAACTCCACACCACACAATGTTCCTAGCAGAAGAGGGGTTGGGACTGTGCCTATGTAGGGGTGGTTGATAATGGGGTTAAATCTAGGTTATCCAGGGTGCTTGTCCCAAGGTTCTCAATGGTGAAAAGAGAGGTGATTAATTACCTGTTCCCATTGGGTGATCAGGTGTAGGCTGTGGACCTCAATGGCACTGGTGCAGGCACCATTTTGAGTGACATTGCTGCAGAATAGACTGAATCTGCAAGGATTCAGACTCTTCCAGTAGGATTGTGGTATTTTGTATTTGGTGCCACCACAAACCAATATTGGCTCACCAACTGGTAGGCAATCAGAAGTGGCCACGACGAGCAAATCAAGGGTTGCAGCATCATAGCTCCACCCAGTCATATATTAGATATTGCAGAATGGGAGAGCTCAGTCATATGGCAAAGTTTGAAGAAGGACCTCAAGAGAAGAGCTCCAGTGGCAATGGAAGAGGCCAGAAGCAAACAAGATCAAGACAGTGGCAGAGCATGGAGGATGCTAGTGGTTGAGATTTGCGAATCACAGTGAGAGTCATGCAACACGCTGAGGGCATGAAGGGCCCGCAGTAAAGGAAGCAAAAGAGCTGTATGAAGCTTGCCACTGCAGTCTCTCCAAACATTACCAGTATGTGGTCTCGGGCCACTACCAGCTATTTATAATTCTCCCTAGAGCACCAGGGTAATCAGGCACTAGGCCTGTAGGGCACCTCTAGGCATTATTCCCCCCTCTCTGTATTAGAGTGACTACTCTACTCCAGAACCCCTTACTACACCATGCCATAATTTGGCAGGCTTAAGGCTTTAGTCATCCCTTCTCTAATAAAGCGATTCTTGCCATTAGGCCCAAGTCACTGTTGTGACCAGCAGTAGGCAGGCCTCAAGTCTGAGCTCTTTAAGGGATCTGGACATTATGATTAGATTACTGCTATGTTCATCAGTAGACAGGCACTAGGCCTGAACCCCTTGATATAATAGGCCAAGGTCACTATAATTATATTTAGACAGACCTGAGCAGGGACAGACTGGGGCTCTGATTCGGCCCTGGCATTTATGACATGTGCATGCGCACATCACAGGGGGGGCAAACACGTGTCCCTGAGGTGCGCGGACAAGAGTCGGGGGGGCGTGGACTCGCAGCACGCCCCCATTACCATGGAAACACACAGCCCGGGAGGCACACAGACACAATGCACAGGTGCATGCTGTAAGTCCATGGCCCCTGACTCGTGGCTCCCCCCCATTTACATAGAAATGCATGGATAAGAGAGCCAGAGGCTGCGCTGCGCACGGTTTACCTTGCGCTCTGTGGGACCGGACCAGACCACCTGCCCATCGGCTTTTCTGGCATATGCCAGAATGCCAGATTGGCAGTCCGACCCTGCACCTAAGCTACACATTAAAAGCCTGGGCCGAGGTGGCAGAAATAAAAAATTAACAACAAATTAATGGGCTCAGGACCGCTTTTCACAATACATTAAAGTGCTGTAATTTCCAATTAAGGTGATACTAAGCCTTGGACAGAGATAAATTACCAGCCAATCAACTCCTAACTGCCATGTTACAAGCTGTTGTGGGCCAGAAGCATCATTGCTTGGAAAGTGATAAAATGGAGAGTGAAAAAGTACAAACCAATCAGCTCCTAACTGCCATTTTTCAAACACAGTCTGTGACATGGCACTTAGAACCTGATTGGCTGGTACTTTTTCACTCTCAATTGTATCACTTTCCAAGCAATGATGCATCTAGCCGTGTGTTTGAAAAATGACAGGAGCTGATTGGCTGGTACTTTATCTCCATTAACTTTATCTCTGTTCCCTTGTGTGTTAAGCTTTTTGGCCCCCTTAGGAATCCCTGTTGCTCTACCCAAAATAACAACTTCCTACATACCACCTATCATCTGACAAGGGCCAGCCAGCTATAAATAAGAGGGGATAGAGACCCCAAGAATAAACTACAGGGTTAGAGAAGGTTTGACATTACAGTATGCACATTTTTCATTTGTTGTGCTGTTTTAACTGTTAAACCTGTTTAACAGCAGAAAGTACTGTGTATATAGGAATAGTGTAGCCTGCGCATATTGGTGGTCATTCCAAGTTGTTCGCTCGTTGCCAATTTTTGCTATGCTGCGATTTGTTGCTAAATGCGCATGCGCATGGTACGCAGAGTGCATGCGCTAAGTTATTTTACACAAAACTTAGTAAATTTGCTGTTGTTCGTGCAACGCTTTTCAGTCGCACTGCTGATCGATGAGTGATTGAAAGGAAAGGGGCATTTCGGGTTGGTAACTGAGCGTTTTCCGGGAGTGTGCTAAAAAACGCAGGCATGTCAGGGGAAAACGCAGGAGTGTCTGGAGAAACGGGGAGTGGCTGGCTGAACACAGGGCGTGTTTGTGATGTCAAACCAGGAACTAAACTGACCGAGCTGATTGCAATCTAGGAGAAGGTCTGGAGCTACTCAGAAACTGCAAGAAAATATTTAGTAGCAATTCTGCTAATCTTTCGTTCGCTATTCTGCTAAGCTAGGATACACTCCAAGAGGGCGGCGGCCTAGCGTTTGCAATGCTGCAAAATGCAGCTAGCGAGCGAACAACTCGGAATGACCACCATTGTCTGGATATTGTTTAGTTATAGTCCTTAAATTAATTGTAGTTGAGGAGCTCTACTGTGAGATGAGTGTTAGTTCATGTTTGTTATTGGCATAGGTAGACTGTATTGAGCAAGTAACAACTGCTGCAAAGTGAGTAATGATTCAGTGTGTGTCTGTCTGTCCTCCCTCTCTTAAACCAGTTTGGTGAGACTAGCAAGTCGGTGTTGCACCTCGGTGTGAAAGCACTAATGCCCTTATTTATCAATGAGTGATAAATTCCACTGTGAGTGATAGATTTCACCAACCAATCCGCTCCTAACTGTCATTTTTCAAACACATCCTGTGACATGGAAGTTAGGACCTGATTGGCTGGTGCAATTTATCACTCACAGTGAAATTTATCACTCATTGATAAATAAGGGCATTAGTAGGTGAAAACAGGGTGGCTGAGGCCTTGCATCTGTGAAGATCACCCACATATCCAGTGAAGATTGCGGTTACCCTTAATGTGTCTCCTATTCTAATCAGTGAAGGGAAAGTACATATATTGATTTCATACTTGTTTATTCCAGTCACGGCGGTCGATTTCCTTACAGTACTTGTCTGTTTACTGTAAGGGCACAGAAGATCGCATCTACTCCAGAACCCCAGCCCAGTGGATACAATGGTGAGTAACCCCCAGGGCCGGAGCTTCCACTAGGCAGCTTTAGGCAGCTGCCTAGGGGCGCCGGGACCTGAGGGGGCGGCCTGCTACAGCTGCCTGAAAAAGGTAGCGTGGTCCTATCTTTCACAGCCGCTGCAATCCTCCCAGGACTCGTATCTTACAGTAGCCGTGACTGCTAAGCTCCTATATTGCAGCCTCCAGCTCCACCTCCACAAGGCACAGGCAGTAACTGTGACAGCTCCTGGAGTCCTGGCTGGGGGTGACATGCAGCACTGCTCTTCATTCCAGGCTATTTCACAGACTACTCAGTCCCAACTCTGCATCGCAGCCTGCAGGTAGTGGCTGCACAGTGTACTCTCTGCATTTGAGTCCACTAAGGGGGGGGGGGGGGGAGATGAGCAGCAGGCATGCACACAGTTTGGGGGGGATGAGCAGCAGCATGCATACAGATGGTGGGGGGGATAGGACAGCAGACTTTTAACAGAGTGGGGGGGTGGGAGTAGCAGGCACCCACACAGACTGGGGAGATGGGGAGAAGAGAGCAGCCATGCAACAAACTGGGGGTGGGGGAGAGCCGCAGCATGCCTTTCATCTGAAGGGTGGGAAGGGGGAAGGGGCAGTAGGCAGAAGTTTTGCCTAGGGTGTCGAGAAACCTTGCACCGGCCCTGGTAACCCCTCCCTAGGGGCTATGGTAAATTTGCTGGTTTTACATACTCATGCTAGCCCAGTGTTGTTTGAATTTTTAATAGATAAATGGAATATATTTGCCTGATGTAGAAGCCATTCCTTCACAGTAAAATACATGGAAAAGTGACATAAAACAAGTCTCCCACTCATTATTTATGCTATTGTTTGAGAATAAACATCTCAGTGTCTTTCTGATTGATCTTGAACTTCTCTTTTATATGATCAGTGTCACAACACTATTAAGTGGACACTTTAGAAACATACAACATTAAAGGGTTTGTGTTAAGCTACTGGAAAATACTGTATTGTATTTTCAACAGAACACTGTGTGTTTTTCAAAAGCCTTTTTTTTCCACTGAAATGAATTACTAAAATACAAAACATAAAGTTATTATGCCATATTACAATGTGTGGTTTTTAGAAACGTCCTTTTGAAGAAAAATTATTAATATTCCACAAACTTTATTTACAAAGCATGTTCATGTCGAGTGCAAAAGATGAAGATTAAATTGCAATGTGCATTCATGTAAGTAATACTTACAAAAATTTAAAAACACATAAAGAAAAATCCTTCAGCCCTAACTCATTTACCTTTGATGACCATAATGCAAAAACATAATACATAAGCAGTGCAAGAAAATATACCATCACAGGCGATAACGGAACATGACCCTGCAATAAATGAAAGTTCCACGACTCTTAGTTCTCCAGCACACACATACTTTTAAACAAATAGCTAGAACCTCTCCAATACAAGTAATGTAGGTAAGGGGCCAGATCCCAAGTTGGTGATAAAATCTTCAACCTGGACGATATTATAATGGGCAACTGCACAGTGTGTGCACAAGTGGTTAGGTAAGACCTTTAGGGAATACACTTGGAAATGTGTATTTCTTTTTGAGTTGTGGTACAAACAAATTCTAAAATTGGCCTATAATATTGAGATGCTCACATTTATAACCGTGAACCAACAATAAAAATAATAACAAAACATACGGTACTCCACCCACTAATGTTTAAAAAAAACAAATCTATTGCGTGTTTACTGTATTTAGGATTTATTAGAGAAAAAATAAACTGGGCTTTGCCTGCCCAATACATGTTAATAATGTATTGTCTGCGTTAAAAATAAATATAAAGTAATAATAATGTTTTTCCGAAGAAAAGTATACAGGACTAATGGCCCCCATACATAAGCAACAATTTACTGCAATGTCCCAATCTCCCTGAGAGCCAGATCGGGGAATCGAGAATATTAAACATGTTAAAAATCCCTGATTCCCCCGATGCCAAATTAAAACGACTGAATTGGCAAATTACGTTTTGTGTTTAATTATGTTTTGTGTTTAACTTACCTGACAGATCAATGACATAAAACATAATTTACCAGTTTATTTCTCACCTATGAGCCTCAAATCCTTGTTGAGTACATGATCATAAAAGAAAGAACCAATAGGAACTGAGCTAAACATACTGTATAAGAAAAATAATAATAATAAAAAAATAAAATTTCTAATAAAATAATGTCTCACTGGTATGGAATATTATGTAGAAGAAATATACATCAAATTATTACATTCTATAATGCATTAAAACATATACAGTATATCAAATAATATGGAATGCAAATTCTTCAAATGGTACTTCATATATTAAAATGCTCACAAAAATAATATAACACATCATATATATATATACTAGGCGATTCATCGCGCCCTACGGGCGCTCTTCACACCGTCGTTAGGGGCTTCGCCCCGTTAACCTCTGCACGGCTTTGCCGCGGGTGGGGGAGGGGGCAGTTAGCCGGGGTAGTGCGGTTGGGGGTGGGTGGGTGTGATGGTGCTATGGTTGCAGGGGCGGGTGGGGTGGTGCTGCAGGTAGGGGAGGGGTGGGGGTGCGTGAGCAGGGGTGCTGTGCGTAGTGGAGGGTCAGGGTGCCATGGGTGGGGAGTTGGGAGCAGGGGAGACGTGGGTTTGGGAGGGCTGTGGGAGAAGCTGGTGTGGGAGTGCCGTGGGTAGGGGAGGGGGGGGGTTTCTGGGCATGGGGGCGTTGTGCCATGGGTGGGGGACAGGTGTGGGGGGGCAGTGGTGGTGCGGATGGGGGGTGGAAGGTGGCTGCGGGGGTTCTGAGGGTTGGGGGTGTGGCGTGGGTGGGGGAGGGGGTGCAGGAGCAGGGGTGTGGTGGATGGGAGAGGGGCGGGTGCAGGAGGGGCAGATGCGGTGGTGGTGCGGGTGGAGTGGAGGATGCAGTGGTGTAGCGGGGGGAGAGGTGGGTATGGTGGTGGAGTAGGAGGGTGCCACAGGTGGGGGAGGGGGCGGTTTGCCGGTGTGGTGGGTTTGAGGGTGCCACGGTTGCAGGGGTGGGTGCTACAGGTAGGGGAGGGGTGGGGGTGCGGGAGCAGGGGTGCTGTGCGTAGGAGAGGGGCGGGGGTGCCATGGGTGGGGGGTTGGGAGCAGGGGTGATGTGGGTGTGGGAGTGCTGTGGATGGGGGAGGGGGGGTGCTGGGGGTGGGGGCGTGGTGCCATGGGTGGGGGCTGGAGCAGTGGTGGTGCAGTTGGGTGGTGGGAGGCAGCTGCTGGGGTTCCGAGGGTTGGGGGGGGCGGGGGGGAGAGGGGGGGCTGGAGGGGCAGATGCGGTGGTGGTGCGGGTTGGGTGATGGGTGCAGCGGGGGGGAGAGGTGGGTATGGGGGAGGGGGGCTGCAGGTGTGGGAGCTACGGGTGGGGGCGGGAGTGCCGCGGGTGGGAGCGGATGTGAGGGATGCGTTGGGTGAAGCAGGGGGTGGCAGCGGGTGTTGGTGCTGTGGGTGGGGGAGGGGGCAGAGTGCCACGGGTGGTGCGGGTGTTGGTGCTTTGGGTGGGGGAGGGGGTGGAGTGCCACGGGTGGTGGGTGGATGCGGTGGGTGCCGCGGGTAGGTGGCGCGGGTGTTGGTGCTGCGGGTGGGGGAGAGGGTGGGTATGGGGGAGGGGCAGGGTTGCAGCGGGTGGGGGAGGGGCGGGGGGTGCTGCAGGTGTGGGAGCTACGGGTGGGAGTGCCGCGGTTGGGAGCAGATGTGGGGGATGCGTTGGGTGCCGCAGGGGGGGGCAGTGGGTGTTGGTGCTGTGGGTGGGGGAGGGGGCAGAGTGCCACGGGTGTTGGTGCTGTTGGTGGGGGAGGGGGAGTGCCACGGGTGGTGGGTGGATGCGGTGGGTGGCGCGGGTGTTGGTGCTGCGGGTGGGGGAGAGGGTGGGAGTGCCGTGGGTGGGGGGCGAATGTGGTTGTTTGCCGCGGGTGTTGGTGCTACGGGTTGGGGGAGGGGGCGGGAGTTCCGTGGGTGGGTGGCGCGGGTGTTTGTGCTCTGGGTGGGGGAGGGGACGGGAGTGCAGCGGGTGGTGCGCATGTTGGTGCAGCGGGTGGGGGAGGGGGTGGAGTGCCACGGGTGGTGGGTGGATGCGGTGGGTGCTGCGGGTAGGTGGCGCGGGTGTTAGTGCTGCGGGTGGGGGAGAGGGTGGGAGTGCAGCGGGTGGGGGGTGAATGCGGTTGGTTACCGCGGGTGTTGGTGCTATGGGTGTGGGAGGGGGTGGGAGTTCTGCGGGTGGGTGGCGCGGGTGTTTGTGCTCTGGGTGGGGGAGGGGACGGGAGTGCCGCAGGTGGTGTGGGTGTTGGTGCAGCGGGTGGGGGAGGGGGGGGGTGTGTGCCACGGGTGGTGGGTGGATGCGGTGGGTGCCGCGGGTGTTGGTGCTGCGGGTGGGGGAGTGGCACGGGTGGTGGGTGGAT
The DNA here is from genome assembly GCF_028390025.1 of Pseudophryne corroboree. Taxonomy (NCBI): domain Eukaryota; kingdom Metazoa; phylum Chordata; class Amphibia; order Anura; family Myobatrachidae; genus Pseudophryne; species Pseudophryne corroboree. Next base: position 1,003,777,172 of record NC_086444.1, on the reverse strand, counting down.
GCGGTGGGTGCAGCGGGTGTTGGTGCTGCGGGTGGGGGAGAGGGTGGGAGTGCCGCGGGTGGGGTGCGAATGCGGTTGGTTGCAGCGGGTGTTGGTGCTACGGGTTGGGGAGGGGGAGGGAGTTCCGTGGGTGGGTGGCGCGGGTGTTTGTGCTCTGGGTGGGGAAGGGGACGGGAGTGCCGCGGGTGGTGCGCGTGTTGGTGCAGCGGGTGGGGGAGGGGGGGGAGTGCCACGGGTGGTGGGTGGATGCGGTGGGTGCTGCGGGTAGGTGGCGCGGGTGTTGGTGCTGCGGGTGGGGGAGAGGGTGGGAGTGCAGCGGGTGGGGGGCGAATGCAGTTGGTTACCGCGGGTGTTGGTGCTACGGGTGGGGGAGGGGCGGGAGTTCCGCGGGTGGGTTGCATGGGTGTTTGTGCTCTGGGTGGGGGAGGGGATGGGAGTGCCGCTGGAGGGGGGCAGATGCGGGCGGGCAGGGGGGGGGGGGAGTCACTGTTCAGCATGTCTCCCTGACTCAGTGGCAGCCGCAAGACTGTGAGGCAGGTAATGTGAGTTCCGGGAGGGGACTGGGCGGAGAGAGGGAGGGGACTGTTCCTGGCCAGATCTGTGCCTGTGACTCCGCCCAGCGTTACGGCCAGCACAGAGTCACAGACTTGGGCAAATATATAGGAGATGATGGAAATTACAGACCTCTCTCATCTTTTTAAGTGGGTCAACTTGCACAATCGGTGGCTGTCCAAATACTTTTTTGCCCCACTGTGTGTATATATATGGCACAATGGGTTCTCCTTTGACCTCCATTGATACTAAGATAAGTCTGCTCTCCTATAATATACCTGCATTGATTTTTTTTTTCTCTTATGCTAATTTTTATTATATATTTTTTATTGTATTGTTTATCCTGTACTCTTTTGTGTATTAAAATTGTTCTATTTACTCTCATACTAATTTTGTACTTTTATAAAATTACCATAGTATATATATTTATCTTTTATCAACACAAGTCGACATACCCCTATCCTCCCCTTGTTCCCTACACATTCCACAGTATTATACCTATACTGTATATCTTAGGGGCTGGCTGACACCAAAATACCAAAATATATATATATATTTTTTTTTTTGGGGGGGGGGGTATGGTATTTTAGTCACATAGATTATTTTTATATAAATCTTTTTATTACGGGTATTATATCCCACAAGTGGCGCTGTATTTTATTTTTCCTTACATATATATATATATATATATATCTACATATATATCTACATATATATATATATATATATATATATATATACCATGTGTGTGCCCCGGCACTCCTCTCAAATGTATCTTGCTGTGGTGCCCTCCTTGTGGATACACTGACCCACCATTGTGCAGCAGCAAACAGATGTAGGTGGCACTCGCAGACTTTAATAGTGCAAAAAAGCTTCACCCTCATGGGTGAGGTGTTTTATTGAAACATGCAGGTAACATTTCGGGAACGTGTCCCCTTTCTCAGACAACATGACAGTATACAGTGACATACATATGTACCAAATATTGGCACCACTTACCCCCACAAACGACTCTCAGCTGCGTGGACCACGGAGCTCCCTAGCCTTTCCTGTCCCGCACTTATGGTATCGGCGTCACAGCCGGTCAGGAAGTGATGTTATCAGGCTTGCCGGTTTCCATGGAGATGCGCCGAGAGCTATGGAAACAAAACATACAATTCATATGACACTTTTACAATCATCTAAAATCCAACGTGAAACATGAGCACACATATACATACAGTGCTCGCTTAGAGCTAGAGTGTGCCATATCAAAAACAAATATAATTCAACCAAAACATATGCAATATAAAACTATCCTATCTTAAAAACCGGTCTGTGTGTTTCACAAAAAATCTGACAGTCTATTAATAAATGGGTAAATAGAAAACCAATCCAATAGGAATATATATAGAATATTATTGAGCCCGGCACTCTCCGCATAATCAGTGGATACCTTTCCCATTGCCTTTCATCATAGAGACCTCCACAGCTCCCCAATGTATGTAAACATGTATGGCGGCACTCGGGTAAATAAAAACAGACTGTCGTCTTGTCTTTATTTATCTGAGTGCCGCTATACACATTTACCTACTATATATATATATATATATATATATATATATATATATATATACAGAATGTCAGATGGCCACCCTGTTAGTTCATGCCCACTTGCCACTATCAACTGCAGTATTGTGATCCTGGATGTCTATGCCCGGAGAAGCGCTTCTGGTGGCTCCAGGTGCACCTCCACAAGTGTTACGGCCTTGCTTTGCTATTATAGGCTCCAGGTATAGAAATACTGTAAAGAGGTCCAGTCCTTTGTCACAAGTAGGGACAGTCTATAAGGTCAGCATGTATACCTCTGATATGTTTTGCGACCATTCTCCACTGGCTTATGTAGGGTTGATGTAGCATTGGATGGAAGCCCACCTTCTTTCAGTAGCTTAAAATGCACTCTTTTTTTTTAGCCTATATACAGTTGAGCTCATAAGTTTACATACCATAGCAGAAATTGTGATTTTGTGGCCATTTGTCAGAGAATATGAATGATAACTCACAAACTTTTCTTTCACTCATGGTTAGTGGTTGGGTGAAGCCATTTGTTGTCAAACAACTGTGTTTACTCTTTTTAAATCATAATGACAACAGAAACTATGCAAATGACCCTGATCAAAAGTTTACATACCCCAGTTCTTAATATCGTGTATTGCCCCCTTTAACATCAATGACAGCTTGAAGTCTTTTGTGGTAGTTGTGGATGAGGCTCTTTATTTTCTCAGGTGGTAAAGCTGCCCATTCTTCTTGGCAAAAAGCCTCCAGTTCCTGTAAATTCTTAGGCTGTCTTGCATGAACTGCACATTTGAGATCTCCCCAGAGTGGCTCAATGATATTGAGGTCAGGAGACTGAGATGGCCACTCCAGAACCTTCACTTTATTCTGCTGTAGCCAATGACAAGTCGACTTGACCTTGTGTTTTGGATCATTGTCATGTTGGAATGTCCAAGTACGTCCCATGCGCAGCTTCCGGGCTGATGAGTGCAAATTTTCCTCCAGTATTTTCTGATAACATGCTGAATTCATCTTGCCATCAATTTTGACCAAGTTTCCAGTACCTTTGTAGCTCACACATCCCCAAAACATCATTGATCCACCTCTGTGTTTCACAGCAGGAATGGTGAATCTTTCATCATAGGCCTTGTTGACTCCTCTCCAAATGTAACGTTTATGGTTGTGGCCAAAAAGTTCAATTTTGGTCTCATCACTCCAAATGACTTTGTTCCAGAAGTTTTGAGGCTTGTCTCTGTGCTGTTTGGAGTATCGTAAGCGGGATGCTTTGTGGCATTTGCGTAGTAATGGCTTTCTTCTGGCGACTCGACCATGCAGCCCATTTTTCTTCAAATGCCTCCTTATTGTGCATCTTGAAACAACCACACCACTTTTTTTCAGAGAGTCCTGTATTTCAGCTAAAGTTATTTGTGGATTTTTTTTTGCATCCCGAACAATTTTCCTGGCAGTTGTGGCTGAAATTTTTGTTGGTCTACCTGACCGTGATTTGTTTTCCACAGAATCCCTCATTTTCCACTTCTTAATTAGAGTTTGAACACTGCTGATTGGCATTCTCAATTGCTTGGATATCTTTTTATATCCCTTTCCTGTTTTATACAGTTCAATTACCTTTTCCGCAGATCCTTTGACAATTCTTTTGCTTTCCCCATGACTCAGAATCCAAACACGTCAGTGCAGCACTGGATGAAAGATGCAAGGGTCTTTCAGGAGTCCAGAAACTCACTGACCTTTTATACGCACACACTGATTACAAGCAAACAGATCACAGGTGAGGATGGTTACCTTTAGTAGCCATTCAAACTCGTTTGTGTCAACTTGTGTGCATGTTATCAGGCCAAAATATCCAGGGTATATAAACTTTTGATCAGAGTCATTTGGGTAGTTTTTGTTGTCATTATGATTTAAAAAGAGTAAACACAGTTGTTTGACAATATATGGCTTCACCCAACCACTAACCATGAGTGAAAGAAAAGTTTGTGAGTTATCATTCATATTCTCTGACAAATGGCCAGAAAATTGCAAATTCTGCTAGGATATGTAAACTTATGAGCACAACTCTATGTGCACATAAAAGTATATCTATACGAATGTATGCAGAACACATACTTTTCATCCTCCTAATACCAGCCTATGCTACTGGCGCTAGTTTTGGTAACACTTTTTTCAGGAGTAGGGAGTATGTGTTTTATTATTATTAATTTATTTGCCAAAGAACAACTTTCAGCTTTAATATACACAGTTATGTTTTTGCATAAATTGTGTCCAAATTCAATCAGCTTTAAACGGTCCTTAATGGTTACTATTACAATAGAGAGGCAGCACAAATGTCTTCATCCTGAGCTATTCTTTTCAGTGTTATGAGATATAGGTAAAATGCATTCTATATATACCAATCCAATGGCATGTACAGTACATGTTCAAGGTTCTAATCATGTTATTTGTATTGCTTGTAATCTGCATCACTAAGATTCCATGACCAGCCAGAGCATCAAATTAGCTAATTACATATAAATATAGTGTGGAAAAACAAGCTGTGTAACCTGGCGGATAAGTCCCATTTTCTGTATTAGTCTGCATTCTCAGACATTAAATACCTTTGATAATGTTTATTTTTTGTCGATGAACTAGTTTTAATGTACAGGTAGTAAATTAAAGTCTTATTCAATTCTACATTCATATTCTATTTCATATCAGCAGACCAAACAATTTTATACATAATACAGTGGGGAAAACAGTCCCATCATAAAACATGCAACAATGAATTAAAGCATTCTTGGATAATCATCAAAGCAGTAAAATAAAAACTGTAATGTAACACATAAACAAACATAACTGCTGCAATTACAATGCCTTTCACAGAACACAAGCTGTTTTTATTATCATCTCATAGAGACCATGAAAGCACATGAAATCAAAATATAGTTTGCATGCATTTATATCCTGCGTTTATCGCAATTTCATACAACGCAGATGTTTCTGAAAGCAGAAATCCAGACTGTGCAAAAGTGGGATTATTTAGAGCAGCATTTCTATTCCCATGAATGGATCACTGATAACATTGCATATATAGTTACAATGTATCACAGAGCGCTGAACAGCCAAGTGACAAAATAAATAATACTTTTACATGTTTCCATTTACTGAAAGGACTGGGAAAGGTGTGAATCAAGTCTTAATGATAGGACTTGTCAAAGTCGAAAAATATTGCAGTACACACATCCGTACAAACTACACACAGGTGGCCTCCGCGCGTCTACTTGTTCTGCTGTGCGTGCACATATTCGCAATTTGCGTATGGTCGCTCCAGTGGTCGTGCGCATTAGCGCTTGGTATAAGTATTTATGGTAGAGTTTGTGAACGCACGGAAGGCTATCAAAACACATTCCATATTTAATACAAATAGTGCACAATGTACACATAGTCTCCTAGCACCACATCAGAAATTAACATCAGTTTAAATGGTAACAGAACAAAGGGATTCACCTTTACAGGATAGGAGGGGACAGAACAAGGTTACACGGTGGTGTTTGGTATCCAGCTGTAGGGTATTTTAAGGGAAACATTCCGGTGTTGGTTTGAGGAAGATCGCATGTTCCTACGGATAGTTATGTGCAGGAGTAGAATATAGAGATAAACTGTATTTACTGTACATTATGTATGCGGCGGGAATCCAGAGGAGACCACCCACAAGAGCAGTTGGAAAAGACATCGCCTACCTATTCAAATCGACCTATGACCTCTCCTGTACTGTAAAAGTGCATTCCTGTGTCCAATGGACAAAGGGATTACAGTATCCATTGTATTGCTTTTGGAAGAATTGTATAAATAAAGCCTGCTGCAGCCTGGTCACACACAAGACTCACAAAGTTATCTATCAGATGACCGGGGACCAGCCGGGTTGCGCAAGCTTGTCCACTCAAGTATGTACCATTGAATGTAGCCATTTACTCTGTTATATTGTATTGTATTGTAACCCCCTTTCAGCAATAATCCACTGTGGTGTCGGAACCCAGCGGTTAAATTACAATTGGTATCGTGTCTTCATTACCCTGCTAAGGTTTAAAGTGTTTTATCATTGCATTGCATTACTGTAAAGGTTTAAAGTGTATCTCTGGGTGTGTGCGCGCTGTGTGTACTTTGTACCCCCAGCGCGGCGTTTGTACGCTAAGTCCGTACAGTGATACGGGACTCCGTACACAAACAGTGTATAAAGTACGTAGCGTGTGTACTAAGTTTAGCTGCCACAGCGGCTTCATGGTAAAGTGTATTCTAAGTGTGTATAAGGTATAGCTTTCTTTCCTGTAAGATAATCGACATTATCAATTGGGGGCTCTCCGGTTTTCCACATACTTACTACCTAACAGGTCACAGCAGACGTAATCTATCAGCAAAGGGTGGAAAGTTATCCTACGTATCCTTTTCTTGGTCGACGGATGCACTGAAAACCCTACTTGATTGCTGATTAGATGGAGTCTGCTCTGTATGGTTTGTAGAGATGCTGGTAGAACTCGTAAGGTAAAAAGGAAAAAGCTATTTAAAATCTGTGATTTTTTTTGGCGCAAAAAAGTGTACACGGCACCCATACTTTGCATACTCTCTCACATTGTTGCAAAACAAGGTTCAAATAAGTCATGTTGTGTTTGATTCAGATTGGATTGCTTATCTGTTAAGTAGGGTTAAAAGTACATTTAAAAGTTGCTGCATAGCATTGATATAGTTTTTATGTTTAACTCAGGCCTAAAATAACTTCAGGGGCTTGTATGATGTGTGATTTCTTTGTGACAAAGGAAGCCGCATGGTCTGTCCTCCATTTTTGACTAGCCACATGGCCTGTCCAACATTTTGTGTAACCCTCATGGATGTGGAAGGGGGAGGAGCAGCGGCCATTTTGGGAAAGTCATTTTTCTAAATGGCTGATTTTCACTGCCCAGAATAATCAGCTCTCCTTGGTCACATCAATCACCATTTATGAGTTACCAATGCATTTATTTAACCCATGCCATAGTCAATTACAAATAGTTTCAGCTGGGCCTAGTGAAAGTCAATAGTAAGATGAATACTTGATGTAAGAATTACACACAGATATAAACAAAGTTGTTTTTTTCTTTTACCTCTAGGATTTAGTTAGAATCTGCTTGCTATAAGATAGCCATTGAAATGCAAATTAACCTGTGTAACTGCTTTTTCTTAGCAATGAAAAACCACTTTTACAGGCAGGCAAAAGCACATAGCTTTCATATGCAAATTAGAAGCACCGAATGGGTAAAGGAGTCTCAGGAGACCAGTGAATGGTACATATATATAATTATTATAATTATGTGTATATTTATATCAGTGTATGTTCTGCAAGATAGCTATCCAATCTGAATCATATCATTTAAATTATTGATTATTGCTAGAGTCATTACAGATCTGTGTGAAATAGGATACATTTGTTGCTATATAGGTAAATATATAGGTAAATTTGAAATAACAGTATTTTAAGGAAGTAAGCGTAAAGACACAAATGCAGTTCTGCATAAAGGTTTATACAGACAGAAACTGTGTGGCATGTTAAGTGAGCAATTATAGTTAATATTGCTCACATTTATAGAAATTGTGTGAGTTGTTTTATTGCGTACGCACATTGGTACACGTGTCTCGGACAAAGTAAGGGACACGCACGGTCGCGTGTTTGCGCAAAGTGCGTAAGAATGCGGGCGCTGAGTACAAATTATACAATAGTGTCGTTTAGTTCAAAGGTGGGATAGTAGATATATAATACAATAGCACATAACTATCAGATTTCAAAAGCAGGTTACTCTAAATTTAGTTTAAAAAAACTGTATTGCCTCTGGGGTAAAGCTGCCAACTTGAATGAATCCTAATTTTCTGTACAGAAAAATAACGTGTATTTGAGTGAGCGAATGCAGGAGTGAGTGGATACTGAACCCAAGAACTAAGTGGTATAAGTGGTCTAAGTGGTCTAAGTGGACATACTGGGTTAGTAGAGGCCCGGTGGCGTAGGGTTCGCAACCCTGCGTTATTAACTAGGTGGTCTTAGTGGACTGAGTGATATCTTATACAACTCTTAGTGGTCTAGGTGGTCTAAGCTAGGTGGTCTACAGCAATCATAGGGCATATAGATAACTAGTATCTATAGGCTGTGCTATTGCATCACATGTCCGTTTGTTCAGCACAGAGCAACGTGATATTATTGTGTCATATGTGCTGTGGAAGGGCATACGCAGACGTGATTGTATAAACAAAGGGGTTTTTCTTTGATAACTTTGGGAAATCTCCCTGTGGGCTTCACTGGAAAGGGTGAAAGATAGTTATCTAATTTCACTGTTTTTCACCCTACAAACAATTCCAGTTGTAAGATACCGAAAAGGAAATTTTCACTGCCTCTCTCAGGAAAATATTCCAAACAGAACTTCCACCAAAAGAAATTACGGTGTAAGGTCTGATAGGAGCCCTAAGTTGGGTACATTGCGATCCACTATCAACAGTGTATCATTGTATTGGCCAGCGTGGGCGAGAGCGAGTGGAAGGTGCTCAGGTATACTTCCACCGTCTACTTATATTTAGTATTTTGGTGTTTGTGGGAATTTTTTAAAGATATTAGAAGAGACCCACAAATATGGAAGCCAGTTGCTCAAGTAAGAGACGTTTAGACAGGGTTCAGGCAGAATTGTGGCCAAAAGGCTCAGCAAGATTTATCATGTGTGAAAAATATGGTTCACATACAGAAGTTTTATGCAATGAGTGGGTATGTATGACTAACAATGATAGGGAACCATTCCCTAAGGTGAGCAGCTTTGAACCAGAGGTATTACAGAACTTAAGGTTAAAGATATGTCTGATTAAATCCAGAAAACAAAGGATTAGACATAATGATTGTTTAAAATTATGGCAGCAAGAGGGGGATATGCAAAGGAAATTAGCTCGTGCAGCAGGTTCCATACCTAGCGGGAAAACAATGGCGACTGCACCACCACTACCGTATATTGTGGGGGAGAACATGGCTACAGTCAATGGTATATCCGTAAAATATAGTAGAATGTAAAAACAATGTATTAACCCTAATTATTTTTTTGCAAGATGTATCCTGTTTTTTTTTTAAAGTCTTTTCAAGGTTATAGGTCACAAGAGGATGATGGACTTGCTGGCAGATCAGTTCCTGTATTTATTTACAGAGAGAGAGAGAGACATAAGATGCATTGGAGGGAATGGTAATTGTATCACTGGCCTGTAACTGTATGTTTTAACTGCTTACTGTATGAGTTGTAACTATAGTTATACTGTACTTTGTAATATATATATTGAATCTATATATTTTTTTAATAACAAATATATCCAGCTAAATCGCAGCTCTCCTCCAAGCAGTCACTTCGCTGCAGGAAACTCAGGTGGGGCCTGTCCAACCAGGTAGAGCAGTAACAATATTCCCCAATGAAAGAACTGGTGAGGTCACAGCTACCGGTAAGTGTGAGACAGTTCACTGCAAAGAGACAACAACACCTCACAGTAAACAGATTAGGAACGGAATGGTAGGATTACACCCTGTCTTGGAAATAGTAACCCCGAATGGGGGAACCGATAGTCAGGGAATAATCCTCACCAGGAATAATGCAATGTATTGCCCGTGGCCAAGAGATGAGCTGCGATCAATCATTTCAGAATTCCCCGACCCTCGGAAGCATTTAGCCAGATGTCAGAAATTTTTCAGAGATCTGGGTAATGCGTATGAACCGACACCAAACACTGGCGGATATTTTTGAAAGCATGCCTACCTCCTAATATTGACACCAAAAAATGTATCACTGATTGTAGATTAGAGTCGGATAGTCCTATGACTGACAAACACAATCAGGAGAACTTAGAGCAAATTAACATGCAACTAGAGTTGTATTTCCCCACAACTGTTAAGTGGAGAAACATTTTCTCCATAAAACAGAGGGAAAATGAAATTACATCTGAATACTTCCATCAGGACCTGCAAATAATAGATAGATACATGGGGGTATCAGATACAGGGAATGATGCGAATTACAGGTAGGTAGCTGTTTCTGTATTAATGGACGGACTCAATCAGACAGTAAGGGACAGGGTACAAACATTTTTTTTCCTGATTGGAGAGGGGCCACAGTAGCTTGTCGTAGAGAGTGCGCAATTGAACACCATAAGAATATTGCTAGGCATAGAGAACTGCAGGAGGAGAGGCTGGAGATTGAAAGTATACAGGCTCTTACACCAGAGTCTCATCAGCCTAAACCCCAAAAACCCTGGTGGTAAGAAAAGACCAAGAAATTGTTACATTTGTAAAAAAATAAATAAAGGACATTTTGCTAGAGATTGCAAGAGTAGTAGAGCACATAGCCAATATAGACCCCTAGACAGAGAAAACAAGCCACGTTATTAAACACATAGACGGGATCAAGGGACATATAGTAAGGAGTCACGAGCCATATAGAAAACACAGATTCGGTTAATGGGAAGAATGGAATAAATGCAACTTTACCCTTTCGACAGAACTTACTGGGGTTAGGAGGAGGTCTCTAAACTTCTGCTTCTTTCTCTAGCAGAAGTGACCTCTAATTAATTTAGCAGAAGTTTTGTTAGAGATGGTATACATATAGCGTGCTCCCGCCCAGGAAGTACGAATTATGTTGGATACCCACGAAGACTAAGGTTGCATTTCACTGTTCTAGATACATGTCCATCACAGGTAGTGGAAATTATCTCAAAGATACCGGGTTCCCTATGAATTTAGAATGGACAGGACACTGGATTGATGGCTGGGATAGTCCCAGTAGATATAGAACACACATAGATTTTTTTGAGGTGGGCATACCGAGTAGAGAATCATTCCCCTTAGTGCCCAATCCAGATGTCAAACTTTGTAAAATCTTCTTTGCCTCTACCAACTTATCTGTTACTAAACTCTATTTGATTTGTCTTCAAAGCTTCCTCTTCATCTCTTACGTACACCGACAGGGTTACAGTTCAGACGCCACAGGCCTACTCGGTCTTTCAGAGTTCTGCCCAAATCCAGTATATCTCACCAGCATAGGGACACCAGTATTAACGCAGTGTGCCTGGTCATGCACAAAGGGTGGAGAATGAGAATACTGGTGAAGGGAGACTGTGCATAGACACCGATATGCATGATGGCGTGACAGCCTGATGGTGAACGCAAATCTGAAAAATTTTCTTTTTATTATTTCCTTTCTCTTTTCACTTTCCACAGATGGTTTACTTCACACAACTGATAATACACAACAGTTAAACACATTGAAATGCAAGATTTATGTTCCCTACAGAAAGGCCGCTGACCCGGAGAGAAGTCGTGACAAAGAGCAGAGTGTAGAGAACCTGGTATCACTGGAGTGTCTGTTCCGGGAAGGTTGAGAGGCAGGACTGTTGAAGGGCATCCAAGAACAGATCTAGAACAGTTGTAATATCATTTTTTTTTCACCTCCCCCTGCATTTTCCTGTCTTTTCCCCTTCTTATTTTCCTCCTTTCCCTAAACGAAATGGATCGATCACAAGAGACTGCGTTTCGGGTTCTATTAGTAACTCTGGTTTTGATAAGGACAGTTTGTTTTTGTGAGGGTCCCAGAGAGGTCGAGCAGGGATCTGGAATGGGTTCTGATGGCAAGTATGAATTTGTAGGATCTCAGGATCAGCACATCACCCTAGTAAAGGCTGGCATCAGTAAGCGCTCTGGTAGTCAGGGAGTTCGGAGGCACTGTGAGGGGTTATTGTCTGATGAATATTGTATTTGTAGGAATTATGAGAATATTGTTGAGGATGGGTGCATCCAGAGATGTCAGTCCAACCTTAATATCGACATGGACCGTCATCCGTTGAGTGATTACCACTCACTAGTGGGTAAGGTCTTAACCAGACAGAATACTGGGTGTGCTCACAGGTACCTCAAGGTCAGAGCAAGTCAGGATTAGTACCGTACCCTTTAGCAATAGATGAGGTACTCGAATTGCGGGGTGGGAGACCGGTGGACAAGAAATTTAATATTTCTGGGCCCCCTAGTTTGAAGCTCCACCAGTATCATGTAGATAGATCCTTATTGTGTTTTAATATTTCCAATTACCGAAAACCGGGAAATTGGGAAGTGACGTGGAATAACCAGACAATGACCTTTTCACACAGCGCAGATAGGATACCCATAGACTCTGAACTTGTACGTCAAATAGCCAACAGTGGGAGGTATTTTCGGTATAGGTTAACTCGTGGAAGCAAGACCATGTGGGTTGGAAAGTATCGCCAGTGCATTGTGCTCATATCATCCAGCCCAATACTTGTATTGAGCAGATGGGAGAACTAGGGATGGGTTTCTTCACTTGGAAAGTTTGTAATATGGTGATGTTATATTTTGTCCCCTATGTTCTCCCAGATGATGCCTATTTCATATGTGGGAGGAAGGCGTACAAGTGGCTTACCCCGAGCTCAGAGGGATTGTGTTACATTGGGAGAGTACTGCCAGAGGTCATGACCGTAACCCATGATAAGATGAAAGATGTTCACCGCAGTGCTCAGGCTCCTTATACTCATACTCACTATGAACACATCGTCAAGAGACACCTCCTAGATAGGACAGAGCATGCAGCCTCTGATTTGATCCACAAATCCACCGGGATTCAATTCCTTCTCGCATTAGACATCACCCGTACTGCCAGAGGAATTATAAATTATAGGTATATCCATGCGCTAGCGAACTTGATAGATAATATCACTGAGATGTATGACAACACCTTCAGGTATACGGGAAGGGAGTTACAAGCTTACAAGAAGGAACTGATTCAGCACAGGATGGTCTTTAAATTATATCACAGCCGTGACAGGTGGGTACTGTGTTACTCTGGCAACTCAATAATGGGGTGAAGTGCTGTACTTATATTACGAACAATACTGATGACCCAACGAAGATAATTGATCAAAAGATGGACGATATCTTCCAGTTGAAGTGGGAGTTCAGGAGGAAACACAGCCTTACCTTGGCGACTGTGAGTAATGAACTGACCGGCTGGGTCTCATGGTTGAACCCACGAAATTGGTTCTCAGGTTTAGGAGAGTGGGCTCAAAATGTTATTATGAGTGTAGGGAAGTTTCTCCTTTGTATCCTGGGAGTCGTCATAATTATTGGTTTGATATTTAGGTGTGTTCGAATTCTGACGCGGCGCAAGCACGACACAAAGTTGATGAGTCTCAGGAGCAAGGGTACTGTTATAGCAGCAAATTTAATTCATGACCCTTCTATAGAGACAGTGATATGATAAGGATTGCAAATTAATTTCATGGCCTGTTTCGTTCACCTGTTTTTCTTTTGCCTCCCCATCTGCCCAGATACACCCATCCGGAAAAGACATCAGCCCTACCCAAGAATGTTTATGTAAATGTTTATGTGAATGTATTTTAGATATGTGTCTTATATTCATCTCTACAACCTTCAGTTAACGACACACATAGTCGACAGGTGATATCCACATATACTAGCACTCACATATGTTCCCCCTCCATGTATCATCAACTAAATGTGCACCCCATTTGTTGGAACAATAAGCCGAAAAGAGCTCGGTAGTGTTTGTTGGCCCATTTACAGACCCTTAATATGGGATGAGAAGGATTTAATGTATACTTCGCAATACCTTGAAGCTTATTTAGAACATATACGGCACAATAATACATGCCCCTCAGACATGGATTCATACATACATGCTTTTTACTATCCCACTAGGTCATACATTTCCTACCTACCACTCTCCCCCGACCATCCAAAACTTCTGTAGATATTGTGTAGATATTTTTCTGTTTAGTGATTAGATAGTGGCAGTTATTGGTGACTGCCAAAGGGTGGACTGTCAAAGTCGAAAAATATTGCAGTACACACATCCGTACAAACTACACACAGGTGGCCTCCGCGCGTCTACTTGTTCTGCTGTGCGTGCACATATTCGCAATTTGCATATGGTCGCTCCCGCGGTCGTGCGCATTAGCGCGTGATATGAGTATTTACGGTAGAGTTTGTGAATGCACGGAAGGCTATCAAAACACATTACATATTTAATCCAAATAGTGCACAATGTACACATAGTCTCCTAGCACCACATCATAAATTAACATCAGTTTAAATGGTAACAGAACAAAGGTATACACCTTTACAGGATAGGAGGGGACAGAACAAGGTTACAAGGTGGTGTTTGGTATCCAACTGTAGGGTATTTTAAGGGAAACATTCCGGTGTTGGTTTGAGGAAGATCGCATGTTCCTGCGTATAGTTATGTGCAGGAGCAGAATATAGAGATAAACTGAATTTACTGTACATTATGTATGCGGCGGGAATCCAGAGGACACCACCCACAAGAGCAGTTGGGAAAGACATCGCCTACCTATTCAAATCGACCTATGACCTCTCCTGTACTGTAAAAGTGCATTCCTGTGTGCAATGGACAAAGGGATTACAGTATCCATTGTATTTCTTTTGGAAGAATTGTATAAATAAAGCCTGCTGCAGCCTGGTCACACACAAGACTCACAAAGTTATCTATCAGATGACCAGGGACTGGTCGGGTTGCGCAAGCTTGTCCACTCAAGTATGTACCATTGAATGTAGCCATTTACTCTGTTATATTGTATTGTATTGTAACCCCCTTTCAGCAATAATCCACTGTGGTGTCGGAACCCAGCGGTTAAATCACAATTGGTATCGTGTCTTCATTGCCCTGCTAAGGTTTAAAGTGTTTTATCATTGCATTGCATTACTGTAAAGGTTTAAAGTGTATCTCTGGGTGTGTGCGCGCTGTGTGTACTTTGTACCCCCAGCGCGGCGTTTGTACGCTAAGTCCGTACAGTGATACGGGACTCCGTACGCAAACAGTGTATAAAGTACGTAGCGTGTGTACTAAGTTTAGCGGCCACAGCGGCTCCATGGTAAAGTGTATTCTAAGTGTGTATAAGGTATAGCTTTCTTTCCTGTAAGATAATCAACATTATCAGACTGTGATGGCAATAAAATATGTGGCAGATATGCATATATCACTGTGCATATATGGACATTTATTAAAAAAACAGTTGGGACAGTACAGTTCATGGAGATATACAGGCATCCCTAAAAGAGAGGAAATTGAGGGGCAGAGTTATACATAACAGTGGGTGTGTGATCTGTCTCTGATAGTGAGTACAGGCAGAACAAAGACTCCATTTTGTTCTTACATTCAGTCAGAGTGTTCCCATCAGATCTTTAAACATTGCCACTATATGTTGGAAGCCATGGGGCTCCAAAGTAATATGGCAAGGTGATTGGGTTTATGCTGGTCATGGTTGAACAAGTATTTGACAAATTCCCTACAGCTTGTTCACAGGGGCATTTCTAAAGAGGAGGAGGCCC
Source organism: Pseudophryne corroboree (assembly GCF_028390025.1). Taxonomy (NCBI): domain Eukaryota; kingdom Metazoa; phylum Chordata; class Amphibia; order Anura; family Myobatrachidae; genus Pseudophryne; species Pseudophryne corroboree. Next base: position 1,003,761,679 of record NC_086444.1, on the reverse strand, counting down.
ATGTGCAGGCTCCGGCTGGGCCCCCTCCTCTATAGCCAGAAGCACTGTGTAGACTGTGGGCACTAGGGTCCCTAGGGGACCCTAGCGCTGTCGCAGAGTCTACAGTGCATGTGCAGATCTCTGGGAAAATTGTGCGGTGGCCCTTTTACCAGTGATTTACCTACTGTGCATGAGCAAAACACAGGGAAAATGGTACTGTGCCATTTTCCCAGTGATTTTGGCAGCGCTGCTGCTGCGCCGTGGGACTCCGGAGGATAAGTATTTCTATTAATGGGTGCAGGGTGTGCGGTGTGGCCCCCCCTGGACCACCAGGAGCCCATGTGCACTGCACACACAGCAGCCATTATAAATACGCGAGTGCTTGTTCATTAGATGACATGACGTGTTCATATCCTGTTTGTACGACGCCAAATGAGACACCCAGATATCTTATGTCTTGGTGTAGTGCGTAGGTTGAACACCTTACTGGGTCACTGTAGGGTAGTCTATTCAGTAGGTGCAGGTTCCTTGAATCTTCTCTAGCAAGAACTCATTTATTGAAGAATGAGGTTTTCACAGAAAACATGGATACATTTGAAGGAAACAAGCTTTTTACAATTACATTCAATTGACAATTGTATTTTTGCAATAACTTACACAAGAAAACAATAAACAGTTTTTGTATTGTTTTCTTGAACTTGTGTTCTGTGGTTTCTCTTCCGCAGGATCATTGAAAGGTTACCTGGATCAGGTACTCCTGATCAATTACACTTTCAGGTGAATAACAAACATGCATGCATTTCAAAAACTCAGTACTGTATCAATAATATACTCAGGAAATAATCACACTAAAAATACATAAACCTTTGCTTTGACTCAATACCAAATGTTCCGTCTCTAATTAATGCAACTCAGTTCAGCTGATACAGTGGTGCACTTAGGAAGATAATTATTTGTTTCCTCAGAGTAGAGATGTAATTACAGTCTAAATAAGGTAGACTATAAACTGACTCTGAAAGCTGGCAGTACTAGCGTGAATTATGCATTGTTAGCACTTGAAGGTGCAAACCTGGGTTTGTTAGCAATTTATTTCCCTGTCATCTATGACGACTAAAACGGTGATCACTGAACCCTTTCTAAATTCCATGAAGGGTCAGTCACTGCAGAAATACCCTCAGTTCTATGGATATAGCTACTCTATATATGGGATCAGATTATGTCTCAATATCCCAAAGGGTTAAACAGTATTGGAAATGTGTATACTTTAGTTGATGCAGTCAGTAAATAGGCTGGGGTTGTTCTCTTAATTGCAGTAAGTAGCCTTAACAAGACTGATTTACTATTATCCACAAAATAAATCAATGATTAATAGTACAGTATATGAATCATGGTAAATTGGCAGATGTATGTGGTATTCTCCACCAATTGGAGTGAGTTGCCACCTGAGTGTAAACAGTAGTATTTAAATATGTTTGAGCTGCTAAATGTGGACCAAAGCAGACCCAGGAGAAAGAAAGCAAATTTAGTTTCTCTTAAAGATCCTCTATAGCAGAGGTTGAACTGTAGTTTGGCAGGGTGTGCCAATAAATTGGGGATGCATGGGTGGGCATGGCCTAGTTTTAGATAAGTCTTACACTGTATTCATGCAGAGAATTAAACACCCTGGTCATTACAATGTATGCCTATCATGTTGTCCCTTACTGACTTTAAATTTTACTGCTGTGTGTCTCACATATAAAAAGGAAAATGAGCGAGGAATAACATGTTTATTTTTATAGCTGTACTGCACTTCAAGTTCAAATGTCTGTCATTCTCTTTCCATGCATGGGTCTATATTGTAAGGAAGAAGTAAACAAATGCAACTCAGCCAGGAGAGTAGGATTGTTTCTATTGGAGCATAAATTAAGATCAGGCTTCAGTCTACTCATTGTTGTGGTAGCAAGACATACAGGGCTGACAACAGACATTTTTGGGCCCCCCTCCCCGTACCAAACCAAAAGTCCTCATTAAGGATGATGAGTTGGCAGGTGGAGTAATACCACAAACAGGGACATTTTAAGAGAGGAGGAGGCCCATGTGCAGACTACGGATGGGCCCCCTCCTCTCCATGGTGCCGTAGGCTCCAGCACTGTGCCAGAGTCTACTGCACAAGTTCAGGTCACCGGAAACATGGTGTTTCTGTGCATGCATGGTGGCCATTTTTGGTGTGATTTTTGCCACGGCTGCAGTGCCCATCGCGGGGCTCCAGAAAGGTAAGTTTATCAACAGCAAGGGTACAGTGTGTGCGGTGTGGGGCCCCCGTGGACCCAAGGGTCAGTTTGCAACACACACACTGCACCCATGATAGAAACACCAATGAGCACAAATGTATAGGCCATGCAGTACAAAACCTAAAATTAATGTTTGCTAGTGTGTGTTTTTTTTCTGTAGGGACATCATCTGCTGCTCCTGCTCATTTGGTGGGTGGTGCTTTCTCCTTCTAGAGATGAGCGCCGGAAATTTTTCGGTTTTGTGTTTTGGTTTTGGGTTCGGTTCCGCGGCCGTGTTTTGGGTTCGACCGCGTTTTGGCAAAACCTAACCGAATTTTTTTTGTCGGATTCGGGTGTGTTTTGGATTCGGGTGTTTTTTTCCAAAAAACCTAAAAAACAGCTTAAATCATAGAATTTGGGGGTCATTTTGATCCCAAAGTATTATTAAACTCAAAAACCATCATTTCCACTCATTTTCAGTCTATTCTGAATACCTCACACCTCACAATATTATTTTTAGTCCTAAAATTTGCACCGAGGTCGCTGGATGACTAAGCTAAGCGACCCTAGTGGCCGACACAAACACCTGGCCCATCTAGGAGTGGCACTGCAGTGTCACGCAGGATGTCCCTTCCAAAAAACCCTCCCCAAACAGCACATGACGCAAAGAAAAAAAGAGGCGCAATGAGGTAGCTGTGTGAGTAAGATAAGCGACCCTAGTGGCCGACACAAACACCGGGCCCATCTAGGAGTGGCACTGCAGTGTCACGCAGGATGTCCCTTCCAAAAAACCCTCCCCAAACAGCACATGACGCAAAGAAAAAAAGAGGCGCAATGAGGTAGCTGTGTGAGTAAGATAAGCGACCCTAGTGGCCGACACAAACGCCGGGCCCATCTAGGAGTGGCACTGCAGTGTCACGCAGGATGTCCCTTCCAAAAAACCCTCCCCAAACAGCACATGACGCAAAGAAAAAAAGAGGCGCAATGAGGTAGCTGTGTGAGTAAGATAAACGACCCTAGTGGCCGACACAAACACCGGGCCCATCTAGGAGTGGCACTGCAGTGACACGCAGGATGTCCCTTCCAAAAAACCCTCCCCAAACAGCACATGACGCAAAGAAAAAAAGAGGCGCAATGAGGTAGCTGTGTGAGTAAGATAAGCGACCCTAGTGGCCGACACAAACACCGGGCCCATCTAGGAGTGGCACTGCAGTGCCACGCAGGATGTCCCTTCCAAAAAAACCCTCCCCAAACAGCACATGACGCAAAGAAAAAAAGAGGCGCAATGAGGTAGCTGTGTGAGTAAGATAAGCGACCCTAGTGGCCGACACAAACACCGGGCCCATCTAGGAGTGGCACTGCAGTGTCACGCAGGATGTCCCTTCCAAAAAACCCTCCCCAAACAGCACATGACGCAAAGAAAAAAAGAGGCGCAATGAGGTAGCTTTGTGAGTAAGATAAGCGACCCTAGTGGCCGACACAAACACCGGGCCCATCTAGGAGTGGCACTGCAGTGTCACGCAGGATGTCCCTTCCAAAAAACCCTCCCCAAACAGCACATGACGCAAAGAAAAAAAGAGGCGCAATGAGGTAGCTGTGTGAGTAAGATAAGCGACCCTAGTGGCCGACACAAACACCGGGCCCATCTAGGAGTGGCACTGCAGTGTCACGCAGGATGGCCCTTCCAAAAAACACTCCCCAAACAGCACATGACGCAAAGAAAAAAAGAGGCGCAATGAGGTAGCTGTGTGAGTAAGATAAGCGACCCTAGTGGCCGACACAAACACCGGGCCCATCTAGGAGTGCCACTGCAGTGTCACGCAGGATGTCCCTTCCAAAAAACCCTCCCCAAACAGCACATGACGCAAAGAAAAAAAGAGGCGCAATGAGGTAGCTTTGTGAGTAAGATAAGCGACCCTAGTGGCCGACACAAACACCGGGCCCATCTAGGAGTGGCACTGCAGTGTCACGCAGGATGTCCCTTCCAAAAAACCCTCCCCAAACAGCACATGACGCAAAGAGAAAAAGAGGCGCAATGAGGTAGCTGTGTGAGTAAGATAAGCGACCCTAGTGGCCGACACAAACACCGGGCCCATCTAGGAGTGGCACTGCAGTGTCACGCAGGATGGCCCTTCCAAAAAACACTCCCCAAACAGCACATGACGCAAAGAAAAAAAGAGGCGCAATGAGGTAGCTGTGTGAGTAAGATAAGCGACCCTAGTGGCCGACACAAACACCGGGCCCATCTAGGAGTGCCACTGCAGTGTCACGCAGGATGGCCCTTCCAAAAAACACTCCCCAAACAGCACATGACGCAAAGAAAAATTAAAGAAAAAAGAGGTGCAAGATGGAATTGTCCTTGGGCCCTCCCACCCACCCTTATGTTGTATAAACAGGACATGCACACTTTAACCAACCCATCATTTCAGTGACAGGGTCTGCCACACGACTGTGACTGATATGACGGGTTGGTTTGGACCCCCACCAAAAAAGAAGCAATTAATCTCTCCTTGTACAAACTGGCTCTACAGAGGCAAGATGTCCACCTCATCATCATCCTCCGATATATCACCGTGTACATCCCCCTCCTCACAGATTATCAATTCGTCCCCACTGGAATCCACCATCTCAGCTTCCTGTGTACTTTGTGGAGGCAATTGCTGCTGGTCAATGTCTCCGCGGAGGAATTGATTATAATTCATTTTAATGAACATCATCTTCTCCACATTTTCTGGATGTAACCTCGTACGCCGATTGCTGACAAGGTGAGCGGCGGCACTAAACACTCTTTCGGAGTACACACTTGTGGGAGGGCAACTTAGGTAGAATAAAGCCAGTTTGTGCAAGGGCCTCCAAATTGCCTCTTTTTCCTGCCAGTATAAGTACGGACTGTGTGACGTGCCTACTTGGATGCGGTCACTCATATAATCCTCCACCATTCTTTCAATGTTGAGAGAATCATATGCAGTGACAGTAGACGACATGTCCGTAATCGTTGTCAGGTCCTACAGTCCGGACCAGATGTCAGCATCAGCAGTCGCTCCAGACTGCCCTGCATCACCGCCAGCGGGTGGGCTCGGAATTCTGAGCCTTTTCCTCGCACCCCCAGTTGCGGGAGAATGTGAAGGAGGAGATGTTGACAGGTCGCGTTCCGCTTGACTTGACAATTTTCTCACCAGCAGGTCTTTCAACCCCAGCAGACTTGTGTCTGCCGGAAAGAGAGATCCAAGGTAGGCTTTAAATCTAGGATCGAGCACGGTGGCCAAAATGTAGTGCTCTGATTTCAACAGATTGACCACCCGTGAATCCTTGTTAAGCGAATTAAGGGCTCCATCCACAAGTCCCACATGCCTAGCGGAATCGCTCCGTGTTAGCTCCTCCTTCAATGTCTCCAGCTTCTTCTGCAAAAGCCTGATGAGGGGAATGACCTGACTCAGGCTGGCAGTGTCTGAACTGACTTCACGTGTGGCAAGTTCAAAGGGCATCAGAACCTTGCACAACGTTGAAATCATTCTCCACTGCGCTTTAGACAGGTGCATTCCACCTCCTATATCGTGCTCAATTGTATAGGCTTGAATGGCCTTTTGCTGCTCCTCCAACCTCTGAAGCTTATAGAGGGTTGAATTCCACCTCGTTACCACTTCTTGCTTCAGATGATGGCAGGGCAGGTTCAGTAGTTTTTGGTGGTGCTCCAGTCTTCTGTACGTGGTGCCTGTACGCCGAAAGTGTCCCGCAATTCTTCTGGCCACCGACAGCATCTCTTGCACGCCCCTGTCGTTTTTTAAAAAATTCTGCACCACCAAATTCAAGGTATGTGCAAAACATGGGACGTGCTGGAATTTGCCCATATTTAATGCACACACAATATTGCTGGCGTTGTCCGATGCCACAAATCCCCAGGAGAGTCCAATTGGGGTAAGCCATTCCGCGATGATCTTCCTCAGTTGCCGTAAGAGGTTTTCAGCTGTGTGCGTATTCTGGAAAGCGGTGATACAAAGCGTAGCCTGCCTAGGAAAGAGTTGGCGTTTGCGAGATGCTGCTACTGGTGCCGCCGCTGCTGTTCTTGCGGCGGGAGTCCATACATCTACCCAGTGGGCTGTCACAGTCATATAGTCCTGACCCTGCCCTGCTCCACTTGTCCACATGTCCGTGGTTAAGTGGACATTGGGTACAACTGCATTTTTTTAGGACACTGGTGAGTCTTTTTCTGACGTCCGTGTACATTCTCGGTATCGCCTGCCTAGAGAAGTGGAACCTAGATGGTATTTGGTAACGGGAACACACTGCCTCAATAAATTGTCTAGTTCCCTGTGAACTAACGGCGGATACCGGACGCACGTCTAACACCAACATAGTTGTCAAGGCCTCAGTTATCCGCTTTGCAGCAGGATGACTGCTGTGATATTTCATCTTCCTCGCAAAGGACTGTTGAACAGTCAATTGCTTACTGGAAGTAGTACAAGTGGGCTTACGACTTCCCCTCTGGGATGACCATCGACTCCCAGCAGCAACAACAGCAGCGCCAGCAGCAGTAGGCGTTACACGCAAGGATGCATCGGAGGAATCCCAGGCAGGAGAGGACTCGTCAGAATTGCCAGTGACATGGCCTGCAGGACTATTGGCATTCCTGGGGAAGGAGGAAATTGACACTGAGGGAGTTGGTGGTGTGGTTTGCGTGAGCTTGGTTACAAGAGGAAGGGATTTACTGGTCAGTGGACTGCTTCCGCTGTCGCCCAAAGTTTTTGAACTTGTCACTGACTTATTATGAATGCGCTGCAGGTGACGTATAAGGGAGGATGTTCCGAGGTGGTTAACGTCCTTACCCCTACTTATTACAGCTTGACAAAGGCAACACACGGCTTGACACCTGTTGTCCGCATTTCTGTTGAAATACTTCCACACCGAAGAGCTGATTTTTTTTGTATTTTCACCAGGCATGTCAGTGGCCATATTCCTCCCACGGACAACAGGTGTCTCCCCGGGTGCCTGACTTAAACAAACCACCTCACCATCAGAATCCTCCTGGTCAATTTCCTCCCCAGCGCCAGCAACACCCATATCCTCCTCATCCTGGTGTACTTCAACACTGACATCTTCAATCTGACTATCAGGAACTGGACTGCGGGTGCTCCTTACAGCACTTGCAGGGGGCGTGCAAATGGTGGAAGGCGCATGCTCTTCACGTCCAGTGTTGGGAAGGTCAGGCATCGCAACCGACACAATTGGACTCTCCTTGTGGATTTGGGATTTCGAAGAACGCACAGTTCTTTGCGGTGCTTTTGCCAGCTTGAGTCTTTTCAGTTTTCTAGCGAGAGGCTGAGTGCTTCCATCCTCATGTGAAGCTGAACCACTAGCCATGAACATAGGCCAGGGCCTCAGCCGTTCCTTGCCACTCCGTGTGGTAAATGGCATATTGGCAAGTTTACGCTTCTCCTCCGACAATTTTATTTTAGGTTTTGGAGTCCTTTTTTTACTGATATTTGGTGTTTTGGATTTGACATGCTCTGTACTATGACATTGGGCATCGGCCTTGGCAGACGACGTTGCTGGCATTTCATCGTCTCGGCCATGACTAGTGGCAGCAGCTTCAGCACGAGGTGGAAGTGGATCTTGATCTTTCCCTAATTTTGGAACCTCAACATTTTTGTTCTCCATATTTTAATAGGCACAACTAAAAGGCACCTCAGGTAAACAATGGAGATGGATGGATACTAGTATACAATTATGGATGGACTGCCGAGTGCCGACACAGAGGTAGCTACAGCCGTGAACTACCGTACTGTGTCTGCTGCTAATATAGACTGGTTGATAATGAGATGTAGTATGTATAAAGAAGAAAGAAAAAAAAACCACGGGTAGGTGGTATACAATTATGGATGGACTGCCGAGTGCCGACACAGAGGTAGCTACAGCCGTGGACTACCGTACTGTACTGTGTCTGCTGCTAATATAGACTGGATGATAATGAGATGTAGTATGTATAAAGAAGAAAGAAAAAAAAAACCACGGGTAGGTGGTATACAATTATGGATGGACTGCCGAGTGCCGACACAGAGATAGCTACAGCCGTGGACTACCGTACTGTACTGTGTCTGCTGCTAATATAGACTGGATGATAATGAGATGTAGTATGTATAAAGAAGAAAGAAAAAAAAAACCACGGGTAGGTGGTATACAATTATAGATGGACTGCCGAGTGCCGACACAGAGATAGCTACAGCCGTGGACTACCGTACTGTACTGTGTCTGCTGCTAATATAGACTGGTTGATAATGAGATGTAGTATGTATAAAGAAGAAAGAAAAAAAAAACCACGGGTAGGTGGTATACAATTATGGATGGACTGCCGAGTGCCGACACAGAGGTAGCTACAGCCGTGAACTACCGTACTGTGTCTGCTGCTAATATAGACTGGTTGATAATGAGATGTAGTATGTATAAAGAAGAAAGAAAAAAAAACCCACGGGTAGGTGGTATACAATTATGGATGGACTGCCGAGTGCCGACACAGAGGTAGCTACAGCCGTGGACTACCGTACTGTACTGTGTCTGCTGCTAATATAGACTGGTTGATAATGAGATGTAGTATGTATAAAGAAAAAAAAAAAAAAAAAACCACGGGTAGGTGGTATACAATTATGGATGGACTGCCGAGTGCCGACACAGAGGTAGCTACAGCCATGGACTACCGTACTGTACTGTGTCTGCTGCTAATATAGACTGGTTGATAATGAGATGTAGTATGTATAAAGAAGAAAGAAAGAAAAAACCACGGGTAGGTGGTATACAATTATGGATGGACTGCCGAGTGCCGACACAGAGATAGCTACAGCCGTGGACTACCGTACTGTACTGTGTCTGCTGCTAATATAGACTGGTTGATAATGAGATGTAGTATGTATAAAGAAGAAAGAAAAAAAAAACACGGGTAGGTGGTATACAATTATGGATGGACTGCCGAGTGCCGACACAGAGGTAGCTACAGCCGTGGACTACCGTACTGTACTGTGTCTGCTGCTAATATAGACTGGTTGATAATGAGATGTAGTATGTATAAAGAAGAAAGAAAAAAAAAACCACGGGTAGGTGGTATACAATTATGGATGGACTGCCGAGTGCCGACACAGAGGTAGCTACAGCCGTGAACTACCGTACTGTGTCTGCTGCTAATATAGACTGGTTGATAATGAGATGTAGTATGTATAAAGAAGAAAGAAAAAAAAACCACGGGTAGGTGGTATACAATTATGGATGGACTGCCGAGTGCCGACACAGAGGTAGCTACAGCCGTGGACTACCGTACTGTGTCTGCTGCTAATATAGACTGGTTGATAATGAGATGTAGTATGTATAAAGAAGAAAGAAAAAAAAAACCACGGGTAGGTGGTATACAATTATGGATGGACTGCCGAGTGCCGACACAGAGGTAGCTACAGCCGTGGACTACCGTACTGTGTCTGCTGCTAATATAGACTGGTTGATAATGAGATGTAGTATGTATAAAGAAGAAAGAAAAAAAAAACCACGGGTAGGTGGTATACAATTATGGATGGACTGCCGAGTGCCGACACAGAGATAGCTACAGCCGTGGACTACCGTACTGTACTGTGTCTGCTGCTAATATAGACTGGATGATAATGAGATGTAGTATGTATAAAGAAGATAGAAAAAAAAACCACGGGTAGGTGGTATACAATTATGGATGGACTGCCGAGTGCCGACACAGAGGTAGCTACAGCCGTGAACTACCGTACTGTACTGTGTCTGCTGCTAATATAGACTGGTTGATAATGAGATGTAGTATGTATAAAGAAGAAAGAAAAAAAAAACCACGGGTAGGTGGTATACAATTATGGATGGACTGCCGAGTGCCGACACAGAGGTAGCTACAGCCGTGAACTACTGTACTGTGTCTGCTGCTAATATAGACTGGTTGATAATGAGATGTAGTATGTATAAAGAAGAAAGAAAAAAAAACCACGGGTAGGTGGTATACAATTATGGATGGACTGCCGAGTGCCGACACAGAGGTAGCTACAGCCGTGGACTACCGTACTGTGTCTGCTGCTAATATAGACTGGTTGATAATGAGATGTAGTATGTATAAAGAAGAAAGAAAAAAAAAACCACGGGTAGGTGGTATACAATTATGGATGGACTGCCGAGTGCCGACACAGAGGTAGCTACAGCCGTGGACTACCGTACTGTGTCTGCTGCTAATATAGACTGGTTGATAATGAGATGTAGTATGTATAAAGAAGAAAGAAAAAAAAACCACGGGTAGGTGGTATACAATTATGGATGGACTGCCGAGTGCCGACACAGAGATAGCTACAGCCGTGGACTACCGTACTGTACTGTGTCTGCTGCTAATATAGACTGGATGATAATGAGATGTAGTATGTATAAAGAAGAAAGAAAAAAAAAACCACGGGTAGGTGGTATACAATTATGGATGGACTGCCGAGTGCCGACACAGAGGTAGCTACAGCCGTGAACTACCGTACTGTGTCTGCTGCTAGTATAGACTGGATGATAAATAATGATATAAAAAATATATATATATCACTACTGCAGCCGGACAGGTATATATTATATAATGACGGACCTGCTGGACACTGTCTGTCAGCAGAATGAGTTTTTTATAGAATAAAAAAACACCACACAAGTCACACGACGAGTGTTTAACTTTTTCAGGCAGACAATCACAATATACTGGTGGTCAGTGTGGTCAGGTCACTGGTCAGTCACACTGGCAGTGGCACTCTGGCAGCAAAAGTGTGCACTGTTTAATATGTACTCCTGGCTCCTGCTATAACCTATAACTGCTCCCCAGTCTCCCCCACAATTAAGCTGTGTGAGCACAGTCAGATATTACACATAGATGATGCAGCACACTGGGCTGAGCACAGATATGGTATGTGACTGAGTCACTGTGTATCGTTTTTTTCAGGCAGAGAACGGATTATATTAAATAATAATAAAACTGCACTGGTGGTCTCACTGGTCAGTCACTAGTATAACTAACTAACTACTATCAGCAAAATTCTGCACTCTCTGAGTACTCCTCCTAAGCTCCAGTAAATGAAGTGTCTCACTCTCACTCTCCTATCTATTTCTAAACGGAGAGGACGCCAGCCACGTCCTCTCCCTATCAATCTCAATGCACGTGTGAAAATGGCGGCGACGCGTGGCTCCTTATATAGAATCCGAGTCTCGCGATAGAATCCGAGCCTCGCGAGAATCCGACAGCGTGATGATGACGTTCGGGCGCGCTCGGGTTAACCGAGCAAGGCGGGAAGATCCGAGTTGCTCGGACCCGTGTAAAAAAACCTGAAGTTCGGGCGGGTTCGGATTCCGAGGAACCGAACCCGCTCATCTCTATCTCCTTCAGTAACAGATTTCACATCTGGGAAGAAATGTGCCATTCAAATGGCACAGCCAGTCAGTAGGTCAGTGTAAAAAATTGCAGCATATGTATTTCTCAAACTAAACAATTAGTTCCCACATTTCTACTTTTAAAACTTTAATTTAGAAAATTCATGGTTCATTTTAGGTAAACATGTTTTAGCCCCATTTATAAGTTATTTTAATATGTCAATCGCTTCTCTATAATGGTGTTAAAATCAGTGGCAATATCATTTTCATAAAAGGTAAGTGCCTTTCAGCAGGGATAATTTTTATTAGTTAAGTAGATTTTTTTTTTACTTCCGGTTCCGGCTGCATGCAAGACGCTGCTTGATCTTGCAGATCTCCTCTGGGACCAACTCCATTGTCCATTTAAAGGCTGTTTGCAACCTCCAGCTCACAAGCTCCCTCTGCATCACATACCCGGGTCCCTAATGGACAAATTTTTGTCCTCGCCAGCCGCTGCCAAACCGCTAACACAGAGGAACGAGAAGCCTCAATGGCTCCCCCTCACCAGCTTCCAAGAATGCTGCTGCTGGGCTGGATACTACAGACACCCAGGTACCTCGACCCCCTGGCACCCCTGTAATATATAGAGATGTTGTGGATGCCATTATGAACACTATGAAACCACTTCTGTCACAGGCTGTTTCTGACATTTCACAGCAAATACAGCAGCTCACTGTGATAGTCTCTACTAATGAAAATAGGATTGGCTCCCTCTGCCATGACATGTCCAGTGCACAATATGATGTTAAAATGCTGCAGAGGGAGAATCACCAGCTCTGGTACAAGCTCAATGATATTGAGAACAGATCGAGACGTAATAATATCTGAGTAGTGGGCTTGCTAGAATCAGTTAAAGGCCCAGCATTATTGGCGTTTGTCTCTGTAACACTGCCAAACTTCTTAAAATCGAGGAAAAATGCAAGAATCTCGTGGTTGAGAGAGTTCACAGGGTGGGTCCCCCACCTAGACTGCAGGACACTAGACCCACAGTTACATTGTTCAGGTGTCTGAACTATTTGCAGAAACTTGCTTTTTGGTCAGCGTCCCGCAAAATCCAGGATATTGTTTGGGAAAATTGTTTATTTCAAGATTTCTCGATTGAGCTTACGAGGGCTTGCAAAGCCTTTTCTCCTATCTGCTCTCATTTAGTATCTTATAGAAGGAAGTTTGCCCTCATATATCCTGCCCATTTTACAGATCTTCATGACTGATGCCCGTTTTAATTTTACAAACCCTGCTGACACCCAGACATTTCTTAAATATGAACTGTCCGCTCACCAGGAAGATATTGCAGATGTACTGGTGTCCCACCCTTGACTTTCTCTTCGTATGGATTTATTACTGGGAAACTCTTCTCTATGTGAATTCTAACAAACAGATTATGACTTTTTCTTAAAGGCCCTATGGATTCACTTCTGCATCCACCTGCCCAGATGATCCCTGCATATGTTCCTCATGGATACTCCACGTGCAGTTTTTTTTATACATTACTCCCAGATACTAAAATCTACTTAATAAGTTGCACTGTAGTCTGTGTTCCTTTATATTGCTATCATAATTTGTTTATCTTTAACGGATACTACCTCTGCCTATGTCAGGTCCTGAATATCATCTCTTCCATACTGACCTCTCTCTTCATAATCACTCCAAATCCTACCATTTCTATATGGGCCTTAAAGTATTGATTCTCAGTTCTTAATATGGAGTTCGGAATCTATTGTTGTTATTGTGTTAAGGGTCCTGAAGAACCTGTATTGCGCCCATTGTTTTTAGTTACTTTCCCATTATAATGCAATGTATAAGATGTTTCCTTTTTACTTATACTAACCGGAAGTCCATGGTGGCTATGCTACCCTCTCTGTTGTGTGAGACCTTAACTAACATCTGTAATCTCTCTCTCTCTCTACTGGTATTTTTCCTTCACTCTTCAAGCATGCAGTGATTACTCCCATTTAAAAAAAAAAAAATTCTGACCCTAACGCTCTCTCAAACTACTGCCTTATCTCTCAGCTCCCTTGTCTCTCTAAGCTACTTGAGAGACTTGCCTACACTCGACTCACACACTTTCTTAACTCACACACTTTATTGGACCCACTTCAGTAAGGCTTTCATTCCTAATACTGACTACTTATTCTTCTAGATCTATCTGCTGCATTTGACACTGTTAACCACTCTCTTTTCATACAAACACTACAATCCCTAGGTCTTAAAGACACAGCCCTTTCTTGGCTCCTATCCTACCTATCTAATCGCTCCTTCAGTGTTCGCTACTCTGAATCTACCTCCTCTTCGCTACCTCTTTCAGTTGGAGTATCGCAAGGCTCAGTCTTGGGTCCCCTGCTTTTCTCTATACCTCATCACTTGGTAAACTAATCAGCTCTTTTGGATTTCAGTATCATCTGTACGCAGATGATACTCAAATCTACCTATCCTCCCCTGACTTGTCCCTATCTGTACTGGGCCGTGTCACTGAATGCCTTTCTGCCATTTCATCTTGGATGACATCTCGCCATCTCAAACTTAATATTTCAAAGACAGAGTTAATTATATTTCCACCGACCAATAGTAGGTACCAACCTGATATCTCTATCACTGTTGAAAACTTGACTATCTACCCTACCCCACAAGCTCGCTGCCTAGGTGTCATCCTTGACTCTGATCTGTACTTTGTTCCCCACATTCAATCTGTCTCAAGATCATGTTACATGCATCTAAAAAACATCCAAAATAAGACCATATCTCATACAAGACACCGCTAAAACTCTAATTCATGCTCTCATTATCTCCCGCATTGATTATTGCAATAGTTTCCTAACTAGTCTTCCCAAAATGAGACTCTCACTAATAAAATCCATTCTGAATGCAGCAGCGAGGCTAATCTTCATCGATGTTCATCGTCTGCAGATCTACTCTGTCAGTCCCTCCATTGGTTACCTGTACTCTACCGTTTCAATATAAAATACTTTTACTCACACACAAGGCCATTAACCAAACTACACCAACATACATCACTTTGCTTATATCAAAATATCTCCCAACCCGATCTCTTCGCTCTTCACAAGATCTGCGTCTCTCATCCCCACTCATTACTCGCTCCCACTCACGATTGCAGGACTTTTATCGGGCTGCACACACTCTGTGGAATGCCCTATCCCGCACAATAAGTCTCTCCTCTAGTCTCCAAACCTTCAAGCGTTCCCTAAAAACTCACCTCTTTAGGCAAGCATATCAAATTCCAGAACCGCCAACATAACTTTCATAAACCTTCCTAACAAATTGCATCCACTCTGTACAGTCCACACATATCCTCACATGTCTTCTCATTCTTCACTTTCACTTCCTCTCGACCCCGGTTCATAATTGCTGTATGACCATATCAAACACCCCACCAAGAACCTTTGCAATCTGGCGGATAACTATGCATTAGATAGCACCTTTCCTTGTGTATACATGCCTATTTCCTTATAGATTGTAAGCTTGTGAGCAGGGCCTTCCTACCTCTATGACTGTTTGTTATTACCCAGTTTTGTTATATCATTGTTATTTCCAATTGTAAAGTGCAACAGAATTTGCTGCGCTATATAAGAAACTGTTAATAAATAATAAATAAATAAATAATGTCAACCATATCTTTGGTCTCATCTGGGGGTCGAGCTTTTAGTCATGCGGCTCCAACTCTATGGAACTCACTTCTTTGCACGGTGAGAGAGGCCACAACTATAGAATCCTTCAAAAGTAGACTCAAGACTTTCCTGTTTACTCAAGCATTTCCTTAATGTCCCCTTAGTATCTACATGCTTCTGTATTTTATGAAAAGCTTTTCTGTACTTTACTATTTTCTATACTATATTATGCTATGTATCTGTTAAGCGCCTTGAGTCCTGTTGGAGAAAGAGCGCTATATAAATAAAATTATTATTATTATTATTATTATTATTATTATCTTTAGCTCAATTTGTTGGTTTTCCACTGTCAATGTCTGTCCCCCCATGTGTCTCTTTGTTGTCTGTGTATTTCTCCTTTCTGATTCTCTTAGATTGTGAATCTACAGCCTCCATGATCAGCACAGAACACTTTACTCCCTACTCTCTTCACGATATTGGAAATTAGAGTGGGCTCCTTCAATGTAGGTGGTTTTCTTTCTCCGGTCAAAAGATGCAAGGTACTATTATATCTCTACAAAAGCTAGATATTGTCAGTTTGCAGGAAACCCATCTTAGCAGAGACTGCTAAACTTCAAATGTTCAAGTTGAGACTAGTAGCTTCTGCTCCCTATATTTCTAAATCCAGAGGAGTTGTTATTATCTTGGCCTCTAAAATACTTCCTATTTTCTTAAAGTTATATCGGACCCATCTGGTAGATATGTCAGGGCTTCGGTTAATATTTATAACACCCCATATGTAATCTACTTAATATATGCCACTAATATTTACTCTAGATCTTTTTTCAGACAATTAGTGAGCTTACTGGCTCCTCACTCTCCCAACGCCTTGATTCTCTGTAGAGATCTCAATCTATTATCCCACCCCAAACTTGAAAGATCACACCCACGCAAACCACTCTTACTCTTCCAAAATTCGGAGTCCCTTTCCTGCTATCTGCACTACAATTGCTGGATGTGTGGCAAGTAATTCATCCCACGTTAACAGAATACACATGTCAGTCAGCTGCCCACCATACCTTTTCACGCATAGACTACACTGCCATCTCCTCTTCTTTTTTTCTCATGTCAAAGATTCTAATATACCTATCGGTCTCTCAGACCATGCTTTGGTGTGGTTCTCCTTCAAGAATCAAAAAGAAAAGTCCCAATTCAAAACTTAGAGGTTTCCAGCTTACCTCTCCCAATAGCTGAAATTCAAATCTACATTAGATAAAGCTTGGGATGACTTTCATGAGATACACAGTGAACTGATGATTTAATACCTCTTCACAAGACTATTTAACATGTCAACAATCACTCACTGATGCCTATATACTTTATAACTCTGATCACTCGCATTCGAATAAGATCAAATATCAAACTTCAAAAACCCATTTTGATGGCCTACTGCAAGCCATGACCGACAAATATCAATTCATATCCAATTATAAATACCATAAGTTTGGAAACAAAACTAGCAAACTTCTCACTACGATACTAAACAGCACCAGATCGCCTATGACTGTCCAACCCCTGAAACTCCCTAACGGTTCCCTTTCCTCTTTGAATACTGAAATTACTGGATTGATTAGAGACTTCGTCGCCAATTTATATTCCTCTTCTCCCCATCCCCCCTCTCCAGTTCCAAGTCATTCCTCATCTCAACTAGCCAACCATTCTACTGTGGTCCTCTCTGTCCTTTCCTCAGCTGTTCTTCGGCCTTGATTCTACACTTACTATTCCATCACTATGGAAGAGGTAACCAGGGCTATCAATGCTCTCAGGCCTGCTAAGGCACCTGGTCCTGATGGATATAGTGGTGAATTCTTTAAAATGTTTAAGGATAGAATTTATTCTATTCTAGTGCCAGTATTCAATCATATCTTAGTTAATGAATTCATCCCCCCTTACTTCAGTTCGGCAATCATAAAAGTACTTCCAAAACCTGGTAGGGATCTTTCGAAGCCTGAATCTTACTGTCATATATCATTACTTAATTGCGATTATAAATGTCTTACAAAGATTATTGCAGACCGTCTGAATCCAAATCTCCCTCATATTATCCATCAGGACCAGACAGGCTTATTAAAGGAAGACATTCCGTCCTTAATGTAAGGAAAGTACGTGCTGCTACACAGACCTTCTCCACACATACTACACATACCTCTCCACTTTTCTTGTTACCTGTTGATGCTGAGAAGGCTTTCGACACTGGCCACACTTGATAGCCACTATGGAAAGATTTGGCTTCCCACCTCTATTTGTTTCCTTTATCCGTGCTATCTGTTCAAAACCTTCTTCAATGGCTTTCTCTCATCCCATTTCCCTATACTGAGGGGTACACGTCAGGAATGCTCTCTATCCCCATTTTTGTTTGCCCTTGCTATTGAACCCCTCACTTTTGCTCTTAGATTGTCCCTGAACTTTCATGGTAGCAAATTTTCTGATATAGAACTCATATTGGCCCTCTTTGCCGATGACATGATTCTATTCATATCTGATCAAGAGACGTCAATCCCCAAATTTATGTCCATTATAAATGCCTGCAGTCCTATCTCAGGGTATAGAATGATTATAAATAAATCCGAAATTCTGCCTGTTACCCCAATTCCCACCTCTACACTCATTTCACTCCCTATATAATTTGTTATACAGCCCTCCCATATTAAATATCTAGGAATTCAGATAACAAGAAATCCTGCTTCCCTGTATAAAACACATTTTTCACCTCTTCTGTCTAAAATTAAACTTCAAATGGATAACTGGACCAAGTCTCCTTTATCGCTTCTAGGAAGGAAGGCTTTGTCGAAAAGTGTGATTTTCCCAAAAATTTATTATTTTCTCCAAATGCTTCCATGTTCCCTTCCTAAATCGGATGTGCTGGACATTAATACATGCATGACTTCTATCCTCTGGGGGGTAATACACCTACTGCTTATACTATTGCCAGGATAGTACACACGTATTTAATAATACCTTGTTATTCAAGACATTTACATCCATTACCAGGGGGTTAACATGAGCATGAGCACCCTATGTAGTGGCAGAATCATGTCTACATTGTACAAATGGAGTAGAGTTTAGGTTCTGGATGGTATCTTGACAGTGGTGGTATGCACCTTAAAATGAGACTGGTGGACTATCAGGTGCACAAGTGCAAAATCCAGGTATTTTGTGTGCATACCATAACTACTCCTCCAAAAAGTTTTGCTATTAAAAAAAAATATTCCATCAGTCATGCAGTTAGCAGATGTCTGTAAAATGTAGAATACACTATACAGAAAATAACAATTGACTTTATTTATTTCTGAAATTAACCATTACATGGACCATACTGAACTTTAAACTACAGTACAGCAAGTATTTGCTGTAAGAAGCTGCTCCCTCCTCAGGCTACCTGCTCTGCTCTCTTGCCTCAGGGAGGGGGTAGGCCTTTAGGGGTGGTGATATGGCATTGTCAAGTTACATGGGATTATATAGATTGTATTATTTATTTATTTATTTTTATTTATTACCAGTTATTTATACAGTACACACATATTCCGCAGCGCTGTACAGAGAATATTTGCCCATTCACATCAGTCCCTGCCCCAGTAGAGCTTACAGTCTATATTCCCTGCCACATGCACATGCTTACACACTAGGGTTAATTTTTTTGGGGACCCAATTAACCTACCAGTATATTTTTGGATTGCGGGAAGAAACCGGAGTACCTGGAGGAAACCCACGCAAGTATGAGGAGAATATACAAACTCCACACAGTTAGGGCCATTACACAGTGGAAGGGTCATAGGGGGTTATTCAGTACAGATTTCAGATTCTGCTAAAAAGCAGTTGCTGCGATCAAATAGTTGCCGCCCAGAAATAGAGAAAAAACGCCCATTGCAGAAATTGCGAATGCATCAGAATATGCGGGTTGATCCTAAAACCATACACAATTACAGGAACATCGAAGATTTATCCTATCTGCACCAGGCAAGGTCATCCACAATTCTTGCAACTCAAGAGGCTGGAAGTGGTCATCGTTGACGTCAGAGGCCTTCCTTAAAAATGCCTGGGCATGCCTGTGTTTTTTCAGCCCAGGCATTTTTGCCAGTCAGTCAAACAGTGGCTGTATTGTGATCACGATGTGTAGACAATTTATGCTGCTATTTGCGAATCACTCTCTCCTCTATGAGGTTTATAGTTTGCAATTTATTTTCTCTTGAATATCTGTTAATAACCACACTGGATTTAAGATCTACTATAACTGTACAAAGATATACAGAATTTTTCAAACCTGCATGAACTGTTTCACAAATCACAAATAGTGTTGCTGTTCGTTAAATACTTAGGGCCAGACGTACTATACCCCGAAAAATTATAAAGTGGAGAGTGTTAAACTAGCAACCAATCGTCTCCTAGCTGTCATTTTACAAACAAGGCCTCTGACATGGCAGTTAGGAGCTGATTAGCCAGTACTTTATCTCCATCCACTTTATCACTTTTTAAGGCTTAGTACATCTGTCCCTAAAATGCTCTAAATCTATAGTAATACAACCATTCAGTTATGGCACTTTTTTCTGTAAGTAGTGCATTTCCTTGTAGCCTCCCCACAGACTGTGGCCACAAAATGGGCGTGGCTTTGCGTGACATGGGCATGACTTCTCAGGAGGGGCATGGTCAAGCTTCCCAACCCCCATTTTTGTCACTCCAGGAGATGTGGCCTGAACGGGAAGACTGGCGTGCTTGCTTTTACATGGTGACAGGAGCCGGGTTGCTGCTTGTAATATTACAGCAGCAGCATCCGGCTCCTGTCACTGATCAGAAGATGGCACTTTGATGTCACCCCTCGGCGGGTGACACCCGGGTGCAATCCTCACCCCTCTCACTCCCCTTATGTTACCAGTGCCTCTCCCCCACCCCCCAAGTAAAATCTGCCCCTGCCTGCCACCCCAGCCTTTCCCTCACAGTAAGTCCAATGAGTAATAAGAATTACTGAATAAGATGGTCCTGGATCCTGCATATGATTGTCACATACTGTTGATCATCTCTAAATTGGGAGAAGTGGACTAGTAGCTTTTTCCCATTGTAAGCCTTGGCTAGTTAACACAGGAGTCTTGTGGATGGGTAGATACACCAAGGAGGTCACTGATTGCTCTGTCCTGTAGTTGTGATGCATCCAGCTGATCCCCCTGAGCCTACTGTTCCTGCCAGCTCAGGGCAATATTTTGTGAAACATTTTCAGATCTCTCCAGAGATGTTCAATCGGATTCAAGTCTGAGCTGTGGCTGGGCCACTCAAGGACATTCACAGAGTTGTCCTGAAGCCACTCCTTTGATATCTTGGATGTGTGCTTAGGGTCGTTGTCCTGCTGAAAGATGAACCATCACCCCAGTCTGCGGTCAAGAGTGATCTGGAGCAGGTTTTCATCCAGGATGTCTCTGTACATTGCTGCATTCATATTTTCCTCTATCCTGACTAGCATCCCAGTTCCTGCAACTGAAAAACATCCCCAAGGCATGATGATGATGCCTCCACCACCATGCTTCACTGTAGGGATGGTATTGGCCTGGTGATGAGCAGTGCCTGGTTTCCTCCAAACATGATGCCTGGCATTCATGCCAAAGAGTCCAATTTTTGTCTCAGGAGAATTTTGATTATCATGGTTGACAGTCCTTCAGTTGCATTTTGACGTACTCCAGGTGGGCTACCATGTGCTTTTTACTAAGGAGTGGCTTCCGCCTGGCCACTCTACCATACAGGCCTGATTAGTGGATAGCTGCAGAGATGGCTGTCCTTCTGGAAGGTTCAACTCTCTTCACAGAGGAATGCTGTAGCTCTGACAGAATGACAATTGGGTTCTTGATCACCTCCCTGACTAGGGCCCTTCTCCCCTGACGGCCAGCTCTGGGAAGAGTCCTGGTGTTTCTGAACTTATTCCATTTACAGATGATGGAGGCCACTGTGCTCATTGGAACCTTCAAAGCAGCAGATATTTTTCTGTACCCTTCCCTAGATTTGTGCCTCAAGACAATCCTGTCCTGGAGATCTACAGACAATTACTTTGACTTCATGATTGGTTTGTGCTCAGACATGCACTGTCAAGTGTGGGACCTTATATAGACAGGCGTGTGCCTTTCCAAATCATGTCCAATGAACTGAAGAAAAACACAAAAATACTTTTTTTTCACATTGTCATTATTTGGTATTGTGTGTAGAATTTTGAGGGAAAAAATAAATTTATTCCATTGTGGAATAAGGCTGTAACATAACAAAACAAGGAAAAAGTGAAGCGCTATGAATACTTTCTGGATGCCTGTATTTCTATGACTATTCCATCTGATCCTTGACTTATGTACAGTACATGTATACAGTATGAATCTGTTTGTGCACATACACAATTACTGCTAAATATAATCTACTCTGTTAATAAACATTATCTGTGTAATGCAATATTACAAACCAGACCATTTTCTATTATTAGCAATTTTAAAAACAAAACAGAGTAAAGTCTCTGAAGATCAATAGTTATGTTTAAAATTCATAGCAGTGTTCTTTCCTGAACATTTTTCCTCAAGGCCAGAGAAATAGACTGCTTACTAGGAAGCAGTGTAATGTATTTCTCTAGCCATGTACAGTGAATCCACCAGATTAACCCCATGCCCCCCTCTAAAACATGATTTATAACATAATTTGGCTGGGCATTTTGAACATCTTAGTACCTGTCTTCATTTTGTTAAAAACATTCATCAACTTCAATTATGTTCTTTGATGTCTCACATCTGTCCTTGCAGCAGAAAAATAGTTTATTCAGTAAAAATGTGCAGCATGCACACATTTTTTTTTCTTATTTTCATTTTAGATGTGTATCCAGTAATTACATTAATTTCACTATAACCTGGGTTAGAAAAGTCTGGATAAAGTGTTAATAAACATTAAACTTTGTTATAAATAAAACTGATATACCAAATATCAGCATTGAGAACAAATAAAATTAACATTTTTGATTGCAAACCAAAAAAATTACAATATTATTATTAAATGAATAGTCTAATGACACCACAAGGTGTTTAGGTCTTGAACAGACAATACGATTGTATCTCTGATGCAAATTTTTCATCATTGATTGAACATGTTCAGAAAAATCTAACTAATTGGTACAAGCTGTTAATATATATCGGGAGAATTACTCTGATACAAATGAATTGCACTGCCTTGAATTTTATATTTACACCACTGTTAAGCATGCCCTCAAATGTAATGAAAATATAAACTACTGTCTGGGGTATATTTAATAATTATTTTTGGGGATTTTGGTGCAGTTTTTCATCCGTTTGGCTATCCTGTTGATTTACTAAACGCTTAATTAATGGGAATCTGATGGGAACACAGACTGTAAAACACAACTAAACATTGTTTCACCATCAATGTATTTTACTGTTACAGGCATTATTACATCAAGCACTGCAGAAATCAATATGATCTGTGTGGTCTTTGGTCTTTAAAAAGTGTGAAAACGTAATTTTTGTTTAAAAAATAAAAACAATGATGTCTGGGTCTCCCAAACCAAAACCAGATCTCTTGGACTTTACTGGTATTGGAAAATAAGGATGGTTCCTGCCTGGGTTCCCTGCTGTTTTTCTATAACCAGCATTAGGTTAAACCAGCCATGGCTGGTGCGGGAGGGAGGCTGTGTTTAGGTGGATGGGAATATGGAAGGAATGTGCTGGGAGGCAGTAAAGGATGGTGGGGTGTGTGTGTGAGAGGGATTGAGGGAGGGTAGGATGCAGGAAGGAAGTATGGGAGATGGAGGGAGTGTGGGTTTGAAAGAGGCAGTGTGGATGAAATAGAGAGTGGGATGGATGGATAACAGAAAGGAAATGATATTGTAATTCTAATTATGATTAGAGATGTGTGGCAGACACTTTTTTGTGTTTTGTATTTTGGTTTTGGAACTGGATATCCTCTCGTGTTTTTAATCTGGATTGGTTTGGCCAAAACCACCCTTTTGGGTTTTTGTTTTGGATCTGGATGATTTTTGAGAAAAACATAAAAACGCCTAAAATCACAGAATTTAGTGGTAATTTTGATCCTACGGTAACACAAAATTGGACACAAATCCTCTTTATACCACCTTCATGCACTTAACTTGAAAAATCGTTTTTATTCAGTTACAATACCATTTATTAAATAACACATTTCAATATATTGCTATACCCAGGATTCAAACCAATAACCTGTGGCATTCCAGTCAAACACTCTACTCCTTGAGCTATTTGATCCTACATAAAAACTATCATACACTAGATCTGCTTAGCTGCATTGCTGATCATTTTATCACAAATTACAAGGAAGCTTCAAATAGTTAGAATAGTCTCTAGCTTTCTGTTAGTTCAGATACTGTAACTCAATGAATAGAGTGTCTGACTGCAATGCCACAGGTAATGAGTTGTACAGATGATTCCACGTTTATTTTGGCCTTTAATAGGATTAACTGAACCAGGTCGTCAGACTTAATCCCCTGCTGTAATGACTTAATCCCCTGATGTATTGTTCTCTGCATTGTATTGCAGCTGAGAACAATAGATGAAGGGTTTATGTTAATAAACCATGGTGTGCCTAGGCGCAGCAAAGAAGTCAAGATAAAGGTGGACCCATCTGTATGTCAGCATCTTGAAATGTAATAAAGGACACTGTGACTAAATAACAAAGAGTTCTCAAGTTGCATAGGAATTAGCAATGGAAAGTGTGGGGGAAGGAGAAAGAGGTGGTCAGGAGATGCAGTCTTATCATGTGTCAGGCTTACATCATAAAAAGCTTTTGTGATGTCAGCTGTGTTACAAAATTCACTGCTTTGTAGGCTGGTTATATGACAGTCTGGAAAGAAAGTGATATTTGGGAGGGTGGCTGTGATATAGGGAGGAAAAGAGGGATGAAAGCATTGAGGAAGAGAGGAAGACAGTGTGGGTCAGAAGGAGAGGAGAATGGAGGGAGGGTTGAAGATAGTGTGGTTGGAAGGGAGTGTGGGTATGGGGGAGTGAGGGTGAGGTTGTGCAAGAGATTGAGAGCATGTGCGTGGAAGGGAAAAAGCTTGAGTGGGAGTGAGTGTTGGAGAGAGCATTGAGTCAGAGGAAGGGAAGTAGAAAGGGACTGTTGGAGGGAGGGAGTGTGGGTGAGTGGAAGTGTGGACTGGAAGGAGTGTGTGTGGGAATGAGAAAAGAAGAGAATATTGGAATGAGGAAGGTAGGGATAATGTTATGGAGAAACAAAAACTCAAACTTCAAAGTTCCATTGTTTACTATAAAGTTTTTGTTATGAACGGAGTACCTGGAACTCTGAAGATCGTGTGTCAACTGGGGAGTTCCAAATACTTATGTGTAAAACTGCAGCTAGGGATGGAATACAGCAGCAACACCAACACTACCCCCTGACTCTGTTATTTTTCCCAGTAGTCTACTGGCGCCTGCAGCACTAGTCTTCCCCTTCAGCAGCCGTGTTTCAATGGGCGAATTAGGTCCGCTCAGACTGCAATGCCCCCAGGTCTTGCGAGGTACAAGGCACCAACCGAGACTGTGAAATAATAAGGGGAAAAACTAGTATAGGTTAACGAGACTACAAAATAAGAGAAGACAAAGAGCATACAATAAACAAATTATGTGCAGCACTGCCGCCAGAACCCAAACACGAAAACTAAGGCAATTGGTCAACCCACAGACTTCTACACTGTTGTTAATTACAACCAAAGTATTGCGGCCTAGCTGCATAATGCGACCCTGTCGCGAATAAACAAAATAGCTGTGTGGAAACCACTGCAAAAATAATACAAGCAAAAGATACAGTCTCTGTCGCAAGGTGCGGCAGAGCCACAAACTCACGGTGCAACGAGGGATGAATACAGGGACAACCGGGATACTGAAGATTTCCAAATTTAGGCTCATTCCACTGGAAGCAGATGAGGATACAAGCGTGGAAAAGAGGATCCCGGCTGCTTAGTAACAGCCGGGACTGAGAATGGCCACCTGGCATCTCTTGTTGCCTGGCAACCAGCTGGGCCAAAATGCTCAGCGGCGGAAGTGACCCACCTGCCCTGTTGCCTAGCAACGGCCGGGAGCCAGCGCACCTTACCGCCATGGCAGCGGCTAACAGTACACCCCCTTGAGAAGGGGTTAACCCCCTAAACCCCTAAATCCAGGTTTAAGAGGACACTCCTGGTGAAAGGCTTGCTTGAGTTTAGGGGCATGCATATCCTTGTCCAGGACCCAAGATCTCTCTTCCGGCCCATACCCCTTCCAATGAACCAAAACATAGAGCTGACCACGGGAGAACATTGAGTCCAAAACCTTCTCTACCAAGAACTCCTGTTGACCCTGAACATTCACTGGAGATCTACCCTTGATAACTTCCCAAGGGAATCTCCTGGAAATGATAAACGGCTTAAGCAAAGAACAATGAAAATTTGGAAATCTTTAAAGATGTGGGCAACTGTAGCTGAAAGGCAACTGGGTTGATCTGCTTAGTAATCAAATAGGGTCCAATGAATCTGGGTCCCAAGTTGGCCGATGGTTGTTGGTGTCTGATGTTGCAGGTTGACAATTACACTCTTACCCTTTTCACATTGCACAAATAGCCCGGTATCGACACGGCATATTGCCGTGTCGAACCGGGTCAGTGTGCGATGTGAAAGGTCCTTTGACGATTTAGCGGGTCGCCTGACCCGGTAATTCAACCCGGTAAAAAAGAAGGGTTTTACCCGGGTTGATTACCGGGTCAGGTGCGGTGTGAATGGGAGCCGTGTCGATGCGACACGGTTCCCATTCACAGCATAGGGAGAGGCGGCGCAGGAGATGAGCTCATCTCCCAGCGCCGCCTCCACCCCCGCCCCTGCTGCTGCTGCTCCCTCCGCTGCTATGGCAACCGACCCGGTATATTGCCGGGTCGGAAAGCCAGCAGCGGAGCGCAAATGCCGGATCCCACCCGGTAAGTACACGTTTGTCTTACCGGGTAGGATCCGGCATTTGCGGTGTGAATGCGGTATCTGTCTCCCACCTTAAAGGTGCAAGGATGACGGAACTTGTCTAATGAAAATTTCTCCCAAAACGCAGCTCTCTTAAGGGCAAGATGCACCTTTCTCCAAACAGATCTGAGACAGAAAGTCAAAGGCAAGGATGAAGATGGATTATTTGGGATGATAGCCAACAACTGAAAAGAACAGAGACACCTTAGTGGATGAATGACAGGTGTTGTAGGCAATCTCAGCGACCAATTGTTCTGAAGTTTAGAGGCATAAAAACGCAGGTACCGTTTCATGGACTGGTTCACACATTCTGTCTGTTAGACTGTGGATGGTATCCAGAGGTCAAACTAAATTTCATGTTTAGCGAGGAACAAAAGGCCTTCCAGAAACGAGCAATAAACTGTGGCCCTCGGTCGGAAGCTATATCTGTGGGCAAACCGTGGAGGCTAAAACAAGGTGTAGAAACAGAACCGCCAAAGCTTGGGCAGACGGCAAATGAGGCAGAGCAATAAACTGGGCCATCTTGCTAAAGCGATCAACAACCGCCCAGGAACACCAGGAATTACAGACAGGAACCAGCAACTACCAAAGACTGGCTTGCGGGAAGCTATCACCAGCGGGGCTGCATGGTCCTGGCTCCAATAAAAAGGCCCAGAGGACCAATCATGGAGAGCTAGTCAGCCCCTATCCCCTGGCTCCTGATTGTGCCAGCTGCTAGCTGGCATGTGGAACAGAATGTGTCGGCTGCTTAGTAACAGATGAGTAACAGCGGCCGGCCAGCGTCTCTGGTTGTCCAGTAACCGGCCGGACCAGGACGCTCGGCGGTGCCGAAGTGATGCCCAGCCCCATTGCCTAGCAAAAGCCAGGAGCCGGTGCGCCTCACCGATGCCGCTGCAACTAATGGTTATCACATACCGTATCACCTGCATTTGCTTAAATGACATCTCACAGAGTAAGTAAAGTTCTTGTGAACCTAAATGTTACATAAAAATAATGTTTGATCAGTAGAGATAGACACTGTATACCAGCCATGGCCACACTATGGTCACCTGCTGAAATCCAGCACCCATCTGGGATTAATCCAAAATTCAACAGCTCGGTCCAGAAGCTGCCAAATCCCAGATGAGAATCCCACTGGGTGAGGTGATGTCACTGTGAGTGCATCATCACAAGCTTAGTCAACTGTGCTGCAACCTTAATCATGTTCAGTATGCCAAGAGTTGGAATGTTTGCAAGCTTAGCTTTACTGTAAATTCCCCTCTAATCTCACACCATATATTGATACATTTTTGAAACTACAAAGCATAGTGCAAATGCAAAGCAGCCACAGTGTGACACTCTACTCATTCTGTATGTGCATGCACTAATTTACCTAATTATACTCATAGTTAATAACCAAGAAAAAAAAATCAAATCACCAATTGTCCAATGTCATACAAATGTTAACCTTCAGAAATTCAACACCCCCTGCCCTTACTATATTAGGACCTTATTCAGTAAGGACTGCAATTTCTGCTTAAAAGCAGTTGCTGCGATCAAGTAGTTGCCACGCAGAAATAGACAAAAAACGCCCACTGCAGAAATTGCAAATGCATTGCAATATGCGGGCTGATCGAAAAACCATTGGCAGTTCACGGAACATAGAAGATTTTTCCTATTTTCACCAGGCAAGGTCATCAACAATTCTTGCGACACAAGAGGCAGGAAGTGGTCATTGCAGACATCAGAGGTCCTTCTTAAAAAACACCTGAACACGCCAGCATTTTTCAGACACACCCAGAAAATAGCAGGTTTCCCTCAGGAATGCCAACTTCCTGTCAGTCAAACAGCGGCTGCATTGCGATCAGGTTGTGTACGCAATTTCTGTCACTATTTTTATTTACACGTGTGCAATGCACACATGCACAATGCTGCACATGCGCAGTCATTCGATAATTGACTGGATTGCGATTCACAAATGTTGCAATCTTTACTGAATGACGTCCTTAGTTTTGACTGCTTTAAGCTGAGGAAAAGTTTACTATAGTTCTGCTGTTAAATCCAAACAGGTGTAAGATAAACATTAAATGAGTTGCCCAAATGAATTGTTTTGTTACAATACCGCCGAACTTTGAAAACAGGTTTTTTTGTATGTAATCAAAAACATCTACATTATAATTTAGTTTTAAATGCCATGGGCTCACTATAAGAATATGCAAATATATCAATTTCCCCAAATTGATAGTAATTTACATCATGGAGCTTTTTCAAAAACAACCATTAAGAAATAAAAAAAGAAAAGCATACAAAAACTACTAACTACAAAGTGCCAAAGACTTGTAAGTACTGTCTGTGATTTCACTGACTGAATGATTCCTAAATTAGAAATCTGCTTGATTATTTTTAATTAATTATCTTACGAAATGTAATTGACGTGCACCACTTATCACTGGCACAGCACCTGGCAGAAATGCTACAATTGTATATTTAACTTCTTAAACTACAGCAAAGAAGTATGTATTCTAAAGTCTGGTGTCAGTTGTAATCACCAGTCATGTAATTGACTCACAGCACTGTGTTCCACATAGTTTTTGTTGGGTAATTAATTTTATTTAATTTATTAGCAAAAGTCCATTTTTACTAGTAAAGTGCATGCCAATGTGTTGCTCAGTCATTTGTAATCCTTTGGGAGAGGACACACTGCTACTGTTCATGCTAATGAGCCATTACTTACTGCAGCAGCGTATTTTTTTTTTAATTTAAGATATGAAATAGGTTTGGCATTTTTATAAACCTACAAGTAAAATGAAATACAGTTCAAAGTGAGAATTTTAAATTCCAAATGCTACAAAAATCCAGCAGTTGTTTTATCTTTTGGCACCATTTATATATAAACTATAAATAAAACATAGGAAACCTTCCATAAAGAGCACAATAAAATGTATTGTCCTATATAAAAGATACAACACGTCAATGTAATATAAAACTAAACATAAACCACTTCCAAGTGAACTGTAAAGAAACAGGATTTAAGATTCTTAGAACTTATTTATACTTTCCATTGTTTGCCTTTGTCTCCTACAATATTGTAAACAATGTTCTCTCTATTAAGAAGCTACAGTAGTGCTGACTGTTTTTCTTTGGTTCAGGTTTCCGTAATAAAGTAACAATTAGTGATGCAAATGTATTCCTCTCAATTTGATACAGTAATAATAAAATAAGTTAAAACACAAAATAATATTTTGTTAGAACTGCAAATGCAACCATATGTAGCCTAAGCATTCAGTCCTATACAAAGCGTACTGTCTGCACAGGGCACAGATTGGAATATTATAGGAAAACTGGAGTCTAAAGCCCCATGCACACTGGGCAACTTCAGCCCCGTACAAAACTAGCGCTATATCGCTAAATGGTATATCATTCAGTGGTATACCGCATACACACTGAACAATATTACTGAATGATATCATTCAGTGATGTCATCCCCCGCACTCCCCAAACATGCAGCTCAAAGATATACACTGCTCAAAAAAATAAAGGGAACACTTAAACAACACAATGTAACTCCAAGTCAATCACACTTCTGTGAAATCAAACTGTCCACTTAGGAAGCAACACTGATTGACAATCAATTTCACATGCTGTTGTGCAAATGGAATAGACAACAGGTTGAAATTATAGGCAATTAGCAAGACACCCCCAATAAAGGAGTTGTTCTGCAGGTGGTGACTGTCACGATCCAGGTAATTCCTTATCAGTATTTACCTTCCAAATGCCTCCTGAGACTGTTCCAGCGTTCCAAGCCTGGATTCCATCTGCACTGTCTGTCAAATCTCTTTACTGTGATTCTGGCAGCTTCATGGTTAAAGCTCACATTCAAGTTACAAACAATCTTTCCCTCCAAAAGCTAACATGGGCGCAGCCATGTTTTCCTAGTCACATGTTACCTTTCAGCCTATCAGCTGCACTCTGGTCTCAGCCTAATTAACCAGCAGCTGCACTCTAGACTCTGCTTAATCAGCCAGCCAATCCCTGCTTCCCAGCAGGTATAAATATCCTGTTCCTGGGGTGAAAAGATGTCAGTGCTTCAATTGTCTTCAGTGATTCCAGTGTGCAGTCCTCCCATGGACTTTCTCTGCAGTACAGCCTGACTCTGCAGTGTCTCATCATTGCACCCTGTGACTGGCAGTTACCCGACACCGGCTTCCAGCTTCCAGCGGTTCTCTGCCCTGCCAGTAACCATCGGTGTTCCGCCATCGATCTCCAGTAACCATCGGTGTTCTGCCATCGATCTCCAGTAACCATCGGTGTTCCGCCATCGATCTCCAGTAACCATCGGTGTTCCACCATCGATCTCCAGTCACCATCGGTGTTCCGCCATCGATCTCCAGTCACCATCGGAGTTCCGTCATCGATCCCAAGTCACCATCGGTGTTCCGTCATCGATCCCAAGTCACCATCGGTGTTCCGTTATCGATCCCAAGTCACCATCGGTGCTCTGTCATCGATCTCTAGCATCACCAGTGTTTCTGCGTCTGATCTTCCATTACACTGGTATCTGACACCATTTCACAGCTCACCACCTGTGTCGGTTCTATCCGGCATTTCCCGGCAGTTCAGTAATCAGCTTCTGTTTCCCCTTAGCTACCCAGTGCATCGGTGTTGGTAAGGACATATCATCTCCAAGTCCTTCAAGACTGTGCTTAATTATACCACACCTAGAGACTTCCTATATGCACTCCTGGGAACTGTGACTTATATGCTGTTCTTAATATTGCTAACTGCCGACATATGCTTGTGAGCTGAGTTTCAATAAAACCTTTGAACTTTCCTTTGTTGTCGTTGTCACGCCTTCGGGCATCTGTGGTAAAGGTTCCCTGTATGTCTAAGAACCCTGTACTGCCTCCCAGGTTCACATATACCTCAGCCCCTACAACTGAGGCTTCCCCTGGTCAGCACCAGCTCTCAGTTGTGACAGTAAGCACTGACCATCTTCTCAGCCCAAGAACGGGCGTCTGTGTCTACAGCCCAAGGAGGGGCGTCTGTGTCTACAGCCCAAGGAGGGGCGTCTGTGTCTACAGCCCAAGGAGGGGTATCCAATGTTCAAGCTCTAGTAGGGGCATATGAGTCTTCTCAAAAAGAAGTTTCTGATCTGTCAACCCCAGGAGGGGTGCTGGAGAAAACAACCCTGAGAGAGGTGTCTGATTCGTCAACCCCAGGAGAGGTCACCAGAGTTTCAGCCCCAAGGGAAGTATCCAGAGCCAAGTTCCCAGATGCAATTTTTTGTGCTACAGATGCAGTTATGAACTCCTGTTTGCTGTCTTCAGAGAGCACCACCCTGTTGGCATCCAGCATGGACCAGGTCCAGGATGGTCTAACTGAACACTCCGATACCACTCATTCCGGTTCTAACCGGATTCTGACTCTTTCAGTTCCAGCTGATTCAACGGTCTCCAGACTCAATCCGGTTCCATCCGTCTGTCTGAAGATTCCTTCGGTTCCAGCTGATTCCAATATCTCTGGACCCAATCCGGTTCCATCCGTAGGTCCAAAGACTCCTTCAGTTCCAGCTGATTCAACTGTAAATCTGAAGACTCCTTTGGTCCCAGCCAGTTCAAGCTTTTCCGGACCCAATCCGGTCCCATCCGTCTGTCCGGATCAGCCTCCTTCAGTTCCAGTCGATTCCAACACCTTCGGATCTAATCCTGTCCTATCCGTTGGTCTAAAGTCTCCGCCGGTCTCAGCCAATTCAAGTTTGTCTGGGCTAAATCTGGTCTCATCCATAGGTCCGGTACAGTCTCCTCCGGTTCCAGCCAGTTCAAGTTCATCAGGATTCAATCTAGATCCTTCCGTTTGTTCAGGTAAAGAACTTATAAGAAGTGTCCTGGGGCTACTCCTAAAGGAGGGGGTGCTGTCACGATCCCGGTAATTCCTTATCAGTATTTACCTTCCAAATGCCTCCTGAGACTGTCCCAGCGTTCCAAACCTGGATTCCATCTGCACTGTCTGTGTGCAGCACGCTGTATCTCATTGTCTCAAATCTCTTTACTGTGATTCTGGCAGCTTCATGGTTAAAGCTCACATTCAAGTTACAAACAATCTTTCCCTCCAAAAGCTAACATGGGCGCAGCCATGTTTTCCTAGTCACATGTTACCTTTCAGCCTATCAGCTGCACTCTGGTCTCAGCCTAATTATCCAGCAGCTGCACTCAAGACTCTGCTTAATCAGCCAGCCAATCCATGCTTCCCAGCAGGTATAAATATCCTGTTCCTGGGGTGGAAAGATGTCAGTGCTTCAATTGTCTTCAGTGATTCCAGTGTGCAGTCCTCCCATGGACTTTCTCTGCAGTACAGCCTGACTCTGCAGTGTCTCATCATTGCACCCTGTGACTGGCAGTTACCCGACACCGGCTTCCAGCTTCCAGCGGTGCTCTGCCCTGCCAGCAACCATCGGTGTTCCGCCATCGATCTCCAGTAACCATCGGTGTTCCACCATCACTCTCCAGTAACCATCGGTGTTCCGCCATCAATCTCCAGTAACCATTGATGTTCCATCATCGATCTCCAGTAACCATCGGTGCTCCACCATCGATCTCCAGTCACCATCGGTGTTCCGTCATCGATCCCAAGGCACCATTGGTGTTCCATCATCGATCCCAAGTCACCATCGGTGTTCCGTCATCGATCCCATGTCACCATCGGTGTTCCGTTATCGATCCCAAGTCACCATCGGTGCTCTGTCATCGATCTCTAGCATCACCAGTGTTTCTGCGTCTAATCTTCCATTACACTGGTATCTGACACCATTTCACAGCTCACCACCTGTGTCGGTTCTATCCGGCATTTCCCGGCAGTTCAGTCATCAGCTTCTGTTTCCCCTCAGCTACCCAGTGCATCGGTGTTGGTAAGGACATATCATCTCCAAGTCCTTCAAGACTGCGCTTAATTATACCACACCTAGAGACTGCCTATATGCACTCCTGGGAACTGTGACTTATATGCTGTTCTTAATATTGCTAACTGCCGACATATGCTTGTGAGATGAGTTTCAATAAAACCTTTGGACTTTCCTTTGTTGTCGTGGTCACGCCTTCGGGCATCTGTGGTAAAGGTTCCCTGTATGTCTAAGAATCCTGTACTGCCTCCCAGGTTCACATATACCTCAGCCCCTACAACTGAGGCTTCACCTGGTCAGCACCAGCCCTCAGTTGTGACAGTGACCACAGACCACTTCTCAGCTCCTATGCTTTCTGGCTGATGTTTTGGTCACTTTTGGAAGCTGGCGGTGCTTTCACTCTAGTGGTAGCATGAGACAGAGTCTACAACCCACACAAGTGGCTCAGGTAGTGCAGCTCATCCAGGATGGCACATCAATGCAAGCTGTGGCAAGAAGGCTTGCTGTGTCTGTCAGCGTAGTGTCCAGAGCATGGAGGCGCTACCAGGAGACAGGCCAGTACATCAGGAGATGTGGAGGAGGCCGTAGGAGGGCAACAACCCAGCAGCAGGACTGCCACCTCCGCCTTTGTGCAAGGAGGAACAGGAGGAGCACTGCCAGAGCACTGCAAAATGACCTCCAGCAAGCCACAAATGTGCATGTGTCTACTCAAACAATCAGAAACAGACTCCATGAGGGTGGTATGAGGGCCCAACGTCCACAGGTGGGGGTTGTGCTTACAGCCCAACACCATGCAGGACGTTTGGCATTTGCCAGAGAACACCAAGATTGGCAAATTCACCCTATGCTCTTCACGCATGAAAGAAGGTTCTCACTGAGCACATGTGACAGACGTGACAGAGTCTGGAGACACCAAGGAGAATGTTCTGCTGCCTGCAACATCCTCCAGCATGACCGGTTTGGCAGTGGGTCAGTAATGGTGTGGGGTGGCATTTCTTCGGGGGACGCACAGCCCTCCATGTGCTCACCAGAGGTAGCCTGACTGCCATTAGGTACCGAGATTAGATCCTCAGTCCCCTTGTGAGAACATATGCTGATGCAGTTGGCCCTGGGTTCCTCCTAATGCAAGACAATGCTAGACCTCATGTGGCTGGAGTGTGTCAGCAGTTCCTGCAAGACGAAGGCATTGATGCTATGGACTGGCCTGCCCGTTCCCCAGACCTGAATCCAATTGAGCACATCTGGGACATCATGTCTCGCTCCATCCACCAATGCTACGTTGTACCACAGACTGTCCAGGAGTTGGCGGATGCTTTAGTCCAGATCTGGGAGGAGAT
This sequence comes from Pseudophryne corroboree, assembly GCF_028390025.1. Taxonomy (NCBI): domain Eukaryota; kingdom Metazoa; phylum Chordata; class Amphibia; order Anura; family Myobatrachidae; genus Pseudophryne; species Pseudophryne corroboree. The sequence goes on along the minus strand of NC_086444.1, from coordinate 1,003,727,183 downwards.
CCCTCAGGAGACCATCTGCCACCTCATCAGGAGCATACCCAGGCATTTTAGGGAGGTCATACAAGACATGGAGGCCACACACACTACTGAGCCTCATTTTGACTTGTTTTAAGGACATTACATCAAAGTTGGATCAGCCTGTAGTGTGTTTTTCCACTTTAATTTTGAGTGTGACTCCAAATCCAGACCTCCATGGGTTAATAAATTGGATTCCCATTGATCATTTTTGTGTGATTTTGTTGTCAGCACATTCAACTATGTAAAGAACAAAGTATTTAATAAGAATATTTAATTCATTCAGATCTAGGATGTGTTGTTTAAAGTGTTCCTTTTATTTTTTTGAGCAGTGTAGTTACAATTGAGTAGATCATGGATTAATGAGAATGACCCGCGGGTGCGTACATTGTTCATTGTTCATCCACTATACAATATGAAGGATAGATCTTTCAAAAAAGATCGTTATCACTCATATCGTCCAGTGTTATTGCCCAGTGTGTACGGTGCTTAAGCCTATGTCTACTGCAACTAATATACTTCCTACTCTACAAAGTATAAAAGTGTAACATATACTGTACATCAATACAGGGCCGGTTCTAGGCTTTGCGCAGCTCAGGGTAGAAGTTTCCTTTGGCTTTGGCTCAGGATTCTCTGATCAGGCACAATGATATTAGTTCCTATCATGAAGGCTAATGTTAGTGTTAAAAAAAAATCTGGGTAGTGTCACTCTCAGTGATGACTCCTAGTGAGTGATCAAATAGTCCTTTGGGGACCTCTTTCTATCATTGGCTCCTAATCCCACAGTCTATGAATCACTAAGTTGATTGCCCAGCTTTTGGTCCTGGTGGGGTTAAATGACTGTCACAAAGGTCAAGAGTTTTTGGCTTGTGGAAAGTCAAGGCAGTGTCATTCTCCAGTGTGTCCCCTATTGGGAAATCGGATTATCCTTAAAGAACCTCTTTATGTCAGAGGATCCTAATCCCAGAGCCTATGTTCTACTGTGTTGATTGCCAAAACCTTGACACTTGCAATCCTTAATGGGTAGTTTGATCATAGATACTCATAATAGTATGTTTAAGTAAGTAGCATCCTGCACTTGCACTCTAATAAACAATGTCTCAATGTTTATTACATTGTCCTGGACTTGCATGCATGCCACCCTTGCCTCCAGAATGTTAGCATTGTCCCAGAACTGATGGGCTAGATGGTTGTTAGCGTTGTACTGCAGCAAATGTCCTCAGTGTATTGCCAGACCTCCGATGACTTGAAGATAGTTGGGGGATGGCTGTAGCAGCATCCCTCTCACAGCCCGGGTCACGTGATGCCTCTCACATGACTTGACAGGAGATCCTGGTCTTTGCTGGCAGGGGAGGCAGTGTGCTGTAACAGCAATCAATTCAGGTGGTGATTCAGCTGGGTTGCATCTAGTTTCTCTTCATGGAGAGGACCTTTCCCACAATCCCTTGGGTCCATGTCACAAACTATTTGGAATAGTAACCTGTGGCGAGCGGAGCGAGACACCGAACCCGAAGCGTGGTAGCGAAACGAGCCCGCGAGGGTCCAATGGTGCATGGATAAAACGCTATAACCTCAAATGAACAGAGAATGGATAAAACGTTTAGGTGCTGTAAGGGCGGAAGTTATCTACTGCCCTCTCGTTATGTCACTTCCTAGTCCTGATCACGAAAAGAAAATATACACAACCAATTCAGCTGGGATGAGGCTAGCATCCCGGGTGTTGGGATGACAGCGGTCAGGTGACCATCAGATGTCATCATGTACTGCATGGCATTCTGGGAAAGTGGGAGAATCAAATGCCATTGTGCATCGCCGGTATTCTGGGAAAGTGGGAGGGTTGGCTGATTACACTGTACTATGTAAATAAAACATGGTGGCGGGCGATAGAAGGTGGGGTGTCGGAAGCATTGCCCTTAGGCTGCAGTACCTTGGGCAATAGTTCTGCTTGCCCATGCCAAGAACCGTCACTGCATCCATATTAAGAGACCCGCCAACTTTATAAAATTAGCTGTTCAGGATGAAAAATTGTATCAACTGTGTCATGAATTATTGTGACTGTACTGTACTACACTACAGAACTTAGCTCCACCTCATTATCACAGTAACCTCAACTGGTAGCTACAGTATTATCAAATCATCACTACAGTATAAGGTAGATAACTTATCATTATAACAAAATAGTACACATTTAAAAATGTGCAACTTAAAAACACATACTTAATATAAAACAGTAATGTGTAACACCTGGCTTCAATTGAAGCCTAAGAACACTGTTGTACATAAGGCTACCACCAGCCATATCGTGCAATGAGAGATACAGTAAGCTAGTGAGATAAAAAGGACTTAAGGGCCCTACACACATGCCAATTTGCTGCCGAGTTGCCCGGCGGGCGATACGGCAGACGGACGACCCTGCGTGAGGGACGGCCTCATAGCCCTGCATGCTAATATGGATGATATTGTCCATATTGGCTTGCAGACATAAATGACTCAGTAACAACGATGAACGACCGTGGGGCCGCACATCATTCATCATTGGTGCCTATACACTGAGCGATATGAACAATTTCTCATTCATTACTGAACGAGATTGTTCATAATCGGCCGCACACATCGGCAAGTGTGTAGGGCCTATTAGGCACAGGCACAGTTGAGCTGGGTAGACTCTGAGAAGTGGAGCTGAAAAACGGGATGAGGTGCTACAGGTTTGTGAGTGGGGACTGAGCAAGCGATGATGCTAAGGTGATGTCGACTGAGTACTTGACAATTCTTTCCAAGTCGTCCAAGTGGAAATAAATGCTGTAGTGTGGCAGTTGCAACAAGAGTATCCTTATTTTTTTAATATAAATGTATATTTATTAAATTCATGTAAAATATTGTTAAGAAATATGATATATGATATAGTAAGAGCAAAACACATTAATGTCTAAATGTGCAGTTACTGATATTGTAATGGGTTGCAGTTAAAATGCTGACTGTCGAAATCCCAGTGTTCAGGATACCAATGCCAAAATCCTGACAGCCGACAATACTGACAGCCGGAATCCTGGCACAACAGGGCTATTCCCACTAGTGGGTGTCCATGACACCCATAGGGTTGGAATAGATTCTGTGCCGAGCGCAGCAAGCTACTGTGCCAGCAGCATGGCAAGTGCAGCGATCCCCCAAGGGGACTCTCAGTGCTTGTCCCGCTGACGGCATTCTGGCGGACGGGATGCTGCTGTCAGGATATTGACAGCCGGCATCCCGTCTGCCGGTAAATAATATGTATTCCATTATAATGACTGATATTACTGTATGTATTATAAAAAAAAATTTGCGATGCAAAAAGAAGTAAGTAGTCCTAGTTTTTTCCTGTCAGTTTTTAATGTTCAGATATTTATAACATGCATTGCTGTATGTGCAGAATGAAAGTTTAAATTGAAAACTGTTGTTAAACTTCCTGACCTAAAGATAATAGTGTCAGATCTATATTGGCACAAAAGTCAGAGTCTCTGGTATTTTGTTTTACCGTTTACCTTAGTCGCTGTTGGTACAGCAATATAATTAAGTTATCGGCAGGTTCTGCTTTATACTGTAGTAGAGATGTGTGCCGACCCCCGTGTTTTGGTTTGGTTTGGGAACTGCATTCACTTTGTGCTTTTGTTCTGCCAAAAATGCCCTCACGTGTTTTGGTTTTGGATCTGTATTTCTTAAAAAATGATAAAATCTGCTAAAATCACACAATTTGGCCCTTTTTTTGTTCTTACAGTATTATTAACCTTCATAACATTCATTTACAGGTCAATTTTGACCACCTCGCAGCTCACAATATTGTTTTCATCAAGTTTAGGCTGCAGTGAGCTGACTGGTTACTAAGCGATAGAGCAGCGGCACAAACACATGGCAGTTTATACACTACAGCAGAGGTTCTCAAACTCGGTCCTCAGGACCCCACACAGTGCATGTTTTGCAGGTCTCCTCACAGAATTGCAAGTGAAATAATTAGCTCCACCTGTGGACCTTTTAAAATGTGTCAGTGAGTAATTAATACACCTGTGCACCTGCTGGGTTACCTGCAAAACATGCACTGTGTGTGCCCCCGAGGACCGAGTTTGAGAACCTCTGCACTACAGTATGTAGACAAAAGTGCTTAGTGCAAATAAAATGGTGTGCTCCCTCAGCAGATACATGCTTGTGAAGGTATAAAACGGGTAGAGGGGCACTGATTAGATCATTTGCTAATGAAATGGTTTGCCGGAAGGGCATCATCCTAGCCTGCGCTATGTAATTTTTTCCTGGGTGATGCTGGACTGGTATACAGAAATCTCAGTAACCCAGATAGACTGGCCAGCTCAGAGTCCAGATCATAACCCCATTGAGAACCTCTGGGATGAATTGAAGTGATTCAGGACTGGGACAACTTTCTTCGTTGTCACAGTTGGTCACTGTACTTAAGACAGAATGGAACTGCAAAGTAATGATATCAATAACATTTTGTTGAACTATTTGCTGTCAGTGTCCAATCACTTTTGTCTACATAGTTTAGCACATCTATAAAACATTGCCACCAGTGCTTAAAGTGGTCCTAAAGAAGTGGTGGAACTTACCACCCCCCTCCATCTCCCCCCCTCCCCCCGGCACCTATGTAATCAAAGGAATTGCGAGTGCCGCAGACTCGCATCCCAAAAAAGGGGCATGATCTCAAAAAGACTGAGGTGTTGCCATGCAAGACTTGCAGTGAGATAAATGGCTCAGGAGGCACTGGCTAGCACCACAGCCATATTTACACACAATATATGAGGGTACATCTGGAAATTATACAGAGGTACTGCAGTATAAACTCCTGGAAATTTGGTAAGTTTTGATCATAGATGTGTGGAAAAGATAGGCAGATAAGGAACTGCCTCACCTGCCATAGACTTTTTACTCCAGAGTTTTGGCTTTAAAAATGATTAGAATAATGCAAAGAAGATATTTCTATTTCAAACATATTCTTTGTATTTTTCATATACTTTATATAGTCAAAACTCTTGTGCAAACATTTAGTATGACAGGAATGGCACTGCCTCACCCCACCGCACGTCACTGGTTATGCCCCCATGTAGTATTGCCCCATTAGTTATGCCCCCATGTAGTATTGCCTCAGTAGTTATGGCCCCATGTAGTATTGCCCCAGTAGTTATGCCCCAATGTAGTATTGCCCCAGTAGTTATGTCCCCATGTAGTTATGCCCCCATATAGTTATGCCCCCTGTCATAGCGCTGCTTATATACACACACACACACACAAAAACATAAACACAATACTCACCTTAAGCCCCGCTCCTGCGTCCGACAGCTGCCGTCCTTCCTGCCACCTGCTCCTTGGAAAAGTTGGAACTATGGGAGAGACGTCATGATGTCTCTCCCATAGCGCACATTGCCAGAGCCGTAAGCTGGAGCTCAGGAGTGAGCTCCTGCCTCTGACTGCTGCTGTGAGGAATAAGCTGGTCGCTCGCTGGTAACAAAATCTCAGCAGGCTCCTGGCATCTCCATGAGTACCAGCTGACATTCTGGGTTAGGATAGAGGAGGCGGAACTGGTACTGTCTCCAAATGGAACTGACGGAATGCAGTTCCACACTGTTCTGGCGCACTTTAACCCTTGATTGCCACACAACAGTGGCAGAAAAGAAAAGTTATGCAAAATGTAATTGTCTTTGGACCCACCTTTAGGTATGTGGATATTAATAAGAACATGCACAGTTTAACAACCCAAGCACTTAAATGACAGGGACCGCAACTTTGGTGGCTGAAGTGATCAGTATGTTTTGGCTCCCACAAAACAAGCTACCAATTGTCTTAAGGCAGCTAAGCTAACAGTGCTGTCAATGTCCTCTACAGTGGCAAGATGTCGTAATCATCATCCTCACCCTCACCATTGTGTACATCATCCCTGCTGGAATCCATTATTACAGAAGTCTCTGTACTTTGATGTAATTGCCAGTAAAGGTCTTCCTTGTGGAATTTCCAGTTCTTTTCTATGCCGATTGCTGGCAAGATTAACAGCTGTGCTGATAATTCTGAGTCCACACTTAAGGGTGGACAGCTTATATAATGCAAAGAAAGTTTGTACAAGGGCCTCAAAATTGCCTTTTTTGTCTTTCCAGTACTCAAAGGGACTCTGTGACATGCCTATTTTTATGCTGTCATTAAAATAATCATCCACTATTCTTTGGATGTTGACCATATCAGATGGAGTTACTGTAGAGGTGTCAGTAGTTTTAGGCAATTCTTTTAGACCTGACCAGATGTCAAAATGTTTTGTTGACTCCTGTGCATGACCACTGGGTCTCTCTCTGAGAAAGTTGAGTTTTTAACTGGTAGCAGCAGTTGCCGGACTGAAGGAGAAGGTATTGTTGTGTCATGTACCTCTTGAGCTGCCAACTTGCTTAGCAGGAGATCTTTGAATCTCTTAAGATCTGAGTCAGTTGTAAAGAAATACATAATGTATGACTAAAACCTAGAATCAAAAACAGTCACCAAAATGTAGTGATCCGATTTCATAATGTTGGCAACCCTTGGATCCTGGCAAAGTGAATAAAGGACTTGATCTGCAAGTCCAACATACTTAGCAGAATTGCTTATTTCCATCTCCTCTTTCAATTTCTCTAGCTACTTTTTAAAAACTCTGTATGTAAACTGACACCATGGAAGACAAACACATAAGGTGAATGGGGATGGGTTGGGGCAACATATAGCATGTAGAAGTTAGAATTCATCATTAACACATGAATAGTATCACATCAGAAACATATAATATAAGGTTACAAGAAAGGAACCAACTTCATGACCAGTGTTTTACAAGGAGGAAAGGGTAGCACAATTAACTATCTGACAATGTACCTGTACCTGTATATACATGTATATATACTGACTGGTATACTGTACATGTACCAGTCAGTGTTTTCAAAGTGATTGAGTATATATTTCTGAGAGTCAGAATCCAAAGTCTTATTTCATATTTTTCCAAAGTTGTATGTATATCAATGCTTGATAGTGTAGATCTTTATTAAAGAAGAGTAATTGCAGTAATTTACATTTCAGTCTACCTACGGTATACTAGGAGACTATTTCTATTATTATTAGCTTTTTTTTTACTAATGTAACAATAATAGTAATTAGGGGAATAAGTGATTTTCTTTTACCTCCTAAGGCCCAATTTTGAAAATTAGAGAAAAGGCATGCCAACCCGTCCAAAGTCAAATGTAGACCAAGCATATTGTTAATATATAGAATTGCCTTATTCTAGAATCTCTTGACTTTTGTTCCCTCCCAGAAGCAATACATTAGTTTGGCATTATTCATATGACTAGTATTACATTTGCCTATTTCATTTGAAGTCATGTGTTTGCATTGAGTCGGTGATATGTATGCTCAGTGGATTACTCGGAAGTGCACTTCTTGTAGATAAGCTGACTGTAAGAGTCTGAAAGTGGAGTTATACTGTGAGAGGATACGGTTTGGACAAACCAAAGAGGGTATATCAGTGTGCCAGCGTGCCTGCAGATTAGTCTGAAGATTGATTTGAGTTTGATTTAGCAGAGGTTTATAGAAGAAATTAGTCTTGCATGGAAAAGACAGGATATGGCTGAGAAGTGAGGCTATAGGGTCAGGTAGTGATGGAGAAGCCATAGCTGCAGGAAGAGTAGTTATGTAATGTCGGCCCTGTAAGAACATATAAAGTTACTGTTAGGTAAGTGATAAATGTCACGAATATTATAAAAAAACTGACATTCAAGCCTTTCTGATGCCACTGGTGGAAAACCAGGTTATCCAACATTGAGGGAAAGGCAGGGTTGCCCCATAAAGGAACAAAAGGGGAAGTAAGGTGGTTTCTCTTTAGTTTCTTATTCAGGGTAAGTAATGCATCATATGTGTCCTTAAACATGATATATCTCTTTTGTGCTTAGAGTGTAACAAAGCCCCAGGGTAGAAGAGGGAAAACAAAGCCATATCAAGGTCAATGTGACTAAGTGGAGTGCTCCAAAAGCCAGTCCCTAATGTAGCGAAAAAATAATGCCAAAGAGTATGCCACAAAATGAGGAATACCTACTCCTCCACTAAAGTGAGTCAGTACTAATTTAGTCAAAGCTATCCGAGGCCTTTTGCCGCACCATAACTCATCAATCTCGCTACTCATTTAAGGTCAACTCTGGAGAAAGAGATAAGCAGCATTTGCATGGAGCAAAATATTTTTGAGAAGATCATGCTTTTTAAAACTGCAGCCCTACCCAAAACGGACATTAGAAGTTTCCAACTGTGTGACAGGGTGGAGATTTTATGGAATAATGGGATCAAATTAGCCAAATAAAGCTCTAGCATGGATGCAGTAATTTTAACTCCTAAGTATTTAATTTGGGAAGTATCAAATTTTAATTTAGAAAGAACTGGCTTTGATGTAGTGATGGAGTTACTTCCTTAATTGTCAATATCTCCGATTTGTCTACAGTGTATTTATCTTAAACCCAGACGTCGATTCAAAGGAAGCAATCATTTCTGTAATTGCAGGAATTTATGTAACTGGGTCTGAGATACTGTAAGTAACAACATGTCGCCTGCAAACAGTGTGACTTTCAGCTCTATATGGTGGTTTGGATACTAAGATAGTGGATTGGATACTAAGATGGTTGAATAAATAAGATCTTGGTTGCAGGATAGAAAATAGAGAGTTGTCATAAGTGCATTCACTGGAGGGAAATTATTTTTTAAAGTAAATAAAAGAAAATTAAATGGATGTCATGCTTACACCGGTGATGCTTCAACTGCCAGCATGTGCTGTCATCCAACTAAACTGGGCATGACAGGGCTAGTTTGAACATGTAATGCACCAATAAAAAAACATTATTATTTATATTTTTATTAACATATATTAACTCCACCTCCACTGCCCAAGAGTCTGTCAGTATAGGGATAGTTGTTATTGGATGGATGGGCAGCATTTTTTATCAAACCCTACTTTCCTAGGGATTCCAGTCCTATGCTGACAGGCCAAAGACTGGATGGCAGTATGGCACACCACATGTCCTTCCCAATATAGTGCTACCAGCACTTACTGGTAATGCCGAGTACTGGTAATGGAATTCAGATGGGACCCGATGGTCTTTGCCCCCCCCCCCCCCCCCTCTGATTTTTCCAGTACCAGCCTAGGCTGAAGTGCAAATCCTGGTTCTATTTTTAGGGTGCAATACCAAGGTTTTTAATATAAACATATTTTTCATTTTGTTGACATTTGCTGCTATATTGTCAGCCATAGGACCTCTTTCTCGCACATTTCCAGCAAGTTTTAAACTCCCTGGCTACTACTTGGTTAGCCTCTAAAATGTTAATAAAATCAGGTTGGTGACTTGCATCCAGTCAAAATTGATTCTGGTGGGTTTCTGGTGACTTTGCATCCGTTCACATTCTATTACGTACAGGGACTTGAAATTTGCTTGAAACAATGTGCCGATTTCCCACAACAGATGCTATTAAATACCTCCTCTATGTAAGCATGCGCCTAGCACTTAGCAACACATACAGTTTAGTGTCACAAATTATTTGGAGTAATTTTTAGAGATGAGCGCCTGAAATTTTTCGGGTTTTGTGTTTTGGTTTTGGGTTCGGTTCCGCGGCCGTGTTTTGGGTTCGAACGCGTTTTGGCAAAACCTCACCGAATTTTTTTTGTAGGATTCGGGTGTGTTTTGGATTCGGGTGTTTTTTTCAAAAAACACTAAAAAACAGCTTAAATCATAGAATTTGGGGGTCATTTTGATCCCAAAGTATTATTAACCTCAAAAACCATAATTTACACTCATTTTCAGTCTATTCTGAATACCTCACACCTCACAATATTATTTTTAGTCCTAAAATTTGCACCGAGGTCGCTGTGTGAGTAAGATAAGCGACCCTAGTGGCCGACACAAACACCGGGTCCATCTAGGAGTGGCACTGCAGTGTCACGCAGGATGTCCCTTCCAAAAAACCCTCCCCAAACAGCACATGACGCAAAGAAAAAAAGAGGCGCAATGAGGTAGCTGTGTGAGTAAGATTAGCGACCCTAGTGGCCGACACAAACACCGGGCCCATCTAGGAGTGGCACTGCAGTGTCACGCAGGATGGCCCTTCCAAAAAACCCTCCCCAAACAGCACATGACGCAAAGAAAAAAAGAGGCGCAATGAGGTAGCTGTGTGAGTAAGATTAGCGACCCTAGTGGCCGACACAAACACCGGGCCCATCTAGGAGTGGCACTGCAGTGTCACGCAGGATGGCCCTTCCAAAAAACCCTCCCCAAACAGCACATGACGCAAAGAAAAAAAGAGGCTTTTTACTGATATTTGGTGTTTTGGATTTGACATGCTCTGTACTATGACATTGGGCATCGGCCTTGGCAGACGACGTTGCTGGCATTTCATCGTCTCGGCCATGACTAGTGGCAGCAGCTTCAGCACGAGGTGGAAGTGGATCTTGATCTTTCCCTAATTTTGGAACCTCAACATTTTTGTTCTCCATATTTTAATAGGCACAACTAAAAGGCACCTCAGGTAAACAATGGAGATGGATGGATTGGATACTAGTATACAATTATGGACGGGCTGCCGAGTGCCGACACAGAGGTAGCCACAGCCGTGAACTACCGCACTGTACTGTGTCTGCTGCTAATATATAGACTGGTTGATAAAGAGATAGTATACTCGTAACTAGTATGTATGTATAAAGAAAGAAAAAAAAAACCACGGTTAGGTGGTATATACAATTATGGACGGGCTGCCGAGTGCCGACACAGAGGTAGCCACAGCCGTGAACTACCGCACTGTACTGTGTCTGCTGCTAATATATAGACTGGTTGATAAAGAGATAGTATACTCGTAACTAGTATGTATGTATAAAGAAAGAAAAAAAAAACACGGTTAGGTGGTATATACAATTATGGACGGGCTGCCGAGTGCCGACACAGAGGTAGCCACAGCCGTGAACTACCGCACTGTACTGTGTCTGCTGCTAATATATAGACTGGTTGATAAAGAGATAGTATACTCGTAACTAGTATGTATGTATAAAGAAAGAAAAAAAAACCACGGTTAGGTGGTATATACAATTATGGACGGGCTGCCGAGTGCCGACACAGAGGTAGCCACAGCCGTGAACTACCGCACTGTACTGTGTCTGCTGCTAATATAGACTGGTTGATAAAGAGATAGTATACTCGTAACTAGTATGTATGTATAAAGAAAGAAAAAAAAACCACGGTTAGGTGGTATATACAATTATGGACGGGCTGCCGAGTGCCGACACAGAGGTAGCCACAGCCGTGAACTACCGCACTGTACTGTGTCTGCTGCTAATATATAGACTGGTTGATAAAGAGATAGTATACTCGTAACTAGTATGTATGTATAAAGAAAGAAAAAAAAAACACGGTTAGGTGGTATATACAATTATGGACGGGCTGCCGAGTGCCGACACAGAGGTAGCCACAGCCGTGAACTACCGCACTGTACTGTGTCTGCTGCTAATATAGACTGGTTGATAAAGAGATAGTATACTACTAATATTATATACTGGTGGTCAGGTCACTGGTCACTAGTCACACTGGCAGTGGCACTCCTGCAGCAAAAGTGTGCACTGTTTAATTTTAATATAATATTATGTACTCCTGGCTCCTGCTATAACCTATAACTGGCACTGCAGTAGTGCTCCCCAGTCTCCCCCACAATTATAAGCTGTGTGAGCTGAGCAGTCAGACAGATATATAATATATATAGATGATGCAGCACACTGGCCTGAGCCTGAGCAGTGCACACAGATATGGTATGTGACTGACTGAGTCACTGTGTGTATCGCTTTTTTCAGGCAGAGAACGGATATATTAAATAAACTGCACTGTGTGTCTGGTGGTCACTCACTATATAATATATTATGTACTCCTGGCTCCTGCTATAACCTATAACTGGCACTGCAGTAGTGCTCCCCAGTCTCCCCCACAATTATAAGCTGTGTGAGCTGAGCAGTCAGACAGATATATATAATATTATATATAGATAATAGATGATGCAGCACACTGGCCTGAGCCTGAGCAGTGCACACAGATATGGTATGTGACTGAGTCACTGTGTGCTGTGTATCGCTTTTTTCAGGCAGAGAACGGATTATAAATAAAAGTGGTGGTCACTGGTCACTATCAGCAAAACTCTGCACTGTACACTACTGAGTACTCCTAATGCTCCCCAAAATTAGTAAATCAAGTGTCTAAACGGAGAGGACGCCAGCCACGTCCTCTCCCTATCAATCTCAATGCACGTGTGAAAATGGCGGCGACGCGCGGCTCCTTATATAGAATCCGAGTCTCGCGATAGAATCCGAGCCTCGCGAGAATCCGACAGCGTCATGATGACGTTCGGGCGCGCTCGGGTTAACCGAGCAAGGCGGGAAGATCCGAGTCGCTCGGACCCGTGAAAAAAAACATGAAGTTCTGGCGGGTTCGGATTCAGAGAAACCGAACCCGCTCATCTCTAGTAATTTTACCAGCACTGGACAAAAAAGAAAACTTTAAATAAATTACGCATGAAGGTGATATTGGGAAATTGAGTCTACACTATGTCATGTAGCTATCACTCTTGTCGGTATTATAACATGACCAAGTATACCTTTCCACATATACGTATTCTCTTGGCTTTTTTCTGTCATCACTGTTGGTGTCAAAATTCTGCTGACAGTCCTATTTTGCACCACTGGAAGTTTTAAGAAAACGTTAGACAAACTCCCCAGTTTATTCTAACTTGTTTACCTCTGTTCTATTGGATTGCAAGCTTGTCGAGTCTGTTCATCCATGAAGGATATAATGTAGTGCTGCAGAGATTGTTTATTTTGAAGATATCTAACTTAGACAGATGATCAATTTTTATTAAAGATTCTAAGCAATTTAAGGTCAGAAATGTTTTGAATTATAGGAAGACAATAATTGTCTGTTCTTATAGAACATTGTGAGCTTAAATTTGCCATTAAGCAAGTATAGGTTTGAAATCAGTATAAATTTGTACACATTTATCTTATGTTTGTGTTTTACAGGATAATATACTGCTCTAAATGTAGCTTACATTTCCTGTAGTAATAAAGCTGGTGGTGGGTGGGTTATAAATGACACAGGGGGAGATGTAATAAGCCATGGTGAGATATAAAGTGGAGAGAGATAAAGTACCAACCAGTCAGCTGTTACAGTATGTTACAGGGGATGAGGTCAGGATCACAGCAATGACAGTTAGAGTACCGACAGCAGAATCCTAACATTCAGAATCCTAATGGATCCTGATGGTAAGTACTGGGTTTAGGGTTAAGCACTAGAGCAGGGGTGGGCAATTATTTCAGCTGGGGGGGCCGTTTAACACTTCCAGCGAATATTCGAGGGCCACACACAAAATACTCAAAAAAGTCCCCTTTTTACACATTACGGTAGACAGCGTCCCCCTTTTTACACATTACGGCAGACAGCGTGCCCCTTTTTACATATTACGGCAGACAGCGTCCCCTTTTTTACACATTAAGGCAGAAAAGAAAAAAAGAAAGAAAGAAAGAAAGAAAGAAAGAAAGAAAGAAAGAAAGAAAGAAAGAAAGAAAGAAAGAAAGAAAGAAAAAGAAAGAAAGAATGAATTATACTTACTCTCTCCGCTGGCTCAGGCTCCTCGGTGCAGCTTCTGCAGAGATCCCGGGTAGGGGAGAAGGAGGAGGAGGGAGGGGGAGGGGGGAGCCGCAGCAGCACTGTGTAATTGGTGGGGGCACTGCTTCACCATAAGCTGTTCTCCGCCGCTGTGAATGCTGGGATGCGCTTCCCAGCATTCACAGCGGCGGAGGGCAGCCTATTGTGAAGCAGAGGGACAGCAGCAGCAGCGCCTCAACCAATAACACAGCGCTGCTGCGGCTCCCTCCTCCCCCTCCCTCCTCCTCCTTCTCCCCTGTGCCGCTGCGCTCTTCTCCTCAGTCACTGGCCGCTGCTCCTGCTCACAGCCCAACCCCCAACCCCCCCCCCTCGTGCTGCCCTGCGCATAACAACAGAGGAAATCCCGTTCAGCTGACCCTGTGACGTGACTGGGATTTCCTCAGTGGTGCCGCGTCTGGGAGCAGTGTAGTGCAATGACAAGCGGCTCAGCCTGTCGGGCCGCTTGTCATTGCACTCTAATGGGGCTCAGCGGGCCAGGCAGGATCGGTCCGCGGGCCGCATTCGGCCCGCGGGCCGCATGTTGCCCACCTCTACACTAGAGGGAGGATCAGGTTTCGGCTGCTTGAGTGGGGGAGGTTAGGTTAGGCTGTATGGGGAAACTGTTATGTTTCAACTGTGGGAGGGTACAGTTAAGGTTAGGCTGCAGGAGGGTGGGTTAGGGATAGGAGTAGAGTTTAAATACTTATCGGGATCCATTAGGATTTTGACCATCGGGTTGCCACTGTCTTCATCCTAACCAACAGGACAGTGACTTCAGCAATTACATACCCAACCTGTTACAGGATTCCATTCCTAACCCCTCAGCTACAGTACTTGACCAAATACATGTCTGCTACAATTTTAAAGATTATATATAAATATTAAAGCCATACTAGATTAATAGCTTTTCACTGTATCCACATACAGTAAGTGAAAAATAACATATTTACAGAAATTATTTTAGTGTAGTGATATGAAGAGGTGACTGCATAGAGAGAATATATTTAGATATAGGGCCATTTTAAAATCCTTGTAGGGAGCATCCCTCCACCAATTGGTGAGGGAGCCCACTAGGAAATACGCAATATTAGACTTAATACTTACAAATGGAGATAGAATATCTGACGTAAAATTGGGTGAAATCATGGGATCCAGTGATCATCAAACAGTATGGTTCAGCATAAAGATAAAGACTGACTCATCCCATACAAAAACAAAGGTATAGGAAGTATAAGGAGTAGCGGATCTTGCCACGGGCAAGCAGGATTATTGGCTGGGGCGTCACTTTCCCGAGGATGCTGTCGCTGTGGCAAGATCAGCTACTGGTGCCGTGTGGTGCACAATTATGTCATCGTGTTCTGCACAGCAGTGTGGAAGCAGCCGTAGACACTAGAGGTCAAAATTGACCTCTAGTGTCTGTGCAGGTGCTATGGGAGAGACGTCATGACGTCTCTCCAATAGTTTTGAGGAGCGACGCCGGCGGCCGGAGATGGAGGACAGCAGCAGTTGGGAAGCAGGAGCAGGGATGGTGAGTATTTTTTTTTACTTTTTTTATTTTTGGGGGGTAATTGGCGCTACTGGGGGCACAAATACTGGGGGCACAACTACTGAGGGCACAGCTACAGAGGGCATAGTACTGGGGACACAGCTACAGGGGGCACAGTTCTGGGGCCACAGCTACTGGGGGCACAACTACTGAGGGTACAGTACTGGGGGCACAGCTACAGGGGGCACAGCTGCAGGAGGCATAACTGTGACCATGCCCCTTCCCTATGAAATCACACCCCTATTTTTGACATCATGACTTCTCTCCCATAGATCCAAGGAGTGACGCCGGAGGCCAGAGATGGAGGACAGTAGCTGTCAGGAAGCAGGAACACGGATGGTGAGTATTTTTTTATTTTTTATTTTTTGGGGGTAATCGGCACTACTGGGGGCACATATACTGGGGGCACAGCTACTGAGGGCACAGCTACAGGGGGCACAGTACTGGGGGCACAGTTCTGGGGCCACAGCTACTGGGGGCACAGCTACTGGGGCACAACTACTGAGGGTACAGTACTGGGGGCACAGTTACAGGGGGCACAGCTACAGGGGGCACAGCTACTGGGGGCACAGCTACAGGGGGCATAGCTACAGGGGGCATAACTGTGACCATGACCTTTCCCCATGGAGCCACACCCCTATATTTGCAGCTCTCCTGCGGCGCACACTAACCCTATGTTACCTGTTGGGGGGTGCCACGAGGTCTAGAACCGGCCCTGAATATAAGCAGACACAAAATAATGAAGACAAAGAGATATATCTTGTTAGATAGAAGGAGACTAAAGGTGGCCATACACTATACAATTATCTGTCAGATAATCTGTGGGTTGGAATGAAAACCTGGTAATGGATAAGAACAACTGACAATCGACCATTTGCCACCAAACACTGGAAAATGGACAAAAACTGTCGTTTATACAAATTGGTTAAATCATGGACAGGTTTTTTTTGTCCATTTTCCACTGTTTGGAAGCAAATGGTCGATTATCAGTTGCTGTCTTCCATTACCAGATTTTCATTCCAATAACAGATTATCTGACATATAATTGTATAGTGTATGCCTAGTTTAAGAAGATAATCAGATGTGCAAAGGCACAAGCTGAGGAAAAAATAGCCCAGTCAGTGGGTAAGGAGGCAAAACTTTTTTTTCTGAAAGGAGAAAAACAAAAGGCGGAATAATAAGTCTAAAGACAGAGACTGGGAGTCTTGCAGAGGGAGGCAAAGCAATAGCAAATCACCTTAATAATTATTTTTGCTCAGTGTTCACTACTGAAAGAGAGGGGAAGGGACCGCAGTTACAGTGCAGGGATATTTAGAAAAATGAAACAAGTAACTTTACAGAGCAGACGGTCCTAACAGAACTCTCAAAGCTGAAAGTGGAAAAATCAAATGGCCCAGTTGGGATATATCCAAGGATAATAAAAGAGCTTAAAGCGGTGCTGGTAGCACCATTAGCAGAATTATTGAACCAGTCACTAGCTACAGGAGTAATTCCAGAGGACTGGAAAAGAGCGAACGTAGGGAGTAATTAAGACCTGATCGCTAGGCTGCGTTTTCTCACAGCCTGGGATCAGGTCCGAACTGAGCATGCATATGCACCGCAATGTACAGGCATGATGGACCGCAGCAACGGGGATCGATGAATAGCAACAGGATGGTGCGAAAAAAGCGATTGCACAGGTGATCACAAGGTGACTGGCAGGAAGTGGGTGTTTGTGGGTGGCAACTGACCATTTTCAGGGAGTGTATGGAAAAAGGCAGGCATGTCCAAGCATTGGATGAGAGGGTGTCTGATGTTAATTCCGTCCTGGACAGGCTGATGTGATTGCAGTGGCTAAGTAAGTCCTGGGCTGCACAGAGACTGCACAAAATCAGTTTGTACAGCTCTGCTACACATGCGTTCGCACACTTGCACAGCTAAAATACACTCCCCCAATGGGCGGCGACTATCTGATCGCAGGGCTGCAAAAATCTCTGCCCAGCAATCAGGTCCTAATTAGGCCCCCAGTCCCTCTGCACAAGTGGAAGCAAGGAAGAGGCAAGAAACTACAGACCAGTGTGCCTTACATCAGTAGTAGGGAAATTGATGGAAACACTCTTAAAAGAAAGAGTTGTAGATTATCTAAAATCCAGCAATTTACAGGATCCCAAACTGCATGGATTCACTGGGGGGAGATCATGTCAAACAAACCTTATTGACTAAAGTACAGTAATAGATAAAGGTATATAGCTTATCTAGACTTTAGTAAGGCTTTCGACACTGTCCTACATCGCACACTGCTAAGTAAACTCGAAAGTTTGGGATTGGATACTAAAATGGTTGAATCGATAAGATTTTGGTTGCAGAGTAGAAAATTGAGAGCTGTAGTAATGGAGTGTATTCACAGGAGGGAAATGTTACCAGTGGAGTACCCCCGGGAACTGTACTTGCACCAGTGCTTTTTAATATCTTTATTGGTGACATTGCAAATGGCATTAAAGGGAAAGTATGCCCTTTTGCAGACAACACAAAGGTATGCAATAGCGTAGACACACCAGGTGGGGTAAAACAAATACTTGAGGGATCTAGGTAGACTAGAGGAATGGTCAAGAGCGTGGTAATTACAGTATAATGCTGAAAAATGCTAAATCATGCACCTGGGTCTCAAAAATACAAAGGCTAAATATAGTATCAATGGCACTATACTGGAAACTACTGAGGAGGAAAGGGATCTAGGAGTCACCATTTCAGGTTACTTAAAGGTAGGTAAGCAATGCAACAAAGCAATGAGGAAGGCTAGTCAGATGCTTGGCTGTATATGGAGAGGAATCAGCAGCAGAAAGAAGTAATAATGCCACTGTATAGGTGATTGGTACGGCCTCATCTAGAATACGGTGTTTAATTCTGGAGGCCATATCTTCAGAAGGATATTAATACATTAGACTGTACAAAGAATGGCAACTGCAATGGTGCATGGCCTACATCACAAAACTTACCCAGAAAGACTAAAAATCACAATATGTATAGTTTGGAGCAGAGAAGGGAAATGGGGTGGGGGGAGGGGGGCATGATAGAATCTTTCAAATATAGTATATCAAGGGTTTTAACAAAGTCCAGGAGGGAAACATTCATCAAATGAAGAGAAGCAATAGGACACAAGGACATGCACTGAAACTGGAGGGAGGTAGGTTCAGGGGAAATTTAAGGAAAAATTACTTCACAGAAAGGGTAGTGGACAAGTGGAATAGCCTCCCATCAGAGGTGGTAGAGGCTAAGACAGTACAGCAATTTAAACATGCATGGGATAGACATAAGGATATCCTTACAAAGAAATAATAATCAAATAAGGTTTGAGATAAAAAATATGGTAAAAAAGGGGCAGACAAGATGGGCCAAGTGGTTCTTATCTGCTGTCAATTTCTATGTTTCTATGTTTATGAGGTAGCCCCACTTGTCATCCTAAATTTGACAGCATATTTGTGATTGGATATTTCTGCTACCGCATAATGATTTGTCAGTTTGAATTAAATAAATTAATGATTCTCCCAGGATATGAGGCAGGGGAGGTCAAGTCAGGGGGTAGGGGACCCCTTTTCAGTGGTGTGAGCTACAGATGTGTCCTTATACAGTGTGGCTTCAGTTGCACCAAATAGCCCTTTTGACATGCCAGGTGCCGGATGACTTGATCACGCCGAGCATCGTTCTCATTGTGCATCTTATTTGCATAAATAAAGCAACTAGAAGCAACAAAATTTCTTTGCTAGATTAGACATTTGTATGCAACTGTGACTGAATCTATGTTTCTCAAGCCAAGTACTGCTGTGCTTTATCTCTTAACTTTATGCCGGTCATGATGTTAGCTGACCACCATTTAGAGAAAAGGCAGAGGGAGCAAAAAATGACTTCCTCAGTAGGTTCCTAGGAGCAGCTGTACTAAGCCTTTGTGAGCAATTTAGCTAACAGAAATTACCAACCAATCAGCTCCTGTCATTTTCAAACACAGCCTATAACATGAAAATTAGGAGCTGATTTGTTGTTAGTTTACCTCTCTCCACTTTATAACTCTCAAAGACTTAGGTGTCTGTTTACTAAGCCTTGGCTGGAGATAAAGTGGTCGGAGATAAAGTACCAGCCAATAAGCTCCAAACTGCCATGTCACAGGCTGTTATGAGGTGATCGGCTGGTACTTTATCTCCGTCCACTCTATCTTCACCTGAGGCTTAGTAAACAGACCCCCTAGTCAGGGGCGGATTGGGAAATAAAAGTGGCCCTGGAAAAATTTTGTAGAAGTGGCCTTGTGTGAGCAGCACCAAATTAACTGTAGGTGGAACCAATACCAAAGTAGGCGGATTACTACTTCAAAATGTAATGTAGGCAGAGTTACTGTACACTAACAAAAGGCAGAGCATGTCATATTAGCTGGACCTAACTCATTAAAACTTGTAGACAGTATTGTGTTGTAGCAGAAGTAGTTTAGCCAGAGGTTCCCAAACGTGGTCATCAAGGCACCCCAACAGTCCAGGTTTTATATATATTAATGGCTCAGCACAGATGGTTAAATCAAATTGACTAAGGAGCTAATTAAGTCACTTGTGGCCAATCATGCATACATTTAAAACCAGGACCATTGGGGTGCCTTGAGGAACGCAGGTTAGGAACCTCTGAGTTAAGCAATTGAAAATGTGCACTGTGTGAGGGCCTGAGTACCGAGTCTGAGAACCTGTGCCCTAGGGTACCATGATACAAAGAAAGTTTGGGAACCACTGTGTTAGAGTGGTTCTCAAGCTCGGTCCTCATGTTATCCAGGTCACCCAACATGTGCACAGGTATATTCACTACTCACTAAGGCATGGGCCACACATTGCGTTTTAGAGGGTCCCATTCAGTAGAACCCGCTTGGCAGGAAGGAGCCTGTACATGGTCTCCTATGCAGCTGCCCACACATATGCAGCGGTACCGCATCCACTGGATCCAACCACAGCATGCTTTGGTTAAGCCGGATGACAGGATAACCAGATTTCAATTAGAACCCATACATTTGAATGTAAGTGTTCACACAGTGTGGCTGTGCACTGTGTTCTACTTGAAATCCGATTGTGGCACTGGCTGGATGCTATTCACACATAGCCAAACATAGCCAAAAGGCTGTGAGTGAATCCACAAAAGCATTTTTGCCATACAGGAGTCCTGCGAAATGGGTCTGATGAAAATGCTATGTGTGGCCTCACGCATTTCAAAAGATGCACAGGTGGAGCTAATTATTTCACTTGTGATTCTGTGAGGAGACCTGGAAGATATGCACTGTGTGAGGGCATGAGTACCGAGTCTGAGAACCTGTGCCCTAGGGTACCATGATACAAAGAAAGTTTGGGAACCACTGTGTTAAGGCATTGTAAATCCTGCCATAGGTGTTCAGGGGCCATAGATAGATAGATAGATAGATAGATAGATAGATAGATAGATAGATAGATAGATAGATAGATAGTTGATAGATAGATAGATAGTAATATATATGTATAAAGAGACAGAGAGATAGTGTGATTGGGAGAGAACTGACAGTCCTGATGTATAGATGGCTATACCAGCTGGGATGATTATTAGGTAACCTTTGCTGGTCTTCTCTGCGGTGTTAGGCTCCCCTTTTCCATAATTGTGGTCCAGTGTGCAGTGATGACTGTACAGCTCCCGACGCACTGTGGAGCACACAATGGCTACTTCCGGTTCCTACATCTGGTGTTTGGTGTTTGTAGTCTTAATTTTTTTTTGATAAGTTTATGTACTTAATTTGCGGACCATTATTAGGCGCTGCGGTACCGGTTTTGTGATTTTTTTTCTGGTATCCTTGTGAACTTTGGTCCCTTCGACCCCCCTATGTTGCCAGGCCTAAAAATAGATTATCATCTCCAAATTAAACTAAATAACTCCCCTCCCCTCAGACAGATCATCTCTCTTAGCATAGAATAGCCCCTTCCCACTCAGAGAGATCATCTCTTCCTAGCACAGGTCAGCACCCCTACAGATAGATCACCATATCCAGTGGTCGAAGTAGAAATTTTGAAGTAGGGGTATGGTAAATTGAAGGTTGTAATTCTGCACACGCCAAAGGTGCACACGCTCTTGAAAAGGGGGCATGTCCTTCACAGCACCATATACCCCTTATACACATTATGCACCACAATGGTAGGAACCCTTATGCTATCTAGTACTGGTGCCCCTTTCACATTATACCACACAGTATGAGCCGAAATTCACATTATACCACACAGTATGAGCCAAAATTCTAATTATACCACACAGCGGGGTAAATATATTAAGCCTGGAGAAGTGATATAGCAGTGATAAAGCAGTGATAAGTGGAAGGTGATAACGCACCAACCAATCAGCTCCAATATGAACATTTACAGTTAGGAGCTGATTGGCTGGTGCATTATCACCTTGCACTTATCACTGCTTTATCACTTCTTCAGGCTTAATACATCTGCCCCAGTATGAGCTGAAATTCACATTATACCACACAGTATGAGCCAAAATTCACATTATACCACACAGTATGAGCCAAAATTCACATTATAGCACACAGAATGAGCCGAAATTTACATTATACCATATGGTATGAGCCGAAATAAACATTATAGCACACAGTATGAGCAGAAATTCACATTATACCACACAGTATGAGCCAAAATTCACATTATACCATGTGGTATGAGCCAAAATTCACATTATACCACGCGGTATGAGCCAAAATTCACATTATACCACGCGGTATGAGCCGAAATTCACATTATAGCACACGGTATGAGCCTAAATTCACATTATACCACGTGGTATGAGGCAAAATTCACATTATACCACGTGGTATGAGCCAAAATTCACATTATAGCACACGGCATGAGATGAAATTCACATTATACCAAACAGAATGAGCTGAACTTCACATTATAGCACAAGGTATGAGCCAAAATTCACATTATAGCACACAGTATGAGTTGAAATTCACATTATGCCACATGGAATGAGACAAAATTCAGGGAGAGTGACAGCAGGGACAGAGGGACAGGGAGAGTGACAGAGGGACAGGGAAAGTGACGGCAGGGACATAGGGACAGGAAGAGTGACAGAGGGACAGGGAAAGTGATGGCAGGGACATAGGGACAGGGAGAGTGACAGAGGGACAGGTAAAGTGACAGCAGGGATATAGGGACAGGGAGAGTGACAGAAGGACAGGGAAAGTGACAGCAGGGACATAGGGAGAGTGTCAGAGAGAGGGTCAGCAAGGGCATACATTAGGGACTAGGGAGAGAGAAAGGCAGCAGGGTAAGATTACCTATTTAGCAGTGGCGGTGCTGAGGATGCTGTGGTCTGCGGTGCGGTGGATGAGGAGGCTGCGGTCGGCGCGTTGTGGAGGAGGCTGTGGGCCTCAGAGATGGAGCGGAGGAGGAGGCTGTGGGAGTTGGCGGAGATGCAGAGAAGGATTGAGGGCAGTGGCAGGGTGGCAGAGGAGTCTAAGGGCGGCGGTAGTGCAGCAGAGGAGGAGGCAGAGCGCAGCGGCCTTTGGTGCGGCACTGCGGCTCCTATGACCGCGGCGCTACTATTTCAAATCTGCTGTGGACCGGCAGCCAATCAGGAGCAGCCTCTCCTGATTGGCTGCATCCGCAGCAGATTTAAAATAGTAGCGTTGCGGTCATAGGAGTGAGAGCTCAATTCGGCGGTGGGGGTCGAAGAAGTGCCAGTATGCCATACCGGTGTATACCGGCACACTTCGAGCACTGACCATATCCTTTAGCATAGAATAGCAATGTCAGACAGATCATCTTTCCCTAGCACAGGTCAGCACCCCCCCTCCCCCCAGATAGCTCACAATATCCCTTAGCACAGAATTGCCCCCTCAGACAGATCATCTCTCTCTAGCACAGAATTGCAAACCCACCCCCCTGCAGACCATCTCTCCCTAGCACAGAATATCCCCCATTAGATCATCTCCCCTCAGCACTAAATAACCTATGTAATATCTCCTTCTCACCACCCCAGGCAGATCTCCATGTCCACCTATCAGTCTTTAAAAAAACATGTCTTGTAAGCTGCATGACATTTTTTTAAAGACTAACTGCCAATAACAGTGCAATCAGACACAGTGTTTCTCCTTGCCAGCCCCGATGTTTCACTCTGTCTCCACTCTGTGTCCCCTCCTCTCACCACTGGCAGGGCAGGCTGCAGCTGACGGCAGCCCAGGGAGTGCAGAGCAGGCTGCTGGATGCACCACCCGCTCTTCCTTCGAGGTGCGTGACGTCAATGGCTCTTGCAATGCGTGCACCTCCTTTCTGCTGGGTAGCGCGGGCCGCTTCTAGCATTAGCGGTCACACTAGGATTAGCTTTGACAGGCAGCTGACGGACTGCCTGTCATGTACAAAACCTGTGACCGGTGATGCGCTGGGGGGTGGAGCTACAAATGGCAGGCGTCCCCGCACACCGGCTGGCCCACCGAGGATCTCCCCTGGAAATATAATGGCCAATCCGGCCCGTGTACTTCTGTCCCCTAATAATGTTGTGACACACTTGTTAGTAGATAGGAGTTGACAGAAGAAGATAGAGTATGAAGAGAAGAAACCCTAAGGGGAATTTACTACTGGGTTGGAGAGAACAAAGGAGGGCTTGGTTAACTGCAACAAGAGGAATTCCTATGACATTCATTCACTTTGCAATACTGTAAATGTATCAGGGGTAAACAGAAAGGAAAGGATATACCAGAGGTCTCCCAACAGCCGAAGCCACCAAACAGTTTTAAGGTAACCCTTGACACACTAATTATATAAAAATCCCTCCACACAACAATTATAGTAACATTATCATCACATGTATTTGCAAGAGCATTGTCCCCATATAAAGATTGTAGAAAAATATAAATCACAATCATACAACAGCATCATTATCCTGACACATTGATTATGTCTGAATATTAAAGTATGTCACTTGCATTTTCTACTGGGGCTTACAGTATTTGCCAGTACAAGGGCAGAATTCCTATCGGAAAAGCTCAGGTTAACAATAACATTTCTGTCTGCATTGTGCATGGATTATATCAAAACTAACATACAGCATACCATTTTTATTTCCAGATTGAATTTCAATAACTTTACTATATAACAATGAACTTTTGTTGTACTTAATGTCACAATAAGCATTACTTTCCTGGGAAGCTTTAAATAACATAAAACCTAGAACCATTCATTATAATTTTAAATGAGCGGGTTCGGTTCACAGAGAACCCCGAACATCCCATACCGAGCCCGGATCCGAGTCCGGCTCAGGACTTCCTGCCAGACTCGAGGCAAAATATCATAATCCCACTGTCAGATTCTCTGGGGTTTTGGATTCCATATAAACAGACGTGCATCGCCGCCATATTCACTCCAGACTTGGAGAGTGAGAAAGACAGACCTTTGTCTCTCTGTGGTTGGTGGCATTGAGGGGGTGGGTTAGTGTGTGCTCTGGAGGGGTGCTGCTGCAGTTACTGTGGTGTACATGTGCTGTGTAAGGGGTGCTGTCCTGGCTGTCACTGGTGTTTCATGTGCTGTTACAGGTGCTGCAGCTGTACATGGGTGTATCTGTCCTCCTGTATGCTGTAAAATATAGGGGTGCTGCTGTTAAAATAACATTACACTGGCCCTGTTTGCTGTAAAAATGAATGCTGTAAAAATATACTGTAGGTGTGCAGAATTTTTTTTAAAATTACAGGGGCATGAGGAGATGCTGTTAGTGGCCCAAAAAATTGCGGGCCACTTTCTACATTCAGTGACTGCATGCCGAAGACTGGAGCACCAGCAAACACTCCTGAACCTGCCCTGCAATCACCTGAAGTAAGAGATGGTAACGAGGTGGAATTAAACACTCTATATGCTTCAGAGGAGGGAGGAGCAGCAAAATACCATTCAAGCCTGTACATCCACCTATGATATAGGCAGAGAAGAGGGAAAAGGACCTGATTAAAGCACAGTGGAGAATGATTTCCGTGTTGAGCAAGGTTCTCCAACCCTTTGAACTTGCCACACATTAAGTCAGTTCAGACAATGTCAGCTTGAGTCAGGTCATTCCCCTCATCAGGCCTTTGCAGAAGCAGCTGGAGAAGTTGAAGGAGGAGTTAAGATGGAGCGATTCTACAAAGTATGTGGGACTTGTGGATGGAGCCCTTTATTTGCTTTGCCAGGATTCAAGGGTGGTCAATCTGTTGAAATCAGAGCACTACATTTTGGCCACCATGCTTGATCCTAGGTTTAAAGCCTACATAGTATCTCTCTTTCCTGGCAGACACAAGTCTGCATAGGTGCAAAGACCTGCTGGTGAGAAAATTGTCAACTCAAGCGGAACATGACCTGTCAACAGCCCCTCCTTAATTTTTTCCTGCAACTGGGGCTGCGAGGAAAAGGATAAAATTTCCTAGCCCCCCCTGCTGGCTGTGATGCAGGGCAGTCAGGAGCAAGTGTTGACATCTGGTCTGGACTGAAGGACCTGCCAACAATTACTGACATGTCTACTGTCACTGCATTTGATGCGGTCACCATTGAAAGAATGGTGGAGGATTATATCGGTGACAGTATCCAGGTAAGCATGTCAGACAGTCAGTATGTATACTGGCAGGATAAAGAGGCAATTTGAAGGCCCTTGCACAAACTGGCTTTATTTACCTAAGTTGCCCCCCCCTCCAGTGTGTACTCCGAAAGAGTGTTTAGTGCAGCCGGTAACCTTGTCAGCAATCGGCGTAGGAGGTAACTTCCACAAAATGTGGAGAAGATGATGTTAATCAAAATGAATTATAATTTCCTCCAGGAAGAACTTTACTAGCAATTGCCTCCAAAAAGTACACAGGGACCTGTGATGGTGGATTTCAGTGGGGATGAATTAATACTCTGTGAGGAAGAGGATGTACACATTGAAAGGGGTGAGGAATCAGAAGATGAGGATGAGGATGACATCTTGCCTTTGTAGAGCCAGTTTGTGCAAGGAGAGATTAATTGCTTTTTTTTTGGTGGGGGGATTAATTGCTTCTCTTTTGGTGGGGGCCCAAACAAAGCAATAATTTCAGCCACAGTTGTGTGGCAGACCCTGTTGCTGAAATGATTGGTTTGTTAAAGTGTGCATGTCCTGTTTATACAAAATAAGGGTGAGAGGGCCCAAGGACAATTCCATCTTGCACCTCTTTTTTTTCGTTGCAGTATTTGCTCTTTGGGGAGTAGTTTTTAAAACTGCCATCCTGTCTGCCACTGCAGTGCCACTCCTAGATGGGCCAGATGTTTATGCCGCACACTTGTGTCGCTTAGCTTAGTCATCCAGCGACCTTGGTGCAACTTTTTGGCCTTATAAACAATATTGGGAGGTGTGAGGTATTCAGATTAGACTGGAAATTAGTAAAAATGAATGTTATTGAGGTTATTAATGCCGTTGGATCAAAATTACCCACAAATTCTGTGATTTTAGCTGTTTTTATGGTTTTTTTTTTAAATCATCCCGATCCAAAACCAAAACTCGAAAGGGTGGTTTTGGCAAAACCAATCCAGATCCAAAACACGAGCTGGGGATCTGGGGATCCAGATTCAAAATGAAAACACAAAGCATCACATCTCTAATATAATCAGGAAGAGGTTTGCCAGTAGAAAGTATAGGCTGTCTTTCATACAGTACATACAATCACTTACAGTATTAAGTATTGACTGGCACTCATGGGCCATTGCTGTATGCTTGCTCCTGTGGTTAATGTTTCCAACTAGCCCCTGTTGTGAGGTACAGTACATTGCCTTTCAGAGAAATGAACTGCTATGGCATCTGGGATTTGTCAAACTTGTATAGAGGAAAAGTAGAAGTGTTACCAATAGCAATCAATCAGCTTTCATTTATCTTGTACAGATAGGGGTCATTCCGAGTTGTTCGCTCGCAAGCTGCTTTTAGCAGCTTTGCACACGCTAAGCCGCCGCCTACTGGGAGTGAATCTTAGCTTCTTAAAATTGCGAACGAAAGATTCGCAATTTTGCGATAAGACATCTCTGTGCAGTTTCTGAGTAACTCGAGACTTACTCGGCATCTGCGATCAGTTCAGTGCTTGTCGTTCCTGGTTTGACGTCACAAACACACCCAGCGTTCGCCCAGACACTCCTCCGTTTCTCCAGCCACTCCCGCGTTTTTCCCAGAAACGGTAGCGATTTTTCACACACACCCATAAAACGGCCAGTTTCCGCCCAGAAACACCCACTTCCTGTCAATCACATTACGAACACCAGAACGAAGAAAAAACCGTGAGTAAAATACCTAACTGCATAGCAAATTTACTTGGCGCAGTCGCAGTGCGGACATTGCGCATGCGCACTAAGCGGAAAATCGCTGCGATGCGAAGAAATTTACCGAGCGAACAACTCGGAATGACCCCCAGAGTACAGAATCTGATTGGTGTCTATGCTCAACACCTACACTTGCCCTCTTTGGAAGGTTTAATAAATTTCCCCCCTCGTGTATTAAAATGATAATAAACAGTTTATGAATAGAAACCTCAGCAATACAATGCAATAGTTACTATGAAGTGCTGCAATGCACTACAGCAAGACAAATGAGGTGCAATAGGTGTCATGTTAAAGTTACTACATCTGGACTTACATAAAGTAGCAAATACTGTAGCTATTGTTCATCTCTCTGAGAGATGTTCTTTCAGACATCGCTCCCGTGGCCTGTTCCTTTAGGCAGTTATATTCCAAAGTTCAGGGCAGATTTAACAACGAATGATATTCTTAGTATCTCTTATTACAATGTTAAATGGTTCCAGTGGTGCAAGTAGAAAACATTTCTTAGTGGTACTGTGCGGCAACAAAATGGACATGGCCACATACTGTGCTATAAGGGACGTGGCTAATAGAAATGGGGCGTGTCAACATGACATGATCCCATTTCTCGTCACTCTGAGAACATTAATTTCCATTCAATATGCACCTTACCTGTATGGTGGTTTCTCACAATGGGGAACCTCTGCAAAAATGTATTGTTTCTAGACAGACAGTGTTTTTAGTCAGTATTCACTATTCATGTAGGAAATCACATGGTCCGGAAGATGCCTGTTTGTGTAGGAATATAACCAAAGTCATCGTAATACAACAGAGCAGAGATTCAACCAGATTCATGCCACCAGTGTCACCTTCTACCCTCTGCATTTCTCAGCCACACCATCATCTTCTCCCAGCTGTCTCCCATCCAAACCATCATCTCCCCCTTGCATCTCTCAGCTACACCATCATCACCCTCCAGCTACTCTCAGCAACATCATCATATTCCCTCTGCATCTCTGAGCCTGCCTCCTTTAATTCTGTGTCTCTCATTATCTACCCCCTCCTTCACTCAGTATTTCTCAGCCTGCATCACCTGTCCTTCACTCTGTGTCTCTCATCCTGTATAGCTGCCCCTCCTTCACTCTGTCTCTCAGCCTGTGCACACTCCTTCACTCTGAGTCTTTCACCTCCAGGCGCCGGCAGGCAGAGAAGCCAGGAAGGTACTGCAAGAGGAAGCAGCAGGCTCTTCCTTCCTGCTGTGATGCTGCACTCCCGGCAGCCCTGGCCAGAGGCTGAGCTGGAATCCACACACCCACCAAGCACAGTGCTCGGTAGTGCAATATAAACAGTGGCTGCAAGGTGGTCAAGCAGTACGGCGTACCAGCTGCCAATTTCTTAATGGTACATATTACCGGCCCATACAGCCAAACTTGCACCACTGGATAGTGATCTGAAGAGGCAACCACCCTGGGACAGGAGGGGGTACACAGTACTGTACTCAGTCAGACCCATATGTCACTCCCTGCTGATTCCACCACTGTGTGCCCTGCAGTTGTTGTTCCATTTTCATGTCAGACATGAAAATGGAACTGAGTCTTACCAGCAGTAATGCAGTATGGGGGTACGGAGAACAGGCTACTAATTTCTTAATAGTACACCATACAGCCCCGTTCCACCATACTTGCACCGCTGAATGGTTCCCTAGCCAGTCAGATCCTAGCTGTCATTTTTAAAACACATGACAGAAGCTTATTGGCTGGTGCACAAGTAAGCAAGCGTAATGAGCGATAACAAGAATACCACTCATTGTTAAATCTTTCCCTTCATATACATTTTTTTACCATGGTTATAGCCACTCAAAACGACGTGCTTTTGAAAGTAGAAATAAGGAGCAAGTATAAATTATGATTTAAACTCATATTAAAAAACGCATTTGTGAGTTTAAAATAACAAGATGAAGTAAATTAATGTATGTAGAACAATCTTTTTTTTAGCTTTTATTTAAGTAAATAAAGTAATTTGTAACAGAAAGATAAATTGTAATTAAAAAGAAAAGTCTGTTAATTTTTTTAGAATTATTTATTTATTATTTTATATACACCTATTATATTTTCTATTGCACAGAAAAGCGACTTTCGCAAATTATAATTTTATGTGACCTTACAACCAAATACTGTATGTCACATATTGTATAATATAAATGATGACAAGTAAAACTTACAAAGCTATTATAGTGTGAACTAAAACAATTCACCCATTATGTAAGTGCTATTATATCCCAGCTCGTCAATTCCAATATCAGGATTTTAGATCCCAGATTTGCATATAAATGGTAACCAGACATCTTGGTGCAACTGGATAAAATGAACTTATCAGGGCTGACCAAAGAGAGAGCACAATTAAAATGTTTTTGCGGATTGAGCTATCTGAAATTAACTTAAGTATCAGCAATATTACATATGACTCCTTATTTTAAATCTAATTTTACATAGAGGAGCTAAGTTGAAGGAGATAGTTACATATCTAGCAATGCTTGATTATCTACCATCAGGGGTGAATTAAGAGGGGGCCCGTGTGCAACTTTTGCTTGGGTCCCATTCTTTCTAGTCAGCTGCCGGGCAGTGCATTAGTTAGTATACTTTGGAACTGCCATTTTCCCGGTAATTTGTGCTGCACAGCTTCCGCTGATGCAAGACTCCAGGGAGGTAAAGTAAGTACTGAAAAAATGGGTGCAGGGTGTTTGGTGCAAATGGGTCCCTGGGTCCTCCAGAGTGGCCCACATCACATACACTGAACACATTGCAGATATGCCACTGCTTACCACTATGGATACAGAGTTAGAAATAATTGGGAGCAGGTTGTTTCTGAATGGCGTAAATGGAAAAATGGTCCCGGAAATGTGCCTGGCTCCTGTAAGGTATGCTTGGTTTGATCCTAAGCCATATTATCAGTGGACACTCGCAACTACTAGATGTAATTTATATACCTCTAAACTGGAGATGAGTGGGTTCAGTTCCTTGACAACCGAACCCCCCCCCCTGAACTTCATGCTCCGAGCCTGGTTCCGAGACCGGCTTGGGACTTCCCGCCAGACTCAGAAACCAGAGCGAGGCAAAACATAATCATCCCACTGTCGGGTTCTCGTGGGATTTGCATCCCATAAAAACAGCTGCGCGTCACCACCATTTTCACTCCAGACTTGGAATGTGATGGAGACAGACCTCTGTCTATCTCTGTGGGTGTTGGCGTTGGGTGGGGTTAGTGTGTGCTCGGTAGGGGTGCTGCTGCAGTCACTGAGGTGTACCTGTGCTGTGTTAGGAGTGCTGTCCTGGCTGTCCTGGTTTTCACTGGTTGTCACTCGTGTTTCATGTGCTGCAGCTGTACATGGGTGTTGTTGTCCTGGCTGTCACTGTGTTGTAGAGGGTGCAGGGGCACTGTCCTCCTGTATACTGGAAAATATAGAGGTGCTGCTGGCCCTGTATGTTGTAAAAATTTAGGGGTGTAGTTGTTAAAAATTAAAAGCACACTGCTCCTCTATGCTGTAAAATAATGGGGTGCTGCTGACCCTGTATGTTGTAAAAATTCAGGAGTGCAGTTGTTATAAATTAAAAGCACACTGCTGTATGCTGTAAAATATAGGGATGTTGCTGTTTAAATAACATTACACTGGCCCTGTATGCTCTAAAAATCCAGGGGTGCAGTTGTTAAAATTTAAAAGCACACTGCTCCTGTATGCTGTAAAATATAGGGGTGCTGCTGGCCCTGTATGTTGTAAAATTTCAAAGGTGCAGTTGTTAAAAATGAAAAGCACACTGCTTTACGCTGTAAAAGATAGGGGTGTTGCTGTTCAAATAACATTACAGTGGCCCTGTATGTTGTAAAAATTCAGGGGTGCAGTTGTTAAAATTTAAAAGCACACTGCTGTATTCTGTAAAATGTAGGAGTGTTGCTATTCAAATAACATTACACTGGCTATGTCTGCTATAAAAATTCAGGGGTGCAGTTGTTAAATTTAAAGCACACTGCTATATACTGTAAAATATAGGGGTGTTGCTGATCAAATAACATTACACTGGCCCTGTATGCTATAAAAATTCAGGGGTGCAGTTGAAAAATTTAAAAGCACACTGCCCCTGTATGCTTTAAAATATAGGGGTGCTGCTGGCCCTGTATGTTGTAAAAATTCAGAGATACAGTTTATAAATATTAAAAGCACACTGCTGTTTGCTATAAGAAAAATAGGGGTGTTGTTCAAATAACATTACACTGCGCGTGCATGCTATAAAAATTCCGGGGTGCAGTTCTTAAAATTTAAAAGCACACTGCTGTATTCTGTAAAAGATAGGGTTGTTTCTATTCAAATAAAATTACACTGTCCCTGTATGCTATAACAATTCAGGAGTGCAGTTTTTAAAATTTAAAGCACACTTGCTGTATGCTCTAAAATATAAGGGTGCTGCTGGCCCTGTATGTTGTAAAAATTCAGGGGTGCAGTTGTTAAAAGTTAAAATCACACTGCTGTATGCTGTAAAATATAGGGGTGTTGCTGTTCAAATAACATTACACTGGCCCTCTATGCTGTAAAATATAGGGGTGTTGCTGTTCAAATAACATTATACTGGCCCTTTATGATGTAAAAATCCAGAAGTGCAGTGATAATCAATGTACACTGGCCCTGTCTTGTATGCTTTAATTATTCTAGGGTGCAGTGAAAATCAATGTACACTGGCCCTGTCTCGTATGATGGAATATTGCAGGCGTTTTGTGAAAATACAAGGGTGCTGGCACTGTCTGCCATTGCGATGTCTAGGCCTGACCTTCACAACAATGTATGAGAAGAGGAGGCTCCTACAACCATTTGCATGCCCCCTGCAAGAGTTGGGAGGAGCACTGCCACTCCAGTTGCTGATATTGAGATTGAGGATGTCACTGTAGAAATACACCAGGATGAGGAGGATATTGGTGTAGCTGGCACTGCAGAGGATGTTGACAATGAGGATTCTGATGGTGATGTGGTTTATTTGAATACAGCACCAGTGGAGACAGTTGTTGTCCATGGGATGAAAAAGCCCATTGTCATGCCTGGGCAAAATACCAAAAAAAGACACCTCTTTGGTGTGGAATTATTTCTCCACAAAAACGGACAAAAGGTGTCAAGCCACCTGTTGCCTTTTTCAATCAATAATAGGTGTAAGGATATTAACCACCTTGTAACATAATCCCTTATACACCACCTGCAGCACATTCATCATAAGTCAGTGTCAAGTTCAGAAACTTGGTAATAGCGTAAGCAGTCCACTGACACTTTCATGATGTGGTTTTGAATATTTTGAAATTTGTGGTTTTGAATACTATTTCTCTGTGAAGATGAGGATTTAAACACTGAAGGGGGGAATCTGAGGATGAGGTTGACATCTTGCCACTATAGAGCCAGTTTGTGAAAGGAGAGATTAATTGCTTCTTTTTTGGTGGGGGCCCAAACAAACTAATCATTTCAGCCACAGTCATGTGGCAGACCCTGTCGCTGAAATGATTGGTTTGCATGTCCTGTTTATACAACATGGGTGGGTGGGAGGGCCCAAGGACAATTCCATATTGAAACTTTTTTTTCTTTGCATTATCTGCTCTTTGGAGCCTGGTTTTTGAAAGTGCCATTTTGTCTGACACTGCAGTGCCACTCCTAGATGGGCCAGGTGTTTGTGCCGCCCACTTGTGTCACTTAGCTTAGTCATCCAGCTACATCGGTGTAACCTTTTGGCCTAAAAACAATATTGTGAGGTGTTCAGAATAGACTGGAAATAAGTGGAAATTAATGTTATTGAGGTTAATAATACCGTAGGATAAAAATTACCACCAAATTCTGTGATTTTAGCTGTTTTTATCTTTTTTTCCAAAAATCATCCAGATCCAAAACCAAAACTTGAAAAGGTGGTTTTGGCACAACCAAACCAGATCCAAAACACAAGCGGCGATCCAGATCCAAAACCAAAACCCCAAAAAAGTGCCCACCACACATCACATCCCTACTCTAAAAATATGTATCTTCTCTTATTCCAAAATGTAGTGGTGCTGCTGTTAAAATAAAAGCACACTGGACCTGTATGCTGTAAAAATTCAGGGGTGCAGTTGTTAAAGTAAAAGCACAATTGTCCTGTATGCTGTTAAAATACAGTGCTGCTGCTGTTAAAATAATATTACACTGGCCCTATATGCTGTAAAAATTCATGAGTGCTGTTGTAAAAATAAAAGTACACTGGTCCTCTATGCTATATAAATTCAGGGGTACTGTTGTTAAAATAAAAGTACACTGTCCTATATGCTGTAAAATACAGGGGTGCAGTGAAAATAAATGTACACTGGCCCTGTCTTGTATGCTGTAAAATTACAGGGATGTTTTGAAAATACAGGGGTGCTGGCACTGTCCGCGGTTGTGATGTCTAGGCCTGAACTTCACAGCACTGTACGGGAAGAGGAGGCTCCTACCACCATTTGCATGCCCCCTTCAAGTGCTGGGAGGAGCACCGCCAGTTCAGTTGCTGATATTGAGATTGAGGATGTCACTGTAGAAGTACACCAGGATGAGGAGGATATGGGTGTAGCTGGCGCTGCAAAGAAAGTTGATGATGAGGATTGAAAGTTGATGATGGTGATCGGGTTTGTTTGTGGAGACAGTTGTCCATGGGATGAGATAGCCCATTGTCATGCCTGGGCAAAATACCGAAAAAGCCACCTCTTCGGTGTGGAATTATTACTCCACAAATCCGGACAACAGGTGTCAAGACATCTGTTGCTTTTGTTAATCCATAATAAGTAGCAGTAAGGAAGTTAACCAACTAGGAACATCCTCCCTTATACGTCACCTGCATCGCATTCATCATAAGTCATTGTCAAGTTCAGAAACTTTGGGTAATAATGTAAGCAGTCCACTGACAAGTAAATTACGTCTTTTGTTTGAATATTATTTCTTTGTGAGGATGAGGATGTAAACACTGAATGGGGGGATCTGAGGATGAGAATGACATCTTGCCACTGTAGAGCCAGTTTGTGCAAGGAGAGAATAATTGCTTTTTTTGGTGGGGGCCCAAACAAACCAATCATTTCAGCCACAGTCGTGTGGCAGACCCTGTTGCTGAACTGATTGTTTATGTTAAAGTGTGCATGTCCTGTTTATGAAAAAAAATAGTGGGAGGAACCAAGGACAATTTCATCTGGCACACCTTTTCTTTGCCACTTCATTCCAGGGGTGCTGCCCTATCTGGGGTGTATGGGGTGCTGCCTCCCTGCTCTAATTAGTCCAGGGGTGCTGTCCAACTGCAGTTTAAATCCAGGGGTGCTGTTGCTTGTCTGCTGTGCTGTATAATTCTCCAGGGGTGCTGCCTATACTGTATAAGTCCAGGGGTGATGCTGTATAATTGCAGGGGTGATGCTGTACTTGATCCTAGGTTTAAATGAAAGCCTAGAGCAGATATGAAATAAGCTTCAACATCAAAAACAGATTTATGAAAACATAGCCTCAAAGGTGGAAATGGAAATAGCTCTTTTGATTTAGAGTTTTTAAATAAAGTGGGGGAGAATGTGACTCAGAAGAGATAGAATCATAATCCATCGCAACTGCCGGAGAGGTAAAAGTGATATTTTCTGCTGGAGCATTAGAGAGAGGTTCTTCTCAATTATTTAATGTTAGGGACACACTCAAATGAATGGCTCCAATTAGTCAACCTTAATTTTGATTTATTATTGATGTTCCACAATTTGGGATTATTTATTTACAAGATGCGCATTTGTTGTACAGGGATCTTCTTTTCTTAAGGGCTGCGTAGGGTTAATGCAAGACCTTATGGTGTCAGAAGAACAGAGTTTCAGTGATCTTGCATTGTATCCGCTTTCCATTGCACTGCAGCACTAGATGGGCCAGGAGCTACTGTGAGGCACAAACAGTTACTGAATAAGGCCCAGTATGGAGACTCATGATGGCTTACTGCCAGGAAGATGTCTGTCTTGCCAGGCTGAGGCATGCCGTGGGCACAGAGATTAGCATTGCTGCCTCCCTCAGTCCTACTTATAGTATTAAATGAGTTTCAACTGTAGAGTGGTAAGCTCCATCAGGGCAGGGGCTCAATAACAAAAAAAAAATCTCTGCACAGTCGTGCTTAGTACTTTACAGCACCCACCCAAACTCAATTTACTTCATCCGGGGCTGCTGCGGGGTCTCAGGAGGGGCTGCTCAATCATTTAAGGGGCTGATTTATTTAAAAATAAAATATGAAAAAAATTAAACAAGACACACAGGTATGCTCACATTTGTGTAACTGATAGCTGTGAAAAACAAAAATAAGGCATCTGCCACAAAATATTTAAATAAAAATGCAATAAAAAAAATAAAAAAAAAACATGAGATTTTTACAACATAAGTCAACAGAATCCGTGGAGGGACAAATATCCAATCTTGATCCTGTGATATACACCAGTTTATTTGCATCCCAGCATTAAATCCGAGATTATCTTACTCCATGAACATGAAGAAGGGGGTACAAATTTGGAGGCTTTGGTCCCTAGTTTTTCAGTTTGTCCAGTAATGTGGTAATTAATATTATATATTTGCTTGGTTGAAGTTCTTTCTGTTGCACACCAATATAGGAGTGGAGGTGTAAGACTGTGTGTTGTTCCTGATTGCGTGTGTCTCTGTAATTTTTAATCATATTCTTGACACTGTCCTCTTCTTCTTATCTCTTCTCATAATGTGAAAAGTCATCAAAGAAGGAGGTGGTATGTTTGTAGCTAGCTATGATTCAGAGAACTTGGTGAGCTTTTACCAGGGGGACTACCTGTCACTGAAATGATGGGTTTATTAAACTGTGCATGTCCTGTTTAAACAACATATAGATGGGTGAGAGGGCCCAAGCCAATTCCATCTTGCACCTCTATTTTTTCTTTGCATTATGTGCTCTTTGGGACCTAGTTTTTAAAACAGCCATCCTGTCTCTCACTGCAGTGCCACTCCTAGATGGGCCAGGTGTTTGTGCCGCCCACTTGTGTCACTTAGCTTAGTCATCCAGCGACCTCGGTGCAACCTTTTGGCCTAAAAACAATATTGTGAGGTGTGAGGTGTTCAGAATAGACTGGAAATGAGTGGATATGAATGATATTTAGTAGAGATGAGCGCCTGAAATTTTTCGGGTTTTGTGTTTTGGTTTTGGGTTCGGTTCCGCGGCCGTGTTTTGGGTTCGAACGCGTTTTGGCAAAACCTCACCGAATTTTTTTTGTCAGATTCGGGTGTGTTTTGGATTCGGGTGTTTTTTTCAAAAAACACTAAAAAACAGCTTAAATCATAGAATTTGGGGGTCATTTTGATCCCAAAGTATTATTAACCTCAAAAACCATAATTTACACTCATTTTCAGTCTATTCTGAATACCTCACACCTCACAATATTATTTTTAGTCCTAAAATTTGCACCGAGGTCGCTGTGTGAGTAAGATAAGCGACCCTAGTGGCCGACACAAACACCGGGCCCATCTAGGAGTGGCACTGCAGTGTCACGCAGGATGTCCCTTCCAAAAAACCCTCCCCAAACAGCACATGACGCAAAGAAAAAAAGAGGCGCAATGAGGTAGCTGTGTGAGTAAGATTAGCGACCCTAGTGGCCGACACAAACACCGGGCCCATCTAGGAGTGGCACTGCAGTGTCACGCAGGATGTCCCTTCCAAAAAACCTGAACCACTAGCCATGAACATAGGCCAGGGCCTCAGCCGTTCCTTGCCACTCCGTGTGGTAAATGGCATATTGGCAAGTTTACGCTTCTCCTCCGACAATTTTATTTTAGGTTTTGGAGTGCTTTTTTTACTGATATTTGGTGTTTTGGATTTGACATGCTCTGTACTATGACATTGGGCATCGGCCTTGGCAGACGACGTTGCTGGCATTTCATCGTCTCGGCCATGACTAGTGGCAGCAGCTTCAGCACGAGGTGGAAGTGGATCTTGATCTTTCCCTAATTTTGGAACCTCAACATTTTTGTTCTCCATATTTTAATAGGCACAACTAAAAGGCACCTCAGGTAAACAATGGAGATGGATGGATTGGATACTAGTATACAATTATGGACGGGCTGCCGAGTGCCGACACAGAGGTAGCCACAGCCGTGAACTACCGCACTGTACTGTGTCTGCTGCTAATATATAGACTGGTTGATAAAGAGATAGTATACTCGTAACTAGTATGTATGTATAAAGAAAGAAAAAAAAACCACGGTTAGGTGGTATATACAATTATGGACGGGCTGCCGAGTGCCGACACAGAGGTAGCCACAGCCGTGAACTACCGCACTGTACTGTGTCTGCTGCTAATATATAGACTGGTTGATAAAGAGATAGTATACTCGTAACTAGTATGTATGTATAAAGAAAGAAAAAAAAACCACGGTTAGGTGGTATATACAATTATGGACGGGCTGCCGAGTGCCGACACAGAGGTAGCCACAGCCGTGAACTACCGCACTGTACTGTGTCTGCTGCTAATATATAGACTGGTTGATAAAGAGATAGTATACTCGTAACTAGTATGTATGTATAAAGAAAGAAAAAAAAACCACGGTTAGGTGGTATATACAATTATGGACGGGCTGCCGAGTGCCGACACAGAGGTAGCCACAGCCGTGAACTACCGCACTGTACTGTGTCTGCTGCTAATATATAGACTGGTTGATAAAGAGATAGTATACTCGTAACTAGTATGTATGTATAAAGAAAGAAAAAAAAACCACGGTTAGGTGGTATATACAATTATGGACGGGCTGCCGAGTGCCGACACAGAGGTAGCCACAGCCGTGAACTACCGCACTGTACTGTGTCTGCTGCTAATATATAGACTGGTTGATAAAGAGATAGTATACTCGTAACTAGTATGTATGTATAAAGAAAGAAAAAAAAACCACGGTTAGGTGGTATATACAATTATGGACGGGCTGCCGAGTGCCGACACAGAGGTAGCCACAGCCGTGAACTACCGCACTGTACTGTGTCTGCTGCTAATATATAGACTGGTTGATAAAGAGATAGTATACTCGTAACTAGTATGTATGTATAAAGAAAGAAAAAAAAACCACGGTTAGGTGGTATATACAATTATGGACGGGCTGCCGAGTGCCGACACAGAGGTAGCCACAGCCGTGAACTACCGCACTGTACTGTGTCTGCTGCTAATATAGACTGGTTGATAAAGAGATAGTATACTCGTAACTAGTATGTATGTATAAAGAAAGAAAAAAAAACCACGGTTAGGTGGTATATACAATTATGGACGGGCTGCCGAGTGCCGACACAGAGGTAGCCACAGCCGTGAACTACCGCACTGTACTGTGTCTGCTGCTAATATATAGACTGGTTGATAAAGAGATAGTATACTCGTAACTAGTATGTATGTATAAAGAAAGAAAAAAAAAACCACGGTTAGGTGGTATATACAATTATGGACGGGCTGCCGAGTGCCGACACAGAGGTAGCCACAGCCGTGAACTACCGCACTGTACTGTGTCTGCTGCTAATATAGACTGGTTGATAAAGAGATAGTATAGTACTAATATTATATACTGGTGGTCAGGTCACTGGTCACTAGTCACACTGGCAGTGGCACTCCTGCAGCAAAAGTGTGCACTGTTTAATTTTAATATAATATTATGTACTCCTGGCTCCTGCTATAACCTATAACTGGCACTGCAGTAGTGCTCCCCTGTCTCCCCCACAATTATAAGCTGTGTGAGCTGAGCAGTCAGACAGATATATAATATATATAGATGATGCAGCACACTGGCCTGAGCCTGAGCAGTGCACACAGATATGGTATGTGACTGACTGAGTCACTGTGTGTATCGCTTTTTTCAGGCAGAGAACGGATATATTAAATAAACTGCACTGTGTGTCTGGTGGTCACTCACTATATAATATATTATGTACTCCTGGCTCCTGCTATAACCTATAACTGGCACTGCAGTAGTGCTCCCCAGTCTCCCCCACAATTATAAGCTGTGTGAGCTGAGCAGTCAGACAGATATATAATATTATATATAGATAATAGATGATGCAGCACACTGGCCTGAGCCTGAGCAGTGCACACAGATATGGTATGTGACTGAGTCACTGTGTGCTGTGTATCGCTTTTTTCAGGCAGAGAACGGATTATAAATAAAAGTGGTGGTCACTGGTCACTATCAGCAAAACTCTGCACTGCACACTACTGAGTACTCCTAATGCTCCCCAAAATTAGTAAATCAAGTGTCTAAACGGAGAGGACGCCAGCCACGTCCTCTCCCTATCAATCTCAATGCACGTGTGAAAATGGCGGCGACGCGCGGCTCCTTATATAGAATCCGAGTCTCGCGAAAGAATCCGAGCCTCGCGAGAATCCGACAGCGTCATGATGACATTCGGGCGCGCTCGGGTTAACCGAGCAAGGCGGGAAGATCCGAGTCGCTCGGACCCGTGAAAAAAAACATGAAGTTCTGGCGGGTTCGGATTCAGAGAAACCGAACCCGCTCATCTCTAATATTTAGGTTAATAATAACGTAGTATCAAAATTACCCCCAAATTCTGTGATTTTAGCTGTTTTTATGTTGTTGTTGTTTTAAAATCATCCAGATCTAAAACCAAAACCAGAACCTGAAAGGCTGGTTTTGGCAAAACCAATACAGATCCAAAACACGAGCGGGGATACACATCCAAAACCAAACCACAAAACTCGTAAAGTGTCCGCTGCACATCTCTACTTACAATATTGTACACCAATATTGTCCAAAGGCTGGCTGGCTAAACTGAGCAACAGAACAGCAGCACATACATAAAGAAGCTATTTCTATTTAAAAATGAGTTGCAACCTAGTAATGTATTATAGCCATAACTAATAATAATGTCTTTGCAAAAAAAGACCATTCCCAATGCCCCCGCTCCAAAATACAGCCTATTATGAAAAGATAAGTGGTCAAGATGGAGTTGTTCTTGGGCCCTTCCACCCTTATGATGTATATTAAAAAGGACATACACACTTTACCAAAGCAAGCACTTCAAGGACAGGGACTGACACTTTTGTGGCTGAAGTGCTTTGTTTGTTTGGGCCCCCACAAACCAATTTTTTGGAAGGACTACCTCTGATCATTCATAAATGGAGTAAAGGATGAGGGTGTTGGTGATGGAGATTGCATGTACTAGTTCAAACTGCTGATTGCTGTTACTGGACTTCTTTTCATTATTTTGCAAATTATTAGAGTTTTGACAAATTTATTTCATGAACTTTCTGCAAATGATGTAAAATGAAGGAGGTGCTTAGATGGTTAACATCCCTACCTCTATTAACTTTGGCCTTACAAATTATGTCTTCACAAATGTTGTCAGGATGATTTGGGTAAAATTAAGTAGGTGCCTTTTTTGGTTTCAAGCCCAGGTATGACAATGACTTTCTTTTTATTACTGGCAAAAACTGCTGCCACTGGTGACTGAATTACACAAATGACATCCTCATCCTCAATATCTTCAATAGCATCAGCTAGTACACAAATATCCTCCTCATCCTGTTGCACTTCCACACTAGCATCCTCAATTTATATTATGTCATCATCACCATCTTTACTTGTACTGCCCATCCCCACATTTGCAGAAGGTGCAGAAGTGGTGTAAGCAGGCTTCTTTATTAGTACAGTATCAGAAATTTCAGACTCGCACATAGCATTTGTGACTCTTACATAGACATAGACTCTTCTCAGGGATTTTTGATGTTTCTGAACACTGTTTGTTCTTCAGCCTTAGTGTTTTTTCTGCACTGAATTGCCTGTTTTACATTTGACACCGCTTCTAGACTCTGGCCACAGCAGTAGTTCCATAGTAGTGTTTGCACCCCTTGTCCCCACTGCACTACACTGATATCGTTTTAGTGCTGCAGCCCACAGCCCTTTAGTTAGAACAACAACAGCAATAGTGCCACAGTGGTGCTTGCACCTCAGGTCCCCACAGCCCTCTACAAGTCTGACACAGCCACAGCAGTGCTTGCACCCCAAAGCCCTTCACTGACAGTCTTAGTGCTGCAGCCCAGAATGCCACACCCTAACAGTCCAGCATCCTATGTGAAATGGCACCTGAATCACCATGGGTGGGAATTTTATTGAATCCAAAACACACAAGATCTGACACCAGGAAGATGACATTGTGCCTCTTTTGGAATGTGGGCATGGTACTTTATGACTCTCCACTTTATCTTTCTGTATGCTTTGCTAAATTCCCCCCTTCTCACTGCCTCCACTCCCTAGCCAAACACCCCTCCCCCTTCTATTTTTTCCTTATCCTACACAATAACAGCAGTGTTTAATACAGGGGGTTATAAGGATATTGTTCATAGGCATAATTACTGTCATTAATTATGAGTACAGGTTGAGTATCCCATATCCAAATATTCCGAAATACGGAATATTCCGAAATACGGACTTTTTTGCGTGAGAGTGAGATAGTGAAAACTTTGTTTTTTGATGGCTCAATGTACACAAACTTTGTTTAATTCACACAGTTATTAAAAATATTGTATTAAATGACCATCAGGCTGTGTGTATAATGTGTATATGAAACATAAATGAATTGTGTGAATGTACACACACTTTGTTCAATGCACAAAGTTACAAAAAATATTGGCTAAAATTACCTTCAGGCTGTGTGTATAAGGTGTATATGTAACATAAATGCATTCTGTGCTTAGATTTAGGTCCCATCACCATGATATCTCATTATGGTACGCAATTATTCCAAAATACGGAAAAATCCGATATCCAAAATACCTCTGGTCCCAAGCATTTTGGATAAGGGATACTCAACCTGTACTATTTATCGTCTATTGTATGTTTGGTACAAATTGACTTATAACAACAATTGATAATAACTCTATTTAGTTTAATATGTAGCCGATGTAGAACGTTACAGTTCAGAACATTGACCTTTTGAAAGAAATTAACTGTCAAAAGTGTTTAGCCTATACTACAAAACTAAGGTTGCATTTGCACTAAAGAATTACTGAATCAAGGTCAGTAACTAAAACTTTTGAAAAAAACAGTATTACCATGATTATAGATGTCACAAAGTCATTTTGCAGTATTTATTTAAAAGAACTACAATAGATTCAGCAAAAAAGCTGGATGCTGCAATTTATTTTTATTAATTAGTATTGTTCTGGAACAACACTTGATTATAGATAGAAACGGGCAAAGCGGGCACTTCAACTGACAGTGTTTGGTCACCTATATCACCACACAGAAGGAATAATTCAGATCTGATCGCTAGGGTGCCTTTTTTTGCATCCCTGTGATCAGGTAGTCGCTGCCTACAGGGGCAGGGTATGGAGTGTGTGCAGGTGTGTGATCGCATTTGTAGCAGAACTGCACAAACATAAGTTTTGTGCAGTTTCTGTTCATCCCAGGACTTACTCAGCCGCTGCAATGATCAGGGCCGGAGCTGACGTCAGAACACCTCCCTCCAAGTGCCTGGTCCCTCCTGCGTTTTCCTGGACACTCCTTGAAAACAGTCAGTTGCCATCCACAAACGCCCTCTTCCTGTCAATCTCCTTGCGATCGCTCATGTTCAGAAATTTCACACCATCCCGTCGCTGATGGGTAATCCCCCTTGCTGCGGTCCATCGCACCTGCGCATTGCAGTGCATACGCATGCGCAGCTCAGATCTGATCACAGGCTGTGCGAAAATGCAGCCTAGCGATTAGGTCTGAATCGTCCCCATACATATATTTCTTGTGATGTCCCATCCCTGACATGTTACGCAGAGCTGGCAGCTCACAGCTCCTGCTGCCTCCAATAAGGGACAACATGCTGATGACATGTTAGGACTTATACTGCTGAACCTCCTGCATAACCCAGGACCATGGAAGGACTCTAGACCTGTGACTATCTCTTATGTACAGAGTGCTACAGCTTTCCACCTTTATTTCCATCAGTGACTTGTAGGCTGTAAGTGCTTTAAAACATCCTAAGCACTACAATTACTACAACAGGAACCCGTGGGATAAAAAAAATGTATTGAACCACTTATCATCATATTAGTGTCTGGCACCGCACACACTGAACCCTTTATAAAAATGCCTATGATGCTGTAGTCATTATCACTATATTTGATTTACCATATTTAATGCCAACCACAGTGCTTGATAACTCCTTGGGCAGCTTTATCCAATAAATCTGGAGCAAGGGTGTTTTAACGTAACAGCACAACAAAAAAGCTCATTGGGGGTAATTCCAAGTTGATCGCAGCAGGAAATTTTTTAGCAGTTGGGCAAAACCATGTGCACTGCAGGAGGGGGCTGATATAACATTTGCAGAGAGAGTTAGATTTGGGTGGGTTATTTTGTTTCTGTGCAGGGTAAATACTGGCTGCTTTATTTTTACACTGCAATTTAGATTTCAGATTGAACTCACCACACCCAAATCTATCTCTCTCTGCACATGTTATATCTGCCCCCCCTGCTGTGCAGATGGTTTTACCCAACTGCTAAAAAATTTCCTGCTGCGATCAACTTGGAATTACCCCCATTGTTTGGAATGTCCTATTCAACAATCAAGACACCATTATAATCACAGACAATTCTCTATCTTGGACTGAGAATTACAAGGTATGGCTATTCTGTGTTTTGGTTTTGGTTTTGGATCTGGATGATTTTTTTAAAAAAACATAAAAAGCTAAAAACACAGAATTTGGGGGTAATTTTGATCTTACGGTATTATTAACCTCAATAACATTCATTTTCACTCATTTCTAGTCGCACAATATTTTTAGGCCAAAAGGTTGCACAGAGGAGGCTGTATGACTAAGCTAAGCG
Source organism: Pseudophryne corroboree (assembly GCF_028390025.1). NCBI lineage: Eukaryota > Metazoa > Chordata > Amphibia > Anura > Myobatrachidae > Pseudophryne > Pseudophryne corroboree. Next base: position 1,003,682,798 of record NC_086444.1, on the reverse strand, counting down.
ACACAAGTGTGCGGCACAAACACCTGGCCCATCTAGGAGTGGCACTGCAGTGGCAGACAGGATGGCACTTAAAAAAAACTAGGCCCCAAACAGCACATCATGCAAAGAAGTAAAAGAGGTGCAATGAGGTAGCTGTATGACTAAGCTAAGCAACACAAGTGTGCGGCACAAACACCTGGCCCATCTAGGAGTGGCACTGCAGTGGCAGACAGGATGGCAATTAAAAAAACTATGCCCCAAACAGCACATGATGTAAAGAAGAAAAAGAGGTGCAATATGGAATTGTCCTTGGGCCCTCCCACCCACCCTTATGTTGAATAAACAGGACATGCACACTTTAACAAACCAATCATTTCAGTGACAGGGTCTGCCACATGACTGTTGCTGAAATGACTAGATTGTTTGGGCCTCCACCAAAAAAGAAGCAATCAATCTCTTCTTGCACAAACTGGCTCTACAGAGGCAAAATATCAACCTCATTCTCATCCTCTGATTCCTCACCCCTTTCACTGTGTACATCCTCTTCTTCACAGAGTATTAATTTGTCCCCTCTGGAATCCACCATCACAGGTCCCTGTGTACTTTCTGGAGACAAAGGCTGGTAAAGTTCTTTATGGAGGAATTTATAAATCATTGTGATGAACATCATCTTCTCCACATTTACCGGCTGCACTAAACCCTCTTTAGGAGTACACACTGGAGGGGGGGGCAACTTAGGTAAAATAAAGCCAGTTTGTGCAAGGGCATCCAAATTGCCCCTTTTTCCACCAAGTATACGTACAGATTGTCTGACATGCCTACTTGGATGCTGTCACTCATATAATCCTTCACCATTCTTTCAATCGTGATAGAATCATATGCAGTGACAGTAGACATGTCAGCAATCATTGGCAGGTCCTTCAGTCTGGACCAGATGTCAGCACTCGCTCCTGACTGCCCTGCATCACAGCAAGCAGGTGGGCTAGGAAATTTTATCATTTTCCTTGCAGCCCCAGTTGCGGGAGAAAAAGAATAAGGAGCTGTTGACGGGTCATGTTCCGCTTGAGTTGACAATTTTCTAACAAGCAGGTCTTTGAACTTCTGCAGACTTGTGTCTGCCGGAAAGAGAGATACAATGTAGGCTTTAAACCTAGGATAGAGCACAGTGGCCAAAATGTAGTGCTCTGATTTCAACAGATTGACCACCCTTGAATCCTGGCAAAGCAAATGAATGGCTCCATCCACAAGACCCACATACTTTGCAGAATCGCTCCATTTTAACTCCTCCTTCAATTTCTCCAGCTGCTTCTGCAAAAGCCTGATGAGGGGAATGACCTGACTCAAGCTGGCAGTGTCTGAACTGACTTTACGTGTGGCAAGTTCGAAGGGTTGGAGAACCTTGCACAAGACGGAAATCATTCTCCACTGCTCTTGAGTAAGGTGCATTCCCACTCCTTTGCCTATATCATAGGTGGATGTATAGGCTTGAATGGCCTTTTGCTGCTCCTCCATCCTCCTGAAGCATATAGAGTATTGAATTCCACCTTGTTACCACCTCTTGCTTCAGGTAATGGCAGGTTCAGGAGTGTTTGCTGGCGTACCAGTATTCGGCACGTGGTGGTTGAATGCCGAAAGTGGCCCGCAAATTTTCAGGCCACCGACAGCATCTCCTGCACACTTTCATTTTTAAAAATATTCTGCACCACCAAATTAATTGTATGTGCAAAACATGGGACATGCTGGAATTTGCCCAGATGTAATGCACGCACAATATTGGTGGTTTTGTACAATATCTCAAATCCCCAGGAGAGTCTAATTGGGGTAAGCCATTGTGTAATGATGTTCCTCAGTATCTGTAAGATGTTGTCAGTGGTGTGCCTCTTACAGAAAGTGGTGATACACAGCATAGCCTGCCTAGGAGCAAGTTGGCGTTTGCGAGATGCCACTACTGGTGCCACTGCTGTTGTTGCTGCAGGAGGCCATACATCTACCCAGTGGGCTGTCACAGTCATATAGCCCTTAGTCTGCTCTGTTCCACTTGTCCACATGTCCATGGTTAAGTGGACAGTGGGTACAACTGCATTTTTTAGGACACTGAGGACACTTTTTCTGACGTCTCTGTACATTCTCGGTATCGCCTGCCTACTGAAGTGGAACCTAAATGGGATTTGATGCTTGGGACTCAGTACCTCAAACTATTTTCTTAGTCCCACTAAACTAATGGCGGATATCGGATGCATGTCTAACACCAACATAGCTGTCAAGGCCTCAGTTATCCGCTTTGCAACAGGATGACTGCTGTCATATTTAATCTTCCTCACAAAGGACTGTTGGACAGTCAATTGCTTAGTTGAAGTAGTACAAGTGGTCATCCGACTTCCCCTCTGGGATGACAATCGACTCCCAGCAGCAACAACAGCAGCAGCAACAGCAGGCGTACCACTCAAGGATCCTCCGGAGGAATCCCGGTTAAAAGAGGACTCCTCAGTCTTGCCAGTGACATGGCCTGCAGGACTACTGACGTTCCTGACTGAGGAGGAAGTTGACATTGAGGGAGTTGGTGTGGCTTGTAGGAGCTTGGGTACAAGAGGAAGAAGGGATTTAGGTGTCAGTGGACTGCTTACGCTCTTTCCCAAAGTTTCACAACTTGACACTGACTTCTGATGAATGCGCAGCAGGTAACGTGTAAGGGAGGATGTTCCTAGGTGGTTAACATCCTTACCAGTACTTATTACAGATTAACAGAGGCAACACATGGCTTGACACCTGTTGTCCGGAATTGTGGAGAAATAATTCCACACCAAAGAGGTGGCTTTTTTGATATTTTGTCCAGGCATCAGAATGGGCTTATTCATCCCATGGACAACAGGTGTCTCCCCCAGTGCCTGATTTAAACAAACCACATCACCATCAGATCCTCATTGTCAACTTCCTCCTCAGTCCCAGCAACACCCATATCCTCTTCCTGGTGTACTTCAACAGTGACATCTTCAATTTGAATATCAGAAACTGGACTGTGGGTGCTACTTCCAGCACTTGCAGAGGGCATGCAAATGGTGGAAGGAGCCACCTCTTCCTATCCAGTGTTGGGAAGTTCAAGCATCACAACCGCAGACACACTTGGACTCTCCTTGGGGATTTGTGATACCCTCTAAGAACGCACAGTTCTTTGATGTGATTTTCCAACTTAACTCTTTTTAGTTTTCTAGTGGGAAGATGAGGGCTTCCATCGTCATGTGGACCTGAACCACTAGTCATGAACAAAGACAAGGGACTTAGCCGTTCCTTGCCACTCCCTGTAAATGGCATATTGGCAAGTTTACGTTTCTCCTCAGACCATTTAAATTTATTTTTTTGAGTCTTTTTACTGGACTTTGGCTTTTTGGATTTTACATGCCCTCTACTGTCACATTGGGCACCGGCCTTGGCAGACAACGTTTATGGCATTTCATCATCTATGTCATGACTAGTGGCAGCAGCTTCAGCACTAGGATGAAGTGGTTCTTGATCTTTCTCTATTTTATCCTTTAATTTTTTGTTCTCCATTATTTTTCTGGAGTTATATAAAAATATTCGGTACAGGAGAGCATACCTCTACACCACACTGGGCAAACCCAGTGAAATTAATTTGGATTAAATATTAATAACCCCTTTATTTGGAGTAAATAATATACAGGGCAGCACCACTGAATTTATATCGCAGAACCACTCTACTGGAATTATACAGTATTCTGAAATTATACAGCCAGATCACTGGAATTATACGGCAGTACCACTGGACTTATACAGCAGTACTATTGGACATATACAGCAGTATCACTGGGCTGGATTTATACGCCAGTACCACTGGAATTATATGGCAGGATCACTGCAATTATATGGCAGGATCACTGGAATTATACAGCAGGATCACTGAAATTATACAGCATGATCACTGGAATTATACGGCAGGATCACTGGATTTATATGCCAGTATTACTGGAATTATATGGCAGGATCACTGGAGTTATAAGGCAGTACCACTGGACATATACGGCAGTATCACTGGACTGGATTTATATGCCAGTACCACTGGAATTATACGGCAGGATCACTGGATTTATACGCCAGTACCACTGGAATTATACGGCAGGATCACTGGAATTATATGGCAGTACCAATGGATTATAAGGCAGTACCTCTGGACATATATAACAGTATCACTGGACTGGACTTATACGCCAGTACCACTGGAATTATACGGCAGGATCACTGGATTTATATGCCAGTACCACTGGAATTATATGGCAGGATCACTAAAATTATACGGCAGGCTCACTTTAGTTATACACCAGTACCACTGGAATTATATGGCAGGATCACTGAAATTATACTGCAGAATCACTGGAGTTATACACCTGTAACACTGGAATTATACGGCAGGATCACTGGAATTATACGGCAGGATCACAGGAATTATATGCCAGCACCACTGGAATTATACAGCAGGATCATTTGAATTATACGGCAGGATCACTGGATTTATATGGCAGTACTGCTGGACATATACAGCAGTACCAATGGACATATACAGCAGCACAGGACAGGGACACCACCACTGGACTGATGCCGGACAACACAGCACCACTGCAATGGACTGGATTTATACAGCAGCACTGGACATATGGAGGCAGAGGACACCACCACTGTGATTGGACTGATGTAGCACAATACACCATCATTGAACTGATGCAGCACAACACAGCACCAGTGGACTGGATTTAAAGAGCAGCACTGGACATATGGCAGCAGGGGACACCACCACTGTGACTGGACTGATGCAGCACAAGACAACACCACTGGACTGATGCAGCACAACACAGCACCACTGGACTGGACTTATACAGCAGCACTGGACATATGGCAGCAGAGGACACAACCACTGAGACTGGACTGATGCAGCACAAGACACTAACACTGAACTGATGCAGGACACTGAGCACTGAGGACAGAGACACGTGCTCTCTCTACACTCTCTAATGCCGGAGTGAAAATGGCGGCAACGCTCGGCTCCTTATATGGAATCCATACCCTGCGAGAATCTGACAGCAGGATGATGACGTTTTGCCTCGTTCTGATTTCCGAGTCAGGTGGGAAAACCCGAGCCTGACTCGGATCCGGGCTCGAGTAGTGAAATCTGGTAGGGTTCGGTTCTCTGAGAACCGAACCCGCTCATCTCTAGCTATAATATACATGTATTTATGTTATATACATTTTAACTCTGTTCCCCTTCTATGTACTCCCATTTTACATTCACACACTGCTGCATTCTTATTTTCTTTTGGTCAAAGTTTACTGTTGCTTATTATCTGTCAGTTGTCTCAAAAGCTCCATTATTTAAGTCTTTACCTTAGTAACTGATGCAAAATGGATTACCTTGAATAGAGATTTGACTTTAGGGAAAAGAATGAAGTCACGTGGTGCTAAGTTTGGCATTTATGAGGGTGTTCTAGCACTTCAATCTATTTCTCTGCCAAAAAATACTTCACAGGGAGAGCTGTGTAGGCTGGTGCGTTGTCCTGGTGGAGGATAACCATTTTTCCACAAGTCTGGCCTCTTTCTTCTGATTCTTTCCCGCAAAGATTCTAGAAAATTTATGTAATAATGTTGATTCACTGTTGCAACTTTTGGTACCCAGTCTGCCAAAATAAAACCCTTGACATCAAAGAAAACAACATGGGGGGTAATTCCAAGTTGATCGCAGCAGGAAATTTTTTTAGCAGTTGGGCAAAACCAGGGTGGTCATTCCGAGTTGTTCGCTCGGTAATTTTCTTCGCATCGCAGCGATTTTCCGCTAATTGCGCATGTGCAATGTTCGCACTGCGACTGCGCCAAATAAATTTGCTAAGAAGTTTGGTATTTTACTCACGGCATTACGAGGTTTTTTCATCGTTCTGGTGATCGTAATGTGATTGACAGGAAGTGGGTGTTTCTGGGCGGAAACTGGCCGTTTTATGGGAGTGTGTGAAAAAACGCTGCCGTTTCTGTGAAAAACGCGGGAGTGTCTGAAGAAACAGGGGAGTGTCTGGGCGAACGCTGGGTGTGTTTGTGACGTCAAACCAGGAACGAAACTGACTGAACTGATCGCAGTTGCAGAGTAAGTCTCGAGCTACTCAGAAACTGCAAAGAAATTTCTATTCGCAATTTTGAGAATCTTTCGTTCGCACTTCTGCTAAGCTAAGATACACTCCCAAAGGGCGTCGGCTTAGCGTGTGCAATGCTGCTAAAAGCAGCTTGCGAGCGAACAACTCGGAATGAGGGCCCATGTGCACTGCAGGGGGGTCAGATATAACATTTGCAGAGAGAGTTAGATTTGGGTGGGTTATTTTGTTTCTGTGCAGGGTAAATACTGGCTGCTTTATTTTTACACTGCAATTTAGATTTCAGATGGAACTCACCACACCCAAATCTCTCTCTCTCTCTGCACATGTTATATCTGCCCCCACCCCCACCCCTGCAGTGCACATGTTTTTGCCCAACTGCTAAAAAATTTCCTGCTGCGATCAACTTGGTCATTAATTTGTATTTATCTTGATTTGCTTTCTTCATTCTTGATAATGATGGTAAATTCCTGTGCATGGACTGGGTCTTGCCTCAGGTTAGTACAGGAGGATCCATGTGCCATCACAGGTAATAACTAGTAGAGGAGTGCACCGTGCCATTTTTCAGGTTTTGTACCTAGATCTCCTTCGTGTTTTGGATCTTCATTGGTTTTTCCAAAACCACCCTTGCATGTTTTGGTTTTGGTTTTGGATCTGGATTTTTTTCAAAAAATCAAAGCAGCTAAAATAGACTTTGGGGGTGTTTTTATTACTACAGTATTATTAACCTCAATAACATTCATTTCCACTCATTTCCAGTCTATTCTGAACACCTCACAGCTTACAATATTGTTTTTAGGCTAAAAGGTTGTACCGAGGTAGCTGGATGACTAAGCTAAGCAACAGAAGTTGACAACACAAACACGTGGCACATCTAGGAGTGGCACTGCAGTGGCAGACAAGATGACAGTTTTACAAACTATGCCCAAAAAATGCTCCAAAGAGCACATAATGCAAAGAAAATACCTGCAAGATGGAAGTGTCCTTGGGCCCTTCCACCCACCCTTATGTTGTATAAACAGGACAGGCACACTTTAACAAACCAACAATTTCAGTGACAGGGACTGCCACACCTGTGGCTGAAATTATTGGTTTGTTTGGGCCCCCACAATAAAAGGAGCAATTGATCTCTCCCTGCACAAACTGGCTCTACAAAGGCATGATGTCGCCATCATCCCCATCAGAGTGTACATCCTCGTCTTCACAGACTATTAACCATCACAGGTCCTTCTGTACTTTGTGGAAGTAATTGCTGGTAAAGGTCTTACGCATGGAATTTGTAATTAATTTGATGACCATCTTTTCTACATTATGGGGAAGTAACTTCCTTCGCTGATCGCTGACAAGGTTCCTGGCTGCACTAAAAACTCTTTCTGAGTACACACTGGAGGGTGGGCAACTTATGTAAAACAAAGCCAGTTCGTGCAAGGGCCTCCAAATTGCCTCTTTTTCCTGCCAGTATTGAAATGGACTGTCTGACATGCCTATTTTGATGCTATCACTGAAATAACCAGCAACCATTCTTTGAATAGTGACAGCATACATATGCTTCATATGGTACAGCAACAATGTCGCACAAATATATTTTTTGCTTTGGATCACACACAGAGGATATATCATATATAGCAGTAGAGTGCGACAGCCGTAGTACTAGTAGTCAGATTGACGCACCAATATAATTTTTTTTTGCTTTGGATCACACACAGATATATAGCAGTAGTGTACGGCAGTACTGGTAGTTGTCACTGAGTGACGCATAAATAGAAATATATTTTTTACTCTGGATCACACACAGAGGATATATAGCAGTAGTGTATGGCAGCTGCTTTATTAGTAGTCAGAGTGATGTATCAATAGAAATATTTTATTGCTTTGGATCACACACAGATATATAGCAGTAGTGTAATGCAGTACTGATAGTCGTCACTGAGTGACGCACCAATAGAAATATATTTTTTGCTCTGGATTACACACAAATATATAGCAGTAGCGTACAGCATTACTGGTAGTTGTCACTGAGTGACGCACCAATAGAAATATATTTTTGCTCAGGATCACACACAGAGGATATATTGCAGTAGTGTACTGCAGCCACTGTACTAGTAGTCAGAGTGATGCACCAATAGAAATATATTTTTTGCATTGGATCATACACAGAGGATATATAGCAGTAGTGGATGGCAATACACAGCCCCTTATATACAGGGAACACCTGGTCCTATACACACACAGCCACAGTATGCTACTATGATGAGCCCTAACACACTGACAGCACATCTAACTCAATGCTTCTGCAAAACAACCCCTCTGCTCTATTCTGACCCCCTTTGCACTATCCTTGCTTGCTCCTTGCCTAACAGCACACAGCAAAGAAGGAACACATCCTTACTGTGCACTCTCCAAGCCCGGAGTGAAGATGGCACTGATCACCGGGACTATATATAGAATCCAAAACCCACAAGATCTGACAGTGGGATGATGACGTTTTCAGATCTGAGTCAAGTGCTAAAAACCAAGCCTGACTCTGTTCCGGGTTCGGATCCCCAAGATTGGGTGAGTTCGGTTTTCAGGGAACCAAACCTGCTCATCCCTAATACCTAGAGATGTTTGCAGACCCCTTGTTTTGGTTTTGGTTCTAATTTGTTGTTGGTTTTGAGTTTGGATCTGTATTTATTTCAAAACTGACTAAAAACTGCTAAAATCATGTCATTTAGGCCTGGTTCTGTTCTTACATTATTACTAACCTCAAAAACATTTATTTTCAGTAACTTACAGTCAATTTTGACCACCACACAGTCCATAATATTGATTTCACCAATATTGTCCAAAGGCTGCAGTGAGCTTGCTGGTTTCTATGGGACAGAGCAGCGGCACAAACACATTGCAGTTTATACCACAAATATGAAATATTGCCACACAGCAGTGGCAGAAATGAAAAGTGGTGCAAGATGAAATTATCCACAGGCCCAATTAATTATTATTATCATCCTTTATTTATACCGCCCTACCACCCACACTTATGATAAATATTAAGAAGGACATACACAGTTTAATAAACCAGGCACTTCAGCAACAGAGACTGCTACTTTTGTAGCTGAAGTAATTGTTTAGTTTTTTTGGAAGGACTACCTTTAATCACTAATGAGAAAGTTGATGATGAGGGTGTTAACTACAAAGTATTATACTTTTATAAAAATAAATTGCATGAAATCACCACAAATGACATGGACTAGGTGCCCAGATGGTTAACGTCCTCTACTAACTTTGGACTCTCAAATGGAGTAGATGCCTTCACAAACATTGTCAGGATTTGGGTAAAAATAATCCCACAAAAGGTGGCTTTTTTGTTCTTGGTCAGGCATCACAATAGCTTTCTTTTTATCACAGACAAGAATTGCTGCCACTGGTGGCTGACTTACACAAACAACATCATCAACTTCCTCATCCTCATTAGCATCAGATAGTACACAAATATCCTTCTCATCCTGTTCCACTTCCACACTAGCATCCTCAATTTCTATTATATCATCCATCACCATCTTTACTTGCACTGCTCATCCCCACATTTGTAGATGATTTAGAAATTGTGGAAGGATGCAAAGGAGGCATCTCTATGAGTTCAAGGTAAGAAATGTCAGACTCCAAATAACATGGACACCCCTAGACTCTCCTCAGGGATTTGTGAACACACAGCTTGTTCATCTTAGTGTTCTTTGGGTCATTCATTTGTCAGTTTTGTCAGGTTTTTTTTTACTGGGAAATGTCTATCTCCTTTTTTTTACACTGTGAAAGATTATGAATTTAGGTGCCCTCTCCTAAACTTACTGCAACCTAGACCACCTTTAGCAGATGCATTAACATCATGACTGTCTGCAGCCACAACACTAGCTTGCTGCTCCTGCTTTTCTATCAACTGATCATGATACATATCAACTCAGTGCTTATATTTATTAACACAGTGGCATGGCAAATACTGAGTTTTATTGAATGCATAAGTTGTACAAAAAACAGCTTTTTTGTGTTTTCACAAATGACAACTCACACTGTTGCTTATAATTATGAACGCAGTATGGCATGGCACCTATTTAATGAACACAGGAGATGTAAAAAAAAAATAGTTATAATTATCTAAAAATGGGAATCTATTTGAATTTGTTTCAAAATGTCTGTACAAATTTGTTTTCAATTTGTTTTCTGCTCGGCAGTGAGAATCCTTGCAACTAGTTTAGCATAAAATGTTGTCATGTTAAGATGCAAAACTTGATTGACAGTTTCTTTGTCAATGTATACCATTCCTGCTATCATCCAGATGCTAACTCGACAGTCAAATCAAAAATGTTGTAATTTTTTCCCACATTTTAGTTTGGTTTGATGTGCAAGGCCTTCCTCATCTTTAACATCCTCATGACCATCACTAAATCTTTTGTGCCACTCAAACACGTGTACGTGACATTCAATCTGCCTCACAAGCCTTGGTTAGCATATGGAAAGATTTGGTGTTTGTTTCATTCAGTTTAGCTAAAAATGATAAGTTAATATGTTGCTCTGCTTTTGAACTAAGCATTTTTACGATGCATGGGAAAAACACAACTTCTTCAAATGTTGTGGGATAGCAAACTATCTATGCTAGAGGAGTGAAACTTGCAAAATCATTTTGGGATAGTCCAAAGTCAATGTTCCCCCACTCCATTTTAACGGACGCAGTATGGTTTATTTTTTTACAAGTACAGTCTCATTATTTAATAGCCACAATATTACAAAGGAAATCTTCACCAATATTAACGTATCTGCCTGTGACCAGTTTATATAATATCACCTACTCAGGAACAGGTCCTATCTGTTGTCCGTAACATCATCATTTGTAAGATTATATTCATCTGAGGATTCTGAGGGGTAAATTTACTAAGATGGGAGTTCTATTTAAGATGGGATGTTGCCCATAGCAACCAATCAGGTTCTACTTCTCATTTATCTAGCACCTTCTAGAAGATAATATAAGAATTCGAGGGACAAACTAGGCCCGAGAATAAATAAGCGTCCTGGGATTTTTAAAAGAAGGAGCCTGGGGCAGGGAATGGGTGAAAAAGGGGAGGGGAGGGGAGGGGGGGGGGATAGAGCAGGTAGCATAGCAGCATCCTATAGGAAAAAGGGGAGGAGAGTTACCTGGGAGGTACAAAAGACCAGGAATGCCAGGCAGGCTCCCTCTTTCATGCTGATCAAGGATCCAAGAAGGCACCACCATCACAGCTCCTGGAATCAAGGAAGGAATAAGTACAATTTAAAATTATTAATCCTCCCCGCGCTCCCCCTCTCCCAAACTGCAGGTATACCCACACTGTAGCCCACATTCAAATATCCCCATACATTGTTTAGCAGAAGTCCCATTCAAGCCCCATCGCTGTATTACAACCAGCACACACTTTGCAGCATGCCCAGGCCTAAGAGGAATGCCGCCCCCCCCCCCCCCCCCGGCGTCTCATACAAACGGACGCGTTCAAGTCCACGCCAGCGCGCGGCACCGCACACCACCACGGGCCCCGGCCGGGGTCGGCGAGACCTCCGCCCGCTTCCCCCCTCCATACGTGGCTGGCACGCGGAGGGCTCGAGGCAGGCTCCGGCGCGCCAGCACACAGCCCGTCGCGGGATGAGCTACCACACATCCCGTCGCACGGCGCGCCCCCCCCCTTCTGGCGCCGAGCGAACGCGTCACGCTCGGCGCCGCTCTACAGCAGCGGCAGCCTGATACCTCGGCTTCGGCGGAGCAGGCCCCACCGCCGGAGCCCACACGGACACCCCCCCGCATCCCCGTACACAAGCTGCACGTACCCACACATGATGGGGCGTGCACACCAACAGTAGCAACAGCATACCGCGGCTCCGGCGGGACAGGCCCCACCGCCGGAGCCCACACGTACACCCCCCGCATCCCTGGGCATGTACAGCACGTACCCACACATGATGGGGCGTGCACGCCTGCAGCAGCAACAGCAGATCGCGGCTCCGGAGGGACAGGCCCCACCGCCGGAGCCCACACGCGCACCCCCCGCATCCCCATACACAAGCAGCACGTACCCGTACATGATGGGGCGTGCACACCAACAGCAGCAACAGCATACCGCGGCTCCGGCGGGACAGGCCCCACCGCCGGAGCCCACACGTACACCCCCCGCATCCCTGTACATGAGCAGCACGTACCCACACATGATGGGGCGTGCCCAGCAGCAGCAGCCGCATATCACGCCTCCGGCGGGACAGGCCCCACCGCCGGAGCGCGTGCATACACCCCCAGCGACGCTGTATATGAGCCACCCGTACCCACCAATGTTGGTGCGGGGCACCCTCACACCGCACGCGCAGGCAGAGCAAGCGGCATGCAGCCAGCCGCAATACGCAACGGTGCAGCAGCTGGGGTGGGGGCAGCTGCACCTTCCCCCGGCCCATTACCCACACTGGGCGGGATACTGGCCCACCAGTATCCAACCCCATGGTACCCAACCCCGTCGCAGCCCACAGCAGCAAGACAGCACGCTTAAATAGTTAATTATTTATTTCCATAAATTTTCCCTTTTTCTGTCATGTTACTTTGTAGTATGGTACTTTTCCCTTTCACTTACTGTACTTACTTACAGATGATCAGACTACTCGTCTCGTTTCTCCTTACGGCTTAGCTTCGGGGGGAGCCCACGCGAAACTTTGCAATCGAACGATTCCTTACGATGCACGCAGAGGGACCACCCAGATAAGTATCATGTATTTAGAGGCTAGGGGTATGGCTTCTGCGCTGTGGCTTAGTGGGTTAAAGCGACGGTCTGGTAAGAAAACATAAGATAATCACTCCAGCCTTGGAGTTTGTTTAAAAGACAAACGCATGGGAGGCAGATCATATAATCAAACCCCACATCTAAGCAGCCCTCCCCTTCCCCGTTGCTAAGGCTTCCCTCATATAATCTTTGCTCGCACAGTAATACACTAGCTTCCCCCCTTCTTAATTACTGATAGCATGTCCAGCAGACGCTATCTGGCTGGGGGTTATCTTATCTCCCCTCCTCCAACAATGTTAGTGGTTCCCTTTCATCTTCTCCCCTGCACATAACCCCTCCCAGCAGTGTGACCAGTGTACGGTATACGAGAGAGGGGGTGTAAAAATAAAAATACATAAATAAATGAAATAAAAGGGCAGGGGGGGGGGGGGGGGCTGGATAGAATTACAGGGTTGTGGGAGTTATGGCAGCGCATAGTGTGTAATAGTGTCATAGTAGACAGTATAACATGGGTCAGTGGTTACATTGCAGAGTCAGTATTAAATTACAGCGTATAAAGTATGATAGGGTTATAGTATGCGATTGATGCAAGTATATATTGCAGGGTAGAATAGGTACTAGTAATGCTGCTTTCACATGGCAAAACCTGCTTTTGAAACGGTTCTTAAAACGGGTCTGAGCAGTTAAACATTTCACATCTCATGTTATAACCAGTAAATTACCATTTCATTACCTTTTTTGGTACCTTTCACACTGAACCCGTTTCACCCATAGAAAACAGTGGATTGTCATTATAAAAGGACTTTTCTAGCCCACACATTATTAATAAGTATTAATTAAATTAATTATTAATAATTTTGGATAGTAGTACGATGGAACCCAGCAGCTTGAAGCATTGTGCTATGTTTTATATATGAGGGTATCCTTGACGGTCCCAGTAATTTGGCAGCAGATTTCCTCATCCCCTCTGATCCTAAAGCAGCTCCCTCACCTCTTCATCACTCCATTTAGACATTTTATAACGGCTTTGCAGTCTAAACGTTTATAAAGCCACTCTCACACGTGTCTCCTGTGTTTTCCAAGCTGTTTCCTGGTGGTGGATGCTGACATCACACATGGAGACAGCCTATGACCTGCTGGGGCTTGCAAGTACCGTTTCAGACCCTTTCACACTGCACAGTGAAATGGGACTGAAACGAGTAGGACCCTTCTTTTTCACCGTTTCAAAATACCTGTCGTTTTGGAGCGGTAAATTGAAGGGGACCCTTTCACATCGCAGCTTGACCCGTTTAGGAAGCCAGTTAAAACGGCAAAATACCGGGTACGGGCTGCTGTGTGAAAGGAGTATAGTATACGAGATAAAGCAAATCAGCAATGTCATTGCCGCACGGGTATATTACAGGGTACGGGTCGTACTAGGTATACAGCGTAATGATTACTAAGGGCATTGCGGCAAGAGCATATTTCAGCATCATAGGTATACTAGCGGGCTAATATAAAGCTTAATACCTGATCGAATGGCCAGGGGGTATTTTATTTTGCAGATTATAGAGGGGAATAGCGATAAATTATACAATATAAGGCAGAACAGTCATCGCATTGCCGTGAGCATGTATTATTGCATTGATAGTAGGTATATAAGAACAGTATAATACAGATCAGTGTGGGACAGTCACGCACCATATCGTTCATATTAGCAAATTTTTCGGTATTACCCGGGGCCTTAGCTCCATTATTATTGTATTGCAGTTAGTCGGAAGGCGTCACAGGCGATTTGCAATGCCTTGCACAGTCCATACATTAGAAAAATGCCTGGGTACACAGAGCATAACGAGGAAGTAACAAAAACCAAAAATAATAATAATAATAATAATAATAATAATAATAATATTAATAATAAATAAATAAAAATAAATAAAAAATAGAAAGGCCATGATTTGCATAGCGCGGTACAGCCCAGCGCTACACAGTACAACTTCCACTGTGCTAAACGCAGGGTTTAATCCCCTGGCATTGTATTATGTGGTATATAGTTATAATGATAACCGCTTAGTACAAAGTAGCTTGTTATATAACCTGAGTGTCATACAAAAGGCAGGCCTGGGATACAAAGCAAGTAGCGATAGCGATCTCAATAGAAAAACCATCAAAGCTGCTTTGGGGAATGCGCAGTATTATGTTCACTTAGGTAGCAGAATAGCAGAAACGCACCATTTATGGGGCAATGGTTAGCATTACGGCCTCGCAGCACTGAGGTCATGGGTTCAATCCCAGTTCTTAATTCATATTACATTTACTAGCTATGTCTTTAAGCGCTGAATAAGTTTGTTCCATAACCAAACGGTCATACAAAATGCATTTTATTTTTATTTTCCAAAGCGATGGTTTAAGGGCTGAATAGTACCTCGTCTCTGCATAAAATAGGGGTCAAGGCTGCATGTGCCTTAGCGGTATATGGGATAACGTAGGACAACTATAGTCTAGCGCAAGGCATGAATATTAATTCAGCGTAAACGCAGCAGTTATGTGGCAATGGGTAGTATTACGGCCTCACAGTGCTTAGGTCATGGGTTCAATCCAGTTAAGAGCATTCTTTGTGGAGTTTATATGCACCCTCGGGTGGCTTATTTCATATGATAGTTGCTAGGTATAGATCATAGTGCGCTATATGATGAGTATACCTAACCGGATTGAACCCGTTAGGATGTAGAATTTTTATTTAATTTTTTATTTTCGGTGGAGGCACCATCAGGATGTAGAAATTTTTTATTTTCAGTGGTGGCACCGTTAGGATGTAGAAATTTTTATTTTTATTTTCGGTGGTGGCACCGTTAGGATGTAGAAATGTTTTATTTTCGGTGGTGGCACCGTTAGGATGTAGAAATTTTTATTTTATTTTTTTTCGGTGGTGGCACCGTTAGGATGTAGAAATTTTTTATTTTCGGTGGTGGCACCGTTAGGATGTAGAAATTTTTTATTTTCGGTGGTGGCACCGTTAGGATGTAGACATTTTTTATTTTCGGTGGTGGCACCGTTAGGATGTAGAAATTTTTATTTTCGGTGGAGGCACCGTCAGGCCATTTGAAAGTGTAATTATCAACTGACAAGACATGGCAGTATTGGCACGTAAGGGGTTGCCAGCGGGCGAGATAAAAAAGCTGGGCAGGTGGAAATCAGGAGCGTACAAGGTATACTTGCGCGCGGAAAAGCAAGACTAGAAGGCAGCTCGGCGTCTTTCGCGAAACCCAAGGCCTTAAGCTGCCCGCCATAAATGGGGGAATGAAGGACTTTTTCCAATTTTGCCCTCAAACAAAAAGAGGTTTTGTGGTTTTCACCTTCATATGGGTCGCGCGAAAGTTCGCACCATAGGTCCACATACAACAGGGGGTAACGATTATGTGTAATTCTACTTTTCAGGAGTGCGAAAGGTCTAGGGGGCAACGATCTAGGAGAAAGCAAGGGGAGCGAGCTGATTACGGCAATCCAAGCCGACATACAAGGGCTGAAGGGCAGGTGGCCTAATACACGGATCACATGGTCCGATATAGTCCCAAGGGCACAGGGGGGCCCGGGGTTACAAAGGGTCAGAAGAAAGGTGAACAGGGCGGTAGCCCGTCTCTTAACGGGAGAAGGCGATACGATCGCCAGGCACCCGTTGTTGAGGTACGGAGAGGAAGGGCTGTTCAGGCAAGACGGGGTACACCTGACAGAGAAGGGTTTAGCTTTATTCTTGGGAGTCACAGCAGAAAGCGTCAGTGGGAGGCAGGAGGTAGCAGCGGGTGGCGGGCCTGGGTTCTAGGAACCAGGCTATGGCGGCAAGCAGTGCTCCTCGGCAGTCTGTAGTAGCGCAACGTCGGTTGGCCGGCACTTCCCCCAGATACTCGGCGAGTTTGTCGTGGCCTCAAGGGCCGACACGGTCGTCATCTTAAGGGTGGACCGGTGCTATGCCAATGGTGGGAAGTGGTACCGCTCAGCTAACTTGCGCAAGGGCGGGACTTAGGTTCCGCCCCGTTGTTTAATTTAGGATAAATTAATACGGAGGCTGTAGCCGGGGGTACGCACTGCTTTCTCGCCACCCACTTATAGAGTACCAATTCTAATTCGATCAATAAATTTGGCTGTGACCTTTTAAATCGCAATTCAGTTGTCCGAGTGTTTATTGGGGAGAAAAAGGGGTAGGGGGTGGACGGCGAGGCCGTTAATAAAATCAATGGATGGCTTAAAGAATTCGAGGGACAAACTAGGCCCGAGAATAAATAAGCGTCCTGGGTTTTTTAAAAGAAGGAGCCTGGGGCAGGGAATGGGTGAAAAAGGGGAGGGGAGGGGAGGGGGGGGGGATAGAGCAGGTAGCATAGCAGCATCCTATAGGAAAAAGGGGAGGAGAGTTACCTGGGAGGTACAAAAGACCAGGAATGCCAGGCAGGCTCCCTCTTTCATGCTGATCAAGGATCCAAGAAGGCACCCACCCTCCCGCCCAATTGGTAGGGCAGTTGGCCCTGGTAATTAGGAATGGAATTGTTTTTATTTTCGGTGGTGGCACCGATAGGTCAGTCCAGAGTTTTCATTATCACCAGGGCGAAGGTGAGGTAACTGGATTTTGAAATTAAGTTTACGTCCGGTGGAGGCACCGTCAGGCCAATTCGGTCTTTAATTATGGTCTGGCAAAAGAGGTCCAGCGGGCGCTGCAAGCAGTGCTCCTCGGCAGTCTGTAGTAGCGCAACGTCGGTTGGCCGGCACTTCCCCCAGATACTCGGCGAGTTTGTCGTGGCCTCAAGGGCCGACACGGTCGTCATCTTAAGGGTGGACCGGTGCTATGCCAATGGTGGGAAGTGGTACCGCTCAGCTAACTTGCGCAAGGGCGGGACTTAGGTTCCGCCCCGTTGTTTAATTTAGGAGAAATTAATACGGAGGCTGTAGCCGGGGGTACGCACTGCTTTCTCGCCACCCACTTATAGAGTACCAATTCTAATTCGATCAATAAATTTGGCTGTGACCTTTTAAATCGCAATTCAGTTGTCCGAGTGTTTATTGGGGAGAAAAAGGGGTAGGGGGTGGACGGCGAGGCCGTTAATAAAATCAATGGACGGCTTAATGGAATCTGATTGTTTGCTATGGGCAACATCCCATCTTAAATAGAACTCCTATCTTAGTAAATTTGCACGGTGTTGAGCTGTAAGCACAACCCCCACCTGTGGACATCGGGCCCTCATACCACCCTCATGGAGTCTGTTTCTGATCGTTTGAGTAGACACATGCACATTTGTGGCTTGCTGGAAGTCATTTTGCAGGGCTCTGGCAGTGCTCCTCCTGTTCCTCCTTGCACAAAGGTCCTGCTGCTAGGTTGTTGCCCTCCTATGGCCTCCTCCACATCTCCTGATGTACTGGCCTGTCTCCTGGTAGCGCCTTCATGTTCTGAACACTACGCTGACAGACACAGCAAACCTTCTTGCCACAGCTCGCATTGATGTGCCATCCTGGATGAGCTGCACTACCTGAGCTACTTGTGTGGGTTGTAGACTCCGTCTCATGCTACCACTAGAGTGAAAGCACCACCACATCATGTGAAATGAAATTGATTGTCAATCAGTGTTGCTTCCTAAATGGACAGTTTGATTTCACAGAAGTGTGATTGCCTTGGAGTTACATTGTGTTGTTTAAGTGTTCCCTTTATTTTTTTGAGCAGTGTATATATATATATATATATATATATATAAATATAAACATTTGGATAGGTCCACAATCCAGGCTTTATAGGATCAACAGTGCGGTGCTCCACAAGGGCCTCGAGGGCCAGTATATAGAGAATTGGAAATGTAGGCACTCACCAATAAGTTTCAGCAGGCATTTTAATGATAACTCACGAATACATGGAACTTGGTGTGTGTCGACGTTTCGGTCACCTCATGACCTTTTTCAAGACATCACATAAAGAACAGAAAAGAGACAGCTTGTCCAATGTATCACCATTCACCAAATGTTCCACAGGCTTCCCTTATATAGCAAGAGCATGCTCTAACTACTCCCGCCAATCAATTAATACAGGAAGTACCTCCAATAGCATAAAATTATGCCAATACATGAAAGTGCATATAAGGATATGATACTAACTAAAGCGGATATTACATATAGTAAAGGGCACCATTGTACATCAAGGATAAACCTATGAGAATCTTAATATTCACGATCGTAGCCGCGACCGGAAATGGCATGCATTCCACTAGCTGTGGAATGCATAGCAGCTGGAACCGGAAGAGATGTGGCGCATCCATAGTCATTGCTCCAGCGGTCACATGGCCCCAAACAACATGCCAGACAGTGCCATTTTAGATGTGGGAACATAAGGACCATGTATATATAAACCCCATATTAGGAAGGGCAAACAATCGTGCCCATTGTAGATTTGTTAAAGTGCTCAGTGCTAAGCTATTGACATACAAGGGAGTTACCTGAGGACAAACACCACGTAAGACAAGACAGCACATGACAAACACAATATACAAATATAACAACAATACTGAGAACAGTACACCCGGGTCACCAAAGGGGAAACCACTGGGTGACTGCCCCAATAAAGCTTAACCAAAAATATAACAACTAAAAAAGTATATATAGATTGATAAAAACTTAATACCCTTAATGCAAAAAAATATTATAAGGATTATGTTCATTTAAACCACGAGGGGACAGGGTGTCCAGTTGGTATATCCAGCGTGATTCACGTTGCCGTAACATTTTCTCACGATCACCTCCTCGGAGTGGTGTAGGATTATGATCAATAAGCATGCATTTTATGCTTGAAACTGAGTGGCCCAATTCTAAAAAATGCAGCCCCACAGCCTCAGTGGGAGGTCAGGGATATCAGCAGCGGCTCCGGGTTCTGTGAGGGCTGCGAGGCAGTAGCGCTCAGACCTCACCACAGTGGGAGCGGCAGATGTGGACCCGCCAGCCAAGGTCCGTCGGGGGTAGGGGAGGGAGGGTGTGTTCCGGACCTCCGACATGTCAGGTCCCGGCCAGGGAGGCAGCTTCAGATCCTGGCTCTGTAGAGGGGAGTGGGCCACAACCCACAGGGATGGGATATCCCAGCCCCCGGCTCCGCGGCGCTCACTCCTGACCTCTGGGCACTCGGTCAGGCATGGGAGATCTCTTTAGACGCGGCAAGGGACCTTGGGGAGGGTGAAAAAGCTCACTATATAGGAGTTTGAGAAGGTGCCCCAGGAATTCGAGTCTGAAATGCTTGCCTGCCAAGCCACCCCCCCCCTACTGTGTCCATTTTAATGTACACAGCAACCCCACAGAAAATACAATATATTTTTCTCTTGTTATAGACCAAAAAAGAAAAAAAAAAGGAACATCTTCTAATCACAGTGAACAATTACGGTCACTTATCTTGATAAGTATTTCACATTTAAAATATATTTACTTTGAATCTCAATTGAGGTGAAATATTTATTCAAATATTAGAAATAAAGACAAATTAAAAAAAACATAGGCCCTCATTCCGAGTTGTTCGCTCGGTAAATTTCATCGCAGCGATTTTCCGCTTAGTGCGCATGCGCAATGTTCGCACTGCGACTGCGCCAAGTAAATTTGCTATGCACATAGTAATATTACTCACGGCTTTTTCATCGGTCTGGCGATCGTAATGTGATTGACAGGAAATGGGTGTTACTGGGCGGAAACAGGCCGTTTTATGGGCGTGTGGGAAAAAACGCTACCGTTTCCGGAAAAAACGCAGGAGTGGCCGGAGAAACGGAGGAGTGTCTGGGCGAACGCTGGGTGTGTTTGTGACGTCAAACCAGGAACGACAAGCACTGAACTGATCGCAGATGCCGAGTAAGTCTGGAGCTACTCAGAAACTGCTACGAGGTGTGTAATCGCAATATTGCGAATACTTCGTTCGCAATTTTAAGATGCTAAGATTCACTCCCAGTAGGCGGCGGCTTAGCATGAGCAACTCTGCTAAAATCGCCTTGCGAGCGAGCAACTCGGAATGAGGGCCATAGATTTTAGAAAACCAATGGTTAAAAATGATTGATTACTGTGACCACCAGTTATACTGTAGCTATATGGTATAATACACTTATGTTTAATGAGTATGTTCTATATGCTTATATTTTTTTTATAGATTATTACTTTTCTTTTCAATATATATTTTATTGAGGTTCAGAACAAACATTGGGGTATATTTACTAAAATTCGTATTTTTCTGAATGAGGTTAAAGATCTAACACGAATGACATCGAAAATGTAATGTTGCAACTTTTTGAATTATTTACGACTAATTTACTAAGTTGTCGTATTTTTCTTTTTCGTATTTACACATGTCGATATCATTCGTAGTTTTATAAGGTAGAATGCGGCCGATTTAGTGGTTTTGCGGCCGTGTTATGTGTTTTTTTTACGACTGCATCACATTTTAGTCACGGCAGTGTTTCTCCGTTCCCGGCCGCGTTTTTTTCCTAAGTTTCGTTTTTGTCACTTGTCCGTGATTGGTTTGATTCGTGATGGAGGAGTGTCTGTGCACATTACTATAAAAACTCCCCAAACCGTCCGCACCTTGTGGGTTTAGCTAGTGGAGAGGTGAGAGGAAGGTGTGTTAGGAGTTGGTGAGTTTTGTG
Source organism: Pseudophryne corroboree (assembly GCF_028390025.1). Lineage (NCBI taxonomy): Eukaryota > Metazoa > Chordata > Amphibia > Anura > Myobatrachidae > Pseudophryne > Pseudophryne corroboree. Next base: position 1,003,661,300 of record NC_086444.1, on the reverse strand, counting down.
GAGATTTTGATGGATTTTTTGGTGATTTTTGCGATTGTTGAGTGCTGTACTGTGTGTGTAAGTTGTCTTGTCATACTTGTTGTGTAGTTATTTAAAAGTTTGTCTACTTTTTTGTCCTTGTTTTTTTTTCAAGTCTATTGTCATTGTTTGTGAGTGAGTGAGTGTGTGTGTGTGTGTGTGTGTGTGTGTGTGTGTGTGTGTGTGTGTTGGGTTTGTGGTGTGTAGTGGTAGTGGAGGAGTGTGTTTTCTGTTTTTTTTTTATCAGTGTTATTTGTAGTTTGTCCGGATTATGTCCCAGTCAGAGGTCAGTGTGGTGGAGGAGGTGAGTGAGAGGGAGGAGGTGAGTGAGGTGGAGGAGGTGAGTGAGAGGGAGGAGGTGAGTGAGGTGGAGGAGGTTAGTGAGAGGGAGGAGGTGAGTGAGGTGGAGGAGGTTAGTGAGGAGGAGGGGTTGGCTGCTGCTGCGGCCTCCAGTGATAGTGATGGTGTTGTGGCTCCGCAGCCACGCACCACTACAAAGACTGGGCGCAATGTGAAATTCAGCTATTCAGAAAATATGGCTTTGGTGCGGGAGCTGATGAGGCATCATCGGCAGTTGTTTGGCCATGATGCTGCCAAGGTGTCCACACATAGGAAGTCTGTTCTGTGTGGGAAGGTCATTGCGGCTGTGAATAGTGAGGGTGTGGTGAGGCGGACCGAGGACACGTGTCGCAAGCGCTTTTATGACATAAAGCGCCGTGTCAAGGCAAAGATGGCCAAATCAGTCCGCCAAACCGGGGGTGGACACCCCTTCCGTGCATCTTATCGGGATTGAGAGGAGCCTGTGCGTTCACTTATTCCGCCAGAAGTGGTTGGTGCGACTCATGTCCGGGATTCTGACCGGCCAAGGCAGGATGGTAAGTTGTTATTATTAATTTAAAAGTGCAAACATCTGTGTGTTGTCGTTTGTTGTTTGTAATTTCATCAAGCTAATTGTGATTGTCAGTTTGTTAATTGTTACAATGTGTTGGTGATGTCGTGCAGGCCTGGGCAACCTGTGGCTCTACAGGTGTTGGCAAACTACAAGTCCCATCATGCATTGCCTCAGTTTTGTTATTAGTGAATGCTACATCTGTTGCAGTGCATGCTGGTATGTGTAGTTTTACTACATCTTGAGAGCCCCAGGTTGTCCATGACTGATGTAGTGTTAATATCAATATTTATTTATTTATTTATTTTAATCTGGTTGCCTTGGCCTTTTCCTTCCATTTGATATCAGTACTCAATCTTTCTAGGTGTATTTAAAAGAAGTGTGTTGAATATGTTGTTTGCATATTTTGAAAACAAATTGTTTTCTTTGGATTTTTGTTTATTGTGTGTTGTTGTGGGTTGTCCTTTGTGGTTTTGTATTGTTTTTCTTGGTCTTTTGTAATTATTATAAACAGTTTTGTGCAGATATTTGAGCCTAGTGTTGTATTTGTTGAATGAAAATTGGTACCTTAGCGTGCAATATTGTGGTTGTGTCAAGCTATGTGATTTGGTTTTTAAACATTAGAATATTGTGCATTATTTGGCTTTGTGTATGGATTAATTTGTGAAATTGAATCTTATTTAAAGTATACACACCCAATGAAGTCAGCCAAAAAAGCTTAAGCATCGTTTAGTTTACTTATCATCAGGTTCCAGATGTTTACATCACAAGAAGGATTTACAGAAAACATTGTTAAATAAAAGTATGTCCATAAGGTAACTCTTCATATTTCTACAGTACGCCGGAGAAGCAGCACAGCCAGGCCACAGCCAACACTGCCAAGTGATGCAGATGGTGGGAATGCAGGTAAGAATTCACTGTAATCACATATTCAGCAAACACATAGAAGCACAAAATGTTAATGTTTATCTTATCACATAGGTTCTTCTTCTGCAAACCCCCCTCCACTAAGGCGCCCATCACAGGGCTCGGTGACTGTGCCTAGGAGGCCAACCAAGAGACGTCGTCTTGAGGCTGAATCTGCTGCTCCATCATCACCACCCCAACGACGCATCTCCGCAGTGCTGTCCCTGCCACCACAAGCAATTTTGGCGAGTCCACAAAGCGAGGATCCACAATCACCTCCGCTGTCTGGGATAAGGCATAATGAATTGAAAAACCACTGATATGTGCAAGGTGATCAAGGCAGAAGCAAAACACATCCTAACAGTAAAAATTCTGAACGTCCCTGTTTGGCTTGTGCCTTTATCACCTTGCACATATCACTAGTTTTTCAAATCCTTAGGTCTTCTCCAGGTAAAAACATCTGCACCACTGTTTGTGTACTGGCAAAATTAATTTATTTGTGTTAATTCTTATTCCAGGCAATAATCACAAACAACAAGCACATGGTATTTTTGACATTTTTGCAGTTACATTTTCAGATGTGATGTTGCCCATAGCAACCATTTAAAATTCCAGAAATTTAAACAAGAAACAGCAACATAAATGTAATCTAGAATCCAATTGTTTGCCATGGACAACATCACCATTTCTAAACATAGGCCACCTTAAGACATTTACATGTTTTTTTTTCTAAAAATGTGTGCTTTATTTCTTTGGTGTAATTTGCCCACACAACACTGACTGCCTTGATCAATTTGTGAGTGTGTTCCAAAACACATTTAATGTATTGTGTGTGTTTAACAAAAGGAAGGGTCATACACAATCTGTAAATGCATTAATTTAAAATGGCGACAGTTCTTCGTGTTTGCACATTCATTATGGCTCAGAGTCGGACAAATCCCGAATTCATTTTTCCATTGATTATGGAAAGTTAGAAGCCACGTATGTGTTGAAAAAGGTAATATTCCTAGGTAATTTTAGCCCACAATCTCTGTTGCATTTTCAACATGAATATTATTAAGTAAGGCATGTTTACGTCAAGCAAAGAAATATTAAACAAACTAAATAGTGGCTGTTATCAACCCCATACAGAACCACCCATCATGGACGAGGACGCACAGCAGGAAAGTGACCAGCAGCCTACCTACACACTACACCTGCAGCCCATCGATCCTACCCAGCCAACCACGCAGCAGGACATAACACAATCACCCCAAACATCCCATAGCCCCCAATTGAGGCCAACACCACCCCAGAAACAAATGGCCCCTGAGTTTTGGAGCAGTTGGGCCACACAAAAGGCACAACACTATGCCTGCCTGAACACCCACACCCAATACCTTGCCAGTCTGCCCCATCATCTTCCTCGCCTCAGTCGGAACTCAGGCAGACTGATAGTTCAGGTTGGCAGAATTGCCAATTCAATGGAGCAGATGAGGGCAGACAACAGTCAAACGCAAGCCAATTTACTCAGAATCATGGATGAACAACAGCGGCAGCAACAAGCCCTCATACAAATAATACAACACAACCAACTGGTGAACGAAAACCTCTCCAGAATTATTGCCAGCAACACTGCCACAAATACCCAACTGACTGCAAGCATACACAACCTCAGCCAAAGCATTAATGTGTTGGCATCCCAACAAATCAGCTCAAGCTCCGGAACTACAACACCAAGCCAGACCCCAGTTACCTCCACTGTTAGACGCTCCAGCAGAACACGAACCAACGAACCAGGTCAATCCTCTGCACCCAGCACACAAAAAAAAAGAATGAAGGATGCATCAAATGGTTGTTAAAAAATAAAGTTTTTGGAATTGTAACACCAAAAATGCCTGTGTCCAAGCAAATCATTTTTAAACACGCAATATGTGTTTGGTTTAATGTGCTAATGAGTGACAGTGTAAGTTATTCAAATTACAGTATAACTGTAAAGAACAGTATAATTAACAAACACTAACGCAACACAAACAACATTCACACCTACAATACATTTTAAAAAAGTAGTTAGGCAAGGTTATTTATAACTAAATAATACTTACCGTTAAAATAACGCAGAATCACTTCTTGCCTTACCTGCCTCCCTACATCTGTACTCACACTGTCACCAGATGTTTCTAACTCACCTACTTGCTGGCTGTTTTCTTCATCACCAACATGTGGCAGATGTTGACTCAAACACAGATTATGAAGAAAACAGCAGCAGAACACAATCCTAGTCACCTATGAGGGACTATACAACAAAAGCCCTGCAGACTTATCCGGACACCGAAACCTAGATTTCAGCACCCCAAAACATCTTTCTATCACATTCCGCGTAGACTTATGTGCATTATTATAATTGTGTTCAGCAGGAGAATCAGGTTGGGACAATGGAGTAAGGAGCCAAGAGTAGCAGCCATAACCACCATCACCTGAAATACAGATATAGGCAACATTAGGACATGTGGATTATGGTAAATCACATACAAAAATCAGGAGTTTGAAGTTACCACACATACACACAACACACTTGGAACATACCCAGCAGCCAGCCATCAGGCATTTGTCCGTCCTCAAACTTATCGAAGAGTGATGACTGACTGAGGATGAAGGAGTCATGGCAGCCGCCAGGGTAACCTGCAACCACACTCATAATTTTGAGATTTGCATCACAAACCACCTGGACATTAGTGGATTGGCGAAAATGTCTATTTGTGAAAACATATTGCCTGCCCCTAGGTGGTCTCAGCTCAACGTGTGTGCAATCTATGGCACCCAGCACATTGGGCATGTCAGCAAGCTCATAGAAAGCTACCCTGACTGCATGCCACTGCGACTCCTAGGTAGGGAAGCATATAGAGGCATCTATATGGGGTTCCAACACATCCAAAACCTGCCCCTAGGTGGTCTCAGCTCAACGTGTGTGCAATCTATGGCACCCAGCACATTGGGCATGCCAGCAAGCTCATAGAAAGCTACCCTGACTGCATGCCACTGCGACTCCTAGGTAGGGAAGCAGATAGAGGCATCTATATGGGGTTCCAACACATCCAAAACCTGAGTGGACATTACAAAATATAAGGTGAGTGTCATGATCTGTAATCAATACAATACTGTCTTTTAAGACATAACAGAAGCAACACTTAGACATAGACGGGTATGTATGTTTCAACTCACCTGATTTAAATATTTTGAAAAGGTGGGCTGGGAGATACCAATTACATCGCCTGTCACAGCCTGGAAGCTCCCAGTAGCCATAAAGTGCAACACAGCCAGGAGTTTGTGCAGGCCTGAGACAGAGTGAGAGCGTACTGTCTCAGGGTCTAGGTCCAGTTTGACAAGGTCATACAGACGGAAAATGTTGTTTCTATTTAGCCGAAACATCTGTATGACCCTATCATCGGACAATGCGTTTAAGTTTAAACGACCCCTAAAAAAACGAGGCCTGCGCAGCCTCCGCGGCACCTGTACAACCTGCTGACCATGTTGACTTACCTGGCCCTTATTTATTGTCGCCTCATGGAGCAGTCTCAGGTATCCCCCAGCACACAATAAATCTGTACTACACACGGCAGCAGCCATTTCAGAGTGAGAGTTGGTCAAAATGTGCTTGGGACCCTTTTAAAGGGCCAAAAATTTAGGTGTGACTAATGGATAATTGACTACACATGTAAACACGCTTATCAAAAGCAGGTCTACTTTTTTTAGGAATATTTTGCGATTTGTATTTTTTCACGGCCGCAAATGCATTTTCACGGTACAGATTACAAATACGAATGGTTAGTAAATGACTGTGAACCATACCTAAACAGCCGCGTTTGACCGAAGGTGTATTCAATCGTATTTTTTCCCTTGAACTCCCAAAAAAATACGAATGCCCTCATCACTGCCGTGATTTGAGTTTAGTAAATTCCCGAGATGACACTTTGAAGAAAAAACACCATCTCGGTCAAAATCGGGACCTTAGTAAATATACCCCATTGATGTATAATATAAAGAAGACATAGCCGTATGCAGAAGAATAGAAGCATGCGTTCAAACATACACAATACAGAGAAAGCATGGTCTTGAATAATACCTCAAATTTTCCATTTCCTAACATAGAATACAGGATTTAAAAACCAGACCGTTATAGAGCATAATAATAAACTAGAGGAGGCCGGTAATAGGTCTGATTTAGTAATAAAAATTTGTACATGTACAGGGGTTTACCCACATGGGGAACACATAACATAAACAATAAACAAACATAGAAAACAATACCTGCCATGGCCGGGGGACCACCAACCCATCCATGGAGAAACCATCAAAGCAGGAGAAAGTGGAAAAGACAGAGCCCTAGGAAGATTCAAGGAGGGTATATAGGAAGTCAAAAGAAGGAGTAGAAAAAATAGAAAGGGAGGAGACAAAGGGTGTTGAAAACTTATGAAAGGGAAATGGGGGGTCTATTGTCCAAAAGTTCATGACAGTACCAAGTAGTATAGTGAAAGCTTCATTGGATAGCCAGTTTTGTGGGAGTGGGCAACTTATGAATAAACTTTCCCCAGCATTGAAACAATGCAGGAGTCAGGATTTCTTTATTAAGAGACATCTCATGCCAGTCCATTGTAAACAGAAAAAGTAATCTAGAGGTTGCCTTGGGTAGAGTGGGAGGAGTTTCATGTATCCACTGCTGGAGAATGGATTTTCTTCCTACAGCCAAAAGAAAGAAGTACCACTTTTTTTTTATCTTGAGAAGGGATGTTTGGCTGGTCAAGGAGATGTCCAAAGAGGGCCCAAGAGGCAGTACAACAAAATTATATACCTAACTCAGAAGAACTATATGTCTGCAGCTCACTCCAGAATGTTTGTATGTGGGGGCAATGCCAAAAGCAGTGCATAATATCAGCTATTGGTGCAGAACACTTAGTACATTTCTCCGAATCAGAAAGGCCCATTAAATGACTTCTTTTTGGAGATATGTAAGACCTGTGCAAGATCTTGTAGGACATTTCCTGATAGATACTTGCTGGGAAAAGCTTCAGAGATGTAGCAAAACTATCCATCACTGTTTCAGGGGACATGGAAGGGATATAAGAGGACCATTTTTGTAGTTGAGCTATGTCAGAAGTGGGTATAATTTCTGTGCGTATGCTAGCATAGATGCTTGAGATAGAGTACGTGCCAGAGTGTAAAAGCATATCTAAAGGGTTAAGAAAGTCTGGCTTATGTAGGTTTGACAGGACCTACTGTAGGTAGTGGGAGGCCTGAAAATAGTAGAATTTGTGAAGGGGGCTAAATTGATATTTGTCTATTGCTTCAGCAAAAGTAAGTGGGGTTGAGGAGGTTGTAAACGTGTGTAATCCCTGCAGAGCACAAGACATTGAAGGGAAAAGAGGCCAGTCCATTATGAAAATCTAAATTACCTGTAAGAGGGAGAAATAATGAGTGAAAATAGTGTAGATTTAATGACTTCCTAGACATTCTCCATGCCTTAATAGTGGATGTCAAAAGTAGATTGTCAAGGTGAGGCAATTTCAGAGTAGTGGTACTGGCATGTAGGAGATAGGGGGGCAAAAAGTTGGAAATCCATTGACGAGTCAGTAAAATCATTTGTGTCCCTAAGCCAGTCCATAGCAAAGCGGAGAAGACATGCCCTATTGTATTGCTCTATGTCCGGCAAATTCAGCCCTCCATTCTATACTGTCTGGGACAGTTTAAGAAAGCTTATTCTGGCCTGCTTATTGGACCATATGAACTTAGAGATGCACGAGTTGATGAGGGATAGATCAGATTTAGTGAGCAGGATAGAAACCATTTGGAGAGCATAGAGCAATTTTGGGAAGCTGGAAATCTTAACAAGATTACAGCAACCCAGGAAGTTGAGTGGTAAATTTTGCCAGAGACAGAGTTCAGTTTGAATTTTAGTGATTATAGGGTGAATGTTGTAGGAATAGAGGAGGGTTAGATCAGAAGTTAATAAAACACCAAGATAAGTGATATGAGTTGGAGCCCATTGAAACAGAAAAGGGGTGTCCCATCCTAGAATGGCCTGACGAAATATGGCTAGGGCCTCCGATTTATCATAATTGATAGAAAAGCCAGCAAAGGAAGAGAAGCGTGCTATAACATCTTGTAACGCTGGAACAGACTGCTTGGGGTTAGAGGTGAAAAGAAGAATGTCATCCAGAAATGCTATGATTTTAAATTTTTGAGTGCCTATTTTTATACCCTTAAAAACAGATAAATTAGTAATATAGTATATAAAGGGTTCTAAAGCTAGATTGAAGAGGAGGGTGGAGAGAGGGCATCCCTGCCTAGTCCCCCTTCCAAGGGTAAAGGGATTTGAAGAGATATTGTTAACTATCACCTGCGCAGTAGGGTTGGTGTAGAGGGAATTAACAAGGCCACAAAATTTCTCCCTGAAATGGTCACAGTGTAAGACTCTATCAAGGGGAGGCCAGGCAATCTTGTCAAAGGCCTTTTCAGCGTCAAGGTTAATTAGAATGTTGTTCACAATGTTGTGAGTGTGGGCGATAGCAGCCAGAGCAGCCCTAATACCCTGTACCAACTGCCGATGTTTAATAAAGCCCAACTGCGCAGGTGATATAATACGAGAGAGACACGGCTGCAGGCGATTAGCCATTAGTTTGGTCAGAACTTTAAAGTTCTGATTAAGGAGGGAAATTGGCCTTTAAGAGCTAGTTAAGGAAGGGTCTTTGCCGAGTTTCGCTATAACTATTATTTTAGTTTCATTAAACCTAATTGGGGTCTGTTTGAAGGTGAGGATATGGTCATAGAGGGATGCAAGAGTGGAAGCTAAGTCATCTCGTAGCATTTTATAGAATTCCGCACCAAAGCCATCTGGGCCAGGGCTTTTATTATTCGGCAGGCTTATAAGAGTGTAAATAACTTCCTCAGCTGTGATTGAGCTCTCTAGAAGGTCTCTCTCTTCTTGGGAGAGGATGGGGAGATTAGCCTCTTCAAGAAAAGAGTTGCCTCCATCAGTATTATCAGGGCCTTTAGCATAGAGGGAGTGATAGAAGCTCATAAACTCCGTGCAAATAGTGTCGGGGTCTAAGACCATTTTCCCTGAAACATTAATGGTGCTGACCCACGTACGGGACTTGGGTCCTTTAATTAGATTAGCCAACAGTTTGCCCGATTTGTTGACCCATCTATGAAATCTATTCTGCTGGTAATCATAAGACAGTTGACCTCATTCAGTGAGGAAAGTGTCGTAAATGAGTTTGGCTGAATGATAAGCTTCCTTGTGGGTGGGGGTGTCATGTTGTTTATATTACCGATAAGAGAAGGTGAGCGTAACACTTAGTATCTGTAATTGTGAGGAGAATTTTTTCCTCTTGGAGTGAGTGTAAGACATAACATGTCCCCGAAGGACCGCCTTAGCAGCACCCCAAAATGGTGGTATATCTAGACACTGATCACTGTTATCTAAAGTATAATTAAGGAAGGACTATTTGAGGAGCAGAAGGAAATCAGTGGAGTGGTGTAAGTATGCAGGAAAGTGCCAACATGGGGAAGAACGATGAGGCAAAGTCAGATGAATATGCAAAGATATAGGGGCGTGGTCGGAAATAATAATGTCAGCAATTGATGTAAGGGTAACCATGGGAAAAAGGCAGGTAGAAGCAAAGATATAGTCAATGCAGGAGTGAGAAGAGTGAGGGTGAGCATAGAAAGAAAAGTCTTTCTGGGTAGGGTGAAGTATGCACCACGGGTCGGTTAGGTTGAGTTGTGTACAGAAGGAGGGCAGTAGATGGCAAAGAGGAGCAGCAGTGTGAGTACTTACTGTGGATCTGTCCATGGATTGGTCAACAACTAGATTAAAGTCCCTGCCCACAATCAAGTTTTGGCCGTACCAGGTGAGGTGCATTATCAAAAGAGCTGCAAAAAAGGAGTCAGGGGAGACATTAGGTGCATAGAGGTTAAGAAGAGTATATACAGTGTTGTCAATAGAAACATCTAGCAATATAAATATGCCTTCAAGATCAAAAAACTGTCTATGAATAGAGTATTGTAAGGTGTTGTGGAATAGGATAACTAACCCTCTGGACTTAGAATGGTATGGGGCTGAATACATTCCCCAATCCAAGGGTCACGTAAGGAATTTCTATGGTCCTCCAGCCAATGCGTCTCCTGAAGAAAAGCAATATGGGGGGCCATGCGTTTCAAGTGAGATGTCACTTTCCTTTTTTTAACTGGGTGGTTAAGCCCCTCCACATTCCAGGATACAACACGAAGCAAACTATCACGTGAATCTCCGTCTATATGAGGTTGTGGGGAGGCAACAGATGCCATACTAGCCTACACCCGCAGTTGGAAACATTAAAGTTAATATGGATAAGTTGAGATAGGGCCTCCCCCTATCCCAGCGAGCGGGGGAGGATACCCCAGGAGAGGAAGGGGGCCCAGGCCTAGGCAGACATAAGAAACATAAAAACAATAACAAAAACAGCAAAAACAGTAAATAAGTAGGAAATAAACTAGGAGTGTGTATATGTTATACACATAATACTCCACATGCGAGACCTGATTGTAGACTCAAGATAATAATGAACCACAAGCAAGTAAGGTGAATCAACAGTCAAGTGTCAGGTTGAGAAAGTGCAGCTTTGCATCTTCGGGATCATCAAAGAATAGTGGTTTACCATCCTCGAAGACTCAGAGGCAGTCTTGGTAAAGTAGTGAGAACTTAACCTTAGTATCGAAGAGGTTCTTGCAGATGGGAGCAAACTCTCTGCATTTAGTGGCCACGAGGGCAGAGAAGTCCTGAAAGATGAGGAGGTGGTCGCCATTATAAGATAAGCTGGCAGTCTTGCGATAATGGTCAAATAGGTTCATGTTATCCGCATAGTTTAGGATCCTCATTTTGACAGGGTGGGGGCGGCCAGTAGAATTTTTCCGTTCGGGTCCAACCCTATGGGCTCTCTCAATAATAAGTGGGACTCCCTTTAGAACCATAGCTAATTGCTCTGGGATGCCTGATGAAAGGAGATCCATAAGCTTGTGACCTTTGATCGATTCTGGGATGCCTATGACCCTTAGGTTGTTAGGCAGGCTGTGATTTTTAAGGTCATCAATCTTCTCTGAGAGGTCAGAGAGCTCTAGTTGTTTGGCTTGTATAGTACGCTGAGCCATTGTTAGGTCATCTTCCAGAGACAATATCCTTTGTTCCACCTCGTCGAGGCGGCTTGAGTGCTGGTTGAGCTGCGTCAAAGTAGATTCGATCGCTTCCTTAATAACAGCCAGTTTTTCATCCAGAAGGGGTCCCAAGACATCTACCAAATCATTATGCTTCATTTTCGGATGTTTAACAGGTGGTCTGGATTTGCGTGTGCATTGAGAGGAAAAGCGCGAGGTCGAGTGATCCAAGTCAGAGGAGTTTTCACAGGGAGTGTCGTCCCGAGGCGTAGCTCCCGCTGACGTAATTGACGTGGGTATTAGGAATTTTTCCATGCAGATGTGCCGAAGTAGTGGAATGACAGTAACAGGAGTACGCAGAGAGTATGAGATGCTGAGTATGTATCGGGTCTCACATACTGTATGAAGCACCTAGCCTAAAAAATTGTAACATCATGATCAGCACATTATAGGGTGCGGTAGGGTATAGAGCGGTCTCGTACGTAGGGGGAAATTTAAAAGCCACAAAGAGCCTACATTTATCCTCAATGAGTTATAAGCAAGAAGAGGCAATTAGTGTAGAGGACAAGCGATGGAGAAAGTCGAACTGCAGAGTTGGGGTACACCACTTGATATAAAATTCCAGCATGTGGAGTATAGAGGTTGATTATAGAGTAAAACACAAATCCCAATAGGTACACTGAAGAGGGATTATCTCCAGGAGATGGATTTTACCAGCTAGCAGAGTGGGGCAGTGATGAGGAGCCTGTCAGCAGTGGAGATCTGCTCAGCAGCAGCAGTGTTGTTATGTCAATAGCTAGGCAGGAGACAGGGGCAGATCCCAGATATTTATAGACAATTGTCCTGCAGATCCCAGGCTGAGGTGAGCATAGTACGACATATAATGTGGTTGTTTTTGGACCAATGCGCCAGTATGGTATCTGTGGCAGGGACGGCTGGGAAACTGAGTCTGCGGCTGTAGGCACAGCAGTAGGCCCCAACCTGCAATTGCGTCTTGGGCTGCCCCACGGATCTGTGCGGTCTCCGGCTGCTGGGGGTAGCAGTTGGGTCACAGAGAGGCAGGGGAGGACACCTTACCAGTTTGCCAGTGCGCTGTGTGATGATCAGTGCAGATCCCCTTCTCCCCAGGTAACAGCCTGCAGCAGTAGAGGCAAGATGGCCACCGGACAGTGTGAGCCTCCACTGATGCAGCTCCTAGCACCCCCAGCTGAATTGCAGTGCTAAGGTGACCGTCTGCAGGTCACTTGGGGTCCTCCACGGGCGACGATAGAGCTGGAGAGTGCAGGGGGAAGTAAGGCAGGCCCATCCGCTGTCATTTCGGAGTTTTCGGATGTCTGGTGGTACGACGTCAAAATCGAGGCCCCGGCTTCAGGCTGAAGTATAGGCCACAACCCATGGGAGCATCCATGGTGCTCCGTGGAGCTGTCTAGTCGGTGGCAGGGGGTTAGGGGAAGGTGTAGGAAAGTAAATTGGGGTGTTGGACTGGGACAGAGCAGGCCAGGAGGGTAGTTTGGTGGTGTTAAAGCAGGAGATAAGTGAAGCTGCGACTGCTCTCCTCCAGTGCTAGGCCACACCCCCAGATTATTACTTTTCAAAAGCTGTGTTTTATAGTTAAAGTGCTTTATAATGATGTGTGATCAGTTGGTATCATTTTTCATAATTGTGTAGTGTGCATTTCACACTATCAATCAATAAGCAAAGAGTCAGACTTACTCATCTTCCACTGAGTAGTAAGAAAACATTGGTATCATGCTGTAACTTGGATTTCTGTCTTGTTGTAACAACAACTGGTTAAATTTAAAGAATATTGTGGTCTGCGGAGCACTATCAGATCTGGGATTTGAAACACATAAAATGGGTATCTGGATGATAGGCCAACAGTACTGAGGTTGACAGTCAAAATGTTGACCACTATTGGTCAACATGCATGAGGTCAACATGGGCAAAAGGTCAACACTGTCAAAAGGCAACACAGGAAAAGGCCAACATGCATTTTTTACAATTTGTTTTATTTATTTTTTACTTTTTCATACATTACCATCCATGTGTACTATAATTAGGAGTAGTAATCTTGCCCGCAGCATAATGAGCGAAGCGAGTCATGCAAGGGGACATGGTGCACTTATTGGGGTTCCCAGTAATTTTATGGAATAAACACACACAAAAAAGAAAAATACTCATCTTGATCTTTTCATGTGTTGATCTTTTTGTGTGTTGATCTTTTTACCATGTTGACCTTTTTACCATTTTGACCTTATGCATGTCAACCTTTTGGGGTCAACCTAAAAACTCTCAACCTTTTACAGGTCGACCTAATGATCCACATCCCATAAAATATAAAAATGTATGTTGTTTCTGTTCTCTGTTATTCTGCATAACAAACACAATACTCTCCACCAATCAATAAAAATACCCATTGATTTAAATTAGAGATGAGCGGGTTCGGTTTTACTCGGATTTATTCGGATTTACCTGAATCTCCTTATTGGCTATCGGACATCACATGTTTTGGTTAGCCAATAAGAAAAACCCAGAAAATAAGAAATGGCGATAATTCTGGCGTAAAGAACCGAGTAAATCCGAAACCGCACATCTCTAATTTAAATATAACTTGCTATACATTATTTATTATGTGTATCTTACAATATTTTCTTTTTCTTTTTTTTTAGTTGACTTTTTTCCACGTAAGTAGGTGGATTGAACAGAGTCAAACAACACTCTCAAAACAATCCACATTTAACTATTTTTATTTGAAATTAAAAAAAATGTTTTTCTGTTTGCTTTCATAGGGTGGTTTGTTGCACAGCCGCAATAATACAGCTTGGGGGTATATTTACAAAGATTTGTGTTTTGGCCGTTTTGAAGGGTGTTTGAACTCGAATGGTATGCATTTTACTGCAACCTTTTGAATCCTGATATGATCATTCACTAAGCTGCCGAGTTTTGCCCAATCGTTTTTTCCGATGTCGATGTGATTCTTAATATCAGACAGTGTTTTACGGGAGTGATGAGTAAAACACTGCCTGACAAAACACAAGGAATCCCGGTCGGATCTGTGAGATCCGTGCAGGGCTTCCTTGTGTACCTTAAAAAGTTGATTAAAGTCTTAAAAAATCTGAAAAAAATTGCGTTGGGTCCCCCCTCCTAAGCACAACCAGCCTCGGGCTCTTTGAGCCAGTCCTGGTTGAAAAAATATGGGGGAAAAATGACAGGGGTTCCCCCATATTTAATCAACCAGTACCGGGCTCTGCGCCTGGTCCTGGTTCCAAAAATACGGGGGACAAAAAGCGTAGGGGTCCCCCGTATTTTTGAAACCTGCACCGGGCTACACTAGCCAGGTACATAATGCCACAGCTGGGGGACACTTTTATACTGGTCCCTGCGGCCCTGGCATTACATACCCAACTAGTCACCCCTGGCCGGGGTACCCTGGAGGAGTGGGAACCCCTTAAGTTAAGGGGTCCCCCCCTCCAGCCACCCAAGGGCCAGGGGTGAAGCCCGAGGCTGTCCCCCCATCCAAGGGTGGCAGATGGGGGGCTGATAGCCTTTTGAAAAAAATGTGAATATTGTTTTTAGTAGCAGTACTACAAGTCCCAGCAAGCCTCCCCGCAAGCTGGTACTTGGAGAACCACGAGTACCAGCATGCGGTGGAAATCCGGGCCCGCTGGTGCCTGTAGTACTACTACTAAAAGAATACCCCAAAAAAAACAGGACACACACACCGTGAAAGTATAAGTTTATTACATACATGCACACCTCCATACATACATACATACTTACCTATGTTCCCACGAGGCTCGGTCCACTTCTCCATGTAGAATCTTTGGGGTACCTGTGAAAAAAAATATACTCACATAATCCAGTGTAGAATCAGACCTTTTGTTTACACATGGGACCCCTTTCCCCGACTGCCAGGACCCCCCCTGACTCCTGTCAAAGAGGGTCCCTTCAGCCAATCAGGGAGCGCCACGTCGTGGCACTCTCCTGATTGGCTGTGTGCTCCTGTAGTATCTGTGAGGCAGCACACTGCACAGATACAATGTAGCGCCTATGCGCTCCATTGTAGCCAATGGTGGGAACTTTGCGGTCAGCGGTGAGGTTACTTTCGGTCAACCGCTGACCGCAAAGTTCCCACCATTGGCTGCAATGGAGCGCATAGGCGCTACATTGTATCTCTGCCGTGTGCAGCCTGACAGACACTGCAGGAGCACACAGCCAATCAGGAGAGTGCCACGACGTGGCGCTCCCTGATTGGCTGAAGGGACCCTCTTTGACAGGAGTCAGGGGGGGTCCTGGCAGTCGGGGAAAGGGGTTCCATGTGTAAACATGGGACCCTTTTCAGTGCGTGGTCGGGTTTCCGTTTTATTATTTTGCCAAGTACGTGGATTATACAAAGGTCTGATTCTACACTGGATTATGTGAGTATATTTTTTTTCACAGGTACCCCAAGGATTCTACATGGAGAAGTGGACCGAGCCTCGTGGGAGCATAGGTAAGTATGTATGTATGGAGGTGTGCATGTATGTAATAAACTTATACTTTCACGGTGTGTGTGTCCTGTTTTTTGGGGGGTATTTTTTTAGTAGTAGTACTACAGGTACCAGCGGGCCCGGATTTCCACCGCATGCTGGTACTTGTGGTTCTCCAAGTACCAGCTTGCGGGGGAGGCTTGCTGGGACTTGTAGTACTGCTACGAAAAACAATATTCACATTTTATCAAAAGGCTATCAGCCCCCCATCTGCCACCCTTGGATGGGGGGACAGCCTCGGGCTTCACCCCTGGCCCTTGGGTGGCTGGAGGGGCGGACCCCTTGATTTAAGGGGTTCCCACTCCTCCAGGGTACCCCGGCCAGGGGTGACTAGTTGGGAATGTAATGCCAGGGCCGCAGGGACCAGTATAAAAGTGTCCCCCGGCTGTGGCATTATGTACCTGGCTAGTGGAGCCCGGTACTGGTTTCAAAAATACGGGGGACCCCTACGCTTTTTGTCCCCCGTATTTTTGGAACCAGGACCAGGCGCAGAGCCCGGTGCTGGTTGAATAAATATGGGGGAAACCCCTTTCATTTTCCCCCCCATATTTTTCAAACCAGGACTGGCTCAAAGAGCCTGAGGCTGGTTATGCTTAGGAGGGGGGAACCCACGCAATTTTTTTTCCAGTTTTTACACTAAACAGACCCTTTCCCATAGATAACCATGCACAGATCTCACTGATCCGTGCATGGTTATCCAAACTCGACTGGAAAAAGCAGGTCTATTTTTTTGCTGCTTTTTTTAACGAATCTAAAAAAAACAGACCCGCACTTGAGCACTCAGAAACTAACACCCAAATACGAATGAATAGTGAATGCCCGTATTGTATGAAATAACAGCCGTGTTTGACCGATAGTCTATTCATTCGTATTTCAGAACTTTGCAAATCAAACCATTAAGAATAGTCCAAACACTGCCGAGATTGGTGCTTAGTGAATTCCCGGATTGGGACTTAGAAAAAAAAACACAAATCGGACAAACTCGGATTTTTTGTAAATACTGGCCCTGGTTTGTGAGCCTATATAAAATAACTATTCTATCAGCCATTGTTGTACTGCTACAATTTGTTTAATTTATGAAACTGCCTTATGTTTGTGCTGTTCTACTGTCGTATCTGTCACTAGTTTTAGCAGTTAAAGTCAGTTCTTTGTAGCCTTTAACCAATAATAGTAAAAATATTGACAGTTGTGAGGTGGTCATTAGAAAATTCACTGTAAATGATTGTAAATGAATGCTAATGAAATGAACAATAATTAGTGATGTGCACCGGACATTTTTCGGGATTTGTGTTTTGGTTTTGGATTCGGTTCCGCGGCCGTGTTTTGGATTCGGACGCGTTTTGGCAAAACCTCCCTGAAAATTTTTTGTCGGATTCGGGTGTGTTTTGGATTCGGGTGTTTTTTTACAAAAACCCCTCAAAAACAGCTTAAATCATAGAATTTGGGGGTCATTTTGATCCCATAGTATTATTAACCTCAATGACCATAATTTCCACTCATTTTCAGTCTATTCTGAACACCTCACAATATTATTTTTAGTCCTAAAATTTGCACCAAGGTCGCTGGATGACTAAGCTAAGCGACCCAAATGGCCGACACAAACACCTGGCCCATCTAGGAGTGGCACTGCAGTGTCAGACAGGATGGCACTTTAAAAAAATAGTCCACAAACAGCACATGATGCAAAGAAAAAAAGAGGCGCAATGAGGTAGCTGTGTGACTAAGCTAAGCGACACAAGTGGCCGACACAAAGGCCTGGCCCATCTAGGAGTGGCACTGCAGAGTCAGACAGGATGGCACTTCAAAAAAATATTCCCCAAACAGCACATGATGCAAAGAAAAAAAGAGGTGCACCAAGGTCGCTGGATGGCTAAGCCAAGCGACACAAGTGGCCTACACAAACACCTGGCCCATCTAGGAGTGGCACTGCAGTGTCAGGCAGGATGGCACTTCAAAAAAATAGTCCCCAAACAGCACGTGATGCAAAGAAAAATGAAAGAAAAAAGAGGTGCAAGATGGAATTGTCCTTGGGCCCTCCCACCCACCCTTATGTTGTATAAACAGGACATGCACACTTTAACAAACCCATCATTTCAGCGACAGGGTCTGCCACACAACTGTGACTGAAATGACTGGTTGGTTTGGGCCCCCACCAAAAAAGAAGCAATCTATCTCTCCTTGCACAAACTGGCTCTACAGAGGCAAGATGTCCACCTCCTCCTCATCATCCGATTCCTCACCCCTTTCACTGTGTACATCCCCCTCCACACAGATTATTAATTCGTCCCCACTGTAATCCACCATCTCAGGTCCCTGTGTACTTTCTGGAGGCAATTGCTGGTGAATGTCTCCACGGAGGAATTGATTATAATTCATTTTGATGAACATCATTTTCTCCACATTTTCTGGAAGTAACCTTGTACGCCGATTGCTGACAATGTGAGCGGCTTCACTAAACACTCTTTCGGAGTACACACTGGAGGGTGGGCAACTTAGGTAAAATAAAGCCAGTTTCTGCAAGGGCTTTCAAATTGCCTCTTTTTCCTGCCAGTATACGTACGGACTGTCTGACGTGCCTACCTGGATGCGGTCACTCATATAATCCTCCACCATTCTTTCAATGGTGAGAGAATCATATGCAGTGACAGTAGACGACATGTCAGTAATCGTTGGCAGGTCCTTCAGTCCGGACCAGATGTCAGAACTCGCTCCAGACTGCCCTGCATCACCGCCAGCGGGTGGGCTCGGAATTCTTAGCCTTTTCCTCGCACCCCCAGTTGCGGGAGAATGTGAAGGAGGAGCTGTTGACAGCTCACGTTCCGCTTGACTTGACAATTTTCTCACCAGCAGGTCTTTGAACCGCTGCAGACTTGTGTCTGCCGGAAAGAGAGATCCAACGTAGGCTTTAAATCTAGGATCGAGCACGGTGGCCAAAATGTAGTGCTCTGATTTCAACTGATTGACCACCCGTGAATCCTGGTTAAGCGAATTAAGGGCTCCATCCACAAGTCCCACATGCCTAGCGGAATCGCTCTGTTTTAGCTCCTCCTTCAATCTCTCCAGCTTCTTCTGCAAAAGCCTGATGAGGGGAATGACCTGACTCAGGCTGGCAGTGTCTGAACTGACTTCACGTGTGGCAAGTTCAAAGGGTTGCAGAATCTTGCACAATGTTGAAATCATTCTCCACTGCGCTTGAGTCAGGTGCATTCCCCCTCCTTTGCCTATATCGTATGCAGATGTATAGACTTGAATGGCCTTTTGCTGCTCCTCCATCCTCTGAAGCATATAGATGCTTGAATTCCACCTCGTTACCACCTCTTGCTTCAGATGATGGCTGGGCAGGTTCATGACTGTTTGCTGGTGCTCCAGTCTTCGGCACGCGGTGGCTGAATGCCGAAAGTGGCTCGCAATTCTTCGGGCCACCGACAGCATCTCTTGCACGCCCCTGTCGTTTTTTAAATAATTTTGCACCACCAAATTCAATGTATGTGCAAAACATGGGACGTGCTGGAATTTGCCCAGATGTAATGCACGCACAATATTGCTGGCGTTGTCCGATGTCACAAATCCCCAGGAGAGTCCATTTGGGGTAAGCCATTCTGCGATGATGTTCCTCAGTTTCCGTAAGAGGTTGTCAGCTGTGTGCCTCTTCTGGAAAGCGGTGATACAAAGCGTAGCCTGCCTAGGAACGAGTTTGCGTTTGCGAGATGCTGCTACTTGTGCCGCCGCTGCTGTTCTTGCTGTGGGAAGCAATACATCTACCCAGTGGGCTGTCACAGTCATATAGTCCTGAGTCTGCCCTGCTCCACTTGTCCACATTTCCGTGGTTAAGTGGACATTGGGTACAACTGCATTTTTTAGGACACTGGTGACTCTTTTTCTGAGGTCTGTGTACATTTTCGGTATCGCCTGCCTAGAGAAATGGAACCTAGATGGTATTTGGTACCGGGGACACAGTACCTCAATCAAGTCTGTAGTTGCCTATGAATTAACGGTGGATAACGGAAACACGTTTCTCACCGCCCAGGCTGCCAAGGCCTGAGTTATCCGCTTTGCAGCAGGATGACTGTTGTGATATTTCATCTTCCTCGCAAAGGACTGTTGGACAGTCAATTGCTTACTGGAAGTAGTACAAGTGGTCTTCCGACTTCCCCTCTGGGATGACGATCGACTCCCAGCAGCAACAACAGCAGCGCCAGGAGCAGTAGGCGTTACACTCAAGGATCCATCGGAGAAATCCCAGTCAGGAGAGGACTCGTCAGACTTTCCAGTGACATGGCCTGCATGACTATTGGCGTTCCAGTCTAAGGAGGAAATTGACACTGAGGGAGTTGGTGGTGTGGTTTGCAGGAGCTTGGTTACAAGAGGAAGGGATTTAGTGGTCAGTGGACTGCTTCCGCTGTCATCCAAAGTTTTTGAACTTGTCAATGACTTCTGATTAATGCGCTCCAGGTGACATATAAGGAAGGATGTTCAGAGGTGGTTAACGTCCTTACCCCTACTTATTACAGCTTGACAAAGGCAACACATGGCTTTACACCGGTTGTCCGCATTTCTGTTGAAATAATTCCACACCGAAGAGGTGATTTTTTTTGTAATTTGACCAGGCATGTCAATGGCCATATTCGTTCCACAGACAACAGGTGTCTCCCCGGGTGCCTGACTTAAACAAACCACCTCACCATCAGAATCCTCCTTGTCAATTTCCTCCTCAGTGCCAGCAACACCCATATCCTCATCCTGGTGTACTTCAACAGTGACATCTTCAATTTGACTATCAGGAACTGGACTGCGGGTGCTCCTTCCAGCACTTGCAGGGGGCGTGCAAATGGTGGAAGGCGCCACCTCTTCCCGTCCAGTGTTGGGAAGGTCAGGCATTGCAGCCGACACAATTGGACTCTCCTTGGGGATTTGTGATCTAGAAGAACGCACAGTTCTTTGCTGTGCTTTTGCCAGCTTAAGTCTTTTCATTTTTCTAGCGAGAGGATGAGTGCTTCCATCCTCATGTGAAGCTGAACCACTAGCCATGAACATAGGCCAGGGCCTCAGCCGTTCCTTGCCACTCCATGTCGTAAATGGCATATTGGCAAGTTTACGCTTTTCCTCAAACACTTTTAATTTTGATTTTTGGGTCATTTTACTGAACTTTTGTGTTTTGGATTTTACATGCTCTCTACTATGACATTGGGCATCGGCCTTGGCAGACGACGTTGATGGCATTTCATCGTCTCGACCATGACTAGTGGCAGCAGCTTCAGCACGAGGTGGAAGTGGATCTTGATCTTTCCCTATTTTACCCTCCACATTTTTGTTCTCCATTTTTTAATGTGTGGAATTATATGCCAGTATCAATAGCAATGGCCTACTACTATATATACTGCGCACAACTGAAATGCACCACAGGTATGGATGGATAGTATACTTGACAACACAGAGGTAGGTAGAGCAGTGGCTTTCTGTACCGTACTGATATATATTATATACTGGTGGTCAGCAAACTGTGCAAAACTGAAATGCACCACAGGTATGGATGGATAGTATACTTGACGACACAGAGGTAGGTAGAGCAGTGGCCTACTGTACCGTACTGCTATATATTATATACTGGTGGTCAGCAAACTGTGCAAAACTGAAATGCACCTCAGGTATCGATGGAAAGTATACTTGACGACACAGAGGTAGGTAGAGCAGTGGCCTACTGTACCGTACTGCTATATATTATATACTGGTGGTCAGCAAACTGTGCAAAACTGAAATGCCCCACAGGTATGGATGGATAGTATACTTGACGACACAGAGGTAGGTAGAGCAGTGGCCTACTGTACCGTACTGCTATATATTATATACTGGTGGTCAGCAAACTGTGCAAAACTGAAATGCACCACAGGTATGGATTGATAGTATCCTTGACGACACAGAGGTAGGTAGAGCAGTGGCCTACTGTACCGTACTGCTATATATCATTTACTGGTGGTCAGCAAAGTGTGCAAAACTGAAATGCACCACAGGTATGGATGGATAGTATACTTGACAACACAGAGTAAGGTAGAGCAGTGGCCTACTGTACCGTACTGCTATATATTATATACTGGTGGTCAGCAAACTGTGCAAAACTGAAATGCACCACAGGTATGGATGGATAGTATACTTGACGACACAGAGGTAGGTAGAGCAGTGGCCTTCTGTACCGTACTCCTATATATTATATACTGGTGGTCAGCAAAATTGTGCACTGTACTCCTACTATATAGTACAATGCAGCACAGATATGGAGCTTTTTTCAGGCAGAGAACGTATAATACTGGTGGTCACTGGTCAGCAAAACTCTGCACTGTACTCCTCCTATATAATACTGCTGGTCCACAGTCCCCACAATAAAGCAGTGTGAGCACAGATATATGCAGCACACTGAGCACAGATATGGAGCGTTTTTCAGGCAGAGAACATATAATACTGGTGGTCACTGGTCAGCAAAACTCTGCACTGTACTCCTTCTATATAATACTGGTGGTCCCCAGTCCCCACAATAAAGCAGTGTGAGCACAGATATATGCAGCACACTGAGCACAGATATGGAGCGTTTTTCAGGCAGAGAACATATAATACTGGTGGTCACTGGTCAGCAAAACTCTGCACTGTACTCCTCCTATATAATACTGCTGGTCCCCAGTCCCCACAATAAAGCAGTGTGAGCACAGATATATGCAGCACACTGAGCACAGATATGGAGCGTTTTTCAGGCAGAGAACGTATAATACTGGTGGTCACTGGTCAGCAAAACTCTGCACTGTACTTTTCCTATAATATTGCTGGTCCCCAGAATAAAGATATTTGCAGCCCCCTGAAACAAAGTGAGAGGACGCCAGCCACGTCCTCTCACTATCATTTCCAATGCACGAGTGAAAAATGGCGGCGACGCGCGGCTCCTTATATAGAATCCGAATCTCGCGAGAATCAGACAGCGGGATGATGACGTTCGGGCACGCTCGGGTTAACCGAGCCATACGTGAGAATCAGAGTCTGCCTCGGACCCGTGTAAAATGGGTGAAGTTCAGGGGGGTTCGGATTCCGAGGAACCGAACCCGTTCATCACTAACAATAATATACAGTAAAATACACCTTATCTTTGCATTGCAGTGCCAGGGTGATATGATGCAACTTACATTTCCTGACAATTTATCCAACAGTGCTCACTATAATATCCAAACACATATTTTTGGTAGCCTTTCCTATTGTGTGCGTATCTGTAATCATATCTTTTATTTTCTTATATGAATCAATAATACGAATGATAACGATATGATATTAGCAATATATCATTTATATCGGCCACTGTGTATGGATGAACGATGAATGATTTGCGCACCATCAGGTCAATCTCGTTCATCATCTACTGAGCATACAGCTCAATGTTAACAATATCTTTGAGCTGCATGTTCGGGGAGTAAGAGGATGACGTCACTGAATTATATCATACATCGATATCGAGCAGTGTATATTGTATGCACTGGTGATCTCCCCTAATTAGCAATCAGCGATATAGTGCTGATTGCTAACTATCTGAAGTTGCCCAGTGTGTACCCGGCTTTAGAATGATCTTTGATATTCAATTTCAGAGTTTTCCTTCGGAAGTGGTGGGGGCATAGGGGCTATTTGAAATCCATTGCTAGGGCAATACCTTTTGACTGTGTAGCTTGGAGTTTCCAAAATACATGTGTTGAATACTTATAAAAACAGCATTTTCCATATTATAAGTTATTATTTATAGAAAAAAAAATGCAGACAAATAAAAAATTATGACTTTGAAAAGGTACAGAACTTTAAGAGCAATACAAATACGATCTGGAACCTTTCTGTGGAGTGTCATTTGTAATACAAACAAATCTGTTGACTTTTTAGGGTGTTAAATAATTCTGAGAGGAACAGTATACTAAAAGCAGAATTCCCATATTATAAACCATTAATTAAAGAAAAAAATGATTGGATACAATAGTTCACATGACATTGTTACTGCGCACATGGACAACTTCCAAATGTCACCAAAACCTAATCATACAGCCACAGCATCACTCTCAAACTACTCACAGAAACAAAAAAAGCAGAGATTAACCAGGTGCCTATTAGTTATCCGTTATACTCAAACCTGAAAAAAAACAAGAAATATTTAGCAAATAGTGAGAAAAGCACTGGTATATGGTAAAAACAATGGGGGTAATTCCAAGTTGATCGCAGCAGGAAATTTTTTAGCAGTTGGGCAAAATCATGTGCACTGCAGGAGGGACAGATATACCATGTGCAGAGAGAGTTAGATTTGGGTGGGTTATTTTGTTTCTTTGCAGGGTAAATACTGGCTGCTTTATTTTTACACTGCAATTTAGACTGCAGATTGAACTCACCACACCCAAATCTGACTCTCTCTCTGTGCACATGTTATATCTGCCTCCCCTGCAGTGCACATGGTTTTACCCAACTGCTAAAAAATGTCCTGCTGCGATCAACTTGGAATTACCCCCAATGTTTTACTTAATTTTTTTTCAAAAGGACAAAATGTCTAAAATATTACACAATATACATATGAGGCTCATATTATGTGCATCAGCCGGCTGGCAAGATATATTAATAATTAAATATTAATAATTAAAGATACACAATTATAACAATTAGAGATGTGCACCGGACATTTTTCGGGTTTTGTGTTTTGGTTTTGGATTCGGTTCCACGGCCATGTTTTGGATTCGGACGCGTTTTGGCAAAACCTCCCTGGAAATTTTTTGACGGATTCGGGTGTGTTTTGGATTCGGGTGTTATTTTACAAAAAAAACCTCAAATACAGCTTAAATCATAGAATTCAGGGGTCATTTTGATCCCATAGTATTATTAACCTCAATAACCATAATTTCCACTCATTTCCAGTCTATTCTAAACACCTCACACCTCACAATATTATTCTTAGTCCTAAAATTTGCACCGAGGTCGCTGGATGACTAAGCTAAGCGACCCAAGTGGCCGATACAAACACCTGGCCCATCTAGGAGTGGCACTGCAGTGTCAGACAGGATGGCACTTCAAAAAATAGTCCCCAAACAGCACATGATGCAAAGAAAAAAAGAGGTGCACCAAGGTCGTTGGATGGTTAAGCTAGGCGACCCAAGTGGCCGACACAAACAACTGGCCCATCTAGGAGTGGCACTGCAGTGTCAGACAGGATGGCACTTCAAAAAATAGTCCCCAAACAGCACATGATGCAAAGATAAATTAAAGAAAAAAAGAGGTGCAAGATGGAATTGTCCTTGGGCCCTCCCACCCACCCTTATGTTGTATAAACAGGACATGCACACTTTAACAAACCCATCATTTCAGCGACAGGGTCTGCCACACGACTGTGACTGAAATAACTGGTTGGTTTGGGCCCCCACCAAAAAAGAAGCAATCAATCTCTCCTTGCACAAACTGGCTCTACAGAGGCAAGATGTCCACCTCCTCCTCATCGTCCAATTCCTCACCCCTTTCAATGTGTACATCCCCCTCCTCACAGATTATTAATTCGTCCCCACTGGAATCCACCATCTCAGGTCCCTGTGTACTTTCTGGAGGCAATTGCTGGTGAATGTCTCCACGGAGGAATTGATTATAATTCATTTTGATGAACATCATCTTCTCTACATTTTCTGGAAGTAACCTCGTACGCCGATTGCTGACAAGGTGAGTGGCTGCACTAAACACTCTTCCGGAGTACACACTGGAGGGGGGGCAACTTAGGTAAAATAAAGCCAGTTTGTGCAAGGGCCTCCAAATTGCCTCTTTATCCTGCCAGTATATGTACGGACTGTCTGACGTGACTACTTGGATGCAGTCACTCATATAATCCTCCACCATTCTTTCAATGGTGAGAGAATCATATGCAGTGACAGTAGACGACATGTCAGTAATCGTTGGCAGGTCCTTCAGTCCGGACCAGATGTCAGCACTCGCTCCAGTCTGCCCTGCATCACCGCCAGCGGGTGGGCTCGGAATTCTTAGCCTTTTCCTCGCAGCCCCAGTTGCGGGAGAATGTGAAGGAGGAGCTGTTGACTGGTCACGTTCCGCTTGACTTGACAATTTTCTCACCAGCAGGTCTTTGAACCTCTGCAGACTTGTGTCTGCCGGAAAAAGAGATACAACATAGGTTTTAAATCTAGGATCGAGCACGGTGGCCAAAATGTAGTGCTCTGATTTCAGCAGATTGACCACCCGTGAATCCTGGTTAAGCGAATTAAAGGCTCCATCCACAAGTCCCACATGCCTAGCGGAATGCTCCGTTTTAGCTCCTCCTTCAATCTCTCCAGCTTCTTCTGCAAAAGCCTGATGAGGGGAATGACCTGACTCAGGCTGGCAGTGTCTGAACTGACTTCACGTGTGGCAAGTTCAAAAGGTTGCAGAACCTTGCACAACGTTGAAATCATTCTCCACTGCGTTTGAGTCAGGTGCATTCCTCCTCCTTTGCCTATATTGTAGGTAGCTGTACAGGCTTGAATGGCCTTTTGCTGCTCCTCCATCCTCTGAAGCATATAGAGGGTTGAATTCCACCTCGTTACCACCTCTTGCTTCAGATGATGGCAGGGCAGGTTCAGGAGTGTTTGCTGGTGCTCCAGTCTTCGGCACGCGGTGGCTGAATGCCGAAAGTGGCCCGCAATACTTCGGGCCACCGACAGCATCTCTTGCACGCCCCTGACGTTTTTTAAATAATTCTGCACCACCAAATTCAATATATGTGCAAAACATGGAACGTGCTGGAATTTGCACACATGTAATGCATGCACAATATTGGTGGCGTTGACCGATGTCACAAATCCCCAGGAGAGTCCAATTGGGGTAAGCCATTCTGCGATGATGTTCCTCAGTTTCCGTAAGAGGTTGTCAGCTGTGTGCCTCTTATGGAAAGCGGTGATACAAAGCGTAGCCTGCCTAGGAACGAGTTGGCGTTTGCGAGATGCTACTACTGGTGCCGCCGCTGCTGTTCTTGCTGCAGGAGGCAATACATCTACCCAGTGGGCTGTCACAGTCATATAGTCCTTAGTCTGCCCTGCTCCACTTGTCCACATGTCCGTGGTTAAGTGGACATTGGGTACAACTACATTTTTTAGTAGTGACTCTTTTTCTGAGGTCTGTGTACATTCTTGGTATCGCCTGCCTAGAGAAATGGAACCTAGATGGTATTTGGTACCGGGGACACAGTACCTCAAGCAAATCTCTAGTTTCCTGTGAATTAACGGTGGATACCGGAAACACTTTTAACACCACCCAGGCTGCCAAGGCCTGAGTTATCCGCTTTGCAGCAGGATGACTGCTGTGATATTTAATCTTCCTCGCAAAGGACTGTTGGACAGTCAATTGCTTACTGGAAGTAGTACAAGTGGTTTTCCGACTTCCCCTCTGGGATGACGATCGACTCCCAGCAGCAACAACAGCAGCGCCAGCAGCAGTAGGCGTTACACTCAAGGATGCATCGAAGGAATCCCAGGCAGGAGAGGACTCATCAGACTTGACAGTGACATGGCCTGCAGGACTATTGGCTTTCCTGTCTAAGGAGGAAATTGACACTGAGGGAGTTGGTGGTGTGGTTTGCGGGAGCTTGGTTACAAGAGGAAGGGATTTAGTTGGCAGTGGACTGCTTCCGCTGTCACCCAAAGTTTTTGAACTTGTCAATGACTTCTGATGAATGCGCTCCAGGTGACGTATAAGGGAGGATGTTCCTAGGTGGTTTACGTAATTACCCCTACTTATTACAGCTTGACAAAGGCAAAACACGGCTTGACACCAGTTGTCCGCATTTCTGTTGAAATAATTCCACACCGAAGAGGTAATTTTTTTTGTAATTTGACCAGGCATGTCAATGGCCATATTCGTCCCACGGACAACAGGTGTCTCCCTGGGTGCCTGACTTAAACGAACCACCTCACTATCAGAATCCTCCTTGTCAATTTACTCCTCAGCGCCAGCAACACCCATATCCTCATCCTGGTGTACTTCAACAGTGACAACTTCAATTTGACTATCAGGAACTGGACTGCGGGTGCTCCTTCCAGCACTTGCAGGGGGCGTGCAAATGGTGGAAGGCGCCATCTTTTCCTGTCCAGTGTTGGGAAGGTCAGGCATCGCAACTGACACAATTGGACTCTCCTTGGGGATTTGTGATTTAGAAGAACGCACAGTTCTTTGTTGTGCTTTTGCCAGCATTTTGTCTTTTGTCTTTTTTTTTTGTCTTTTATCTTTTCATTTTTCTAGCAAGAGGATGAGTGCTTCCATCCTCATGTGAATCTGAACCACTAGCCATGAACATAGGCCAGGGTCTCAGCCGTTCCTTGCCACTCCGTGTCGTAAATGGCATATTGGCAAGTTTACGCTTCTCCTCAGACGCTTTTAATGTAGATTTTTGGGTCATTTTACTGAACATTTGTTTTTTGGATTTCACATGCTCTCTACTATGACATTGGGCATCGGCCTTGGCAGACGACGTTGATGGCATTTCATCGTCTCGACCACGAGGTGGAAGTGGATCTTGATCTTTCCCTATTTTACCCTCCACATTTTTGTTCTCCATTTTTTAATGTGTGGAATTATATGCCAGTAATTTATCAATAGCAATGGCCTACTGTACCGTACTGCTTTATATTATATACTGGTGGTCAGCAAAATTATGCACTGTCCTCCTACTATATATACTGCGCACAACAACTAAAATTCACCACAGGTATGGATGGATAGTATACTTGACGACACAGAGGTAGGTAGAGCAGTGGACTACTGTACCGTACTGCTATATATTATATACTGGTGGTCAGCTAAATTATGCACTGTCCTCCTACTATATATACTGCGCACAACAACTAAAATGCACCACATGTTTGGATGGATAGTATATTTGACGACACAGAGGTAGGAAGAGCAGTGGACTACTGTACCGTACTGCTATATATTATATACTGGTGGTCAGCAAAATTCTGCACAGTCCTCCTACTATATTTACTGCGCAAAACTTAAATGCACCAGAGGTATGGATGGATAGTATACTTGACAAACACAGAGGTAGGTAGAGCAGTGGCCTACTGTACCGTACTGTTATATATTATATACTGGTGGACAGCAAACTGTGCAAAAGTGAAATGCACCACAGGTATGGATGGATAGTATACTTAACGACACAGAGGTAGGTAGAGCAGTGGACTACTGTACCGTACTGCTTTATATTATATACTGGTGGTCAGCAAAATTATGCACTGTCCTCCTACTACTGCGCAAAACTTAAATGCACCACAGGTATGGATGGATAGTATACTTAACGACACAGAGGTAGGTAGAGCAGTGGACTACTGTACAGTACTGATATATATTATATACTGGTGGTCAGCAAAATTCTGCACTGTCTTCCTACTACTGCGCAAATCTTAAATGCACCACAGGTATGGATGGATAGTATACTTGATGACACAGAGGTAGGTAGAGCAGTGGACTACTGTACCGTACTGCTATATATTATATACTGGTGGTCAGCAAAATTCTTCACTGTCCTCCTACTATATATACTGCGCAAAACTAAAATGCACCACAGGTATGGATGGATAGTATACTTGATGACACAGAGGTAGTTAGAGCAGTGGACTACTGTACCGTACTGCTATATATTATATACTGGTGGTCAGCAAAATTATGCACTGTCCTCCTACTACTGCGCAAAACTTAAATGCACCACAGGTATGGATGGATAGTATACTTGACGACACAGAGGTAGGTAGAGCAGTGAACTACTGTACCGTACTGCTATATATTATATACTGGTGGTCAGCAAAATTCTGCACTGTCCTCCTACTATATATACTGCGCAAAACTTAAATGCACCACAGGTATGGATGGATAGTATACTTGATGACACAGAGGTAGGTAGAGCAGTGGACTACTGTACCGTACTGCTATATATTATATACTGGTGGTCAGCAAAATGATTCACTGTCCTCCTACTACTGCGCAAAACTTAAATGCACCACAGGTATGGATGGATAGTATACTTGACGACACAGAGGTAGGTAGAGCAGTGGACTACTGTACCGTACTGATATATATTATATACTGGTGGTCAGCAAAATTCTGCACTGTCTTCCTACTACTGCGAAATTCTTAAATGCACCACAGGTATGGATGGATAGTATACTTGATGACACAGAGGTAGGTAGAGCAGTGGACTACTGTACCGTACTGCTATATATTATATACTGGTGGTCAGCAAAATTCTTCACTGTCCTCCTACTTTATATACCGCGCAAAACTAAAATGCACCACAGGTATGGATGGATAGTATACTTGACGACACAGAGGTAGGTAGAGCAGTGGACTACTGTACCGTACTGCTATATATTATATACTGGTGGCCAGCAAAATTATGCACTGTCCTCCTACTACTGCGCAAAACTTAAATGCACCACAGGTATGGATGGATAGTTTACTTGACGACACAGAGGTAGGTAGATCAGTGAACTACTGTACCGTACTGCTATATATTATACACTGGTGGTCAGCAAAATTCTGCACTGTCCTCCTACTATATATACTGCGCAAATCTTAAATGCACCACAGGTATGGATGGATAGTTTACTTGACGACACAGAGGTAGGTAGAGCAGTGGACTACTGTACCGTACTGCTATATATTATACACTGGTGGTCAGCAAAATTATGCACTATCCTCCTACTATATATACTGCACACAACAACTAAAATGCATCACAGGTATGGATGGATAGTATACTTGACGACACAGAGGTAGGTAGAGCAGTGGTCTACTGTACCATACTGCTATATATTATATACTGGTGGTCAGTAAAATGATGCACTGTCCTCCTACTACTGCGCAAAAATTAAATGCACCACAGGTATGGATGGATAGTATACTTGACGACACAGAGGTAGGTAGAGCAGTGGACTACTGTACCGTACTGATATAATACTGGTGGTCACTGGTCAGCAAAATTCTGCACTGTCCTCCTACTATATACTACAATGCAGCACAGATATGGAGCATTTTTTAGGCAGAGAACATAGATATTTTCAGCACACTGAGCACAGATATTTGCAGCACACTGAGCACAGATATTTGCAGCACACTGAACACAACTGAGAGAACGCTGCACACGTCCTCTCCCTATCATCTCCATTGCACAAGTGAAAATGGCGGTGACGCGCGGCTCCTTATATAGAATACGAATCTTGCGAGAATCCGACAGTGGGATGATGACGCTCGGGCACGCTCGGGTTGACCGAGCAAGGCGGGAAGATTCGAGTCCGCCTCGGAACCATGAAAAATGGGTGAAGTTCGGGGGGGTTCAGATTCCGAGGAACCGAACCCGCTCATCACTAATAACAATTAAAGCACAATTTAAAAAAGTTGAATAAAATTCAGCAAAGGTATTTATAGATTACTGCTTGTTGGTTAAAAGCAATTCACAGCAAGTGTGTGATAAGCCAAAAGTATCAATTAGTTCGGCATGGAGCAGTTAGTATAGGAATTGTTATTCAGCGACAGCAGCAAAGAGACTTTTCCACAATTATGCGGTTGCCCAAAGTTCTGAACAATTAGTACATTTTCAAGATCATGTGAGTTAGTATAATATATACATATATATATATATACACACAGAGTAAAAACCACAGCACTCACCGCACCAGAAGCGGGGCTCAGCTATGCACTTA
The DNA here is from genome assembly GCF_028390025.1 of Pseudophryne corroboree. Taxonomy (NCBI): domain Eukaryota; kingdom Metazoa; phylum Chordata; class Amphibia; order Anura; family Myobatrachidae; genus Pseudophryne; species Pseudophryne corroboree. The sequence goes on along the minus strand of NC_086444.1, from coordinate 1,003,630,071 downwards.
CCACTCACAGGGTGGGGTGCATGTAACACTGCACTCTCCACCACAGAAGCGGGGTACACAGCTGTACTTACCACTCACAGGGCGGGGTGCATGTAGCCCATGACCACATCGCTCTAATAAATACAAACAGAGAACCCAGCACTCACCAAAGTAAACTCACTTATCCTCAACAATTCAATAAATAAAAATTTTATTTATTGAATTGTTGAGGATAAGTGAGTTTACTTTGGTGAGTGCTGGGTTCTCTGTTTGTATATATATATATATATATATATATATATATATATGTATTTACCACTTCCTTGGAACCATAAAGCTCACAGTTCTCATGGCCACTGGTGTTGGTAACCTATTCTCGTGGCCATATCTAGAGTATTCAGTTGTCACAAACAAATTCTCCCCTTGAGCTCCAGATATCTCAATATGTTGTATCCATGTGAGGAAAATTTAATGCTGCAAATAGTATGTAGCAATCCCACTGCTGATTAGTCTGCTAAGGAGGGATTCACCGCTAGCAGAAATAGTATGCTGCTCCCGCTGTATGCTGCGCTCCCTCAAGGGTGAAATTACCATTAATATTGGTAATAGGACACTCCCGCTGTGTACTGCGGTAGAGTGCACTCCATTCTTTGTATTGGCACTGTCTCCACGTTGTGCTGCGGCTCTGCTCTCCTCACACAGCTGGCCTTTGCTCCCTTCACAGGTGACATGGGGATGCATTTCCCCGTCTTAGAAATGATCGGAGGCTTCCTCAGACCAGGATCTCCACTGCTCCATGTCGAAACTAATTGTTACTTTTGGCTTAGCACACACTTGCTGTGAATTACTTCTAAACAACAAGCAGGAATCTATAAATATCTTTGCTGGATTTTATCCAACTTTTTTTAATTGTGCTTTAATTGTTATAATTGTGCTCATAAGTATATTGTGTAATATTTTAGACATTGCTTTTACCATATAACAGCGCTATTCTCACTATTTGCTAAATACTCACAGAAATGCAGCACATTACTGCCTCACTGACAGCAGCACATCACTGCCTCCTTAAAATAGGGATACAGAGATCCCAAATCCCAGCGCTGAATTGGAATAGCAATAAATATAAACATTATTATTCACACCTGTAGAAGATTAACACCAAATGCCAATTGGTTTCAAAACTAATGGCCGGCAATAAGAAAGGCTCATAGGAGAAGAGATCCCAAAAATTACATGATAATTCCTTTCATCCAAACATGCTTTTCTACTTGTCAATTTCACATTCTGCAGATATTTCTGTCACTCAACCTGAGACTCCTTCACCTTCCTCCCCACAATGGCTCATTTAGCCTCGCCCAGGGATTTACTGGCTCAAATGTCCCAACTACAAACAAAATGAAATTGGGGAAATATTTACGCATGTAAGACCACTCCCCTCCAAGTAAGACATGCAGGAACTTGAACCTCAACTACAGAGTTCTCTTCAGACTCAAATTTCTTCAGTGCAGACTCATGTCAAGTACTTGGTCTCTCGTATTGTTTCCCTGGAAAAAACAAAATAATCTGTAAATGACCAATTATTCCAATTTCGTAACCTGTTCTCCCAGCAATCCCTAGACATGGGAGCCATGCAATCTAGAATGTATGATGTAGACAACATGGGCCCCCAGAACAACATTCAGAGGATCTGTGGACTTCCAGAAAATGCCACTATCTCTGGTCTTATTGACACCCTCAATAAAATATTATGGTAAATTTTGGGACTGGAACCTAATGTCTTTATTGAATTGACTGAGCCTATAGAGCACTCTGACCAAAAGACAAGATGACTGACCATCCACAAGCTATTATCTGTCAGGTCCACTACATCTCATAAAAGAAGGAGAATCTTTATCAGCCTGGAAAGAGTGGAATGTAAAGGTACCTGTCTATAGATATTCCAATGCCTCTTGTGGAACATGCTCCAACAGAGGAGATTGTTGAAACCTTTGATAGAGGTGCTCCATAAATATGATCTCAAATACAGATGGGGCTTTCCACTCTCACTCCAAGTATCCCACTCAGGCAAGCTTAAAGTTCTTCAGGCTCCCATGGACTAACCTGATTTCTGCTCCACGCTTGGCTTAGGGAACATAGTCCTCTTTCTCCCAAATGCAGTGCCTTCTGGCCTACCAAGGATGGAAAGATGGCAGCAAGTTCAGTGCTAACCCCACATGAACTACGACTGTATGCTAATGGTCCTAATTCTCTGACTTTTGATTTTGCATTTACTGTAGTAATCATAATGTCATGTATTATCAGATCTTCTTCTAGGATCATTCCTAGTATTTATATTTACTCAGAATTACTCACATTTACTTGCATCAAAGAGTAAGTTGAGTTCCCTGATCTCTTTTGTCACTGATGTCCTAGACATTGTTTATAATTGCATACTGTAATTTATTATTAATGTTTAAAGTCAGTAGTATCTTACTTAGTATCTCATAATTTTTTTCTCCTTGTTTTTTTATATGCCTTATTAGGAGCCATACGTAGTTGGTTTACAAAAAGCACTGTTTGCTACTGTCTCTTACTATTTAAAAAAAATCCCTATTTGCATGGATGGAAAAGTCACTGTCCTCCAATGTGCCCCCTACCGCTTTAAATTTCCAGTGACATGGACACCCCAGTGGACACCCCAGTGGTACCCTTGATGTCCAGTAGCTGATTTTTGCTACTTAAATTGTATTGCCATTACCCTGTAATTGCGATTTTTTTTTCTCCATCCCTCTCCCCTGTCCTCTTTCCTTTCCTCTCTTTTCTCTTCCTTCTCTCTTTTCTTGCTTTCACTGTTCTGCCGTGTAGGTCTCTTAACTGTCTTAACCCATGGCCCCCCACACTCCAGGTAGTTTCTGTTAATGCATGGGGGTTAAATGTCCATGAGAAAAGAGCTAAATAACTCTGCTCTTTTCATGCTCATAGGGCTGATGTTCTCCTGGATTAAGGAATGCTCTACCATCATTTTTTTTCTCATCAATGGGTGGGACAGATTGAGACACTATTGCAGAAAATTCAGTTCCCAGAAAATACTCAAAAAGCCTCTCTCTCCTCAGATGTTTATGCAGAGCTAATTGCGGCATGTACGTTATTAAACTACCTTTTACTGGACAAAGATAAGCAATTTTTTTGAAAATGTTGTTGATATTACTATTGGGGTAATAAACCAGGAAAGATGTTGGCTAGTGCACAAGCTCAGAGATCTCTCTCCTTTATCCCCTCTATTAAGGATGAGAAGGGTCAAGTTCTCCATGACACTCATAAGATTGCAGAGGCATTTTGAACATATTATAACTCACTATATCTAACCTACAGCTTGGCTTACCTTGATGTCACAGATATTTTACAAGCCATTAAGACCTATTTTACTAAAATTGGGTTCACTAAACTCACTGATCTTGTGAGGGAAGACTTAGAGAAACCTATCACTCTGTCTGAACTTGAGTATGTTCTTATGTCTACCCCCTCGAGGAATCATTCCTGGCCCTGATGGTTTTATCATCAATTATTTTTATTGTTGATGTCAAAATCTTTGCAAAGCTTCTCACTAATAGGCTAAAACTTTTTTTGCCTTCTACTATACATACAGTAGTGATCAAGTATGGCCATGAAACTAGGGGCAATATTTCCAAAATTATAACTCTCATCCATTATATCTCATTTACGGAAATCCCAGAAATGTTATTGTCTACATATGCTGAGAAGGCATTCGACAGAATAGACTGGAGTTTTATGGCTGGGGTGTTGTGACACTTGGGGTTGAGTCCTAAAATGCTTCCAACATATTCTTGCCCTTTACTGCTCTCCCTCATCTAGAATTAGAAACAATGGCTCCCTTTCTAACTCTTTTGACATTCACAATGGACTAGACAGGTATGTCATTTGTCCCCCCTTATCTTTACCTTATGCATGGAGGCCTTGGCAGGGTCAATAAGGTTAAACACAAATATCTCAGGATTTATGTTGCAAGGTTATGAATATAAATTGTATCTCTGTGCTGGTTATATATAGGCCACAATCACAAATCCCATAATTTCCCTACCAAATCTATCAGATGAATTCAAGGTCTTTGGTGACCTATCTAATTTCAAAGTACTCCAGGTCAATATAGCTTTTAATATTATGGCATATCTTTCAATGGTAGTGGGCCTTAAAACAGCTTTCCCTTTACCTGGCATAACTCTCAATTAAAGTATTTGAGTGTCGTTATTATTAAAGATCCTTCATGCTTATTTGATGTTAATTTCACCCCACTCCTGAACAAAATAAACTCAGACATACAGTCTTGGAAATCCAGGATATTATCTTGGTTCAGGAAGTTGGGAATTCTTAAAATGAACGTTTGCATTGTAAAGACCCAACACAAGTTGCTGTCCCAATGGTACAGATGCCAAGACATCCTTCCAAGATGGGGATCGGTGTACCTAATACACTGCTCAAAAAAATAAAGGGAACACTAAAATAACACATCCTAGATCTGAATGAATTAAATATTCTTATTAAATACTTTGTTCTTTACATAGTTGAATGTGCTGACAACAAAATCACACAAAAATGATCAATGGAAATCAAATTTATTAACCCATGGAGGTGTGGATTCGGAGTCACACTCAAGATTAAAGTGGAAAAACACACTACAGGCTGATCCAACTTTGATGTAATGTCCTTAAAACAAGTCTAAATGATGTTCAGTAGTGTGTGTGGCCTCCACATGCCTGTATGACCTCCCTACAATGCCTCGGCATGCTCCTGATGAGGTGGCGGATGGTCTCCTGAGGAATATCCTCCCAGACCTGGACTAAAGCATCCGCCAACTCCTGGACAGTCTGTGGTGCAACGTGGCGTTGGTGGATGGAGCGAGACATGATGTCCCAGATGTGCTCAATTGGATTAAGGTCTGGGGAATGGGCGGGCCAGTCCATAGCATCAATGCCTTCGTCTTGCAGGAACTGCTGACACACTCCAGCCACATGAGGTCAAGCATTGTCTTGCATTAGGAGGAACCCAGGGCCAACCGCACCAGCATATGGTCTCACAAGGGGTCTGAGGATCTCATCTCGGTACCTAATGGCAGTCAGGCTACCTCTGGTGAGCACATGGAGGGCTGTGCAGCCCCCCCAAAGAAATGCCACCCCACACCATTACTGACCCACTGCCAAACCGGTCATGCTGGAGGATGTTGCAGGCAGCAGAACGTTCTCCTTGGCGTCTCCAGACTCTGTCACATCTGTCACATGTGCTCAGTGAGAACCTGCTTTCATCTGTGAAGAGCACAGGGTGCCAGTGGCGTAATTGCCAATCTTGATGTTCTCTGGCAAATGCCAAACGTCCTGCACGGTGTTGGGCTGTAAGCACAACCCCCACCTGTGGACCCTCATGGAGTCTGTTTCTGATCGTTTGAGTAGACACATGCACATTTGTGGCTTGCTGGAGGTCATTTCGCAGGGCTCTGGCAGTGCTCCCCCTGTTCCTCCTTGCACAAAGGCGGAGGTAGCGGTCCTGCTGCTGGGTTGTTGCCCTCCTCCACGTCTCCTGATGTACTGGCCTGTCTCCTGGTAGCGTCTCCATGCTCTGGACACTACGCTGACAGACACAGCAAACCTTCTTGCCACCACTCGCATTGATGTGCCATCCTGGATGAGCTGCACCACCTGAGCCACTTGTGTGGGTTGTAGGGAGGTCATAAAGGCACGTGGAGGCCACACACACTACTGAGCCTTATTTTGACTTGTTTTAAGGACATTACATCAAAGTTGGATCAGCCTGTAGTGTGTTTTTCCACTTTAATTTTGAGGGTGACTCCAAATCCAGACCTCCATGGGTTAATAAATTTGATTTCCATTGATCATTTTTGTGTGATTTTGTTGTCAGCACATTCAATTATGTAAAGAACAAAGTATTTAATAAGAATATTTCATTCATTCAGATCTAGGATGTGTTATTTTAGTGTTCCTTTTATTTTTTTGAGCAGTGTATATGCTTTTTCAATAGCCAATGCAACCCACTTCAAATTTGGTGGCAATGCCATGTACTTCAACCCTTTTAGAAAAAGGTGCTCACCATTTCTGCTAAAATTCTAGGGAAACCTGTTCCTATGGAACATGTGTATTGGTTGTTTTAATTATCATTAGTGGCTGCCCCAGAAGTGGGGTTGTGGCACAGTTCAAATTTCAAATAGCGGAGCCATACCAACTGCCAACAACTGTCATCCCAAACTGGTTTACTAGCAGTTGGTGTGGCTCCTTTGAAAGTTAGACTTTGCTGCAGCCCCCCCCCCGCCGGAACATCCACTACTTATCATCCCTTTCCATCACGAGATATAAGAAGTCCAGGTTGTGTCATTTGAATAATGCTGCTAAATCAGTTATACGTGTATGGTGGTGTTCCTCCTCTCCCCCAACTATAATGTATTGGTTTAATAAAATGAAATCCTGTATGGAAATGGATAATATATTGACTTTCAAATATGGGGATATGCATCCTATAGAGATACATGATTCCAATGAAAGGACTTCAATGACTGTGTTGTATTCCTAAAACATTATTTCCTCCAACTTCCCCTAGATTTTGTGAGTTTGCAATAGAAAGAGTATGTCCCTGGCAACAAATTGGTTATTATGTCCCCATCACAGATTTTGTTTCAAACTTTTTCCTTTTATTTTGTTTCTAGTTGTCGCTAGTGTAATCTATCTGACACAGAGCTATTTCACTCTTTTTTCTTACACTCTCTTCTTTCCTGCTTTACTCATCCCCCTTTTTTATTTTTCCCTCCAACCCTCTCTTCACTCCCCATTGCTCTGGTGTTATTGTTTTCATTTTGATATCCATTTGTAAGCTTGCGTTTATGCTTACAGGTCCTTGTGTTTTGTCAATGGATTTTACTGAGGATGTTTTTTTTTCCAGGCGTTCCATGGAGTTTAATGTCAAATCCAGTGTTATCAGCATTTTCAGACTTTTTTTTGCCTGTTTGTCAGTGTTTTTTATTGTACATCAAGGTTTTCTATGCTAAAACTTTATAAAATATATTTTGCACAAAATAAAAATGGTATTAATTAAGCACCTGTTCACAGATAAAAACAACACACTTGGATTCTTTTTTTCTTAAACAGATATTTTATTAAAAATAACAAACAAGACACAAAATGAATAAAAATAGACAAGCATGACAAAAAAAAGGTTGATATTCCTGCTGTGAGATATCAGTAGACATTATGCATATATACTGTATAGGCAATAAAATATATATATCAGGAATTTTTCATTTTTGTACTTACAGCTATCCAAGTAATTTTAAAATTCCAGTTAATTTAGAGGAAAGAAGTACACCAAGGGATATTCGTGCCTGATAAAAACAATAACCTTGGTTTATTGCAGTCACAAATATATTTGAGTCAAGGTAAAAATTTCCTGGATTGTTTATGATGCAGAGCAGTTGTATAACAATTGTGTACTGTTATATTGGATCACAGAAATGTTTGTAATTGCTAACTTTTAACTAACTACAAATTTTTATAGTTCCCTGCATCCAGCGACCATAGTACAGAGTCAGGGTGAGAAGTGGTACAGGCTCTAATAGTCCATCTGTTGGTACTGAACAGGGAGATTTAAGCCACAGGTCCCATAGCATGGAACTGTTGGAGGCTAATACAGTGCCTTGGAGTTATCACCACAATGTGGAGCAGTTAGGAATAGTACTGCATACTGTCTGCTATCTAGCTCTGACAGCTGTTATGAGTAAAGCTCTGCAATTGTAAGAAGAGTGTGTCACCTCATAAACATCAAGTACACTGGTAAAATACATAAAATTGTCACAGCAGAATAGCTGGCAGTCTAGTATCAACAAAGTCCTTTTGTAACTGAATTACTAATTACCACTCTTCAACTTGCACAGCCTTGGATAGTGGTGAGACTAAGAAGCCAGTGGCAAAACACTTTCTTGAACATAATCATCAGGTGGCTACATTGAAGTGTATGATAATCAATTGTTTACCTAAGTTGCCCAGAGGTGGTGACTGTAAATTAAGTCTATGTAAACTTGAATCAAACTGGATCTATAGACTAGATACTGTATCCCCGAGATATACAGAGGAACTACAGTACATGGCTATTGTCCATGTTTTATTTTTTCTATTTTTCTATATATATTTTTTTACAGTGTGTGTTTTTGTATGTTATTTTTTTTATTTAATATACAGGTATGTGCCCTCATGAAAGTCTGCAATGACCTCACTGCTAAAGCCAAGGGCCACTACTCTCTGCTTATTCTCCTTAAACTCTGCTTTTGACCACCCCTCCTTCTGCAAATCCTTCACTCCCTTGGTCTTCTGATACTGCCCTCTCTTGGATGTCCTCCTACCTCTCTGACCACTACTACTTTGTCTCCTCTCATGACTCCACCTTCCCACAATTCCACTAACAGTAAGTGACCCCTAAGGTTCTGTTCTTGGTCATCTCCTTTTCTCTCTCTACACATCCTCTTTAGGATATCTCATTAGCTCCTTTGACCTACAATATTATTATTATTATTATTATTATTATTATTATTATTATTATTATTATCCTTTATATGGCGCCACAAGTCATCTGCAGTTCCCAATTACATAGTACATAATAATCAAAACAGGAAAATAGTGACTTAGAAGACAATATAGGACAAGTACAGGGTAAGTAAACATAGCTACAGCAGCAGACGACACTGACATATGTTTCAGGGTGGCAGAAAGCCGCAGGGTTAGGTGCCACCGAAGAAGGTTTAAGTAAGAAGATAAACACATGAGGGTTTGAGGGCCCTACTTGTGAGTGCTTTCATTCTAAAGGGGAGGGGCAGACAGACAGGGGTGACACAAATGGGGTAGACAGTGAGCGTGGAACAGAGGGCTAAGATGAGATAAGGCCGGGTTTGGCAAAGGAGTGGGTCTTCAGAGCCCATTTTTAAGCTTTGTAGGGAGGTGGAGAGTCTGAGGGGAAAGGTAGATAATCTCTATGCTGATGATACTTAAATCTACATTTCCTCCCCTGACCTCTCACCCACTCTCCTCACTCGTATCTCCAACAGCCTCTCTGAAATCTCTTCTTGGATGTTCCAGCACTTTCTTAAACTTAACATGTCTAAGAGTGAGCTGATCATCTTCACACCCTCACACACAACCTCACCTGCCCCAATTGCTTTATCTATTGATGGCACTACTATCTCCTCTAGCCCCCAAGTGCTCAGTCTTGGAACAATCCTTGACTATTCCCTTTCCTTCAAACCACACATTCAGCACCTCTCACAAACTTGCCATTTTCATCTCAAAAATATTTCAAGGATCAGATCCTTTCTCGCCCAGAATGCTGCTGACTCATTGGTCATTGGTCCACTCATTGGTCATCTCCAGACTGAACTAATGTAATCTATGTAATTACTAAATAATAATGTAATCTCCTGTGTGGCATACCTGACAAATGCCTCTCTCCACTCTAATCTATCCTCAATGCTGCAGCCAGACTCGTCTTCCTCAGCAAATTTATTACGTCCACCTCCCCTCTCTTACAAGTCCTTCACTGGCTTCCCTTCCCTTTCAGAAGCCAATTAAAGCCTCTCATCCTCACTTATCCTGAATACTTATCTTATTATTATTTTAGTGCCAAATAATCATTTGTCTCTTGAATGAATGTTAAATAATTATTTTTAGATATTAAGATTTCCAGAAGGGTGTACATTGAGTGATTGGCCGTATTACAAATGTTCCAACATTTATACTTAAGATTTGGTATACCCTGTGTCAGCCTTTCATCTTGTAGCTCTAACATACCTCCTTTCTTCTCTTCCTATTTTGTTGGTAAATGCCAATGCACAGTTATTGCTGTAATTTATTTGTATATTTTTTTGCATATTATACAGATGAAGCATATTAACTGTAGGTAAATTGTGAGAAAGCTGAGCTCAATCTCTCTGTACTCTTCCCTGACTATACATCATGATGAAAATGATGATGATGATAATAATAATATTACACCTTTGTATGAAGGCTCAAGTGCATGAATAGTGTATTCAGGTTTAGGTGAATTACTAGGAGAATTTATTGTAAAAATATTTTTTTAAAATACCAAATTCCCAATATATTTATTTATAATAAATTGTCAATTATGTCCTTAAAAATAATTCCTAAGGAGCCAAACATTTTAATCAATGTCTAAGCAAATAAAAACAGTCAGTATATATTTTAAATGTTATTCTAACATTTACTCATTTCCTCTGAGTCATGATATTTTAACAATCCATTTCATGACCATCAAAGAGATGTGAAGATGTCATGGATACTTAGAATTTCGTATGTCTAACATCCATCTTTTCTCAGAGGTCCTAATTTGCAGGTCACCTATTAGTCTTGGGACTAATTTGACATTTATTTCTAAAACATTTTCAAAGTCATTCTTACAACTTTTCACTTGGATAGTATATCTCACTCACCGAATAACTAAACATATACTTATACACTGATTATTTTTTTTAAGTCAAACAGAAAATTGGATGTGAAATAATTAAAATAAATTGTAAATCAGGCACAATAATTACTCTGCAATTGCAAGTTGAAGACAAAGGGGGTAATTCAGAGTTGATCATGCTGCAAATTTGTTAGCAGTTGGGCAAAACCATGTGCACTGCAGGGGGGGCAGATATAACATTTGCAAAGAGAGTTAGATTTGGGTGGGCTATTTTGTTTCTGTGCAGGGTAAATACTGGCTGCTTTATTTTTACACTGCAATTTAGATTTCAGTTTGAACACACCCCACCCAAATCTAACTCTCTCTGCACATGTTATATCTGCCCCCCTGCAGTGAACATGGCTTTGCTCAACTGCTAACAAATTTGCTGCTGCGATCAACTCTGAATTAGGCCCAAAGTTAAGTTACTTAACTTGCTCCCTTCTAAAAATATATTTCCCAAAGTGAATACATCTCTGAATGTTAACCTGTTGGTGTATGTCATGCACTTGACATGGCAGCATGAGGGATGTCTGGGGGACGCACATCCGATTTCTCTGAATGTGACATCACATGCAGGAGGCTCAAGTGCCATTGCTGCGTTTATTGTACTATGGTGCTTATAAGGTAAGCTTTTTGTATTAATGTTGGCCCTGATGATGGATTAAAACCTTTGAATGACCTATGTATATTTCAGAAAAGTCCTGTGAGTGCCATTTGTAGGGAGCATATGGCTGTTTGAGGAGGCAGTTGTCCAGTATATATAAGGACTTACTTAGTCTGTAATGTTAAATTAGCCCAAGTTCGGTTTTATCTGTTTTTTTTATTGGCTATCCAAAACACATGACAGCCAGATAGCCAATTAGATGTTGTTTTGAGTTCGAGGTAAATCCGAACTCACACATCTGTACTAGAGAAGCAGGGCTGTGGCTTTAGCTGTACAGGAATTAGTTAAACATATACAAAATCACAAATGAGGCACACAAATATGGCTTCTGCATCATAGCATTTCGTATAAAGGGGGTAATTCAGACCTGATTGCTCGCTAGCTGTTTTTTGCAGTCCTGCGTTCGCATAGTCGCTGCCCGCTGGGGAGTGTATTTTAGCTGTGCAAGTGTGCGATTGCATGTGCAGCCGAGTGGGACAAAAAGATCTTGTGCAGTTTCTGAGTAGCCCAGGACTTAGTATAAGGAAAATGTATGGTTCCTGTATAGTACAGGAGCCAAAGAAGAAAAGAAGAAAGACTACAAGTCTCTTCTGGGGCACACTTTTGTTGTGAAATGTGTAATATTGTGGTATTTAAAATATAACTTTTATTAGTATTCCTCAAAAATAAGGGGCTATAAGGCAAAAAGGAACTGAAAAATGATAAGGATACTTTCAATTTATCGAAAGGTTAATCTATCCGATTTAAGCATAGTTGATTGTATAAGGTGATACAAATCAAACTGACTGGCTCCGTTTGGCAAAAATATATATAGATCTCTCTGATGTTAGAAGAACTACAATTAAAGTATGAACAATGTATAGGTTATCTTCTTCCGAGAAAATGAAATGTACTTATAATAAAAAATACCAATGACAATATACCGGAAGAGAGGGGTATTTCTCTATCTAACAAGCCGGGCCCAACCCTGATAATTGGTGAGAATCTGCTTCCACAATCCGAAGTTGATATAGTGAGTAATAACAATACCTTGGCTCCGGGTCTTATGTTCTGAGTTAGGATATAAATACCTGCAGTACCAAGTATTCTCTGGTGGTCTCCCAACCAGGTACTGTCCTGGCCCACAGTGCTTGGCTTCCAAGATCAGACAAGGTTGGGCATACTTAGTGAAAAGTCACATCAGTATCTTGAACAAGCTCCCAGAGCGAAACGTACGTCGTCACTTCCGGTTGTCAGTTCCGGTTCCGGTTTCCGAACTTCCGGTCTCTGGTGGTCTCCCATTGGTATTTTTTATTATAAGTACATTTCATTTTCTCGGAAGAAGAAAACCTATACATTGTTCATACTTTAATTGTAGTTCTTCTAACATCAGAGAGATCTATATATATTTTCGCCAAACGGAGCCAGTCAGTTTGATTTGTATCACCTTATACAATCAACTATGCTTAAATCGGATAGATTAACCTTTCGATAAATTGAAAGTATCCTTATCATTTTTCAGTTCCTTTTTGCCTTATAGCCCCTTATTTTTGAGGAATACTAATAAAAGTTATATTTTAAATACCACAATATTACACATTTCACAACAAAAGTGTGCCCCAGAAGAGACTTGTAGTCTTTCTTCTTTTCTTCTTTGGCTCCTGTACTATACAGGAACCATACATTTTGCTTATACTAGTTTACTGAACTACCTCTGGGAGCACCGCCAACCTAGTGCCAGATATTAATTATTCAATTACTCATGGCCAAATGTTGGTTAACGTTATAGCTATAGGTTTATCCTATATTAATTAAATTAGCAAGTTTTCAGATTGAGAGATCCTGTGCAGACTCTATCACCCTCCTTTCCATAGCCCAGGACTTACTCAGCTGCTGCGATCACTTCAGCCTGTCCGGGACCAGAATTGACGTCAGACGCCCGCCCTGCAAATGCTTGGGAATGCCTGTGTTTTTACAATCACTCCCAGAAAACGGTCAGTTGACAACCACAAATGCCTTCTTCCTGTCAATCACCTTGCGATCGCCCATGTGAATGGATTCTTCGCACAAACCCATTGCGATCCGCTTTGTACCCGTGTGACGCACCTGCGCATTGCGTTGCATTTGCATGCGCAGTTCTGACCTGATTGCAGCGCTGAAAAAAATGCTAGTGAGTGATCAGGTCTGAATTACCCCCAAGGAGTCAGACTCATTCGCACACAGATATACAAATGTTGCACATTGCATGATCAGTGAAATCTAGCAGAGTAGTTTTGTCACTTCCAGTTTTATTTGTGTGAATACGGGAGTAATTGAAGATAATGATTCAGTTCTCTGTTGGATGGGAGGGACAGATTAAGCTGGAAATGTTCTCCGGTTATAAGTGCTGTTCTTTAATTACTCCCTCAGGTGCAACCCCTGATGCTGATGCTCTCTCAACCGTCATACGGGCACAGCTCACCTTCTGCCGGTCCGAGCAAGACCAACTGATATAGCGGTAAGCAGCGACTTTAATGGGAGAACTTTCATGCACAATATTTAAACTAGCCCCGCACACTGAGTTGCGCCCTCCCTCCCTGTGAACTGATCCCACACCGCCGCTCCCGCAATACAAATGGACACAGTCCCAGCCGGATCTACTGTACCAGCGGTGAGCACTCATCCATTGCGGTCAGGGAGGAGGAAGCACAGCGCATACTCTGAGGGCTCTCCTTGGAGGGACACCAGTCAAATATACCTTGTGTGCTCCACTTATGATGGGGAATATCCATTGAGATTTTATATGGGATATCAATAATCAAACTCATCACTTCATCTTTATTGTGGATCTCTTAGCTGGTTTTGTGTGCTGCTAATTACGTGTCACTGTGCAAAGCTATTTTTAAACAGTATTTAAATATATTTGTTGTATTTTATAAGTATATTATATACTATTAATAAATTGCCCTTGGCAAACGTAATTTTATATGAGAGCTCCCTTTGGATATTATTTATTTTCTTTATGTTTATTTAAGTATTGCAGAATACTTATATGGGAGTTGCCACATTAATATACATAGATACATAGGTGAATTGGTCTGCTAATAATTAGCTACCCATTTTTAGAGCGCCTGAATATTATAATTATATTCTATATAATTGTTAATTGGTATATGATGTAGAGAACACAACTGCATCTAGAACCTTCCACTGCTGATTTTTACATTAGTTATAGTACAGTATATTAAGTGGATATATTTAATTTTTGTATTGTTTTGGATTATAGTTATTAATTAAGATGTTATATTGAGCTTAATGTATTTAATTGTTTTTCTTTTTAATAAAATTAGGTTTTAGAGCTAATTGAAGCTCCTAGATATCTCCAGTTTCTGTCATAACTGTATTTGTAGTTTTAAATAAAAGAATTTCTTTAAGTTTTAAAATTTATTCCAGTAAATTTTGGTATCAATTATTTTAGTTTTAAATAGGCAAATATTTTGCAATCTAATAATAATTTTTAATTATTCCTCATAAAGTTTTTATTGCAGTATAATCTCTCAGCCAGGTCTCTTAAATACTTTCAAGCTGTCATCTCCTTCATCCTTAAAGTTGATGAAAGGATTTATAGAATAACACAAAAAAAACCAGTTATATTTTCTGGAAATGGTCATGACTTAACTCTTCCTGTAATTAACAAAAATGAAGAAATTTACTTTTTTAGTATTTGTTATAAATGATGGCATAAATTATCTCTGATTGTAGCAAAATATACTATATACTGTATGGAATCCATAAAGGTGAATGGAGAGGAAAAAGCACCTAATAGTATAGTAACTAAAGATAAGAAAAGCATGCAACAAATTTACAATATATGTGCGTACAGAATGTATTTATCTATTCCTGGCATGTACAGTGTCATATTGTGATGGGTTTCTGCCTCAGTGCTTAACATTTGAATTCTGTTTGAAAAGTTGTTTAAATTAACTTGCATATAGTATAGATGAGGACGTTCCATTTGGAGAAAGCCAAAACTCAAGAACTCGGGGATATGAGTGGAACTGACTAGGGTGTTCCTCCGAGGGCTGTAGAAAGGATTTCTATGCCCAGGTAATGAAATGGGGAGTGGCCTAATATCAAAGCTGCGGCCACATCCCCTAAGTGTTGGATTAGTGTAGGAAATACTTTTATGTACTTTTAAATAGTTTTTATGTACCTGAAGTGGAGGGTTCCATCTGTCCCTTAGCCAGAGTCAGATCCTGAAGGCTGTGTAATCAGCAATCAATCACCCCTCACTCACCCCCACTTCCAGTCAGATGAGACTGTGGCACTCAGAGGTAGCAGCATCCATGGACCTACTGCATCCCAGCACACAGCAATGTGTGCTGGAGAAAGAAGCTATGACTGCCAGATGACATGTTAAGAGGGGAGGGGCATGGGGTGCAGGGACTAAGGCCCCCACCAGGCCCCTCCATGAATCCTGAGTAGTTAGTACATGCTCCCCACTGTCTCGTCACCACTGTTCCCAAGTTCAGATCACAAGACAAGGCAAATCATATTTTTTTAAACAAATGTTTCCTTTATTGAAGCATTTCATAGTGATCAAAGATGAACTTTCCATATGAGTAGAATATAACACACATATTAAGAACACTTATCTGATAATATAAATATTAAGTTAGCAATATGTTCAAAAATGGTGTTAACTCAGAAGCAAGTTCCAGAAATCTCAGATCTTGCATGTTTATATTGCATATAAGAGTGTGAAATGTGTAAATACATGCCATTTTACACAGGAGAGTGTAGATGGAGGGTTTGGGCTGTGGGTGTTCTTAGAAAAAAGCCATTAGGATATTAGAATACTATATTAGGTGGCAGGGTCGGATTAAGACTAGTGGGGGCGACGGGCAACAAAGGTGCGGGGGCCCCACCAATAAAATTGACTGCATGCTGCCTCTGTCACTATGATGCTCCTTAGCAGAGTAGGAGAGAGAGTTAGGGGTGTGATAGACAAAAAGGGTGTCAGGGAGAGAGAAAGAGAGAGGGGGAATTGAGGGAGACAGAGAGGTGGAAGAACAAGAAGAGGGGTCAGGGAGAGAGAGAGGGTGTTGGAGAGAGAGAGAAAGAGAGAGAGGGTTTCAGTAAAAGAGTGGGGATGAGAGTGTGTCAGTGGGAGAAAGAGACTGGAGAGAGTGAGAGATAGAGACAGTGCCAGGGAGACAGATAGAGACAGAGAGGATCAAAAGAGAGAGAAAGAGGGTGCCAGTGAGAGAGAGAAAGACAGAGACTGAGGGGGACGAAAGAGAGAGGGACAGAGAGAAAGTCAGGGAGAGAGGAGCAAGAGAGAAAGAGAGGGTGTTAGGAAAAGAGAGAGAGAGGTTGTCAAGGAAGGAAACAGAGAGGGAGAGCAAGAGAGAGAGGTAGAGAGAGTCAGAGAGAGAGAGGAGGCAGGTTAGGACCAATAGCAAAAAAGAGGGTGTCAGATATGGAGAGACAGACAGAGATAGGGAGATAGAAGGGAGCAAGAAAGAGCGTGTCAGGGAAAATGAGTAGGGAGAGACAGAAAGAGGGCATGTCAAAGAGAGAAAGAGGCAATGGGAGAGAGACAGAGAGGGAAGTGAGGGATAGGGGGTGTTGGAGAGAGGGAGGGGAGTGAGCGGGAGAGAGAGGGTGACAGTGAGAAAGAGAGAGTGAGAGGGGAACAAAAGAGAGAGTGTCAGGGAGGGAGAGACAAAGTGAGACGCTACCTGTTCCGTTCGGCTGCAGCAGCATCAGGTCACTGTATAATGGGGGTGGGCACTTAACAGTGTTAGGCTTCCTGGCTTCCCAGTGACGTCTCCTCACTCCACGGGCACACGGCTTCGGGACCCCACCCTGCTGCCGGCTCTCTCTGTTATGGATCCCACATAACTTCGAGGCCTCCTCCTACTCCTGCCCTACTGGTCACCGGCTCCTGGGGCCCCAGCAGGAGACCAGCCCCTGGGCCCCGCATAACTTTGGGGCCTCCTCTTACTCCTGCCCTGCTGGTAATTGGCTCCTGAGGCCCCAGCAGGAGACTGACCCCTAGCCACAGAGAGAGCCAGCAGTGGGGTGGGGTCCCTAAGGCAGGAGGTGTGTGGCCAGACTGCGGGAGGAAGACTTACTGAAGCTGAGTGCCCATGGAGTGCGGGGACATGACCGGGAAGCCAGGAAAGCAGAGCCTGCAGCGCCGGTGGGAGGAGAATAGTCAGAGGAGCCGGGAGAGGCAGAGACTGGGAGCAGCGCAGCAGCATCAAGCACAGCCCCAGCTAAAGGACCCTGCATGACAGGGGCTGGCTTCATAGGTGCCCGATCATTGTAGACCTGGTGCCGGAGGAGAAATCGCAAAGGAGCCGGCACATGGGATCCAGTGGGGACACCCTTCCCCTGTGAAATCACCAGGATTTACAGCACAGGCTACAGGAGGAGTGCAGGCATGGTGAGGGGTAGCTCCACAGAGCCAACCCACTGCAGAGGACTCCTAGCTTGGGACCTGGGAAAGCCCCTGTGATGCGGAGCTGTCCACAGAGCTGCCTGTCTGAGAGGTAGTCTAGAAGGGGTGGCAAGGTCAAGTATAGGAGCCGTGCAGGGGAGAGGACACAGCCAGTGCAGGAGAGAACTGCTGATGACCCCAGCCTGAAAAGAACTGGTGGTGGAAGTGGCGTCTTACCGAGGATGTGATGACGGGTGGAGCCAAGGAAAACCGGGTGCCATGAGGACCCCTAGCAAGCCCTGTGGACTCTGGAGGACCTGGCTGCAGGACCCAAGCAGACAACCAGGCCACGGGAATCTGGACTTGCATGGTCGATGGCAGGGGAGAGCAGAGCCTCTGTGAGCAGCAGTGCAGCAGTCTCCGTTGCCTCCGTCTCAAATAAAAAATAATCATGTACTGTTTGGACTCGCTCTGAGCCAATCAGGCAGGGTGCAAGGGGGCTGAAGTGGGGCAGTGTTTGCCAGAGAGTGGTGGGCCCCCTGGACGGATGCCCCATCCACCCCACCTATAATCCGGCTCTGTTAAGTGGGAAAGATGACTGCAGAAACACTAGACAGAAACTGCAATCCAGTGCTCTGAAAACAGGCTACTGTGTATGGTGTATCAAATAGAAGCTTGTCTGTAATTGTTAAAAAAATGAACTTGAACTCTTTTTTTTTACAAGGATATCCATCTATACTGCAGTACATTTATTGTCACTGTATTTGAGGGCAGAGACAGTGATTTTAAGATTATTTGTAAAAAAAAAATATACTGTGCTGTGTCTTTCTGAATAAGCTGCACCCCAAAGAAGACATATACACTGGTTATAAAAAGAATACAAATAAAATGTAATGATATTGTACTAATTAGCATCTTGCACAGTCCCTTTGAATACTGGAGAGAGAGAAAATGCAATCTGGACAAATTCACTTTGGTATACATAAGCTGCCTACCCTCCAGTGTATTCTTGGAAAGAGTTTTAATAATATTCGGGAACGTTGTGAGGGTAGAAGGCGCCTTCCAAAAGATGTGGAAAAACTGCTGTTTCTAAAAAAAATGAAAAACAAATTCTATGAAAAAATTCCTGTACAACAAAAAGAGGCTTTTACAATGGTGGATTCCAGTGGGGATGACCTAATATTGTGTCATGATATTAACAACAGTAAGGAGGGTGATGATGAGAATGATGATGACAGCTTAAAAATGTTATGATGATTAACAAAACAGTTTGCTGCCTCTAAGCCCATCACTACCTTGGTTTAACAAAACCTCCAAGATGTTGTCTTTTGTGGGCACCCAAACACACCAAGCACTTCAGCTACAAAAGTTGCAGTCCCTGTCACTGAAGTGCTTGGTTTGTTAAACTGCAACTAGTTTGGTGTTGGTCTCACAGACAAATGTCCCAGACAATGGACCCTTCCCTCAGATTGACAGGCAGGTGACACTCCCACCTTGTTTTCTGAAGGGAGATCTTCTCAGGTGCTCTGGATACTCAGCCACACCCTGTCAGCTGCTGCAAGCTGTGGAAGAATAAAGCATTTAAACCAAACAAAACAGGTAAGTGACTTATTTTTACAATAAGTAAATGTCTTTAAGTTAGGTGTAGTGCTGCAGCTTTGTGCAACCCTGTTTGCAGGTCTTCCCTTGTGCCTGTCAGCTAAACGCATATGATTCCTCTGTAGGGAACCACTACCTTACAATATATTCCTTTAATGAATTAAAATCAATGGTTGCAGTTGTGGAATATACTGCCTGTATGTTCACAGATTGTAGAGATCATAGCGTGTACTGTTTTTGGGGGGTTAAATACATATGCTTTTATCATTCACAATATTAGTGTGCATGTCATTGCAGCTATTGACATGCCACTTAAACTGCTTGTTTCCAGTTGTATTGCTAATCAGGATAATATTTTATGTACCACGTGAACAATAGCATCTGCTCTGGCTTTTCATGTTCAATATTGTCACCAATCACCAAACTACTTTTCAAATATGCATAAATGCAGTTACTGTAACTGTAATTTGTCCTTGCTACATATGCTACTTATCTTGTGTATGAAATAAAGACAAAAGGACTGTTTATGCTGAACAGATATGTTATGCAAACAATATACTTAGCAAACAATACAAATTCCCTACAAAACAAAGTCAGAGAATTCCTGCTACATTGGCGCAAAAACAAGCTGCTTTAGACTATAATCCTTCCTTGAAATGGCACCACATTTCTACAAAGATTGAAACCACAGAAAATTAGGAGGGGCACCGTCCCAGGCATTAATAAAACAGTTCAGTACATATACAATATGTTCCTTTTGGAATGGTTCATACCAGGTCTTTTTCCTCTTGCTGTGCTCTCTCAGATGTCACCAAGTAGTTGGTTTGAAGTCAGATGATATGGTAAACATAAAAAATAAAAACATACAAAAATATGTGTAGAGTAGACCAATCTTTAAATTACAAGACTTTGTGGTAAAAGTGTCCAAAAAAGAAATAAACAATATCTAAAGTGAATAGACTGTATGGAGGTGTACCCCACATTCACACTGAAATATTAGTAATATATATATATATATATATATAAACCAAAAAATTTCCTTCAAACTTTATTACGTGGTATTGTGATCAATGGTGAGTTCCTTCGTAAGGCATACCCAACTCACTGTAATATGTGAAAAGGAGTAGGCACATAAAGGTACAGTATCTTTTAACTTCAGCAATACTCCTTGGAAGGACAAGCGTACCCCTACTCATGGTGAAATAGATGATACAAAGCACATAAAGGTGTCTTTGATTGGGCCTTTTAGAGGATTCAGTTCAAGGACAACCCTCTGTTTTCACTCCAAAACATTGATTTCATGTATATGAAAAATAAAATTGTATACCAATGTGTATAGCAGTCCAGCAGCTGCACATAAAAATAGCATTGTTGTTAATTAAATACTGAGGGCATACCAGATTCACACTTTAACATGAGCGGTTGGGCCTATCTAGATTTCTTTAGTATCAGACCCCAATGTACACACAATGATAAACATATGGGCATACCCCACTCACTCTTTGTGAAGATAGTAATAAGCGTATCAAGGTATCTGTAATATGAGACAATTTCCAAAAACAAGCATAGCACACTCACAATTGTATTGGAGAATTCAAAGCATGTAAAGGTATCTTTTCCTTTGACTGTCTCTGCAATGGTCCCAAGGAAGTATTTCAGCCCAATAAATAAAAATGTATTCCCAGGAAAAAGCTTTCCCCATACAATGGGCACAAAGTAAAAAACAATACAAAAAATACAAAAAGCGGAAAACATGGAAAAAGGAAATAGTCCCAAAAGTTCCAAAAATGACAAATCTTTCACGTGACATTAGAAACTTTGTACAGCATACCTTTTCCAAAGATAAGATAGTAGGCAAAAATCGGCTGTCCACACTTGTTGCTGTCAGGTGTGGACAGCCAATTTTTGCCTATTTTCTTATCTTTGGAAAAGGTATGCTGTACAAAGTTTCTAACTTCATGTGAAAGAACTGTCATTTTTGGAAATTTTGGGACTATTGCCATTTTCCATGTTTTTCCGCTTTTTGTATTTTTTTATTGTTTTTTTACTATGTGCCCATTGTATGGGGAAAGCTTTTTCAGGGAATCAATTTTTATTGGTTTTTATAATCATGTGGAAATTTACATCATTGTGCTGATTGGGCTGAGATACTTCCTTGGTGCCATTGCAGAGACAGTCAAAGGAAAAGATACCTTTACATGCTTTGAATTCTCCAACACAATCATGAGTGTGGTACGCTTGCTTTTGGAAATTATCTCACATTAAAGATACCTTGATACGCTTATTACTGTCTTCACAAACAATGAGTGGGGTATGCCCATATGCTTATCATTGTGTGTACAATGGGGTCTGATACCAAAGAAATCTAGTTAGGCCCAACCCCTCATGTTAAAGTGAGAATCTGGGTATGTCCTCAGTATTTAATTAACAACAATACTATTTTTATGTGAAGCTGCTGGACTGCTCTACACATTGGTATACAATTTTATTTTTCATGTACATAACATCAATGTTTTGGAGTGGAAACAGAGGGTGGTCCTTGAACTGAATCTTCTGAAAGGCCCAATCAAAGATATCTTTATGTGCTTTGTATCTTCTATTTCACCGTGAGTAGGTGTACGCTTGTCCTTCCATGGAGTATTGCTGAAGTTAAAAGAAACCTTTATGTGCCTACTCCTTTTCACATATCACAGTGAGTTGGGTACGCCTTACAAAGAACTCACTATTGATCACAGTACCACTTAATAAAGTTTGAAAGAATTTATATATATATATATATATATATATATATCACACTAATATTTCAATGTGAATGTGGGGTACGCCTCCATCATACAGTCTATTCACTTTAGATATTGTTTATTTCTTTTTTGGACACTTGTATCACAAAGTCTTGTAATTTAAAGATTGATCTACTCTACACATACTTTTGTATGTTTTTATTTTTTATGTTCACCATATCATCTGACTTCAAAACCAACTACTTGGTGACATCTGAGAGAGCACAGAAAGAGGAAAAAGACCTAGCCTGAACCATTCCAAAAGGAACGTATCGTATATGTACTGAACTGTTTTATTAGCGACTGGGAAGGTGCCCCTCCTAATTTTCTGTCAATACAAATTCCCTGTTTAATTTGACCATGTATTATAATCAAAACAGACTATTTGCTTAAAAAATATTTTTTATTGAATAGAAAAATATGACACTTTCAGAATGTGTAAAGAGAGAAGACATACAAATCTTCAAAATTTACAATTAACACTTAGGGCCAAATGTAATAGAGTGAGAGTTTTAAAAAGTGAGAGATTTGGTAAGGTTTAGCAGTTTTTTTTTTAAAGTGGCAATCATTTACACAGCAAGATCACAGGATTAAGGACACAGGCTTTTCTCCCTGCAAAGATCCACACTGTCATCAGCTGCTGCTATAACTTCTCATCCGTGCAAAGGAGCCCGTTAATTCAGCACCGCTATCAGGAGCACTTGAATTGCAGCTCCAGTCCCCGTGGCCAGAGCCGACAACGCAATCCGGGGAAGCGTATACAGCGGGTGCCGTTCCCTCTCAGCCCGGCGCAGACCGGTAAACTCCGGAAAACCAGCTCAACAGCCTCCTGTCTGCAAGTGCGGAGGTACCGGAGGCATTACTAACCATCTGGAACGGCTCGTTGGGGCTCCCTGCACGGTGCAGCATCAATCGTACCCGCTGAGGCTCTGGTGTGTGTCTCTGACAAACCAGTGAGACGACACCAGGGAGCAAGGATAGAACAGGCTCCTGCCCAGCGGAGGTAATTCTTCTATTCACCTTTAAACCATTAATCTACTGCAATGGATTTGTGATGTATGCAGTACCTTCTGACATACTAAGCCGTGAGTGACTCATGTTTAAATACCCTATATATTAGCAACATACATCTTTTCATCATAACTTTGTGTGTATTAAGTTAATTCAATCCGGTTGAAAATCACCCAGGTGCAGTTACTTAATAAGCACATGCATATAAGTTCATCTATTATTAATGGTTTTCTGAGGAATTGATCATTAAGCTCTAAAACAGTGAATAATTTTATTGTTGTGGAATTTGTATCATTATTTTATTCTCCCGGGAGTTTGTTGTAACTTTTATACACTGTATACCAATAAATGTTTTTTTAATCTATCTGATTGTCAAGCGCCACTTGTTATTTGTTGTTTAGTTTCCGTTCTCAAGGGACTGGCAATTCCCTTTATCAGGAGGCTGCTGACAATCAAAGTGCAGTGCTTCTCACCTAAGCGCTTAGTTTTTTCCTTTTCTACACAGCAAGATCAACCTGGTTTAGCAGTGTAAATGATTACCACTTAAAAAAAACTGAAAAACCTTACCAAATCTCTCACTTTCTGAAACATTTCTATTACATTTGGCCCCAAGTGTTTTTTTTTCGTGATCGTACCTACAGTAGGTATCTGTGAACACAGTATTGATCACATTTAGCAACAATAAAAAGGATTGGTGGAGGCTTGTCCTTGGGGTGGACATGCAATATCTGCGATGTGGGGGGTGTAGTGTGCATGTCATGGCACTGCAATCACAATATATGCGAAACAGATTGCAGAAATTGCAAATGTTTCAACAGCACAGGTTGAGTAGATAGAAAGCAATGCAGACTGTGGAAGTACTTATGGCAACAGCAAATTTTCCGATGATCAAGCTAATAATTGCAAAATCACAGGCAGCTGATAGTGTTCATAGTGATGCAGGAAATGCTGTTTAGTGTGCTGCATGTCTAATTATATAAATTAGTTATTTTAAATTTACAAAATAACACTTTTCTTTAGGTTTGTATATTGTCATGTTTATGCTCATTTTAGAACAGTGATGTACATAACTTATTACTATTGTAAGTTACTTTAACATTTTACATGTATGTATTGTGTTTACACCATGACTGCCTAACATTATTCTGACAGAACAGAACAAGAAACGCTTATTGTCATAATTTTTTTTTGAGTGAATGTACGCAATGTTGTGTTTGTACATTAGCTATGCCTGCAATGGTAGTAAGCTAGATTTTCGATGGGGTTGTATAATCGCAGATGAGGTTGTGGGTTTGGCTAGAGGTCTTCGCAGTGTGCATTCAGTCGCAATTGCAATCCGTGCTGAATGAATCCCAGAACGTCCAGATGTCACAGCACCACCTCCAGTAGCACAGAGGTACTGCAGGCCAGACACACTACAAAGACTGAGTCCTGACAACTGTACAGTACTTGAAATAGCTGCTGCAGAGCTATTATCACTACCAGGCAGGAGCAAGTTTAAGGGAGTGGGTGCCCCTAGGCACAACATTAAAGTCGTTTCCCACCCCGCCTAATTTTATTAGTTTTTTTTATCAGTTATAAGCACTCATTTGATGATAGCCAATTTAATGGAATCATAAAAAAAGACAATAACTATGAATTTTTTTTTTTATTATTATGTATTTACTAAGTAGGACAGCTTACAGGGGCAGTCTGTGCATGTCCTACCTATTTACACTCCATTCAAGATGGCATATGGTACAGTACAGTGGAAATATTTAGCAGTTAATGGTACTTTTTGGGCTGATAGTGCTTCATTTGCTTAAGGAGAAATTTGCCACTGCTACCAGGAATGCCTAATACAGATTCTGGGGATTATCGCTGGCTGAGTCTTCTCCCTAATGGAACATGACTATATATTTAAGGAAAGTCTACAACCTGTCTGAGTTGCATGCTTGCATATCATATTCAGCTTTTTCTTTACTCGACTTTGAAATACTTGATCTGTTCTTCAATGTTTTCCCAATGCAGAGATATATTCTGCTATTTTTCTCCATATATGCTTTTGAATCTACAGGTATTTCATAGTTTTGGTTTTCCAAAGATATGTTGTAATATTTTAGAATGCCATCAATAAGGGCCAAATATTGTTTAAATGTGAGACATGTTTTTTTTTATTTATCTTTGTTTTCTTAGCCTTGACTATCCTGTTCTTGTTCATTTTCTCCTTTACCAAGAAAGTCCTCATCCTCCCTTTCATAAGATGATGACATTGCTAAAAAAAAAATATAAATATATTTTTACATTGGTATAAATAAATTACCACCCTTCCACCTCATTTCCAACTGCTTGGAAAATTAGTCTTTAAACATTTGTATTCTGTTTGTATTCTATTTACACTAATATGTCAACCCTTGAATCACAATCTGTACTTCAGGGGCATATATCATTATGGAGCACACACAGTTCTCTCTCAAGACTCAATAGTGAGTATTGATGTCAATACTTTACAACATTGCATCACAGTGACTGCCATGACGGCAGATGTGTTAACAATGAGCACCAGATTTTGCACACTTGCATCTGCCAAACATCAATAGACAAACACACCAACATAACCAGTCTCACAAACTAACCCCATCCGCAAACCCCCTCTGTCACCCATGGCACCTTCCACCCTTTCCCGCCAGGCAGTGCACATGCATCTGGCCCAAATACTAGGAACACTGCACATCTACATCTGCCCGAAATGCTAGGCATAAACATCCACACTAAAAAATATTCCTTCTCACCAACAACTACTCCCACCCCCAGCCACCTTTCCCATTGCATCTGCCCCATCTTCTCCCCTTTCCCACCAAGCTGCATACCTGCATCTGCCAATAATCAATAAGCACACTTACAAAACTATTAAGCCCCACACCTTTACTCTGTCACAAAAGACTACCTGTTATGTCTGCCCCAGTCCATCACCATGCACTTGCCTCACAGCCCACCAAAGAGATCAGTCCCAGGAACACAAACATACACAAAAGAGAAATACATACAAATAAAACACAGACTTAACTTTAAAAACTGTGATTGTTGACTCCAGTATCAGTCGGAATTCTTGGCAGTGTCTCCCTCCACGAATCCTCCATATTCCATATTTGCTTTTCTTCTCTGGAGGTTATATTCTCCATATTCCATATTTTCCTCCATATTTCATTTTTTCTTCTCTTCTCTTTTACTTGTCTTGCAACCATCATAGTGAATACTCCACTTCTTTGGAATCTTTTGTGAGATACCACAAGGGGGTGATCTATGACACAGCGAGCTACAATTGACTAAGCCTCCTGATTTCCTGGCCCTGCACTGTAATTAGCTGAGGGTTGGTGCCAAATTTAAAATAGGTAGTGGCCATTGGTGGAGACTAAATTTTACTGGCTTCACCCTCTACCATGCTGTAATATCTTGCGACATTACTGCCCAATATGGATCCAGTGCCAGACACCTGACCATTGGATTCCCGTATGTCCCTTATCAACACCAGAATCAGTACTCACAACCCTGTCATACTTCCCTCTTCTAGGTCATTTGTAGTCCCTACAAGGCGAGTTCATATAATAAGCCTACCGATGTTGGATCACTGTGATTGTTGATGCTACAGTGATAATTCTTATCATTCTGGCAAGACAGGTGTATGGGTCCTCTGACTCACTGTCATTTTCACATTCATACTGATCTCGGCACTCACCTCTGGCTCTGCCACAGTTTCTGGAAAAAGCAAAGTCACAGCATATGATGTAGGATGATCTTCTGCTCCAGACCATTGGTAAATAGCATTTCATACACCAGTCACTCACAGTAGACACATTCAATGATGTACAGCATTCAATGATGTACAGAGACACCTCCCAGTGTTCTGACAACTTACTCCCTGGTCAGGGTTGCATAAAAATCAGATTATTTTTTTTTTTATAAAATTGGATTTATTTGATTTAAATCAGTTTTTATTGACTTAAATCAGATTTTTGGGATTTAAATAGGATTTTTTATTGACATTTTTTAAGTAAACTGTTTAATTTTAGATGTTTACACCTTGTTTTAGTAATACATGAACAATTTTTTAAGTGAAAACGGTAACAAAGTGAACACAGTAATAGAATAGATACACACTAAACAGTTCCATAAAGAAGTACAATTAGGCTCTGAATTTTACTCAATCAGTTGTTTGAGTCTGAGTCAAACATGTACATATCTTTGTCCACATCCACACGTTTGTCCTCAACAGAAATGGCACTGTAGCATGCAACCTGCTTAGCTGCTTTTTCATTTCCCAATCTGTTGCGTGTTTTGGATTGTACAAAACTGTACATTGACAAAACTCTTTCAATTCCTGCACTTGCTGAAGCTGCAGTGAACATCTGCTTCAGAAGATTTACTACAGAAGCGTTTAACTGACGTTTAGCTGCATAGGACATCCACCAGGCTAGAGTAGATACTTGGCGTAAAGTGTCCACTTCAAACATGTATGGTGCAAATGGTTTCATTAATGCACAAAAGTTGATGATGACCAGCATAATTTGACGATTATTGACATGAGCAAACTCTATAGCAGTCTCAATTTCAGCAGGACTAAGCTTTTTTCCCCCTGTACCTAGGATCAAGAATATCAGCCAGCAAGTGGGAACCTGTGAGTGCAAATTTAGCTCTTGCCTTTGCCATCTTTACTACATTGCTGCGGTGTCCAATCTCTTCAAGATCATCTAACAGCTTCTTCCACACTTGTACGACCTCACTGATTGTGCAGTTGCGTCTGTGCATGATTCAGGGCTACAGCTATAGGTTTCAGTCGAGCCAAATAATCTTCAGCGCTCCGCTTAATACCAAAGTTATTAACTTTGTTAATAATGTCTTGTGGGATATCAACTTTGTTTTCATCACATACTCAAGAATGGGCCAGTTTTTTAGAAAGGACTCCAAACAGTCTGCATTAGTATTCCAGCGTACGTCACTTGGTAGTATATACTTGGTAGAATCTCCTATACACCATCCATTATTCTCCCCAACTGAGCTAAAAAAAAGGACTGCCCCCACCTATCTCTATCTCTTTTTAAGCATAAGTTGTAGGTTTTTTTTTTCCTTTTTGATTTAAATCCATATTTAATAATTTGATTTAAATTGTTGATTTAATCATTTGATTTAAATTGTTTGATTTAAATCATGCAAACCTGTCCATGGTCTCTTTGTCTATATCAGCACCTTCTGCCCAACCATGAGGGGTTTGGACTCTCGAGACCCAGTATGGACATGTTGCAGTGATTCAAAACTCTGATAGATCATGAGTGACTTTCAGCTTTGTTGGTGCTATATTATCCACCCAGTAGAGGATAGTAAATCTTTGGCTTAATTTCTCAGGTGCAGCGTAAGATCAAATGCTTCTTTACCAGATTGTTAAAATAGCCAGAAATATAGGGAGAAACTGTAGGTATGGTGAACCTTATTATTAGAGGTCTGTATTATATCAGCCACATAGTCTGGTCATCATAATTTTTAATGAGCATATTTAAGAGAGTTCAGTTGACTCTTTCACATACCTCATTCTCTTGTGAGAGTTAGGACATGGTACAAGACTTCTTTACCCCATACAGCTGACACAGACCCTCCTTTCCATAGAAGCAGGTTCTCTGAATGTAATGGATACTCTCTGGTCATCAATACCACCGATGAAATGTTCCAGGATAGCCTTGGTGGTGGCCTTTGGCATCTGTTTTTAAAAGGCAAAAATGGCAATGAATTTAGTAAAGTGGTCCATCATGACCAACGCATACTGATGTCCACTCACTGATTCACCAACTATGACATAATCCACTATCCTAGGGGTAGCTCCCAGGCAAACGAGCTCTCTGTTTTGATGCATTTTTGTGTGAGCCTTTATCATGAGGCCTTACAGTAGACAAATCACATGGCCATATGTGGGCAATGCTATTATGTAGTGTTAGCACTGCTGATATTGGAGAAGCCTTGACGTGGCTCAGCAGCTAAACATGTCTTTGCAAATGCATGTGACAAATTTCTCTGAAATTCTATTACCAGATAGGTTCAGGTATTGTTACAGGTAATTTTCAGTGTGCTGGGGGGATATCAGGGGGGGAAATACCCCCCTCTCTGTCTGCTGTTTGTTTGTAACCACTCCCCTTTTTTAGCACCTGACATATAATTATCTCCAGGAATGATTGAGCAGCTACCACTGTTTGTCTGCATAATCTACCACTATAAGCTACAGGGGATGACTAGTCTAAATAGTGGCACTGGAGCCTGAGGTTTGGCAGGTTTCTGCACAGCAAATGCCAGACATGCTCAGCACACTTAATTGATAATGCCTTTCTATCCAGGAGCAGAATGCTAACACCAAGTCCCTACACATGTGCCTTGTCCACTAAATGGCTGAACCATCATCACTTGCCAGACTGCTCCAAGCTCAGGCTCAAAATACAGTAGGCATGCCTTACCAGAATCTGGACGATCACTTCACACTGATCCCGGCTACACAACACTTTTTTTCACATAATGAATAAGACCACTCCTTCAATATTTTGCCCATTGTCCAGCTTGCTTCCACCATTGGACCTTCTAGATGGAAGAAACTCCTCCCTGCTCTTGTAAACACTCATTCTCAGTCCTTTTCAAATAGCATGCACAGTAGCATGAAACATACGAACTGGACCTGGAGGCTTTAACGATGAAAGATCAGCTATCTTTAATTCTTCTCTATCTTCATTCCTGGATGTCAGTGGTGTCCTGACAGGGAACCGTGAAACAGCATCCACATTTTTGTAGTGTTTTCCAGGCTGGTTGCACTTTATTCAGGAGAACTTTGCTAGCCATGCCATCCATCACCTCCGCAAAGCACATAAATTCACCATCGATAGTGTACATCTCCACATGGGTCAAACTTAAATATTCAGCATTTTCTTCAGTCATAGTCCAGACCCCATCCAACAATTTCAATTTGAAAGAGCTATAATTTTCATGTTTCTGCTTAGAATCTAAATGACATTCACTACCATAATCAATCACCTGCTCTTTTCCATCTTATACTGGGTAGAGCACCACCCCAATTCTTACACACACCAATAAATGGATACTCACAGTTTGCATACACCAATACCAAAGCATTGGTCAAGGCTTCCTTCAAATGGAGAAAGTGTACTCACTAGAAATAATAATAAAAAAACATGTTGTGGCTTGGCTATTTTTGCAAAGTCTTAGATAAACTGGTAATAGAAAACATCCATTACAGTACCAAGAAGGCCCATAGTAACATCACAGTACCACTCATTCATAGCCACAACCTTCTTCCCTAGAGACCTTTGGTGGGATGTAATGGCAACTGAGTTTGCCAGAGATGCAGGATGCCGGGTGAACTTGGATGTATATTTAAAGAAAGAGTAATTTAGTTTTACTTGTAAATGTCTACCACTTAAAAAAATATACAGAGTTTGGCCAGCATCTTACACCTCCGGCAAACTTGGACGCCATTACATTCCGCTGCATATGTCCCACATACTTGACACTGGGCTTTAAGAGGTTTCAGAAGCTTGAGCTTTATCAAATGCTGCAGCACAAGTCCTAACCAGGACATATGCTATTCCACTATAAAAAAAACACAATGACATCATCCAGGCAGATTAGGAAAACCTCAAAAGGAGTTCCGGTTTAATGGAGCGAGCAGCTTCAATGCTCAGCTCCTCTCCACACCTGGACTTTTAGTGGCATTTCAAGGCTGCATTGGAGCCTCTTACCAAGGGCTCTCCTCTTCATGGTCCCAGGCAGCACATAGAGAAATTCCTGCTGTGCAACGCCAGTCTCGGCAAGAGAAATGCTGGGTGGACCCTGCAATGACACCAGACTCTGCTACTACCATGCCAGTGGCTAAGAGGACTGCTGCTGACAAAGACTCCAGTGAGGTACCCCAAATGCGCTATGCCCCCGACTTCCCTGTAATATATGGGGATGTTGTTGAGGAATTGGAACCACAATGGGTTCCTTTTTATCTCAGGCTGTATCTGAGATCACAATGCAGCTGCAACAGCTCACACACAGGGTAACTGGCACTGAGCATGGGATAGGCTCAGTCTGTCATGATATGGCAGATTTTCAAACTGCTGTGAAGCATTTAGAAAATAATCATTTATGGAACAATTTAGATGATATTGAAAACCATTCAAGACGTTACAATAACAGCAGGCTAGTCAGTTTGCTGGAATCTGTCAAGGGTCCCTCCCTGGTACAGTTTGTCACTAATACTCTCCCTACTCTCTTAGGGATCACAGAGGAATGTAAAGATCTTGTCATATAAAGAGTGCATAGAGTTGGTCCTTCTCCTTGTTCTTCAGAGACACATCCTAAAGTGACTTTGTTTAGATGTTTAAATTATCTTCACAAATTAGCAATCTGTAGTGCTTCTAGAAAAAAGCAAGACATGCAATGGGAGGGGAAGAAGATGTATATATTTCAAGATTACTCAGTCAAAATTACCAGGGCTAGAAAAGTTTTCTCTCCCTTATGCTCATACCTCATTAAGCAGAAATTTATTTTTGCCTTACTATACCCAGCCAGATTGTGGCTATTTCATGGCAACACTCATATAGATTTCACCTCTCCTGATGATGCACGTGAATTCCTTAAGGAGGAGGAGCAAGCTCAATACATATCTGATTGAGAGATGTCATAACTTCAGTTACACCTACCTTTGTTTTATAGGCACTAGCTTATTAGATGTGTTTTTTTGTATGGTATACTATACACATGTTTTCAGCTCCATATAGTTTTATTTAAATACCTTGGGGTTATATATATATTTCGAGTAATGTGATGGGGTGAAGCTCCTTTCCGGAGTGTATATTAACTAGAATTTGTTTGTTTCTTAGTCTCCTGTGTTTTGTACACCTGAAGTCTGCTACCACCACTACTTTCTATTGTGCAGTTATTATTGGTGCTTAAAATTCTAACCTAATGGTAGACTTGTTTTTGTTTACTTTTTTCTCCTCCTTGTCTTGTTTGTCTCCTTACCTCAAATGTTTCTTCCCCTCCACTAGCATCCCCCTGAATTCCCCCTGGATTGGAGTGGCCGGGCTGCTGTGGGGTAGCACACTATAATATTTATTTAACACCCCCTTTAACACTTTCATTAATCCTTTAGGCCTTTTAATTACACCTTCACTAGTATATCACTTTTTGTATATAGATATTGCTTTCCTTTTATTACCACATACTAACACTTTACCCTCTCATATATGTGCTACCCTGGGGTAACTGGCCTTTGCTGGCTTCTGGGGTTGTGCACCCCAGACTTAGATATACAGTAATATTAGTGACCACCAGAAATCAGAGGAGCCTTGTCAAGGCTGGTATGTGGCTTTGCCATATATTTGCAAATATATGTAACTAAGATCTCTGGATTTTTATTATATATAGTTTTTCAAGTCATGTCACCAATATAGTTTGGTGTGCTGGGGGGAAACATGGCTTAATCCCCATTCTGTCTTTTTTCATATAATACCTCAGCAAATATGTCTACTATTAAAATAGGCTCTTTGAGTATAGGAGGCATAAACTCCCCAGGTAAACGGAGGAAATTACTTTTGTATTTATCAAAACTAAATTAGATATTGTTTTTGTGTAGAAGACAGACTTGGTGTCAGCTGAAACAGCCTAATTGAAATGCTTCAATGGGTTTCCAGTGGCCTCAGCACCTTACTCCTCTAAGGCTAGGGGCATTGTTATTATGGCTACATGCAGGGCTGGTGCTAGGGTGTACAGTGCCCCCCTGCAAACTATAAATTTGCACCCTCCCTCCCAAACTTCACAACACAAAAAAGGGGTGTGGTCTCACAAGGAATTGGCGTGGCCACACAACAGTACCACCAATTAAAATTATGCCACACAGTAGTGCCTAACACAGTAGTGTCTCTTATTCACATTACGTCACACGATAGTGTCCCTTATTCATGGTATTCCACACAGTACCCCTTATACATGTCATGCCACAGAGTAGTACCCCTTATGAACATTATGACGAAAGTAATTCCCCTACACCTTATGTCACACACAGTAATGCCTCTTACACATTATGCCACACACAGTAATTTCCTTTAAATGTTGTGGCACTGTTTTCGAGCCCCTGTAGCCACTCCGGATTGGCTGCCAGTGTACAAGCTGCAATTGGCTCATGTCCTGCATCAGATTATGGCACATTAACTGGGACAGAACACAGATGTGGGAGGAGGGGTGTCACAGTGACTTGGACAGAACACAGGCGGGGGTGGTACAGTGGACAAAACACAGAGGGGCAGTGTGTCACTCAGTGATTGGGACATAACACAGAGGGGGGTATCATAGTGACTGGGACAGAATACAGAGGGTGAGTGACACAGTGACTGGGTCAGAACAAAAGGAGGGGTGACACAGTAACAGAACATAGAGGGGGTGACACAATGACATAACCCAGAGGGGGGACACAATGACAGAACACGGGGGGACACAATGACAGAACACAGAGGTGGGGGACACAATCACAGAACACAGAGGGGAGCCTAGTGAAAGAACACAGGGTGGGGTGACACATTGACTTTGGCAGAACATTGGGGCATGGGACAGAACACAGAATTACCAATAAGTCCCTTGTGACCTCACCTACCGGAACCTAAATGGATCCCTCTCCTGCGTCCCACTCTCCACTGCTGCTGCCTCAATCCAGTGCATGTTGAAGTAAAGACTGGCGTGCGAGATCCTGGAGTCTCCGTGGTTATGCTAACCAGCCTGCTTGCACCCCCATGCCATCCCCTGCCCAGTGAGCTGAAGTGAAGTGAAGCGCAGGGCTTAAAGCTGCAACCACCTGCTGGTGATGCCAGCACTGCCCATCTTTGCCCATGGTAGCCACAGTGCTGCCTTGTATAGCTGGCCACTGGGCCAGAGAGCATGGCTGTGATGACTCCGGGGGCTTGCTGGCGGCCGCGGAAGAAATATGAGGTGCTACGGGGCAACAGGGGGAAATCTTGCTGCAGTCTTGTTGTGGGAAGGGAATAAACTGATGCCGCTCCGTGTGCACACAACTGCCAATGCCGTTGCCTGTCATACAGTGTGACAGGTGCAGCAACAGCCGGCAGCAACAGTATTGTATAGCACAGAGATGCAGAGCAGGGAGAGCACCTCTGAATCACGGCACCTCCCTGCTTTGCATCCTCTTGCTGAGCGGGTCATGCCGGCTCTGGCTACATGATCTCTGCCATTAACTGTGACTTCTATACAGGCTGAACCTGAATGTCCTTTTGTGATAGCATCTGTAATGTTATACAATGTTCCTTATGTATTATGCAACGTATATACCCCTAATATATATATATATATATATATACACAAAATCATTCTTTCATAATCTTACACTGTAATTGCAACCCATCACTCCGCTTCTTTAATAGTTTGTGGAAATTTTTATTTGGTTTCTGATTCCCGATTGGACAGGTCACATTGCCATAAAAAGTGCCTACCCTACAGAAATTAGGAATCCCCATGTTTATGTCAAGCTTGCAATAGGTAGATGTGTGAAGGGCTCTCTACCCTACTGAGAAATATTGTTAATGTCTATCTGCTGCGCATCATACCTTATATAGAATTCTTACCTGATGACTTCCACGGTTCTGTTCTCAAAAGTACTCAACTCTAATATTAACACGATTACAATTTCAGACCATTCCTTACTCTGGTGCTCTTTAAGCATAACCACTGAATGGTCTTCTCATTCTACCTGCTGCTTCCCTACACATTTAACAAGATAATTTAAATTTAAAAGCAAATTAGAAGTATAATCATATTATTTTAAAAAACAATATAGAACACGCCTCCTCGAATCCACCACTCTTTTGGCATACAACCAAATCAGTCATGTGAGGTGCAATAATTTCTTACACAGCAGCACTGAAAAGGGAACTATCTTCTTACTTAAATCTTCAGGCTGCTCTATCACAAACCTATTCTAAATACAAGAACAACCCTACTCCCACAAATAGACATTGATATCATTCAGATAAGACTCATTTTGATGAGTTACTGGAAAGAATGACCAATAAATACAAATTGCATGTAGATCATAGGTACCATAAACAAGACAGGATGTCTCCTTACAAATATATTAAAAGGCACATGTTCCCCGATGTTAGTACATCCTCTGTGAGCTAAGGATGGCACACTTACCAATTCAAATAGTCAAATAACTGCTGTTATGAGGGCATTTTATGCTGATCTCTACTCCTCTCTTATCCACCTGAATGAGACGAAAATGGATTTATGGTCCACATTGGACTATCCAACATTGCCTGCAGATTTGGCTGACTCCCTGACTACACCTATTTCTTTAGATGAAGTTACGGCAGCCATAAAAAGGCTATAGCCAGCAAAAGCCCCTGGAGACTTTTACAAGATATCTCCTAAGATAATGGACACACTTGTTTCTGTATTGAACTGTATTCTTTCGCAAGGTATGATACCTTTTTCTCTCAATTCTGCAATAATCAAGGTGCTCCTTAAACCAGGAAGAAACCTTTCATTACCAGGTTCATACAGTCCTATTTTCCCATTAAATTCTGATTATAAGTTACTCACTGAAATAATTAATAAAAGACTTAAAGTTATTTTATCTATTCTCATACATAAAGACCAAACCGGATTTAAATCTGGTAGACATTCATTACTAAATGTACGTAAGGTTCTAGTTGTGATGCAATATATTTCTGATCACCCTGATACCACCTCTAGTGTTATTTTTCTCTCGATGCAGTCAATGTGATACACTGGTCACATCTTTACAATACCTACTGTAACACAGATTTGGCTTTCCTATAAAGTTTATTTCTTATATACAAATGCTATATACCAACTCGGTTTCCCAAGTATCTTGTAATGGTTTCCTATCGGCACCATTTGCTATACAAAGAGGGATGCATCAAGGCTGCCCTCTCTCTCCACTTTTGTTTGCAATTGCCATTGAACCGCTTGCGATAGCTTTAAGGACCTCCCCGCTTTTCATAGCATCTTTGTCCAAGATATTGAGCTAAAAGTACCACTCTTAACAGATGATATGCTTCTATTTATATCAGACCCATCTCACTCAATCCAGGCTATCTTAGATATTCTAACATTTTTTGGTAGATTTTCAGGATACAAAGTCAATTTAAACAAATCAGAGGTGATGCCGGTTAAAGGAGATACCTTAGCTCTTAAGACACAGCCTGAACTGGCCAAATTCAAATTTAATACATACCGATTAAAATACAGATACCTAGGGATAAATCTTACATCTACTCTCTCGCGACTATACACAGCAAATTATTTCGCCCAAATGTCATCACTACTGAGCAGTTGGAAATTGCTACCAATATCCTTATTATTTACAAATGCTGCATATAGCCATATCTAAACATAACATTAAAACTATTCCACGTCTTATGACTACCTTCCTATGGCAATTATACTAATTAGGAACTAGAAATGGCACTTCTATATCCATTCTCCCCAGGAGCTCTACCACATTTACAAATGAAGGACATCTCCACTATTGTTTGTAATAATATACTATTCAAAAACACATACTCATCATGGATATCCCTAAACAAGAAGTTAAATCGTTCTCACTTGCATTCTCTATACATACCATTAAGGGGTAACCCCTCTATTCCAACTATGCTAACCAATCCCTCCTTCAAACTTTGGTAATGCAAATGACTTAATACCATCTGCAAGGTTTTTGACCCGGGAGAAACAGTGCTCTCCTTTACTGATTTACAAAATATATTCCATATACCCCGTAATAATTTCTACATGAATCTTCAAACTCTCCACTATTTTGCTACCCTACCAAATATTACACCTTCTAACCCAGGATTTGACTTGCTAAATCACATTTTATGCCGCATTCAGACACAAAAGTGCAGAACCATACATTTATACTGTCCACTTGTTGAAAGCTCACATTTTTCGTCTATCTCTTCTGTTTTTGAGTCATGGAGGAATGATATTCTTTCTGTTGACAATTCGAAACTTCTATTTGAACATTTTGACCATACTCTACTACAATCAGCTTAACTGCAAGAGGTTCACTTAAAGGGCTATACATAGAGCTTATATCTCTCCTGTACAGCGTAAATATATAAATGTCTCAGAATCAGGCGCCTGCCCGAAATGTAATTGCCACAATGCTAAATTCTTGCATTGCTTCTGGGATTGTTATAAGGTGAGACGCTTCTGAAATAAGGTAATATGTTTCCTTAATCGAAGTCTAAACCTACAACAGTAGGTGATGTTTGGTTTGTGCATGTTTACATTTTCCAAATTGGAACTTAGGATCCTCTAGTTGTATTGATAGATGCAAAGAAACTTATACTCTTTACTTGGATTAAAAAGGCGGTCCCTACTATTAAGCAATTACAACAAAGTATATTACAATTACTTTACTTTGATAGAAGATCCCTTTTACTTGATATGCATAATGGTATTCTTAGCTTTTATAATAAATGGTGCAGTTATATATCCACCCTAGATCAATTCACACAGACTAGACTATTTAAAGAGTTTGAAGCTGAAGATGGGTCTTTATTCAGCAACACCAGTTTGTTTAATTCGGGATAGTCTTTTGATAGATTTTGTTGATGGTATGACTGTTACTTGCTTTGTAAATCTACTACTACTAGGAGTTTGACTGTTTATCTGTCTTGTATATCAAACCTCTGATCGTTATTGTTATTCTTACTTTTACATTAGAAGAACTTTTATGGTGATGTTGGTACTAATACAGACTAATACAGTACTTACCGATACCATTTTTCCCTAGATTTCCTCTTGTGTTCTCATGTGTCTGTCTCTTCCCAGCCCTCTCCTTGCTTCCTCTCCTCTTTATAATTTCTTGTTAAAGTTTATCATTATTACCAATGCTAAACAATACATTTTGCATGGTATTGATTATACTGTTATAATTGTATTATTTTTTATGCAAACCTTTTATTTTTTGCTCATGTCAAGAGCTCAGGATGTGAATTTATCTTTCAGCTATGTAGATCTTTGTTCCTCTCTGATTCCCTGATCTCATTGTATTTCATTTTAATCTAATTGTTGGTAGATTACAATTATTGTGAACATTATCGGTGCTACTATGGGTTAAACCTAAAGGAACATAACAGCTCTTAAAATCCTTCCAGAACTTTATAGACTTTTTGGATGTTAGGTACTCTTTGGAATGCATTTAATACCTGAAGCTCTTGAGTGTTCATATGTTGTCTTATTCTCATGTGCATACCTAAATACTTATGTTTATGTCTATATGTGAAATGCTTGTTGTAAAATTCAATAAAATTTCTTGAAAAAAAAACCCCTCAAGATTCATGCTGTGCAAAAAATTACACCATCATTTGATGGAATGTGGCTAGGGAAATACTCAATCCAAAGGGTTTATGAAAAACACGAATAGCCCCATGGACATAAGGAAGGTAATTTTTGGGTCCTTGCTGACAAAACCCACTAGTAAACTCAAATGTGATAAAATATCAGGCTCATACCAAGGCAACCAGAGATTTCTCTATGTTAATGGATAATCATCCCCCATAGTGCAGCTATTCAGCTATCGAAAAATGGTCTACACTACACAAGCTATTCATCCCTGCAGCTGTGCAGTAAAGTACAAATCTGAAATGGGTCATGTTCTAGCATGGTGCAAATCTAACATCTATGGCACCAAGGATGTGTAAAAATAAAGAAAAACAAAGTGATATTAGGAAAAAGAGATGGAAATGTGATAGGAAGGGAGAGAGAGGAGTGGAAGGGGAAGGTCACAGGGAAAGAACAAGTCAGAATAGATGTCAGGGAACACCTCACAGGTGGGGCAAATAAAGAAAAATGCATCAATGCTGAGAGAGATTTTGCAAGGGTGGGGACAGGGTATGGGGTAGAACACAAAAAGGGCGTAGCTACCATAGGTGCAGGCAGTGCAGCTGCTATGTGGCCCAGAGATGAGAGTGGCCCACCTTCCCTGTCAAAGTTACATGTGTTATATACATTTTTCACCATTGGGTGGTACGTAGGGGTCCTTTCAAACTTTTTCCTTGGGGCCTGCAATATATACAGGTATGCCCCTGGGCCTGCACATTGTAGTGTGGTATAAAATAAACTGTAGGGCATATTAGTGTTATAGAATATGAACTGGGGCACTGTAATGAGGCACAATATGAAGGGGAGCACTATATATCATAATGTGAATTGGGGGTACTGTGCGGCATAATGTGTACTGCCAGTTCTGAAATGTGACATAGGGTGAACTTAAGCACAAAAGAACTAAGGCACTACTATGGGGCATAACATTAAATAAGGCTCCACTATGGGTCAGAAAATGACCCATAGGGCATAAAATGAACAACTGCTGCAGAGAAGTGTCTCTCTAGAAGCATTGGGATGGGTGCCCCTTCTAAATGTTGCTATGGGGCCCAAAAAGTTCTGGATACGCCCAGTGTGGGATTGGGGCATGTAGGGCCCACCAGGGGAATGCAGTGGTAGGGGCCCATGTTTAGGGTTGTGGCCAGTCTGCTGAGGGGGTGTGGCCTGCCACCTCATTGGTTTGACTAACCATTAGAGTGTGCAACATCTGGGGCCCTTCATAAATATATACAGTAAATTCAGCTGCTGCATGCATGATATTGTACCAGATTAATAACAGATTAATAACATTAATGCACTGTAGAAAATACACAATAGTCCAGTATAAGGTAACATATGCATAATGTATAATTCAAGTGCACAGTGTAGAACTTGATCTTTAAAGCAGGAAGTCGGCCCCCAGGCATTTGGGCCCACCGGTGGTTTCCCCTGTACTCCTGTGGGCCAGTCCAAGCATGGATACGACCCTGAAAGAAGGAATATCATCTCCAGCAGTTAGTTGCAAGTGACTTCTGTATTTGTAAATATAAGATTTTGTAAATCTCAACAATTTACAACAAACTGTGGTACTGCACAGTCATTTCTGTGTATTTGTCTAAGGCCAAGGACATTAGATCATCCACAGTAATGTACAGGTCAATTCTCCGAACCATTGAAAGACTAAAGGAGGAACTGAGCATATAAAGAGGCAGAGGATAACTGCTCTTCATGAGGTTTTTGAGGAGGGATTTCTTGAATTTAGATATAAGTAAATCCATTAAGATTAAGGTCAAACTCATTAGAAAAGGTGAGTGAAGGTAGTTATTTCAGACATACAATATCTTACACCTTCTTGATGGACATAAGGATTCAAAAGTAGATGGGTGTGATTAGGGGGCAAAGTACATAAGGATGAAGGTTGAAAATAAAGCCAAAGCCATTAAACTTGGAGGCTAAAAGCACAATCTTCTTTTTTTTTCAATGCATGCTTCATTTTTTTTTTGATATTTCTCATAGTACAATATTCCAAACAATATGGCCAAACCCCCTTCTCCACAGAACTCATCTAATATTAAGTAACGTATTTCTTATTGATATAGAGTGCTGACAAATATATTATTGTTTTTGAACATTTGCTGCTTTAAATAAAGTAACATGTACAGTAATATATAAGGAATGTTATGCAACTTAATCATTGATTCTCAGAGTTCTTTGGATTTTAAGGACATATTAATTCAGGAAAGTTTTGTGTATTTCAGGAAAGTTTTGTGCATTTCTCAATACTATTTTACATATAAGCAAGTTAACAGTATATTTACAAAAGTAACATTTATTCAGACAAATCAGAAAATGTGCAATGATAAAAAAAATAAGTTATGCAGAGTTTTTCAGAAGATGTACTGTAGGTACTGGTTCAAACTAGAAAAAATAGAAGCTGAAACACCTTGCAAAAAGGGCAAAATCATTATAATTTATTATATATTTTCCCTTCATGGTCATTTCTACTATACCATGGCCAAACCACCAAACTTTACATGCATTTCCAACAGGTTATATGCCCAGGCACATTAGAGATAGAATGTACCCAAAGCACACTGGTGTAAAAGTGCCTATGCATCCTGGCACAAATGGAAGAAAATACACCCAGAATTACACCATTATTACAGAATGGTGCCCTAAGTACACAAGTGGAGAAAAGGCACACAGTGTATACACAACTGTTCCAAGCATATTGTGAAGTTTGTTACAAACACCAGAGCAGCGCTGAGGCACATTTGTGGCCAGATGTAAAGAAAGATGTAAAAGCTGCAACAGCACAAAGTGACTTTTAAGCTAAAGAGTGTCACATTTTACAGTACAAGAGCTGTAAAATAGTAGCTCTAAGGAATTACAAATATGATGGGGTTCATTAAACTTAAAGGTGCAGAGAACTATACAACATACTGTAGAAATTAGCTATAGAAAATAAATCCAACTGAAGTGGAAAAGACAGTGGAAAGTAACAGTAGATCCTGGTGATAGTCCAAGCCCAGATGATGTAGAGACAGCCATGGGAACCATAGGCTTGAGGGTGGCGCAACATGTATACTCTATAATTCATGGAAAATGTCAGCTAGTGACATGTGGATGGTATTGCTAGAGGCATAATGGGATGGAGGTCTCATAATGAGAATATATTTGAGACATGCATTGTATAATACAAAGCTACATGAATTCAGAAGTATGAATGATTATATAGACAGATTGATGTCTGTATCTCAGCAATGATGTCTGTATCTCAGCAATGATGTCTGTATCTTAGCCACTAATGTCTGTTGTTGTACAAATAGATAATGAAGAAATATCATGCGACCATGTTTCAGAATTTAACACCACGGTTTGACTTCTTGTTTGTAGAGTTAAAGTGAAACACTATGAAGTTAACAACATACACAGTGAGAGAAAAACTATTACCATTTCAGGAAGGGGTACCCTTTGAAACTAATGCAGATACAACTGCATTACAAGCAAAAAGTCATAGGATCATAAAATGGAAATTCAAGTGATATACTCATCACTAGATAGGATTACAAAGCAATCAACTGTAAGCATCAAAAAATGAATCCAGTGCAGATCCAGAAATGTAATAATAGAGATCAGTTGGCCCAGAATATCACAGATAGCCACGTAAAGGATTGCTGGTATATCAATTCAGGTGAAACAAGACATTTCAGCTGCAATGAGGTGTGGGTTATTAAGATAAATGATTGGCAATCAAATGTTGACAGCTACAAAAATTTGAACAATTTAAGCTCGCTTGAAAATTGGATCAAGAACAAAAGTCACAGAATCCAAAATGTATTTTATGTACTAAATATGGGAACAAATCTTATTGCCATCAGTGTACTAGAACATGGAGACCGCAGAGTTACATTTGCAAAAGGAAAATGCATTGTGAGAAACAGATGTGGGACAATTATTGCTACAGGCAAAAGATGCAAACAGTTGTACAGAATATCCTTGAAACACAGCAATGCTATACATTGATGACAAGTGAGTCACATTTGTTGATATTCTGGTATAAAAGATTTTGTCACCTTAGGTATGACAGTGTTCAAAATCTACAGAGCAGGATGGTCACAGGAAGACAAACCCGTGTGTGAAAATTGCACATTTGGCAAACAGAGTTGTCAGCCATTTCCAAAGTCAACAACTAGAGCTACAGTACCTCTTGAAATACAGGCTGAGTATCCCTTATCCAAAATGCTTGGGACCAGAGGTATTTTGGATATTGGATTTTTCCGTATTTTGGAATAATTGCATACCATAATGAGATATCATGGTGATGGGACCCAAGTCTAAGCACAGAATGCATTTACGATTCATATACACTTTATACACACAGCAGGAAGGTAATTTTGGCTAATATTTTTAATTATTTTGGGGGTAATTCTGAGTTGATCGCAGCAGGATTTTTGTTAGCAGTTGGGCAAAACCATGTGCACTGCAGGGGGGCAGATATAACATGTGCAGAGAGAGTTAGATTTGGGTGTGGTGTGTTCAATCTGCAATTTAAATTGCAGTGTAAAAATAAAGCAGCCAGTATTTACCCTGCACAGAAACAAAATAACGCACCCAAATCTAACTCTCTCT
Source organism: Pseudophryne corroboree (assembly GCF_028390025.1). Taxonomy (NCBI): domain Eukaryota; kingdom Metazoa; phylum Chordata; class Amphibia; order Anura; family Myobatrachidae; genus Pseudophryne; species Pseudophryne corroboree. The sequence goes on along the minus strand of NC_086444.1, from coordinate 1,003,587,074 downwards.
GCAAATGTTATATCTGCCTCCCCTGCAGTGCACATGGTTTTGGCCAACTGCTAAAAAATTTCCTGCTGCGATCAACTTTGAATTACCCCCTTTGTGCATTAAACAAAGTGTCTGTACATTCACACAATTCATTTATGTTTCATATACACCTTATACACACAGCCTGAAGGTCATTTAATACAATACTTTTGTGTACATTGAGCCATCAGAAAACAAAGGTTTCACGATCTCACTCTCACTCCAAAAATTCCGTATTTCGGAATATTCCGTATTTCGGAATATTTGGATATGGGATACTCAATCTATAGTACATTTAGACATGCGTGGACCAATATAAGTAAAGTCTGTTATTGGATACAGATACTTTGTGACATTTATAGATAATTTCACAAGAATGACACGTGTATTTCATAAAAGGTAAATCTGTAGTAGCAAAGAAAATTGCAGACTCCAAAAAAAAAAAAAACAGGCCTCAGACTCAAAGTTCTGGCATCTGAAAATGATGGGAATTATCAGAACAGAGAGGTGCAACAATTTTTGTGAAATATGAAATAGAACATCAGTTGACCATTGCTTATAGTTATTTGTAATACAGTTGTGTGTCCACACAAGAAGACAATCGGAACTAAAATCTAAGTGTATTTTATGAAACCAGCTTTTAATATTCTATCTGCTGGAATTGCCAGTTGTAATTAGTTGGTGGTGCACCAGGGTTACAGTAGAACACTACTGAGTAGTCAATGGGCTAAATACAAGAAAGAAAAGACCATTTGTTGGCGCACTTGTTATGAAAGAGAGAAATTATATAATTTAAAACTTAACTTTTAATAGAAACAGTATATAAAAATATGATTTCCCAAAATTTGAATATGTGCTCCCTCCGGTCCACTGTACTGTATAAATTACATACTTGAGTCATAAAATTGTATATGATAAGCAGACAATAAAAAGAAAGGAGGAGGGCAAAAAAAAGTACTAATATGATATAATTCAAGCTCAATAGCCTATTGTGCAGCGGAATGTCAATATATCCCTAGGATTGGGATTAAGACAGTGGCACCCTCTAGAATAAGAACAGGTCTTAATATATGAACAGTACTAGAAAATAATTTTGTGTTCAAAATTCTTACCTGACCGATATAAACATATCAAAGAAAAAGTAGGAATTCAGAGAAATGTATGAATCTGCTGTCAACGTTAGACTGGATTGGAAGTTCTCATATACCTGCTACATCGGATATTCTCTGGGGGTCACCGTCCAGGTACTAGTCCAGCCCATCCCAGAATCATTGAAGAGAGTTCATGAATGGAGAAAAAAGAAAAAATTGTGGATAGAAAGTGTAGTTGAAAAGTGGATCTGCTGTTGGCATTAGACTGTGAGCTAGTGGTCGGTGTTCAACCAAACCGTACCTCACTGAATCACCAATGAGAGTCCTGAATATAGAGCAGTAAGGAAAAAGAAAGAACATTTTTTTAGGGAGTGTATTTGCCCTTACTATTCGAACATGTTTCACAAAATTCCTGAACTGGCAGTTTCCATAAAAGATTTCTGCCTGAGTCAGACAGAATGATATTATGTCCAGCTGGAGAGAATCGTTATATCACTGGAAGATATTACCAAATGACTATTTAAGACATGCAAAGAAATCTTGATTAGGCAGAAAATATCATGGTGCTTGGTAACAATAAAAGTGTCACTGGCTTCACATTCGCAAAAGCTAACACTATAAATAGGCTGGTGATTATTAGAGTAAGAATGCTGTCTAGGTCAGACAGGATAGTATTGCAGAAAAAGGAGTATAGAGAGAGACCTTTGCTGGGTCACCCTCTAAGAAAGGCTTACTGTGTGGCGCACTCTTTTAAATATGTTAATGTATGTTATTCAAAACATATTCACTCTACATTGAGAAATGTAGAGTGAATTCCATCTAACATATCCACCATTCAGGAGATTGATTGGCAATTTCTAGCTCTGCAAGCTTCAAACATTCTATTCTTAAATTTTCAACTCTGTTGCCAATATATACGATCATATAAAGTACATAAATCTCTGTGGATCAAGTTGCTTAAAGAAAGTGTCATAACAAATGTGATTTACACTAAGAATATCCTGACTTTTCAGGAACTTTATGCATTACAAGGAGCAGCCCCCTCTTTTTGGGTAATTACTTGAAGAGATCCTACTACGGTTATAAAAGGATCTCATTCATTCTGTTAAACCCTATATAGAATTTGTTCAATAGAATTCCTTTTCTATTCTATATGTCCATATTTCACCTTTGTGTAAATGCAACATCGGTATTTTCTGCCCATATGGGCATTGTCATCACTTGGTTTTAGTACATTCTGTATAAAGGGTCTGTATTATACTGTAATTACCATACCCTTAATATTATCAGAATGATTAATGACTAGTAACAGTCATTATACACAAGACCATTGGTTCAATTTTTTATGTTTGTTTGTCTTGGTGGCAATTATATCTTAATCACACTGTAATAAAAGTTAAGTTTTAATATGTTTTGAATAACATACATTAACATATTTAAAAGGGTGCGCCACACAGTAAGCCTTTCTTAGAGGGTGACCCAGCAAAGGTCTCTCTCTATACTCCTTTTTCTAAGTTACTGTACTTGCTTACTGGCGCACCTCCAGCCTCTTCCACGATCATTAGGATTGAACTGAGTTTAATAGATCTCTCTCAAGGCTGGTTTAGATACTCATTTTTATCTTTCATAGATTATAACAGGCCTGTGCATAACCCCTTAGACTATTTGTCTCCCCCTCATTAATAGGATAGTATTGCATCAAGCTAGAAGAATGGCTGGAAGATGTTGCCAAATGACAGGTTAAGACAAAGAAAAGTATCATAATGCTTTGAAACAGAAAAAAATGTAACTAACTTCACATTCAACATAGGCATATCATTTAGCTAGAAACTGATTATTGTTGTTGGACTGGTCAGGTTATTATAAGCTTAGGTAATGTAACATGAGCAAGTGATAATCTGTCTGAAACAGACAGAGTATTATTATATCCAGCTAAAGGGTTTTTACCATGTGGCAGGTTGAAGCATTTAAATTAATACTTAAACTAAGGATTATTGAAATAAAGGTTGTAAAGAATGTTTTATATTAATAGCAATGTTATAGCATGCATGACACTGACCATAGGCTATAAATGGTAAACAAATCGAAAAACAATCCTCTCTGACTAGGACAGACTAATGATGTATTCAGCTAACAAAATTTGTTAGACTGCTGACATGATGTCGCCAAATAGCAAGCTATAAGGTAATTACCTTAAACACAAAGTTTGCTACACTGCTGATATAATGTTGCCAAATTACAAACTGAAAGGCAGTTTCCTTACCCAAAGAATATCACTCCTCAAAAACAATAACCCAAAATGGCAGAAAAAATTGTTGCTCATTAACAAGTTGTGAAGTAGTTTCTTTAAACAGAAAAGGTTGTAAAATGTCATATGTCCATAGACCACATAAATTGCGTGAAAAATAAATAAGCATAAACCAAGTATCGGATCACTCACTGCATCTGTATGGGATTAACCTATTTAGTGCATATTTGCATTCCTTAATGGTAACTATAAAGTGGATTGCATCCTATTTGTTTATATTGGGAGTGCCAGTGGATAAGAAATGCATGTTATCACTCCTGACTAGTTGTATATATCAGACAGGTGTTGAGGCAATGGATAGCAGTCAGAGAGGGCGTGTCTATAAGATCCTGCTGCTGGGTGCTGCCAAAAGACGCGTTTCGATCGTCAAGCGGGCTTGTTCGCTTCCTGAACATAATTATGTTAGTGAATGAGCAAACCATCCCCTAGTTGTGGAAATCAAGGTGTATACTGAAGGACACAACCTTAGTAAACTGTTTTGGGTGGAAACCAAGATCACAGCAGTTTACCTAAAGAGCAGTTCTCCATGGTTATCCTAAAAGAAATTACAGCAATTGATGCAGGGTGAAAAAGAAAACCAAATTGAAAACATTTAAGAAAATTTGGAAGTAGTGCTTATGGCCATATACTAAAAAAGAGAAGATGCAAGCTGGATTTGAAATCATTAAAGTGCATAAAGCTTGGTTATTGCCATGGAAGCAAAGGATACAGATGATGGAATTCAATTACAAGAAAACTTGTCAAAGTCAAAGGACATTGTAAAAAAAACCTGTACTTTGACATGCCGAACAAGTATGTGTCATTGAACATGCCAATAGCTGGAAATAAATCTGAACCAGACACTACCAGCGTAGAAATTCTACCACAACAAAGATCATCTTCTAAAGTAGATTAAATATTGGCAAGCCAACCAGAAGATATAATCTAGAGCAGGGCCGTAACTACGTGTGTGCCAAGTGGGCTTGGCACACAGCGCAGTTGCCCTGAGGGCGCACGGCCAGCGGCATGTAATGAGTCAAATTGACTCATTACATGCCGCCTCTGCTGTGTGCTGTGTGCTGTGTGTGCCGCGCTGTGGAGGGAGAAGAGGACCAGCGCCGGGCAGCGGAGAAGGAGGAGGAGGGAGGGGGAGCAGGGAGCCGCAGCAGCGCTATGTCATTGGTAGTAAGCGCCGCTGCAGCATCCCCCTCTCCTTCTGTATTGGCTGCCCGGCGCTGCTGTGGATGCTGGGATGCGGTTCCTCCATCCCAGCATCCACAGCAGCGCCGGGCAGCCAATACGGAAGGAGAGGGGGATGCTGCAGCGGCGCTTACTACCAATGACATAGCGCTGCTGCGGCTCCATGCTCCCCCTCCCTCCTCCTCCTTCTCACCTCACTGCCTGCACCGAGGGAGCTGCACGAGGAGCCTGACTGCCAGCAGGGAGATGGTAAGTATATCTCTCTTTCTCTCTCTCTCTCTCTCTCTCTCTCAGGGGGTCACCGTCTGCCGCAATGTGTAAAAAGGGGGATGGCTGCCGCAATGTGTAAAAAGGGGGACTGGCTGTAAAAAGGGGGCCTGGCTGCCGCAATGTGTAAAAAGGGGGCCTGGCTGCCACAATGTGTAAAAAGGAGGCCTGGCTGCTGCAATGTGTAAAAAGGGGGCCTGGCTGCTGCAATGTGTAAAAAGGGGGACAAAAGGGGGCCTGGCTGCCGCAATGTGTAAAAAGGGGGACTGGCTGCCGCAATGTGTAAAAAGGGGTCCTGGCTGCCGCAATGTGTAAAAAGGGGGCCTGGCTGCCGCAATGTGTAAAAAGGGGGCCTGGCTGCCGCAATGTGTAAAAAGGGGGCCTGGCTGCCGCAATGTGTAAAAAGGGGGACTGGCTGCCGCAATGTGTAAAAAGAGGCCCTGGCTGCCGCAATGTGTAAAAAGGGGGCCTGGCTGCCGCAATGTGTAAAAAGGGGGACTGGCTGCCGCAATGTGTAAAAAGGGGGCCTGGCTGCCGCAATGTGTAAAAAGGGGGCCTGGCTGCCGCAATGTGTAAAAAGGGGGCCTGGCTGCCGCAAAGTGTAAAAAGGAGGACTGGCTGCCGCAATGTGTAAAAAGGGGGCCTGGCTGCCGCAATGTGTAAAAAGGGGGACTGGCTGCCGCAATGTGTAAAAAGGGGGACTGGCTGCCGCAATGTGTAAAGAGGGGGCCTGGCTGCCGCAATGTGTAAAAAGGGGGACTGGCTGCCGCAATGTGTAAAAAGGGGGCCTGGCTGCCGCAATGTGTAAAAAGGGGGACTGGCTGCCGCAATGTGTAAAAAGGGGGCCTGGCTGCCGCAATGTGTAAAAAGGGGGACTGGCTGCCGCAATGTGTAAAAAGGGGTACTGGCTGCCGCAATGTGTAAAGAGGGGGCCTGGCTGCCGCAATGTGTAAAAAGGGGGACTGGCTGCCGCAATGTGTAAAAAGGGGGCCTGGCTGCCGCAATGTGTAAAAAGGGGGACTGGCTGCCGCAATGTATAAAAAGGGGGACTGTCTGCTGTAATGTGTAAAAAGGGGGACGCTGTCTGCTGTAATGTATAAAAGGGGCTCTACCTGGTGTAGTGGCGCTACTGTGCAGTGTAATTTGAATAATGTAGACTACTGTGCACCGTAGTATGAATTGCTATTATTTTGTGGCCACGCCCCTTCCCCGTGAAGCCACGCCCCTATAAAAATTTTGCGCGCCTACGGCGCGCACTGCCCCTATATTACATGGGGGGGCGCCACTGTCGTTTCTTGCACACAGCGCTAAAATGCCTAGTTACGGCACTGATCTAGAGGAACACAAAATGGAATGTTCTCAAATTCCTCATTATTTCTTCTGGTTGGCTGGCCAATATTTAATCTACTGTAGAAGATGATCTTTGTTGTGGTAGAATTTCTACGCCGGTAGTGTCCGGTTCAGATATTTGAGAACATTCCATATTGTGTTCCTCTAGATTTAGGAGTCAAAATGATAAAATACCGTACATCAAGATTTGTGACAGTGACAGCAATCCCTAAGTTCTAAATCAAAAGACTGTTGCTAAGGTTTATGTTGTCAGTGAGATGAGCTTTGCTCAAGATCCAGTTAAGAAGGCCAAACCAAAGTTGTTTAATGGGTTGCTGTTCTTTTATGTCTCTAACCTCACCTTTCCTTCAGGTTACTACTTGAAAGTTTCAATTGTGAGTTTGTGTAACATGGAGAAGCTTGTAGCGGAAGGGGGTGTTAGAAGTGGACAGCGCTACTGTGCAGTCTACAACATGGCATCTCAAGGGATGATGCTTAATGTTTTACCAAGATGGCCCTCCATACTATTACTGTGCATTCACAGTGCCATTTTGTCTCTGTGTATGAGTGATACAGTGGGAGGCGGGCATCTCTCCCTTAGCTCCAGAGACCTGCGACTTGTGCCTTGGATCAATTTCTACTCTGTTGTTGTGTACATAACTCTGCTAAACCACCAAACAATGCACACATTTTCAATAAACTAAAAGGAATGGCCTAGCTCAGACCTCTTTCTCATGGATAGTTTTTGTTTGTGGTTATGTGCAGTTTTGTATTTTTGTGGTTAAGCAAGGCAAACAGTATATGTGCATATTTAGTCAAGTGCAGTTGGTGAGTAATTTTAGAAATTATCATTGTAAGTTGGGAGGCATTCTTTGGGTGACCATGTTGAGTGGGGGTGATTGCTATAACCCCCCCGATTAGCTGATGATGGTTAGTATAACCACAACATGAACCTTCACCCATTTGCTCATGCTTTTTCAGCCACCAGATATCCAATTCACTATATTCAAGTTTGAATTTTAAATTTAGTTGGATAAAACTGTTTTAATAAACATAATTTAATTTATGACACATTCATGTCTACTGGTCTTTATTTCATTAATAGAGTTGCAAGTTAAATTGTATCTAGATTTATGCTGTTTAGAAGGGATGTAGTCAAAATGCCACCGGATAGAATCCCAGCCACCTAAATACCAACGCCGGAATTCCAAATGACTGAATAATGCCGGTGACAAAATCCCGACAGAGCTCGGGATCCCAGTGTCAAAATACCAATGCTCAGAATCCCAAACCATCTTCCAGTGGGACGTGCTTGTCTCCTGCCATGTGCGGGGGATTAAGTGTGGGCGTTAGGAGGCGGTTATGGTGCTTGAACAGGAAGGGTAAGGGTAGGTACTGGGGAGGAGGGGTTATGGTTAGGCACAAAGAGAGGAGGGTAAGGGTTAGGCAGCGGGGAGGGCAGGGTTAGGTTTAGGCACCACTGGGGAGGGTTAGAGTTAGGCACGACCGGGGAGGGTTAGGCACCCACAAGGGAGGATTAGGGTTAAGGGAGGTGGCAGGGGAGGTTTAGGATACTTTTGGAGGGGCTGTCGGGATTCTGATGGCCAGGATGCTGCTGTCAGAATTCTTAATGACGGCATACCATCTATCGGGATATCATACTGAACCCATTTAGAAGGTTTAATGACATAGACAGTTATTGTTGGTACCTGATAAATTCCATTTTTTTTTCCAGCTGGCACCAGATTACTGTATATGGCTTGTTATATTATTGCTGGCACCAGATAGCATTCATTTTTCTCTACTGTAGGTGGCCCCAGATTCCGTATTACTCAGTATTCACTAGATAGCACCAGATATGGCTCAGTGTGAACTAATACTAGATATGGCTAAGCATATTTAAATAGCTCAGTTTTTCTATTTGGACCATAATAGTTAGGCGTTATATTTGTATTAAATGTGGCTTAGTATTATGTTTTTGGCACCTAATACTGTACATCATTTTCTTGATGGCACCAGATACAGTATGACTTGGTATTATAAATCTTGCATGATATATCATTGAGTTATCTGCAGTATCTTATATTTTTATTTCCTAATTCATGAGTTGCACTTAAGGTTTAAAATTCACAGTGCTTCCCATACCTGTATGTCTATGTACATTATATTAATGTGTTAACCAAGGACACAGGAGGCCACAATATCACCTGGTGTTCTACGTCCAGGCAATTCTTGTTTTACAGAGATTATTTAGTTATCTATGTTGATTTGTATCATTTAGTACCTTGAGGTAATCCTCTCTACAGGATTGAAACAGTTGTCATCCTATCCATTCTCTACCACCATCCTTTCTTTGCTACTTGTTATGAATCGTGGTCTTAGCGGCTCATGCAGTATTAAACATTTATTCATTTCTGCATCCAGACTTCTTTCCAGGCTAACTTTATGATTACCTGTTCACCTGGTTGCTCACCTGGTCAGCCACTCCCTCTATCACTCAGTCTCAGGGATCAGCTCATTTCCTGTACTGTGTTCCTTCCTAAGGATCGTTCTAGCTTTAGTGTATCCTGTGACTGTTCCAGTGACCATTCTGATCCTCTGTGTTCTACAGCCATTACCTGCATTAAACCTGCTGCTGTAGTAACATCTATCAGCACTGTGGCTTTCACATTGCAAAAAAGACTTGCTTCCATCTCCGTTCTGGAAGGTGTATGGTTTATCTCATTTGCTGCTGTACTCATCACTTACTATTCTCGTGTATTCCGCTCTGCATTGTGCTGTATACTTTCATGGACTGTATTTGCAAGTATTACCTATAGTAAATGTTGTAACCTGAGTGAACTCTGTAGTTCACTCAGGTTACAACATTCTCTAGCTGACTATTATTGGTTTCCCAGTACTGTGTGCTGCTGTCTTGGACTGGTCATTTAGACCGCAGGTTCCAGGGCAGGAGTACATGATTGGGTTACAGTCTATGCACTTCAATGTCCAGTAATGTTTTACCTGGATTGTTCCTCTGTTCTGAGTTCCTCATCCAGATTCCAGGACCAGGTCTTGTGTCAGAGGAGTACCAGGGATATAGGTTCCTCAAGCTCTTCCCTGTTAACATAAGACTCCAATTCCTGATTTGGATCCCAGTAACATTCTGACAGTACTATGCTGCTTTGAGTCCCAGGGGTTGCCTTGCATCTGGAGTGGGTCTCTGGCCTGACTGGTCTTTATTGTTCATTAGGTGAGAGGTCACCAGACCTGTGGTTCCCATGTGTCACTATTGTGCCTTATCTCCTGTAAAACCTATGAGTCAAACTAACGTCAAGCCTCCCCTTTTCCAGACATCTCTGCTTATAACCAGGGCCCCGAGCCTGATCTAAAGAATTCCAGAACCATGACAATACGTATTCATATCAAACAATTCTTTTTTGTATTATTAATCTTTGTAGGATGTACTTTATTAAATAATATTTTGCTTTTACAATTTAACGTTGGCCTGGTGCATTACTTGCAGTGAAATCTATCACGTAATCGGATTTGACAGGTTCAAATTGGTTTGAGATAGAATATTTATAGTTACAATGCAATAAATTTAAGACAACAATACATGACAACAACTAAAACTTTATCTTATAAGTTTATTAATGGAAGACAATTGGTTAGGCCATTTGCAACTGTAAGTTATTAGCCTACAGGTTTATTTATATTTGATATGTTGTAGCTAAAAATAGGATTACAACTGTGATGTAGGTCGGAAAGTTTGGTGGAGTAAACCAGCTCAATGCTGAATATAGTACCTGATAACTCTAGAAAAGTTGAATATATAGTGTGCAACCTTCAAGCTTGCAGTCATTGCCCATTACAGGTCATTACAGGTCAGAGATGTGCACCATTGGTAGAAGCAGTGGGAGCCCTTTCACTTGCTGACTCGGCATAAAAATGCCTAAGTACACCCTTGCCAGTCACTTAAGTTAAGTAAGTGTAGTAAGTGAGATTAGATGTCACAGTGGATTTCTTGCTTGGTATAGAAGCATTCAAAATTCTCTTGGTGTAATTTAATTTTTACTCATACATTGGATCAGAAGTGTGACTATTTTATCACGATCTCTCTAAATTTGTTGTCATTTCTTCTATTTTCTCCTTGAGATTTTTCGTATTTTATGCTGTGAGTAACTCACATGTTTCCCTAAGGTAACAAACTTTCATAGAAAGTCACTTCTTTTCATCCTTTAGCCTGGATTCTCATTTCCAATGGATCCCTAGAGAGCTGCATCAGGTACAATATCTAGAACATTGCTGAATAAAAGTAATATGACTTTCATTTTTCTCTCTCATATTTTCTTACAAGGACACCAGGAGAACGCCATGTGTGTCTAAACCAAGGGACTGCTCTGTTATCCTCTAGTATTTTTCCGCAGTATACAAAATTTAAATTGATATTACAAGCAGCAATTTAGTTATAAAGTTTAATGAATGTATCAAGCTATATAGCAATAATGTTATTAATTTTATTGATAACTGCAATAACAGTTTTGTTGCATGATATAAAGTAAGGATGATATAGCCACAAAGCTGTGGCATTAATCACTTTTAACAAATGTAAATAAATAAATAGCACTATGATGGGTAAAGATGAATACAATTTTATAGATTCGATATGCGGTCAATATGGCATCTTTTACAATCAATTTATTATATATAAAATAGAATAATTCACTAATAGCTTCACCATATTGCACACAACACTGCAAAATATAGGAACATCTAACAGTAAGTTAGAATCACAAATGTAGAGTTGCTGCTATGAAAAACAGGACAATTGTGTTTTCCATTGAATTCAATGTTTCGATAAAGGAGTGTCTGAATGCTTGTGAGAAGTGTTCATTACCACCCCGTGTTACAGAAGATGTACATGGAACTCAGGGGCATAACTGGAAGTCCATGGGCCCCATACCAAATTCTTAAAAGCCCCCATCCTGTCATTCTCCCTACAATGCTTCTTAGGGGAGCAGAAGAGAGAGACAAAAAGGATGTAAGGGGGAGAGAGATAGAGAGAAGAAGAGATAGAGAGAAAGAGAGAGGGGAGTCAGGGAGAGAGAGGATTTCATGGAAAAGGGAATGAGAAAAAGAGAGAGTAGTGAGAGGGGGAGTCAGGGAGAAAGAGAGAAAGGGATGAGATGGGAGATAGAGAGAGGGCACCAATGAGAGAGATGGTGTTGCATAGAGAGAGAGTGTGCCAGAGCGAGAGAAGTGGGAGGAGCAAGAAAGGGACTGAAGCAAGAGGGACTGAGAGATAGAGGGTCTCAGGAAGGGAGAGAGAAAAGGAGAGCAAGAGAGAGTGTTGGGGAGAGAAAGAGAGACAGGGAGAAAGAGAACAAGAGAGAATTTTTCAGGAAGAAAGAGAGAGTGTCAGAGAGAGAGTGTGTAAAGGAGAGATAGCGTGTCAGGGAAAGAGGATCAGGGAGAGAGAGGAGAGATAGAGACAATGTCAGGGAGAGGGAGACAAGGCCAGGGAGAGAGGGAAAGAGACAGTGTCAGGGAGAGAGACAGTATCAGGGAGATGGAGAGACAGTGTCAGGGAGAGAGATAGAGAGAGACAGTGTCAAGGAGAGATATAGAGACAGTGTCAGAGAGAGAGAGAAAGAGAGAGATAGTTTTCAGGGAGAGAGTAGAAAGGGAGAGATAGAGGGAGTGTGTCAGGAAATGAGTGAGGGAGAGAGAGTGTTGTCAGGGAGAGAGATAGAGAGACAGTGTCAGGGACAGAGAGAAAGACAGTGTGTCAGGGTGGGAGAGACAATGTCAGGAAGAGAGAAAGAGAAAGAGGCAGTGTCTTGGGGAAAGAGAGAGAGACAGTATTAGGGAGAGAGAAAGGGAATGTGTCATGGAGAGAGAAAGGGAGTGTGTCTGGAAGAGATGGAAGGAGAATGAGTGTCATCAGGGAGAGACTATCAGAGAGCGAGAAAGAGAGAGAGAGGGGTACGAGGAGCGAGCACTACCTGACTCCTGCAGATGTATCTGATGGGGGCGGGCACTTCCCAACATTGGGTCCTGCTACCTAAATACCCACAAATTGTGACACTCAGAGCCAGCTGTGTACCCCCCTTCCCCCTTGCTGCATTCTCCGTGCAACTGCACTACCTCAGGGAAAGGGGGTTTGTGATATCAGTGGCAGCCATTCTTAGCTAGGGGTGGGGTGAGGTGGATTGGAGATACAGTATGAACCTTGGGAGCAGCAGGCCATTGAAGCAGCCTGGTCACCATAGCAGCCACACCCCCTGCACTCTTGATAGTTACACCAGTGATGGAACTTTCTAACATGTTTACTGATCAAATAAAAAAAAAAAAAAAACATTTCATAAACCATTGTTTGTTCCATGGATTGTACGATCAATGGGCCTAATTTAGACCTGATCGTAGCAGCAAATTTGTTAGCAGATGGGCAAAACCATACAGACCTGGATGCACGCAGGTGGATTTTTGCACTGCTGCAACCACGTAATCGCCGCCTACAGGGGAGGGAGTAATCGCTGTGCAGGCGTGCGATTGGCTGTGCAGTGAGATGCACAAACATAAGTTTGTGCAGTTTCTGCACAGCCTATGACTTACTCAGCCGCTGCAATGATCCAGGCCGATGCTGACATCAGGAATCCTCCTCCCGAAAGGCTGGGCATGCTTGCATTTTTCCAGACATTCCCTGAAAACGGTGAGTTGCCGCCCATGAATGCCTTCTTCCTGTCAATCTTCTTGTGATCGCCGGTATAATCGCTTTCTTCGTTAGTTCTGACGCTGCCTGGCGATCCCCGTCGATGGTGGCCGACGCACCTGCGCATTGCAGTGCATGCGCATGCGTTGTTCAGATCCGATCGCATGGCTACGAAAAAGGCAGTGCGCGATCGGGTCTGAATGACCCCCCATGTGCACTGCAGAGGGGCAGATGTAACATGTGCAGAGAGAGTTAGATTTGGGTGGGGTATGTTCAAACTGAAATCTAAATTGCAGTGTTTAAATAAAGCAGCCAGTATATGTTATAATTAGACATTCTAGATGATTACATATTTCACACTTTCTCTATTGCAGGTTCTTCAATGCACTACATATAATACATTATTACTTAATAAAATTACAATAAATAATACACACTGCTGCTCTGTAGTAATTGGATGCCTATTCTTACTTTGCACTTAATTAACGACACAAAAAGCAAACTACAGTGTCCGACCTAGATTCACTCATGCAGAATTATTTTGAGAGCTGAAAATTAATGCTATGTAATTAATTTGTAAATAAAAGAGCCAAATTATTATGCATATCGAATTAAATGTCCTGCATTAACTATGCAAAATTTTAAAGAAAAAAACACAGATTGAGGTTATAAATCCTAATGTAATTATATCACTTTTAAATACCAATGGTTCAAGTCATTGCCTTTTGATTTTTTGATAAATAAGTTTCTTAGTCTGTATAGGTTTCTGCACTGACTATAACAGGTTAAGCATTCATTATTTATGTGGGTGTAAAATGTATTTGTACAGTATACTTAAAATGGGAACACTATTGTATTTGTAATAGAGATGAGTGGGTTTAATTCTCTGACGCTTTGAGCCAGAATCCGAGTCCAGCTCCGGACTTACCGCCAGACTCGGAAACCAGAATGAGGCTAAATGTCATCATCCCGCTATCGGATTCTTGCTGGTTTTGGATTACATATAAACAGCCGTGCGTCGCTGCCATTATCACTCCTGACTTGGAGAGTGATGGAGGCAGGCCTCTGTCTCCCTGTGGGTGGTGGCATCGGGTGGGGCCAGTGTGTGCTCTGTAGGGGTGCTGTTCATTACACTGTGGTGTCCCCGTGCTGTTAGGGGTGCTGCCCTGGCTGTCACTGGTGTTTCATGTGCTGCTAGGGGTGCTGCAGCTGCACATGGAAGTTGTTGTCCTGGCTGACACTGTATTGTACAGGTGGCAGGGGCACTGTCCTCCTGTATGCTGTGACACTACAGGGGTGCTGGTCCTGTCTTGTATGCTGTAAAAATTCAAGGGTGCTGTTGTTAAAATAAAAGTACACTGGCCCTGTACGCTGTAAAAATCTGGGGGTGCTGTTGTTAAAATAAAAGCACACTGGTCCTGTATGCTGTAAAAATACTGGGGTGCTGTTGTTAAAATCAAAATACACCAGCCTTGTATGCTGTAAAGATTCAGGGGTGCTGTTGTTAAAATAAAAGCACACTTGTCCTGTATGCTTTTTAAAATACAGGGGTGCTGTTGTTAAAATAAAAGTACACTGGACCTGTATGCTCTAAAAATTTGGGGGTGCTGTTGTTAAAATAAATGTACACTGGTCCTGTATGCTGTAAAAACTCAGGGGTGCTGCTGCTAAAATAAAAGTACACTGGTTCTGTATGCTGTGAAAATACAGGGGTGTTGTTGTTAAACTCAAGGTACACTGGTCCTGTATGCTGTAAAAATACAGGGGTGCTGTGAAAATAAAGGGGAACTGGTGTGTGCTGTAATTATAAAGGGGTGCTGTCCTGTGAAATGGAGAACAACAATTTGGAGAAAAAAATTGTGGAATATCAGGAACCACTTCCAGTTCCTAGTACTAGTGCTGAAGCTGCTGCTGCCCCCAGTCATGACATCGATGATGCAATTCCATCTAATGTCATCTGCTAAGGATGATGCCCAATGTCATAGCGGGCATGTAAAATCCAAGAAGCAAAAATTAATAATCAGAAAAAAAGAAATTATCTGATGAGAAACGTAAAATTGGCAATATGCCATTGATGGCATGAAGTGGCAAGAAAAGGATAATGCCTTGGCCTATGTTCATGACTGGTGGCTCAGCTTCTCATGAGGATGGAAGCCCTCCTACCTCTCAAAAAATAAAAAAAATTAGCTTGTTAAAGCACAGGAAAAAACAACTGTGCGTTCAGAGATATCGCAAATCCCCAAGGAGAGTCCAAGTGTGTCCGCGGTTGCGATGTCTAGGCCTGACTTTCCCAAGACTGTATGGAAAGAGGAGGCTCCTATCACCATTTGCACACCCCCTGCAAGTGCTGGGAGGAGCACCACCAGTCCAGTTGCTGAAATTGAGATTGAGGATGTCACTGTAGACATACACCAGGATGAGGAGGATATTGGTGTAGCTGGCGCTGAGGAGGAAGTTGACAATGAGGATTCTGATGGTGATGTGGTTTGTTTGAATAAGGCACCAGTGGAGACAGTTGTTGTCCATGGATGAGAAAGCCCATTGTCATGCTGGGAAAAATACCAAAAAAGCCAACTCTTTGGAGTGGAATTATTTCTCCACAAATCCGGACAACAGGTGTCAAGCCGTGTGTTGCCTTAGTCAATCCATAATAAGTAGGGGGAAGGACGTTAATCACCTAGGAACATCCTCCCTTATATGTCACCTGCAGCGCATTCATCAGAAGTCATTGTCTAGTTCAGAAACTTTGGGTAAGAGCGTAAGCAGTCCACTGACACCTACATCCCTTCTTCCTGTTGTACCCAAGCTCCTGCAAGCCACACCACCAACTCCCTCAATGTCAATTTCCTCCACAGTCAGGAACATAAGTAGTCCTGCAGGCCATGTCACTGGCATGACTGATTAGTCCTCTCCTAACCAGGATTCCTCCGGAGGATCCTTTAGTGGTACGCTTACTGCTGCTGCCGCTACTGTTGTTGCTGCTGGGAGTCGATCATCATCCCAGAGAGGAAGTCGGAAGACCATTTGTACTACTTCAACTAAGCAATTTACTGTCTATCAGTACTTTGCGAGGAAGATGAAATACTGTATGACAGCGGTCACCCTGTTGCAGAGCAGATTACTGAGGCAAGGGACTTGGATGTAATCATGCCGCTGTATAAGGCATTGGTACTTCCGCAACTGGAATATCGTGTTCAGTTTTGGGCACCATTGTATAAAAAAGACATCAGTGAACTCGAAAGTGTTCAAAAGCGAGCTACTAAATTGATTAAAGGCCTAGAAGGACTGTACTATAAGGAAAGACTTACTAGGTTGAATATGTATACACTAGAAAAGAGGCGCCTAAGAGGAGATATTATTAATATCTTCAAATATGTAAAGGGACATCACAAAGAGTTATCAGAGGAATTATTTATTAAAAGAACACAGTTTAGGACACGTGGGCACTGGAAGAGAGAAAGTTCAGAACACAACGGAGGAAAGGGTTCTTCAATGTTAGGGCAATCAGGATGTGGAATTCCCTGCCAGGGAAGGTGGTAATGGCGGACTCTGTAATTGGATTTAAAAAAGGAATGGATACATTTCTGAATGAAAAAGCTATCCAAGGTTATAATACTTAAATTATCAACGTGGTTAATACGGGGGTAACATGAGTTATAGTAGCTAACTAGTCATAAAACATTTTTCAGCAAGTATGTAGAATAATCACAACTTAAAACTTGGTTGAACACGATGGGCAATTTGCCTCTATTCAACCTCAAATACTATGCTACTATGTTACTATGTTAATAACAACTACGCTGCTGTTAGACGTGCATCCGGTATCTGCCATTAGTGCAGTGAGATTTAGTCAGTTGATGGACGTACTGTGTCCCTTGTACCAAATCCCGTCTAGATTCCACTTCACTAGGCAAGTGGTTGTAATCACTGTCCGCTTAACCATGGACATGTTGACAAATGGAGCAGGGCAAACTAAGGACTACATGACTGTGACAGCCCACTGGGTAGATGTATTGCCTTCCGCAGCAACAACTGCAGCGGCACCAGTCGCAGCATCTCACAAACACCAAATAGTTCCTAGGCAGGCTACACTGTGAGTCACCGGTTTCTGTAAGAGGCACATTGCTGACAACCTCTTACGGAAACTGAGGGACATCATCGCACAATGGCTTACCCCACTTAGACTCTCCTGGGGATTTGTGCTATCTGACAATGCCACCAATATTGTGCGTGCATTACATCTGCGCAAATTCCAGAACTTCCCATGTTTTGCACATACTGTACAATTAATTTGATGGTGCAGAATTTTTTCAGAAATGACAGGGGTGTGTAGGAGATGCTGTCGGCGGCCCGAAAAAATTGTGGGCCACTTTCGACATTCAGCCACTGCGTGCTGAAAACTAGAGCGCCAGCAAACAATCCTGAACCTGCCCAGCCATCACCTGAAGCAAGAGGTGGTATGAGGTGGAATTCAACACTCTACTGTATATGCTTCAGAGGATAGAGAAGCAGCAAAAGGCCACCTACGATATAGGCAAATGAGAAGGTATGCACCTGATCAAGTGCAGTGGAGAATGATTTCCGTATTGTGCAAGGTTCTTCAACCCTTCAAACTTGCCACACATGAAGTCAGTTCAGACACTGTCAGCTTGAGTCAGGTCATTCCCCTCATCAGCCTTTTGCAGAATCAGCTGGAGAAAATGAAGTAGGATCTAAGATGGACCGATTCTGCTAAGTATGTGGGACTTGTGGATGGAGCCCTTTATTCGCTTTGCCAGGATTCAAGGGTGGTCAATCTGTTGAAATCAGAGCACTACATTTTGCCCACTGTGCTCTATCCTAGGTTTAAAACCTATGTTGTATCTCTCTTTCCGGCAGACACAAGTCTGCAGAGGTTCAAAGACCTGCTAGTGAGAAACTTGTCAACTCAATCGGAACGTGACCCATCAACAGCTCCTCCTTCATTTTCTCCCGCAACTGGGGCTGCGAGGAATAGGATACAATTTCCTAGCCCACCCACTATCGGTGATGCAGGGCAGTCAGAAGCAAGTGTTGACATCTGGTTCGGACTGAATGAGCTGCCAACAATTACTGACATGTCTACTGTCACTGCATATGATGCTGTCACCATTGAAAGAATAGTGGAGGATTATATGGGTGACAGCATCTAAATAGGCATGTCAGACAGTCCGTATGTATACTGGCAGGAAAAAGAGGCAATTTGGAGGCCCTTGCACAAACTAGCTTTATTTTACCTAAATTGTCCCCAGTCTGTACTCCGAAAGAGTGTTTAGTGCAGCTGGTAACCTTGTCAGCGATCGGCGTAGGGGCTTACTTCCACAAAATGTGGAGAAGATGATGTTCATCAAAATGAATTATAAATTATAATTATAAATATAGACCTTTACCAGCAATTGCCTCTAGAAATTACACAGGGACCTGTGATGGTGGATTCCAGTGGGGAAGAATTAATACTCTGTAAGGATGAGGATGTACACACTGAAAGGGGTGAGGAATCGGAGGATGAGAATGACATCTTGCCTCTGTAGAGCCAGTTGGTGCAAGGAGAGATTAATTGCTTCTTTTTTGGTGGGGAGAATAATTCCTTCTTTTTTTGTGGAGGCCCAAACAAAGCAATCATTTCAGCCACAGTCGTGTGGCAGACCCTGTCGCTGAAATGACTGTTTTTTTAAAGTGTGCATGTCCTGTTTATACAACAAAATGGTGGGTGGGCTGTTTGTACAACAAAATGGTGGGTGGGAGGGCCCAAGGACAATCCCAAGGACAATTCCATCTTGCACCTCTTTTTTTTCTTTTGCATTATGTGCTCTTTGGGCCTAGTTTTTAAAACTGCCATTCTGTCTGCCACTGCAGTGCCACTCTTAGATGGGCCGGGTGTTTGTGCCGCCAACTTGTGTCACTTAGCTTAGTCATCCAGCTACCTTTTGGCATAAAAACAATACTGTGAGGAGTTCATAATAGACTGGAAATGAGTGGAAATTAATGTTATTTAGGTTAATAATACTGTAGGGTCAAAATTACCCCCAAATTATGTGATTTTAGCTGTTTTTATGTTTTTTTCAAAAAACATCCAGATTTAAAACCAAATTCAAAACCCGAAAGGGTGGTTTTGGAAAAACCAATCCAGCTCCAATACACAAGTGGAGATCCAGATCCAAAACCAAAACCCGAAAAAGTGTCCGCCGCACATCTCTAATTTGTTTACATTTATAAAATGTGCAAAAAAAATAATAATGTAGTGTACTGTATCCAACAAAAGTAGCCCTTAATCATTACTTGCTGGGTGAAATTTCTATATCTTATATGCAATATATCTGATATGTATAGTATGGAGGCCTACAGTAGTTAAAATGATGCATATTGCAGGCAATCATATACTTACTTACTGTACCAACTCTCCATAAATAGTGAATGATCTTCATGAATCCCGAGAGAGTCTAGTAAAACTCCCTGAGACTTGGCTGGGTGTGTGCATTGTGCAACACAGTGATGATGTGATCATCATGTGATCATGCAGGAATGGAGAGAGGGGAGGAGGTGCTTAGGAGGAGTGCAGAGGACAGTGTCGGCTAGAAGGAGGACTTGTGGAGAAGACAGCGTGGACCAGTGACCTTGGTGGAGACAGAGACCCCGGACCAGAGAAGAGAGGACACCGCCGACTCAAAAGAGAAGACGCCCGGTCTACAAACCCTTGGACATGAGTGTAGCCTGGTGTGGTGCTGAAGACACGCATCCAATCGAAGGTGGCAGAAGCACTGCATCTTGGGTGAGACTTCTCTGTAACCCTTCTGCTACATCACTCTGCCTCTGAGTAAACCCTTCCACTGCTAGATTATGCTTTTGGGGGGAAGCAGTGGTAAAGGGGGTAGGCTCTCCTCATCCTGGGACCCTGCAGGTGTATATAAAGGGGATAGGTTTCTCCACCTTGGTGCCCCGCATAAGTTCAAAAGGGGGGTAGACTCTCCACTAATCAGTTCCCCTCCACAGTAGTTAATAAGGCAGGTAGGCTCTGTCATCGTTGGTGCACCCTGCATAAGTTAAACCCCACTGCCCTGTGCCCCTGCATAGTAAAAGAAAATGGGATAGTTACCCAGACTTGATCAGTAACAGGGATGTGTTCCCTTACATCCTCTCTCTTCCCTTTGAAGTAAACATGCATTCTCCTATGGTGTCATGTATCACTTACTGCTAAAGTGAATGTCATATACTATTGCTAATGGTTATGTATAAATGCACATCATGCTGACAGAAGTGTGTATTCAAATGTAAAATGTGATGTTACAACTGTGTTTTACCCTATTCTACTGTGGTCATGCTGAAGGGAATCTTATGCTGTTGGGTTATTGGTGGAAATGTCCTCCTAAATACTTAATGTGTTAATGCATATGTATTCTATTTAATGTTAATGTAGTTTTGCTAAAGTGACCCTGCCAATGCTGACAGGTTCAAAAGGGGTCTGTCTTATGCTAATGGTTCTAGTTAGGTAAATTGTTGGCTGTCAGGGTAACATAGTAGCTTGCTTGTAGTCATTGGATTAATTGGTGAAGATTGTTAATGCTAATGCTGGTTATCTGTGACTGAGTTTATAAAGCCAAAGCCAGTCTGTTTCACCATGCACCTGTGTCTTGCCTCACCTGCCTGCTATATAATGTTAATGCTGGTTATCTGTGACTGAGTTTATAAAGCCAAAGCCAGCATGTTTCACTGTGCACCTGCGTCTTGCCTCACCTGCCTGCTATATAATGCTAATGCTGGTTATCTGTGACTGAGTTTATAAAGCCAAAGCCAGTCTGTTCCACCGTGCACCTGCGTCTTGCCTCACCTGCCTGCTATATAATGTTAATGCTGGTTATCTGAGACTGAGTTTTTAAAGCCAAAGCCAGCATGTTTCACTGTGCACCTTCATCTTGCCTCACCTGCCTGCTATATAATGCTAATGCTGGTTATCTGGGACTGAGTTTATAAAGCCAAAGCCAGCATGTTTCACTGTGCACCTTCATCTTGCCTCACCTGCCTGCTATATAATGTTAATGCTGGTTATCTGGGACTGAGTTTATAAAGCCAAAGCCAGCATGTTTTACTGTGCACCTTCATCTTGCCTCACCTGCCTGCTATATAATGCTAATGCTGGTTATCTGGGACTACGTTTATAAAGCCAAAGCCAGCATGTTTCCCTGTGCACCTGCGTCTTGCCTCATCTGCCTGCTATATAATGTTAATGCTGGTTATCTGTGACTGAGTTTATAAAGCCAAAGCCAGTCTGTTCCACCATGCACCTGCGTCTTGCCTCACCTGCCTGCTATATAATGTCAATGCTGGTTATCTGAGACTGAGTTTTTAAAGCCAAAGCCAGCATGTTTCACTGTGCACCTTCATCTTGCCTCACCTGCCTGCTATATAATGCTAATGCTGGTTATCTGGGACTGAGTTTATAAAGCCAAAGCCAGCATGTTTCACTGTGCACCTTCATCTTGCCTCACCTGCCTTCTATATAATGCTAATGCTGGTTATCTGGGACTGAGTTTATAAAGCCAAAGCCAGCCTGTTTCACCATGCACCTGTTTCATGCTTCACCTGTTTGCTATCTAATGCTAATGCTAGTTATCTGAGACTTAGAGGTCTATTTACTGAGCCTTGGATGGCGATAAAGTCACTGGAGATAAAGTACCAACCAACGGGGCTCCTAAGTGTCATTTTTAAAACACAGCCTGTGGCATGGCAGTTAGGAGCCGATTGGCTAGTACTATATCTCTGTCCACTTTATCTCCATCCAATGCTTAGTAAATAGACCCCTAAGTATATAGAGCAAGAGCCAGCCTGTTGCACTATGCACCTGTGTCTTGCTTAAGCTGCCTGCTATCCAATGCTGATGCTGGTTATCTGAAGCTGAGTTTATAAAGCCAAAGTCAGTCTGTTTCACCGTGCGCCTGTGTCTTGACTCACCTGCATGCTATCTAATGCTAATGCAAATATCAATTTGTGGGCTCTTATTTTTAATATTAAATATCAATTTGTGTGGTTCTTATTTTTAAAATTAAATATAAATTTGTGGGTTCTTATTTTTAATATTAAATATCTATTTGTGGGTTCTTATTTTTAATGTTAAATAGCAATTTGTAGGTTGTTATTTTTAATAATAAATATCAATTTGTGAGTAATATGCATGTATATGAGGTCCTTCTATTAGGGGAGGCGAATTACCATATTGCCCCTAGATTTTTAGTTACGACCGAGTGTGATTCCTGCCTGCATATGAAGTACATTCCATACTCTAACATACTGCTATGCTGCAATTAATGAACAATTTAATGATATGATCTGTTGACTGCTAATTCTACTATTGTAATAAACACTTTCTTTTTATTTTTAATTATATTTTTTATTCTTTATTTTATCTTTATCAATTATACTATTATTATTTCTTGTGTAACATAGTTATTCTGTCCGTACACCATGTATTCCACTGCTTCCCAATTATAAATTCTAAAGTTATTTTTATAAGTTGTTTTGTGTAACTAAACATGAGGAATAGCATTGCGCTACACCTGAGCCCTGACCCTATAGCAAACACCTGTTGCTGGTGCTAATTACCAGAAGACATGGTTTAAAATCAACAGAGAGGCTCAGGATGTGTACTCTGCCCCTTGACAAAGCCGCCCATGGTGCGGAGAAACGCATTGAGGATACGGAGGAAGGATTACTTGAGATATTGGCCCTCATTCTGAGTTGTTCGCTCGTTAGTGGTTTTTGCAACAGAGCGTTTTGTCGCAAACTGCGCATGCGCAATGTTCGCAGTGCGTCTGCGCCAAGTAAATTTGCCAATAAGTTAGATATTTTACTCACGGCTTAACGAAGAAATTTCTTCGTTCTGGTGATCGGAGTGTGATTGACAGGAAGTGGGTGTTTCTGGGCAAAAACTGGCCGTTTTATGGGTGTGTGCGGAAAAACGCTGCCATTTCTGGGAAAAACGCGGGAGTGGCTGGAGAAACGGGGGAGTGTCTGGGTGAACGCTGGGTGTGTTTGTGACGTCAAACCAGGAACTAAACTGACTGAACTGATCGCAGTGGCAGAGTAAGTCCCGAGCTACTCAGAAACTGCAAAGAAATTTCTATTTGCAATTATGCGAATCTTTCGTTCGCAATTCTGCAAAGCTGAGATTCACTCCCAGTAGGCGGCGGCTTAGCGTGTGCAAAGCTGCTAAAAGCAGCTAGCGAGCAAACAACTCGGAATGAGGGCCATTGTTGTGTGAAGGGGATGCTGATTGATTACACAACTCCCTAAGGTCTGCCTATTGCCACTGTACTTCTTCATATCTAACACTCCCCTGCAATGCTGCATATGCTGCCTATCAACCAGCGGCTATATACAGCAGCTCTCTGCATTGCTGTACTGGCTGTACTAACACCCAGCGTTTATATTCTACAGCTTCTGTTATTAACGCACTCATTGGACGACATCCAGCCAGTGTATATAGTAGCTTATACATTGCCACATCAGTACCTAAGAAAAAGCACACACAGAGCACCCGCTGAGCGGGTTTACTATCAACTACTGCTGCTCCACTGCCAGTAAGCCATAAAACAGCGAATTAAGCTATCTGCATAGGATATGCATGCATGCAGATTGGTAATTTTCCACCACTTCAAATACCATTGGTCAGTTATAAGGACCCAGCGTGGAGACTGACTAAATTCTTACTGAAAGTCTCCGCTTGCTACTGATAGTGGTAAATATATTTGAGCATCTACACCATCTGCTTACCTATACATATACCAATTTTAACTCCGGGAATACCCTTGCCACGCATACTAAAATCTGTATGACTTTGAAAGGACATCAGTGACTTAACTAATTATTTAAAAACTAATG
Source organism: Pseudophryne corroboree (assembly GCF_028390025.1). Lineage (NCBI taxonomy): Eukaryota > Metazoa > Chordata > Amphibia > Anura > Myobatrachidae > Pseudophryne > Pseudophryne corroboree. The sequence continues at coordinate 1,003,563,298 of NC_086444.1, read as the reverse complement.
TCTTATGAATGTTTTATATTGTTATTTTTATTGCTTTAATTATGTCATAAATTGTGTTTTTATCAAAGATTGCTCCTGTGGTATTGAGTGCCTACCTATTGTGCTCACTATATAGAAGAGGCAGGCTACCTCTTCACTAGGTGGCTGTTGATCTGCAGGTGTTAATCTACACCCATCTACACAGCGCCAACAAACCCTATTATTTTTTCCCTGTTTCACTTTGCACCTGTGTCTTTCCTCACCTGCCTGCTATCTAATGCTAATGCTGGTTATCTGTGACTGATCTTATAAAGCTAAAGCCAACATGTGTCACTGTACATCCGCTTTAGCTGATGCTACCTAAGTGCTGTTACTAATTATTAGCGAATGTGTTCACAGAGTCAAAATATTTTGTTTGTCTGTGTCAATTGACACAGGTGTGTCCGATCCGTTTACGAGGTGGGCCGTGGCAGCTGAGTGATGTCACATACAGCCGCTGAGACCCAAAAGATAGCGGGTAGCCATCTGCCTTTGCAGCAAGGCTGCGTAGGCAGAGGGCAACCCTAAACATGCGAGAGCATTGCTGTTGTGCAATGCGCTCGCATGTTTGCGGGGACACGGCATGTGGGGTGGACTTGCCCCGTGCTGGGCGTCCCCCCCACATGTCAGAGTAAAGAGTTATAGTTGTGCGTGTTTTCGCTCATCTACAACTTATACTGAATTAGGCCCACAGTCACTTGTGGATTCTGACTAGCACTAGAGTCCGTTTTTTTTTTATAAAGACTGCTGCTCCCTTTCTTTTCACACAATTTCTGCAATCTCACAGGACAAGCCAGATCTGTCAAACAAAGGTAAGGGCGCGCCATAGTGCATAAATGTATTTATTCACAGTTACAGAATATAAAAAAAAAACAGTTAAAGCCAATTAGGTGACTTAATGCCAGACAGCAAACTGTTGTGGGCTGGTTACCACATGGCGTATTACACTCAAATCCAGCAAACTCCATCTGACCTCTCCCGCTCCTCCAGGCACACAACCCACACCACGGACCATCTCAGTAAAGCGCAGCACTGTTTCTCCCAGAGAGAACAAGTAGGTGAATGTGAATATGCTGTAAGTAGTTCCCACGATGTTATTAGGGTGTAATTATTTTGATGTCTAATAAAATGTCTAGATACAGGAGTACTTACCACTATTAATCAGTAATCCATCTAACAGCTGTATTGTACATGATGTTCATATGCTATGTCCTCAATTGATGTTGCATGCAAAGTGAAAGCAAAAGTGAAACAGATCTCTATTATTATTATTATTATTATTATTATCATTATTATATTTTTCTTTATTTCTAAAGTGCCATCATATTACACAGTACTGTATATTTAGGAATGCATGATGCAAACAATTATCAGATACTCCATAGTGCAGTCACAAAACCAACATACAAATAGAATAGAATACAAATTAGTAAGGGACAAGAGAGATAATAATATATAATATACAATGACATGCACATAGAAGTTAAAAATAACTCAGCCTAACAAGTTATAAAACTAAGTGGTGATACATATAATCATGTCTCAAACATGAGGAGGCCAAAAGATGTTCTCCACCGTGGTCACGGTCAGGCTGCCCCCTTAGCCTTGTCCTAGTCGAGGGGACCTGCTGTAACACCACTCACATGCCCTGGGTAAATTTAAAACATAAGTTGCTGATAATATAACTAGTTGGGAAAACATATTCATGAATACTGTGCTAGTTCCTGCCCCCAAACAATTTTTTTTAAGTTCCTGTTTCTTTCAATTGGCAGTAGATAGGACTGTTAATGAGACTTGTCCTCCACTGGTATTGCCTGATATTGATATGAGACTCTTCTCATATTAATAATCCATGAGATCTCCATGAAGAGGCACCATGATAATACACACAATGGGCATGAGGCAGAAGCGGACACAGTTGCATTAGTGACTGTATCTTTTGGTGCAGCTGCTATTGCATTTTTATTGCAATGCTGTGGCTGATGGTCATCCTAATGAAGTTCCTACCGGCTGCAGCACAAGTCCCGTGATGTGTGTGCAAAGACGCACTATTGCCGCACTATTGGCAGGATCAACAGACGTTGTACCTACCTATTGCAGATGCAGAATATCTAATTAACAATGGCCGACAGCATCAATACAACTGCATCTTAAGACACACTGACACTGATATGCCCATGACACATTAGTCACTAACATCTTCATGGGATTTACCAATGTGATCGCAAAAGAATAACCCGCTTCTTTCACTAATTCAATTTTCCAACCCTACAACTGGCAACCTGTCCCCCAATAATGGTACCCAGGGGCCTGGCTGGTAACAGTGGTAACAGGTATAATTAGATAGTCCCCACACAAGTGGAAAACTTTTAAAAGTTTCAGAAAGATCCTTTTGAATTATGTACCAATGCTCAAGGGAACATATAGACCTCCCAATCTACCTAGCATTTACTAAGCTTATAACCTGATCCATTATCTTATAAAATTATCTGATTTTATTTCTGTGGTGAGTTGTAATTTGGTATTGTCTTATATCAGGGCTAAAATTGATGCACAGTTTAAACATTAACTATATATATATATATATATATATATATATATATATATATATATGATTTTTACACAATTTCCCTTAATTAATTTACCAGACTCACAAACCATACAGTACAAGCAAAAATAAGAAGCATCTAGGCCAAGGAGCCTTTTATCTATATAAATCATTGCCATTGTCAGCTATTTGGGGACTTGATCTAGAGCCTCAAGAGCTTTAAAAAGCCTACAATAAAAAAATGAGCTGTGAAAGCACAAGATGTAGGACATACATACCAGCTACTTGTGTTAGCAAATTAATTACTTATGTAATTGATCTTTGAAGTCTAATCTGTGAAAAGGTGAATGTTAAATATTCTTTAAACATGTACTTGAAAAGCTAACAGGTTGGTCAAGGATATATTATGTATTAATTAATCACTGGGGACAATATAATTGACATAGCAATGCTATTAATGTCATTGAGATCTTAATTACAGTATTTTCAGAAAGACAGGAAGGTCTACTGAATGTTAAGAGTACACCTACACTACTTGTATTTAATAAAGATAATAGTACAGTTTTTTTAGCAAGGAAAAAGGAAACAACCTTTTATTCTGATTATAGAAGACTGTGCTGTAAAATAAATAATAAATAAAATACAACAAGCAGATGATATTCACAGCAGCAGACAACAGTAACACTGTGGTTTTGATGAACATATCAACTACATAACAGATGTTCACAGACAGAGATCAGATCTTACCCCAGTGAGCAAAAACAGCAGCACCTCTGCCCCTTGGGTATAACTCTGCAGCCACCACTGAAATGTAAATGCTCCACAGTGCTTCCCCAGTGAACCAGGATATACCCAGCAGAGAATGTATAGACTGTGCACAGCCCCATACTCCCCCTACATTCACCAATCATCAAGAGATGATTGATTGCATGAAATATTGTAAATATATCTATCTGTCTATCTATCTATTCCTCCTGTTTCACTATTTGTATTAAAATGATTGCTAAAATCAGGGATAATTTTCATTATGGCAAATCCATATTGATTTAGAAAATAGTAATATGGGGCCAGTTCAGTACAGTATACTAGTGGTGGCCATGGCCCATTGATAGTTTCGTACAATCATTGGTCTTTGACTGATGGCAAGCAAAGTATTTTTCCATCAACGGTGGGCACCGGTGCATCTGTGCATGTACCCACTGTGATGGCCATAGTGGGTACATGCACAGGACTCAATCACCATTGGCTAAATTATCGATGGTTTCTAAAGATAGATTAAAACCATTGGCCATTGATGGTACAACTGTCAATGGTTATCACTGCAGTATACCATAAAAATTGCTAGTTTTATAGTATACTATGTTTAAAAAATATTATTTTTTTATAAAAACATGTTGTATAAGTTTTTTTCAAAATTAAATTTTTATTAGTTTTTTAAGACAAAAATCAGGGGGATATGATAAAGAAAAGAAAAAGGGGAAGGGGACGGGATGAGAGCACACATTTAGATATTCAGTGTATATAAAGAACAGATGAAAGCAAAGTGCTGCGACTGACAACTTGTAACACACTTTATACTGTAATGTCATTTGACCAATAAAAGTAAGATCAGATAAATTCTAGAAGGTTCATGAAATTATAGGGTTCTGAAGGGTAGCAAGCGACAAGTACATCTGCCACTGAAACTGAAAATTTCGCCTCCAGTGCCATTCTACCTTGAGGAGGTAACAATGTTGTATAAGTTTTAAATGTATTGCTTGACTTAATTTAATCATTAACAAAACAACATTTTCTTACAGTTTTTTTAGGAAAAAAATTATTGTAACGTGTGAAACTGGTAGGAGCGGGTGTTAGTTGTGGGTTCCTTTCTTACTTTATTGCATTGTGATGGTGGTAGTAGTGAGCGAGTGTGCTGGTGGTAGTTGCTGGGCCCCCTTTCACTTTAGTATATGTCAGTAATAGCAAGTGGGTGGGCTGTAGGAGTGGACCTGGATCACCCTCTCTGAGTGTCTGGGCCCATGACTACTGTCCCTGAAGTCCCCTAATGATGGTGGCCCTGAAGGGACTATGGGGGTAATTCCAAGTTGATCGCAGCAGGACATTTTTTAGCAGTTGGGCAAAACCATGTGCACTGCAGGGGAGGAAGATATAACATTTGCAGAGATAGTTAGATTTGGGTGTGGTGAGTTCAATCTGCAATCTAAATTGCAGTGTAAAAATAAAGCAGTCAGTATTTACCCTGCACAGAAACAAAATAACCCACCCAAATCTAACTCTCTCTGCAAATGTTATATCTGCCCCCCCCTGCAGTGCACATGGTTTTGCCCAACTGCAAAAAAATTTCCTGCTGCAATCAACTTGGAATTACCCCCTATGTGTGAGCTGTAAGTAGATACAATACATTTAATCATGTAGCTGTAACCATTTTTTATAACATTTGGTGCACATACAAGAAGTGTTTCAACAGTTGCAAAAGTTTGGATTGAAGTTGAACCTGGCCAAGTGCTACTTCTTGAAAATGGAAGTCAAGTATTTAGGACACCTGATGAGCGCAGAAGGTGTGACCCCTGATACAGAGAAGGTTGAGTCAGTTATAGATTGTCCTGTACCACAAACTTGAGATGTGTGCAGACTTTTAGGATTTGTGGGATATAACAGAAGATTTGTGAAAGATTTTGCAAAAGTGGTGGCATCATTCCATGAAGCACTGCAAGGAATCCCTAAGAACTGGATGGCAGCAAACATTTCCATAGCATGGATCGATATTCAACAAGCAGTGTTCGACAGATTAATAGCGGTCCTGATTCAGGCACCCCTGTTGGCATATGCAGATTACACTAAGCCTTTCCGTTTGTATACTGATGCCATCAATCAAGGTTTAGGCGCTGTCTTAACACAAGTATAAGGAGAATCTGAAAAAAATATTGCTTACACAATCCTCAGTTTATAGAAAACAGCGTAACGATGCCAACTATAGTCCTTTTAAATTTTAATTTTGGGTTCTACCTTGGGCAGCAACAGAGAAGTTTAAATGATATCTGGCAGCAACTCCATTTGAAGTTTTTACAGATTGTAAACCTTTGGTACATCTCAACACAGCAAAATTAGGAGCCTTAGAGCTACCAATTAACCATTAAATACTGGTCTGGGAAGATTTATCAGAATGCAGATGCTTTATCCAGATTACCTGGAAGTAGAATCAGAAGTAGAAGACACTTGGGAGGTGTTGAAATTGCCAGCATTTCACAGACCAGACATGGAGTCTGCTCAAAATGCCCTTACTGTAAGAGCAGCAACTCAAGACAAACCAAATAAAGGAATGAAGGTGGATTGTCAGAAATGGCAAGATGAAGAAGCAATATGTCAACAAGTTAAGTGGATGATCAGAAATGACAAAGCAAGAGTAATATGATGCGGAACCAGAATTCTTGAAGTTATGGAGACAAAGAGAAAATGTTGCAGTGAGTAGACTAGTAGTGAGTCTAGATCCCTGAACACATCGGCTGATAACTCAGATCATGATACCCGTTTCAAGAGTAGACAACCTGTTACTTGCATACCACAACCATTCAAAAGATAGAGTTGAGCTTAAGCCTGTACTCTACTTTGTCCTCAATTAGATACACAACAAGGCTCCATTGCATCCTATTGTGAGACAACAACTTTGAGAACTAGTTGCCATTGACCATGTCAAGTTGGAGAAGAGTCACGTAGGGTACCCTTATGCTATTACTATTGTAGATCACTGCAAAATGTTCACTGTAGCACTACCTGTGAAAGATCTTACAGCAAAAACCATGGCAGAAATATTTTGGAGAGCTTTTGTTAGACTATCTGGATATCCTACCAAGATATTGATGAGGTTCTGCCTTTACCTCAAAGCTCTTTCAAGAACTATGTGATTTGTATGGATGTAAGAATTTGCAGAAAACAGTCTACCACCCTCAAGGGAATGGGATATGTGAGTGAACCAACCATGTCATGATAAATTGTTGAGAACCCTACCTGTACAGCAACATCCAGAATGTCCTGCCTCGTTGGCAGAACTTGTATTAATTTACAACAACACAGTATGTTATACACCCTACTATCTGATCTTTGAAAAAAAGGCAGTCTACCAGTTGATGTATGCTTAGGTTTACCCTCTGCGTTAGATCAGGAACTATTCATGAAAGCAGATTGGGTAGCTTAACAGGGAAGATTGAGGTTGTCAAGTAAACTAACATATGGAAGTTTTCAAAAACAGACAGGAAGAAAACTAGTAAAACTAGTAAAAATACCACTTGGAGAAAAGGTACTAAAGAAAAAGCTTGATCATCAGTGGGAACCCCAGCTCTATCATGTAATAAGTATCCCTTTAAGAGATGTGGCAGTATATCAGATCAAAAGAGAAGATAGCCTACAGACAAACCTAGTTCATAGAGATCAGTTAAAATTGTGTCCAGAGTTGATTCACAATATTTCAGAAAAAGTAGTGTCAATTCAGAAAAAGTAGTGTCTCAGAGTGTGAAAAAGCCAAGACTCGACAATAGATGATCCCAGTTGATCCTTTGGATTTACTATGCAATATGTGCTGGCCAGCATTGCATAAAGTTGGATCCCCTAGTCGATCAAAGCCAGCACCAGAACCAGCACCAGAACTGCAAGCATCAACAGAACGAGTGGTGACATAAGAGGATGCAACTGACTCCGTTTAAGAAGATCAGAGAGAAGTACAAGAGGAATTCCACATCCTAGGCATCGATAAAAATGCTGCCTCAATTGTCTAATTTTGTAATAATGTTCTTTGAATGTAAAAAAAATTTAAACAAAATTTTTGTAAAATTTGTAAAATTTTGTAATTTGTAAAAATTTGTAAAAAATTGTACAAATTTGTAAAAAAAATTAAAAAAAAATGTAAAATTTTTTTTGTAAAATGTTCTTTGAATTTTTGAAAAATGTTGCATTTCTTGTATGGTATTGATTTTTGAAACTTTTGAATGGTAATTTGATGTGAAAATTGATAGGGAATGTCAAAATGTGAGAAAAATGCCATAATCACATGTTTAGGCCTAGTTTAGGGAAAGCCTCAGGATGTATGAGGACACGCATACTTCCAGTGGGGCGATTTGTGGCACCTCAGAGAAAATATGTGTGCTCCTTTAATTAAATAAAGATTTGCCGTGGAACTTAATTGCTGCCACAGCAAGAGATAAAGGAATGGACCAGAGCCTGGTTGTGACCTGTACTGTGAGGTGGCGGGATCTGATTGGATGGATCAGGAGGAGCAAGTGGAGTCTTGTGGGAATAATAAAGTGTGATGATTGGAGCTGGAGCCATTGTGGTGAACAGACACATGTCGAAAGAGCGGCACAGAACAATAAACCAGAGATCCGGGTGGTCATGCAGGCGGTGGCTACGCTGAGCAATGCTGCAGAGCAAAGGCAACAGGGTGCTTGCAGGAGAGTCATGAGAGCTGGGAGAATGTGTGTGGGTTGCCACAGCCGGGGACCAAATGCCACCAGACCCGTGGAGAGGCACAGATGCTGCACCCATTTTGAGCAGGTTGTAGATGCCACGTGGAGACAAGCATGGGTGCAGAGTAACTGTTGAGAGTCTGAGTGAGTTACAGAGACTGTGCTAATCATTTAACCACAGGAGGGTGATTACTAAACTCCATTTCTGTTCACATATACCCAACTACCACATTGAAAAGCTTTTCTGGGGCATAATACATTTAACTGCCACAGATTGACCCCTGTTTTAAAGGCAATGCTGTCAGTACAGATATAATTGCTATTTTGGACAATAGCTACCAAGACATAGTAACCTAAAGATGTTTGCCACACAAACCCTGTAATTTTTAAAATTTGTGGATGACCCCACTGTTATTGGTCTATTTAAGAGTGGGGACCAGTCAGCCTATAGGAGAGAGGTGGACCAGTGTGCCCTGTGGTGCTGCAGAAACAATTTGGAGCTTAACTCACTTAAAATGGTAGAGATGTTTGTGGATTTTAGTTGGGGTCCAACCATCGTATCTCCAATTACAATAACTGGCATTATTGTGTCTGTAGTGGACTCCTTTAAGTTCTTGAGGTCAAGAATATTATGTGACCTTAAGTTGAGACCCAATATTGACGCTATTGTCAAAAAAGCTCAGTAGAGACTGTTCTTTCTACGGCAGTTGAAAAAATGTAACATCCCTCGTAAGTTTCTAATCCTGTTTTACTCGGCCATAATTGACTCTGTGTTATGTTCATCGGTTATTGTCTGGATTGGTTCAGAAACTGAACGTGACAGGCTTAGGCTACAAAAAATAGTGTGAACTGCAGAAAGGATTATTGGGGTAGGTCTGCCATACGTTCAGGAGCTGTACTTATCGAGGGTGAAGAAATGAGCTAGCAATATTGTAAAGGATCAGAAGCATCCTGGCTGGTCCTTGTTTCAGTTGCTTCCATTAGGTAGGCGCTATAGAGCTCTCAGTGTAAAAACCGTCAGAAACAAAAATATTTTTTCCTGCAGGACATTTGTTTGTTAGATAACTTTTAAATTATGCTTTGGCTGTTTTTTATTCTTGTTGTTATTTTTTGTATTTGATTGTATTTTAAAGAATGTTTGTGGTGTATTTGTGTAAATTCCTGTGGCGTACAGTTGACCGGAGACAAATTCCGGATGTACGGAAGTATAGCTGGCTACCAATAAATTTATTCTGATTCTGTACAGTATAATTAACAGTCAGTGACACTGTCTACCCTGAAACACAGTGTCAGGTATTTGATTCCTGTAATTATATTTTTTTAAGAGGGTAATTAACCCATTGTGCAACAAGTTCAGTTTAAACTTCAGGACCCCAATGCAACACTGTGATACTGTAGAATCCATAGATCCAACGTTATTCTGATTGCCATTGAAGATCGGAACTGTGTGTACGAATATTGAGGGAAAATAGAGATTGCATTTTTCTGAGCCTCAGTGACTTTAATCAGTTTTTGCAAATTATTATTTTTTCTTGATCATATTCTTCTTCATTGACATTTTAAAAATTGCACTAATTAATATTTGCATAACTGTGATTAGATTAATTATAAGTCGGACACTTTATCAACCACTGTTCGAGTTAGGCGTAAACCACATTGTCATGCAGAACGTTGTGAGCTGTCGATTGAATTAGTCTTTATTGAATGCCCCAACGTGATTTAATCTTCTTGAATGTAATTTTCTTGATTGTCTTGATTGTGTGAACCAATTAATCTTTTTCCATACAGCATTCATTGCAGTAAAATAAATAATATTCTCCTCGGAGATTGCTGTTAAATGACCTTCCTGTTGATGTATCAGTTTGTCCTTTCTGAACAACTCACATCGAACAAGGTATGAGGAAACATCTTAGGGAAAGGGACCCTCACCAAGCCAATGAACACCTGTGATACCTATCTGTAACCATGTAGACACCTGTAGAGAGGTTTGCGCAAGAGGCAAAAAAAGGGGGACTATTGATAATGTCTCTCAGGGGCACACTTGATTCTGTATATTGAAAAGATAGAATTTGGTAATGTGTGGGTAGGAAAAGATAAAACTTAACTTTTAATCACAGACGAAAGGATACTAAAATTATTGCTGTAAATCAGCAATATAGTTAAAACAAGTATTAAACAAAAATATTGTTGACGATACAATTTGTAACTCACTTGTATAAAGAGGGTGACAGAAAGTTTCTCTGTAAACCCCCTGATTTGTAAGTGAGTATTGATGTTTGACATTAATCAAAAGCGAAAATATAAATATTCCTATTATCTCTATGAGACTATGAAGTTATATACATATGTATATTCATATGAGAGATAATGGAAAACCGGCTTGTATAAAATCTGGACTCCCGGAAGTGGGTCAACTGCGGTAATGGAGTACAAGGCTCGAATGGAATTGAATTTGCTGATCAGCAGAAGGTGTATTCCTTGGTGCTACAGTACCCGGTATTCCCAGAGGGTCACCCTTTCTGGTACTAACCTGGCCCAATGCTGCTTGGCTTCCAAGATCAGACGAGATCGGGCATGTCCAGCATGGTATGACTGTAGAAAGTCAGGTGAGTGCCTATCTGCTGGGGGGATGGCTATTACTTGAGCTATTTGGGACAGATTGGTCCAATGGATGGCGTTGTCAAAAAGCCAAATGTTTGCCCAACTTCCAACAGCGACAGTGATTTTAAGATAGCAGATTCGGATGAAGCCACAAATTCACAACGCCCACCTTTAGGGGTTCGCACCCGAGCGAAGTTAGACACTGGAGGAGATCTACCAGAAGGAGCGGCCAAAACAAAAGGCTCAGCAAAGTCTCAGCCAAAAACCAAGAAAACAACTTGATTTTCAACTTGTCATCACGTGAGCTTTCACCTGCCAAAACCTCATTACTGAACAGAGGTCTCTCATATGTCCCCACAAACTTCCATGACGACTTTGAATGGCAGAATGACCTACATAAAATGGAACGGAAATTAAGATTGAAAGAACATTTTCAAAAGCAACCTGAATTAGAAACTCCAACGGCAATGGAAGTTACGTTAAGGAAATACCACAAATCCAATTTTAATCCAATATCAACAAACGCTTCAATCAAAACTTACAGTAGACTGTTGGATGAAGCTGTCCACAAATTCAGAGGAGCAAGACCAAAAATCTATCCTAATCTGACAACCGAAGAAAATAAAGCATTAAAATCACTAAAAGCTGACACCTCTATCATAATACGACCAGCAGACAAGGGCGGAAGTGTAGTAATACAGGACCTTCATAAATACAAACAAGAAATTCAGAGGCAACTATCGGACACTGTAACATATCAACGACTTGACAGGGATCCTACAGATCAATACAAGCATGAACTGTCCGATATTTTACAACAAGCTGAACAAGATGGTTGGATTACCTCAAAAATCCGCACATCCTTGTTAGTCAAGTTTCCCATAACACCAGCATTATACACGGTCCCCAAAGTACACAAAAACTGTGCTGAACCTTTAGGTCGCCCAATAGTGTCAGCAAGAGGTTCCCTATACCAACCCATAGCAGAATCGTTAGACTCACTGTTACAGCCACATATTACTAAGGAACATACGTATCTAAAAGATACAACATCTTTCCTAAATGCTTTAACATCCTTCTCTACTACATCACAGTTTCAATATTTATGTACCATGGACATTAACTCTCTATATACTTCCATTCCTCACATTGAAGGATTGGAGGCGGTACAGGAGTTTGTCAATAATATACAAGAATCTTTCGGATTTCACATTCCACTTTTTTTACAGTTATTACGTTTGGTTCTAACCCGAAAAAACATTCTGTACGATGGCAGATATTATTTACAAACCCAAGGCTGTGCCATGGGTAGTGCAATAGCTCCGGCATATGCTAACATTTATATGTTTAAACAGGAACAGAAGTTCTTTTTGGATAATGCTAACTACAAGAAATATATCTGTTGGTATACACGCTACATAGACAATTGCTTCATGCTTTGGAATAGCAGTGAAGAAGATTTCATACACATGATGAATAACATCAATCATCTCCCCTCCTGTATAAAATTCACTTTCAAGATCAGTAACATGAGGGTCAATTTCCTTGATGCCATAGTGACCAATCAACAGGGCCATTTGAAAACGTCTGTTTATTACAAACCAATGGATAGAAATACTCTCCTTGAAGCAAGCAGCCACCATCCCAAGGCACTAAAACAGGGCCTTCCATACTCTCAAATGCTTAGAATAGCCAGAATAACCAGCAACGCATATGATTTGCCAGCAGCGTTGGATATAACCATGAACAAATTCATAACAAGAGGTTATGACCCTAAACAACTGGCTAAGACCAAAGCAAAAGTATTGCAAATTCCAAGACAGGGCTTGTTGAATAAACAAACTACAACAGACACCAAGAACAAATTTATCTGGTCAACTAACTTTTCCACTACCAGCCCAATGATAACCAGGGCAACAAAGGCACTCTGGCCAATAGTGAAAACTGACCCCAATTTACCATGCTTTACTAACACCACACCTATGACTAGTTTTAGGAGAGAAAGAAATTTACGCGACCATCTTGTCAAGGCGGACATTACCAATTATACACCATCTCCAGGCATATTTGGCTTTAGCAAAAAACCGGGCTGCTACAAGTGTGCCTCTTGCACTACGTGCAAATACCTCATCCCAGGAAGTTCTTTCCAACATCCACACAAAAACAAACAATATGAAATCGCTTTGTGATTTATTATATCACATGTCCATGCAACAAATACTACATCGGCATGACTAGCCGTATGTTTAAAGAGAGGATGGCATTACATCGCTCTGCGATAGTAAAATCACTTCAAGGAGAACCAAATGACCAACCAGTGGCACGTCATTACAAATTATGTCAACATAGCCTTGCACAATTACGCTATCAAATCATAGATCAACTTCCGCAGATGATCAGAGGAGGAGACAAAATGACAGCTCTACAAAAATTAGAATCATGCTGGATATTCAAATTGGACACTATACATCCCAACGGACTTAATGAAAAATTTAACTGGAATATTTTCTGACTCACTTCCTCTTTCTTCCTTTCTAGAACATAGACCGTCCATACATATAGTTCATTGCTATCAGATATCATGTCTATGACATCTTAGCATCATACATCATAGATATATACAGGTCCCCAACAGCATGCTCTCCCTTAATTCACATTAGTTTATGTTCACGTTCCTAATTGTCATTTCAGTCAGTCACAAGCAAATTCACATTCAGAGAACAAATTAGTCATACTATTGCAAAGCTCCATCTTATTCCATGCATGTACTTTATTATCCTGACAGGGATCGCTACATGTTCATCTGCATACATTGTGACTGTTTATTTACATTAATCTTACTCCCACACTCAGCGCCGGAGACCGGGGACGCAAGCCGGGTTGCCAGGGCAACAAGCTGCAGCCAATGACAGCCACTTCCGGGATGACGTCACCGGAACCAGGGGCGCGCCTCCCCAGCCTCCGTGAGCAGCTGAACATACACACACCAGCAGGGATATAAGGTAAGATTTAGCATACTTTCTTCTTTTTTCTCACAGCACGTTTTTCACCACTGACTACAGCAGCCAAATGTAATCCTGACGAAGGGACTGTGCCAGGTCCCGAAACGAGCCGTTGATATGACGGAAAGGCTGTTTTTTTCTATGCATTTAAAAATTCATTAAAAGCATTTTTTTTTCACAACAGAGTGACGTGCAGCTTGCTAATTTAGCAACAGTGGAATTTTATATATATATATATATATAGCAAATACCATTGACTCATCGCAAAATCTCCTGAGCTATAAGGCTGCACTTACTTGACAGTGGCAGTTTTACAGCAGTCCATTATTCAAATAGGTGAGCCACATTCAGAAATGTGTGACAGTATTTAGGGGTGGCAGTTGATGTGGTTCTCATATTTGAATAATAGAGTGCTCTACAACTGCCACTGCAAGGTAGTCCAGGAACAGAACATTGTATCCTCCCCCTCGCTGACACCATGCATTCTTTATAGACCTGGCTTGGTGGGCTGTCCTAACTCTCCTCTGTGAGGGAGGAATTGTCTCACCCCTTTTAACTAGAGATGAGCAGGTTTGGTTCTCCAAGAACCTAAACCCCCCCGAACACCCCGTTCTGAGCCAGGTTCCGAGTCTGGTTTGGGATTTCCCACCAGACTCGGAAACCAGAAGGAGGCAAAACATCATCATCCCGCTATCAGATTCTTATAGGTTTTGAATTCCATCACTGCCATTTTCCATCTGGACTTTGAGAGTGAGGGAGACAGACATCTGTCTCTCTCTGTGGGTTGTGGCATTGGGTGGGGTAAGTGTGTGCTCTTTAAGGGTGCTGTTAATGGTGATGTCCTGTCACTGTGATGTTAAGGGTGCTGTACTGGCTTTCACTGGTATTTCAGGTGCTGTTAGGAGTGCTTCAGCTGTACAATGGTGTTGTTGCTGTCCTGGCTGTTACTATGTTGTACAGGGGGCAGGGGCACTGTCCTCCTCTATGCAGTGAAAATACAGGGGTGATGGCCCTGTCTTGTATGCTGTAAAAATTCAGGGGTGCTGTTGTTAAAATAAATGTACACTGGCCCTGTCTTGTATGCTGCAAAAATTATGGGGTTCAGTACAATAAATGTACACTGGCCCTGTCTTTTATGCTGTAATAATTCTAGGGTGTAGTAAAATAAAAGAACACTGGCCCTGTATTCTATGCTTTAATAATTCTATGATGCAGTAAACTAAATGTACACTGGTCCTGTCTTGTATGCTGTAATAATTCAGGGTGCAGTAAAATAAATGTACACTGGCCCTGTCTTGTATGCTGCAAAAATTCTGGGGTGCAGTAAAATAAATGTACACTGGTCCTGTCTTGTATGCTGTAATAATTCAGGGTCAGTAAAATAAATGTACACTCCCCCTGTCTTGAATGCTATAATAATTCAGGGGTACAGTAAACAAATGTACACTGGTCCTGCTTGTATGCTGTAATAATTCTAGGGTGCAGTAAAATCAATGTACACTGGCCCTATCTACTATGCTGTAATAATTCAGGGGAACAGTGAAAATCAATGTGCACTGGTCCTGCATGCTGTAAAAATACAGGGATGCCGCTGTTAAAATAACAGTACACTTGTCCTGTATGCTGTAAAAATACAGGGGTGCCACTGTTAAAATATTACACTGGCCTTGTATGCTGTAAAAATTCAGGTGTGCAGTTGTTAAAATAAATGCACACTGGTCCTGTATACTGTTAAAATACAGGGGTGCTGCTGTTAAAATAATATTACAATTGCACTGTATGCTGTAAAAACTCAGGGGTACAGTTGTTAAAATAAAAGCACACTGGTATTGTATGCTGTTAAAATGCAAGGGTGCTGCTGTTAAAATAATATTAAACTGGCCCTGTATGCTGTAAAAATTCAGGGGTGCAGTTGTTAAAATAAAAGCACACTGGTCCTGTAAGCTGTTAAAATACAGGAGTGCTGCTTTTAAAATAATATTACACTGGTCCTGTATGCTGTAAAAGTTCAGAGGTGTAGTTTTTAAAATAAAAGCACACTGGCTCTGTATGCTGTAAAAATTTGAGGGTGCAGTTGTTAAAATCAAAACACTGGTCCTGTATGCTGTTAAAATACAGGGGTGTTGCTGTTAAAATAATCACTGGCTCTGTATGCTGTAAAATACAGGGTGCAGTGAAAATAAATGTACACTGGCCTTGTCTTGTAAGCTGTAAAATTACAGGGGTGTTGTGAAAATACAGGGGCGCTAGCACTTTCCGTGGTTGCGATGTCTAGGCCTGACCTTCACAACACTGTATGGGAAGAGGAGGCTCCTACCACCATTTGCATGCCCTCTGCATGTGCCGGAAGGAACACTGCCAGTCCAGTTGTTAATATTTAAATTGAAGATGTCATCGTAGAAGTACACCAGGATGAGGAGGATATGGGTGTAGCTGGCGCTGCGGAGGAAGTTGACAATGAGAATTCTGATGGTGATTTGGTTTGTATGAATAAGGCATCAGTGGAGACAGTTGTTGTCCAAGGGATGAAAAAGAAAATTGTCATGCCTGAGCAAAATACCCCAAAAACCAACTCTTCGGTGTGGAATTATTTCTCCACAAATCCAGACAACAGGTGTCAAGTTATCTGTTGCTTTTGTCAGTCCATAATAGGTAGGGGTATGGAGGTTAACCACCTAGGAACTTCCTCCCTTATACGTTACCTGCAGCACAGTCATCATAAATCATTGTCAAGTTCAGAAACTTTGGGTAATAGCGTAAGGAGTCCAGTGACGCCCAAATTATGTGGTTTTGATTGAATATTATTTGTCTGTGAGGTTGAGGATGTAAACACTGAAGGGGGGATCTGAGGATGAGGACGACATATTGCCACTGTAGAGCCAGTTTGTGCAAGGAGAGATTGCTTTTTTTGGTGGGGGCCCAAACAAACCAATCATTTCAGCCACAGTTATGTGGCAGACCCTATTGCAAAAATGATTGGTTTGTTAGTGTTCATGTCCTGTTTATACAACATAATAGTGGGTAGGAGGGCCAAAGACAATTCCATCTTGCACGTCTTTTCTTTGCCACTTCATTCCAGGGGTGCTGCCCCTCTGCCCTATCAGTTCAGGGGATCTGCCCCACTGTCGCTTAAGTCCAGGGGTGCAGTTGCCTGTCTGCTGTGACGTGTAATTCTCCAGGGGTGCTGACTATTCTGTATAAGCCCAGGTGTGCTGCCGTATATTTCTTGGGGTGCTGCTGTACTCGATCCCAGGTTTAAATGAAAGCCTAGAGCAGATCTAAAACAAGCTTCAACATCACAGATTTCTAAAAATAAAGCCACAAAGGTGGAAATGGAAATTTCTATTTTGACAAAGTGTTTTTTAAATAAAGTGGGAAGAAACCATATTTGTGGCCAAAGTCAGTGTGACTCAGAAGAGACTGAATCATAATCCAGTGTAACTGCTGGAGAGTTAAAAGTGATATTTTCTGCTGGAGCATTAGAGAGAGATTATTCTCAATTATTTTATGTTAGGGACTCACTCAAATAAATAGCTCCAATTAGTCAACCTTAATTTTGATTTATTATTGATGTTCCACATTTTGGGATTATTTATTTAGAAGATGCGCATTTGTTGTACAGGGATCTTTTCCTAAGGGCTGTGTAAGGTTATTGCAAGACCTCGCAGTGTTAGAAGAACAGAGTTTCAGTGATCTTTCATTGCATCAGCTTTCCATTGCACTGCAGCACTAGATGGGCCAGGAGCTCCTGTGAGGCACAAACAGTTACTGAATAAGTCCCAGTATGGAGTCTCATGGTGGCTTACAGCCAGGAAGACGTCTGGCTTGCCAGGCTGAGGCATGCTGTGGGCACAGAGGTTAGCATTGCTTCCTCCCTCAGTCCTACTTTTATTATGAAACGAGTTTCAACTGTGGAGTGGTAAGCTCCACTAGGGCAGGGGCTCAATAACAAAAATATTCACTGCACAGTTATGCTTAGTACTTTACCGAACCCACCCGAACTCAACTTGCCCAATCTAGGGCTGCTTTGGGGCTGAGGAGGGGCTTCTAAAACATCTAAGGGGCTGCTTTATTTAAAAATAAAATATGAATAAAATAAACAAGACACACAGGTATGCTCACATGCGTGTAACTGGGACAAACAGGTATGCATACATGCATGTAACTGGGAGCTGTGAAAAACAAAAATAAGGCATCTGCCACAAAATATTTAAATAAAAATGCAAAAAAAAAAATGGAAAAAAGAAACCCATGAGATTTTCACAAAATAAGTCTTCAGACTCCATGGAGGGGAAAATGTTCAATTTTGATCCTGTGGTATACACCAGTTTATTTGCACCAGTTTATTTGTATCCCTACTCCCATGGAGTAGGGATACAAATTTGGAGGCTTTGTCCCCTAGTTTTTAAGTTTGTCCAGTAATGTGGTAATTAATATTTATATATTTGCTTGGTTGAAGTCCACTCTGTTCCACACCAATATAGGAGTGGAGGTGAAAGCCTGTGTGTTATTCCTGATTACGTGTGCCTCTGTAATTTTTGATAAAATTTATTTAAATTTAGCACAGCTACGATCATTCACACTGACATGCGGAGGGATGCCCAGCACAGGGCTAGACCGCCCCACATGTCAGTTCCGCCCCCCCCCCCCCCGCGCAGAAGTGCAAATACATCGCACAGCGGCGATGCCTTAGCACTTCAAGAGTAGCTCCCGACCAGCGCAACTTTAGCGTGCTGGCCAGGAGCTACTCCTCGCTCCCCGGCCCACAGCAGCTGCGTGTGATTTCATGCAGCCACTGCGGCCCTCCCCTGTTTGGTCTAGCCAGACCGCGCCTACGAAACGGCGGCCAAATGCTGCCGTTCCGCCCCCTCCCACCCAGCGACCGCCTCTGCCTGTCAATTAGGCAGAGGCGATCGCAGCCCTACAACGGCCTTCGGCCATCTGGCATGTGCCAGCGCACTACGGCGCCGGCGCATGCACAGTAGAGACCCACTGTCTGTGCATGTCCTGTTTACACAACATATGGGTGGGTGGGAGGGCCCAAGCCAATTCCATCTTGCACCTCTTTTTTTCTTTGCATTATGTGCACTTTGGGGCCTAGTTTTTAAAGCAGCCATCCTGTCTGCCACTGCAGTGCCACTCCTAGATGGGCCAGGTGTTTGTGCCGCCCACTTGTGTCGTTTAACTTAGTCATCCAGCGACCTTGGTGCAACCTTTTGGCCTAAAAACAATATTGTGAGGTGTTCAGAATAGACTGGAAATGAGTGTATAGGAATGATATTGAGGTTAATAATACCGTAGAATCAAAATTACCCCCAATTTCTTTGATTTTAGCTGTTTTTATGTTGTTGCTTTTTTAAAATCATCTAGATCTAAAACCAAAACCCGAAAGGGTGGTTTTGGCAAAACCAATCCAGATCCAAAACACGAGCGGGGATCCAGATCCAAAACCAAAACACAAAACCCGAAAAGTGTCTGCCGCACCTCTCTACTTTTAATCCCTTTGTGGGTGAAATTTTGAAAAATCCCTTCTTATTGGGTGCTTACATCACAAAAACAGTCCAAATTTTAAGATCCTAGTCCAGTGATGAGGAATCTTTGGCACTCCAGCTGTTGTTGGACAACACATCCCAGCATGCCTTGCTACAGTTTTAGCATGGCCAAATAGCAAAACTATGGGGGTCATTCCGAGTTGCTCACTAGCTGCTTTCGTTCGCTGCGCAGCGATCAGGCAAAAAACCTGCACTTCTGCGCATGCGTATGCGGCGCAATGCGCACGCGCGTCGTACTATTACAATGAACGATGTCGTTTCACACAAGGTCTAGTGAAGCTTTTCAGTCGCACTGCTGGCCGCGGAGTGATTGACAGGAAGAGGGCATTTCTGGGAGTCAACTCACCGTTTTCAGGGAGTGTTCGAAAAAACGCAGGCGTGCCAGGAAAAACGCAGGCGTGGCTGGGTGAATGCAGGACGTGTTTGTGACGTCAAAACAGGAACTGAACAGTCTGAAGTGATCGCAAGCGCTGAGTAGGTCTGAAGGTACTCTGAAACTGCACAAAATTATTTTGTAGCCGCTCTGCGATCCTTTCGTTCGCACTTCTGCTAAACTAAAATACACTCCCAGTGGGAGGTGGCATAGCGTTTGTATGGCAGCTAAAAACTGCTAGAGAGCGAACAACTCGTAATGACCCCTTATAGCAGGACATGTTGGGATGTGTAGTTCAACAACAGCTGAAGTGCCAAAGGTTCTCCTTCACTGTGTCTTTATGGTTCAGGAGATTTTGTGATGAGTCAGTGGTATTTGCTGTTTAGATATATTTTTTTTTAATGGACATATCAGATCATATGACCATGCATTAATACTAGGGATGAGCGGATTTGGATTTTGGAAATCTGAACCCTACCGAACACCCCTGATCCAAGTCAGGAACTGAGTCCAGCTTGGGTTTTCCCGACAGACTCGGTTCCCAGAATAAGGCAAAATGTCATCATCCTGGTGTCGGATTCTCGCGAGATCCAGACTTTGTATATTTCATGGCTCTCGCCCCGCCATCTTCACTCGAGTCCAGAAGAGGACATGTCTCCTCATTGTCTGTGTGGGAAAGTGACATCGCAAGTGGGGTGGTGACCTTGCTCTTTTGTATCATTCCAGTGGTGCTGTCTTGTGCTGCATCAGTCCAGTGGTGGTGTCTTGTGCTGCATCAATCCAATCACAGTGGTGGTGTCCTGTGCTGCCATAAGTCCAGTGGTGCTGCTGTATAAGTCCAGTCCAGTGGTGCTGTCTTGTGCTGCATCAGTCCAGTGGCGGTGTCCTGTACTGCCATACATCCAGTGGTGCTGCTGTATAATTCCAGTCCAGTGGTGCTGTCTTGTGATGCATGAGCCCAGTGGTGTTGTCTTGTGCTGCATCAGTCCGGTTATTGTGTCCTGTGCAGCCATAAGTCCAGTGGTGCTGCTGTATAAGTCCAGTCCAGTGGGGCTGCAATATAAGTCAGGTACAGTGGTGCTGCTGTATAAGTCCAGTCCAGTTGTGCTGCCATATAAGTCCAGTGGTACAGCCATATAAGTCCAGCGGTACTGCCGTATAAGTCCAGTACTGGCATAATAGTCCAGTGGTACAGCCGTAATACTCCAGCGGTACAGCCGTATAAGTCCAGCTGTACAGCCTTATAAGTCCTGCATTACTGCCGCAAAAGTCCAGCGGTACTGCAGTAAAAGTCCAGCAGTACAGCCGTATAAGTCCAGCGGTACTGACGTATAAGTCCACTGGTGTTGTCCTGTGCTGTATGTTATTTACACAAAATAAAGGGGTTATTAATATTTAATCCAAATAATTTTTACAGGGTATACCCTGTGAGGTGTAGGGGTACGCTCTCCTGTGCTGCATATTATAATAATAACAACTTCAAATAAAAGGGTTATTATCCAAATAATATTCACAGGCTTTGCCATGTGTGTGTGGTTTAGGGGTACAATCTCCTGTGCTGCATATTGTTATATATATTTAGCAAAATAATGGAGAACAAAAATTTGGAGGATAAAATAGGGAAAGATCAAGAACCACTTCCTCCTAGTGCTGAATCTGCTGCCACTAGTCATGACATAGTCGATGAAATGCCATCAACATTGTCTGCCAAGGCAGATGCCCAATGTCATAGTAGAGGGCATGTAAAATCCAAAAAGCCAAAGTTCAGTAAAATTACCAAAAAATTAATAAATTGAAATGGTCTGAGGAAAAACGTAAACTTGCCAATATGCCATTTACGACACCGAGTGGCAAGGAAAGACCAAGGCCCTGGCCTATGTTCATGACAAGTGGTTCAGCTTTACTTGACAATGGAAGCCCTCATCCTCCCGCTAGAAAAATGAAAGAGTTAAGCTGGCTGCAATGCCTGACCTTCACAACACTGGACGGGAAGAGGTGGCTCCTGCCACCATTTGTACGCCCCCTGCAAGTGCTGGAAGGAGCACCAACAGTCCAGTTTCTGATATTCAAATTGTAGATGTCACTGTTGAAGTACACCAGGATGAGGATATGGGTGTAACTGGCACTGAGGAGGAAGTTGACGATGAGGATTCTGATGGTGATGTGGTTTATTTAAATCAGGCACAAGGGGAGACAGTTGTTGTCCATGGAATGAATAAGCCCATCGTCAGAAGACCAAAAAATCAATTTCTTCGGTCTGGAATTATTTCTATCCAAATCCGGACAACTACTGTTTTGCCATATGTACCTTATTTAAATGTGTAATAAGTAGGGGTAAGGATGTTAACCACCTAGGAACATCCTCCCTTATACGTCACCTGCAGTATGTTCATAAAAAGTCACTGTCAAGTTCAGAAACTGTGGCTAAGACCGTAAGCAGTCCATGGACACCTAAATCCCTTTGTCCTGTACGATCCAAGCACCTGCAAACCACACCAACAACTCCCCAACATCAATTTCCTCCTCAATCAAGATCGGAAGTAGTACTGCAGGCCATGTCATTGGCATGACTGACTCCTCTTCTATCCGGGATTCCTCCGGAGGATCCTGCATTGCTACGCCTGCTGTTGCTGCGTGGTATCATTCATCATCCCGGAGAGGAAGTTGGAACACCACTACTTCTTTCACTAAGCAACTGAAAGTACAAAAGTTCTTTGCGAGCAGGATGAAGTATGACAGCAGTCATCCTGTTGCAAAGCAGAAAACTGTGGCCTTGACAGGTATGTTGGTGTTAGACTGCATTCGGTATCTGCCATTAGTGCAGTGGGATTTAGACAATTGATGGAGGTAGTGTGTACCAAATCCCGTCTAGATTCCACTTTACTGGGCAGTTGATACCGAAATGAACAGAGACGTCAGAAATAGTGTCCTCAGTGTCCTAAAAATGCAGTTGTACCCACTGTCCACTTAACCACGGACATGTGGAAAAGTGGAACAGGGCAGACTAAGGACTATTTGACTGTGACAGCCCACTGGGTAGATGTATCAACTTGTGCAGCAACAACAGCAGCGGCTCCAGTAGCAGCATCTCAGAAACGCCGGCTCGTTCCAAGGCAGGCTACGCTGTGTATCACCAGTTTCAGTAGGAGGCACAGTGCCGACAACCTCTTATAGAAACTGAGGGAAATCATCGCCCACTTGTTTACCCCACTTAGACTCTCTTGGGGATTTGAGATATCAGACAACGCCACCAATATTGTGCGGGCATTAACTCTTAGGGCAAATTCCAGCATGTACCATGTTTTGCTCACCCATTAAAGTTGGTGGTTTAGCATTTTTTGAGAAATGACAGGGATGTGCAGGAGACGCTTTTGGTGGCCTGAAAAATTTGGGGACACTTTCGACATTCAGCAAATGCATGCCGAAGACTGGAGCACCAGCAAACACTCTTGAACCTGCCCTGCCATCACCTGAAGCAAGAGGTTGTAACGCGGTGGAACTCAACTCTCTATATGCTTCAGGGGATGGAGGAGCAGCAAAAGGCCATTCAAGCCTATACATCCACCTATGACATAGACAAAGGAGGGGGTATGCACCTCACTAAAGTGCAGTGGAGATTGTTTTCCGTGTTGTGCAAGGTTCTCCAACCCTTTCAACTTGCCACACGTGAAGTCAGTTCAGACACTCACAGTTTGAGTCAGGTCATTCCCCTCATCAGGCTTTTGCAGAAACAGCTGGAGAAAGCAAAGGAGGAGCAAAGATGGAGCGATTCCGCTTGGCATGTGGGACTTGTGGATGAAGCCTTTCATTCAATTTGCCAGGATCCGAGGGTGGTTAATCTGTTGAAATCAGAGCACTACATTTTGGCCACCGTGCACGATCCTAGGTTTAAAGCCTACTAAATCCAAGTAGACATGTCAGACAGTCCGTACCTGTACTGGCAGGAAAAAGAGGCAATTTGGAGGCTCTATTTTACCTAAGTTGTCCCCCCCTCCTCCAGTGTGTACTCTTAAAGAGTCTTTAGTGCAGCCCACAACCTTGTCAGTGATAAGAGTAGGAGGTTACTTCCACACAATGCGGAGAAGATGATGTTCATCAAAATAAATTATCAATTCTTTTGGGAATACCAGCCTCCAGAAAGTACAAAAGGACCTGTGGTGGTGGATTCCAGTGGGGATGAAATAGTACTCTGTGAGGATGTACACAACACTGAAGGGGGTGAGGAATCAGTCGATGAGGATGAGGACATCTTGCCTCTGTAAAGCCAGTTTGTGCAGAGACATTAATTGCCAGCTTGTTTTGTGGGGGCCCAAACGGACCAATCATTTCAGCCACAGTAATGGGGCAGACCCTGGCGCTGAAATTATGTATACTGGTGTCTCTCTTTCCGGCGGACACAAGCCTGCAGAGGTGCAAAGACCTGCTGGTGAAAATACTGTCAGCTAAAGTGGAACGTGACATGGCAACATCTTCATTTTCTCCCGCAACTGGGGCTGCCAGGAAACAACTTAAATATCTGATTCCTCACCAACGCCCTGGCGGTGATGCAGGGCAGACAGGAACAACTTTGGACATCTGGTCCGGACTGAAGGACCTGCCAACAATTTCTGACATGTCTACTGCCACTGCATATGATGCTGTCACCATTGAAAGAATGGTGGAGGATTACATCGGTGACAGCATCCAAGTAGACATGTCAGGCAGTACGTAACTGTATTGCAGGAAAAACAGGCAATTGGGAGGCCGCTGTACAAACTGGCTCTATTTTACCTAAGTTGCCCAAAATGAACCAATCATTTCAGCCACAGTCGTCTGGCAGACCCTGTCGCTGAAATGATTGGTTTGTTATAGTGTGTGTGTCCTGTTTACACAACATAAGGGATAGTGGGAGGCCCCAAGGACAATTCAATCTTGCACCTTTTTTTTTTCTTTGCCTTCTGTACTCTTTGTGACCTAGTTTTTAAAACTGCCATCCTGTCTGCAACTGCAGTGCCACTCCTAAAAGGGCCACGTGTTTGTGCCGCCCATTTGTATCACTTAGCATTGTCATCCAGCTACCTCGGTGCAATCTTTTGGCCTAAAAACAATATTGTGAGGTGTTCAGAATACATTGGAAATGAGTGGAAATGAATGTTATTGAGGCTAATAATAGCATAGGAACAAAAAAAAAAATCTGTAAGTTTAGCTGTTTTATGCTTTTTAAAAAAAAAATACAGATTCAAAACCAAAGCCAAAGGGTGGTTGTGGCAAAACCAATCCAGATACAAAACACGAAGAAAGAGCCAGATCCAAAACCAAAACACAAAACACGAAAAGTGGCCGGTGCACACCACTAATAAATACCCAATGGTGGTCATTTCGAGTTGTTCGCTCGGTAATTTTCTTCGCATCGCAGCGATTTTCCGCTAATTGCGTGTGCGCAATGTTCGCACTGCGACTGCGCCAAGTAAATTTGCTATGCAGTTAGGAATTTTACTCACGGCATTACGAGGTTTTTTCTTCGTTCTGGTGATCGTTATGTGATTGACAGGAAGTGGGTGTTTCTGGGCGGAAACTGGCCGTTTTATGGGTGTGTGTGAAAAAACGCTGCCGTTTCTGGGAAAAACGCGGGAGTGTCTGAAGAAACGGGGAAATGTCTGGGCGAACGCTGGGAGTGTTTGTGACGTCAAACCAGGAACGAAACTGACTGAACTGATCGCAGTTGCCGAGTAAGTGTGGAGCTACTCAGAAACTGCTAAGAAGTGTCTGTTCGCAATTCTGCTAATCTTTCGTTCGCAATTTTACTATGCTAAGATTCACTCCCAGTAGGCGGCGGCTTAGCGTGTGCAAAGCTGCTAAAAGCAGCTTGCGAGCGAACAACTCGGAATGAGGGCCATGGCCACACACCTCAGCCTGATCTACTTCCAAATGTAATTTGTACTTAATCACAAAGCTGCAGTTGTATCACTCCACAAGTTTAAACAGTAACAGCTCTCACAGCAACTGCTCACAGGAAAGCAGGACGTCACTGTCTCACTATGACACACATTTTTGACAGAAATTTTCCCAAAATGTAAAATTTACCACAAAACTCATAATTATTTCACATCAGACCTTATCAAACATGACGTACAGTAATGATCTATTCAAAAACTTTGAACAGGACTTCACTGAACAGTTACTTCAGAAACAGCAAATATTTTTTTCAACCTCAGGGCCGCTGAGAGCGGGGAGGATCGGGTACTAATTACGTACCACCTAATATTACCATCTCCAGGAAGGACAAAGGGCCTAATTCAGATTTGATTGCTGGGCTGCTAATTTTGCTGTCCTGCGATAAGATAGTCGACACCTACAGGTGGAGTGTTACTTTCACTGTGCAAGTGTGCATTCCTATTAGAGATGAGCGGGTTTGGTTCTCCGAAATCCGAACCCCCTGAACTTCACCTATTTTACACGGTTCCGAGGCAGCCTCAGATCTTCCCGCCTTGCTCGGTTAACCCGAACGCGCCCGAACGTCATCATCCTGCTGTCGGATTCTCGCGAGATTCGTATTCTATATAAAGAGACCCGCATCACCGCCATTTTCACTCGTGCATTGGAGATTGAACAGAGAGGACATGGCTGTATTCTCTCCCTGAAAAGCTCCGTAATCTGTGCTCAGTGTGCTGCAAATATCTGTGCTCAGTGTGCTGCAAATATCTGTGCTCAGTGTGCTGAAAATATCTACGTTCTCTGCTTGAAAACGCTCCATATCTGTGCTCAGTGTGCTGCAAATATCTGTGCTCTGTGTGCTACATTATGGGGACTGGGGACCACCAGTATATCATTATAGAAGTACAGTACAGTAGGCCTTTACTGTATCTTGCAGCTCTGTGTCAAGTATACTATCCATATCTGTGCTGCATTATTGTGAGCAGTAAATAGTAGGACAGTGCAGCATTTTGGTGACCAGCAGTATACATATAGTACAGTACAGTAGGCCATTGCTGTATCTTGCAGCTCTGTGTCAAGTATACTATCCATATCTGTGCTGCATTATTGTGAGCAGTATAAAGTATGACAGTGCAGCATTTTGGTGACCAGCAGTATACATATGGGGGGTAATTCTGAGTTGATCGCAGCAGCAAGAAAGTTAGCAATTGGGCAAAACCATGTGCACTGCAGGGGGGGGCAGATATAACATGTGCAGAAAGAGTTAGATTTGGGTGGGTTATTTTATTTCTGTGCAGGGTCAATACTGGCTGCTTTATTTTTACACTGCATATTAGATTGCAGATTGAACACACCACACCCAAATCTAACTCTCTCTGCACATGTTAAATCTGCCTCCCCTGCAGTGCACATGGTTTTGCCCAACTGCTAACAAAATTCCTGCTGCGATCAACTTGGAATTACCCCCATAGTAGAGTACAGCAGGCCATTGCTGTATCTTGCAGCTCTGTGTCAAGTATAGTATCTCTGTGCTGCATTATTGTGAGCAGTATATAGTAGGACAGTGCAGCATTTTGGTGACCTGCAGAAAACATATAGTACAGTACAGTAGGCCATTGCTGTATCTTGCAGCTCTGTGTCACTTCTAGTATCCTGATCAGTGCTCAGTGTGCTGAAAATATCTACGTTCTCTGCCTGAAAACGCTCCATATCTGTGCTCAGTGTGCTGCAAATATCTGTGCTCAGTGTGCTGAAAATATCTACGTTCTCTGCCTGAAAACGCTCCATATCTGTGCTCAGTGTGCTGCAAATATCTGTGCTCAGTGTGCTGCATTATGGGGACTGGGGACCACCAGTATATCATTATAGAAGTACAGTACAGTAGGCCATTACTGTTTCTTGCAGCTCTGTGTCAAGTATACTATCCATATCTGTGCTGCATTATTGTGAGCAGTAAATAGTAGGACAGTGCAGCATTTTGGTGACCAGCAGTATACATATAGTACAGTACAGTAGGCCATTGCTGTATCTTGCAGCTCTGTGTCAAGTATACTATCCATATCTGTGCTGCATTATTGTGAGCAGTATAAAGTAGGACAGTGCAGCATTTTGGTGACCAGCAGTATACATATGGGGGGTAATTCTGAGTTGATCGCAGCAGCAAGAAAGTTAGCAATTGGGCAAAACCATGTACACTGCAGGGGGGGCAGATATAACATGTGCAGAAAGAGTTAGATTTGGGTGGGTTATTTTATTTCTGTGCAGGGTCAATACTGGCTGCTTTATTTTTACACTGCATATTAGATTGCAGATTGAACACACCACACCCAAATCTAACTCTCTCTGCACATGTTAAATCTGCCTCCCCTGCAGTGCACATGGTTTTGCCCAACTGCTAACAAAATTCCTGCTGCGATCAACTTGGAATTACCCCCATAGTAGAGTACAGCAGGCCATTGCTGTATCTTGCAGCTCTGTGTCAAGTATAGTATCTCTGTGCTGCATTATTGTGAGCAGTATATAGTAGGACAGTGCAGCATTTTGGTGACCTGCAGAAAACATATAGTACAGTACAGTAGGCCATTGCTGTATCTTGCAGCTCTGTGTCACTTCTAGTATCCTGATCAGTGCTCAGTGTGCTGAAAATATCTACGTTCTCTGCCTGAAAACGCTCCATATCTGTGCTCAGTGTGCTGCAAATATCTGTGCTCAGTGTGCTGCATTGTGGGGACTGGGGACCACCAGTATATCATTATAGTAGTACAGTAGGCCATTGCTGTATCTTGCTGCTCTGTGTCAAGTGTCCTATCCATATCTGTGCTGCATTGTTGTGAGCAGTATATAGTAGGACAGTGCAGCATTTTGGTGACCAGCAGTATACATATAGTACAGTACAGTAGGCCATTGCTGTATCTTGCAGTTGTGTGTCAAGTATATTATCTCTGTGCTGCATTATTGTGAGCAGTATATAGTAGGACAGTGCAGCATTTTGGTGACCAGCAGTTTACATATAGTACAGTACAGTAGGCCATTGCTGTATCTTGCAGCTCTGTGTCAAGTATACTATCCATATCTGTGCTGCATTATTGTGAGCAGTATATAGTAGGAGAGTGCAGCATTTTGGTGACCAGCAGTATACATATAGTACAGTACAGTAGGCCATTGCTGTATCTTGCAGCTCTGTGTCAAGTATACTATCCATATCTGTGCTGCATTTTTTGTGAGCAGTATATAGTAGGGCAGTGCAGCATTTTGGTGACCAGCAGAAAACATATAGTACAGTACAGTAGGCCATTGCTGTATCTTGCAGCTCTGTGTCAAGTATACTATCCATATCTGTGCTGCATTTTTTGTGAGCAGTATATAGTAGGGCAGTGCAGCATTTTGGTGACCAGCAGTATACATATAGTACAGTACAGTAGGCCATTGCTGTATCTTGCAGCTCTGTGTCAAGTATACTATCCATATCTGTGCTGCATTATTGTGAGCAGTATATAGTAGGACAGTGCAGCATTTTGGTGACCAGCAGTATACATATAGTACAGTACAGTAGGCCATTGCTGTATCTTG
This sequence comes from Pseudophryne corroboree, assembly GCF_028390025.1. Taxonomy (NCBI): domain Eukaryota; kingdom Metazoa; phylum Chordata; class Amphibia; order Anura; family Myobatrachidae; genus Pseudophryne; species Pseudophryne corroboree. The sequence continues at coordinate 1,003,534,265 of NC_086444.1, read as the reverse complement.
CAGCTCTGTGTCAAGTATACTATCCATATCTGTGCTGCATTATTGTGAGCAGTATAGAGTAGGACAGTGCAGCATTTTTATGACCAGCAGTATGCATATAGTACAGTACAGTAGGCCATTGCTGTATCTTGCAGCTCTGTGTCACTTCTAGTATCCTGATCAGTGCTCAATGTCTGCTGCATTGTTGTGACCAGTATGTATACTGTACTGTGCGACGTGTGTTATACACCTGGGGATTATACACCCTGTATACTGTACTGTGCAATGTTTTTGATACATCTGGTGATTACACACCCTGTATACTGTACTGAGCGATGTGTGAGATACACCTGGAGATTATACACCCTATATACTGTACTGTGTGATGTGTGTGATACACCTGGTAATTAATTATACACCCTGTATACTGTACTGTGCGACGTGTGTTATACACCTGGGGATTATACACCCTATATACTGTACTGTGTGATGTGTGAGATAGACCTGGGAATTATACATCCTATATACTGTACTGTGCGATGTGTGTGATACACCTGGTAATTAATTATACACCCTGTATACTGTACTGTGCGATGTGTGTTATTCACCTGGTGATTATACATCCTGTAATCTGTACTGAGCGATGTGTGAGATACACCTGGGGATTATACACCCTATATACTGTACTGTGTGATGTGTGAGATAGACCTGGGAATTATACATCCTATATACTGTACTGTGCGATGTGTGTGATACACCTGGTAATTAATTATACACCCTGTATACTGTACTGTGCGACGTGTGTTATTCACCTGGTGATTATACATCCTGTAATCTGTACTGAGCGATGTGTGAGATACACCTGGGGATTATACACCCTCTATACTGTACTGAGCGATGTGTGATATACACCTGGGGATTATACACCCTATATTATTATTATTATTATTATTATTATCCTTTATTTATATGGCGCCACAAGGGTTCAGCAGCGCCCAATTACAGAGTACATAAATAATCAAACAGGAAAACAGCAACTTACAGTTGATGACAGTATAGGACAAGTACAGGGTAAATAAACATAGTTACATCAGCAGATGACACTGGAATAAGTATCAGGTGGCATAAGACTGCTGGATGTCGTACAGTTAAAGATTATTAAAGTAAGACCAAGGATAAGCACATGAGGGAAGAGGGCCCTGCTCGTGAGAGCTTACAATCTAAAGGGGAGGGGTAGACAGACATGGGTGACACAGATGGGGTACATAGAGAACGTGGAACAGAGGGTTAGGATGAGATTTGGCTGGGTTTGTTGAAGAAGTGGACCCCCAGAAGGCACAAGTCAATACTTAACATTGCAACATTTTACTGGGCTATGCAGGAGAAAATTAAAAATAGGGGGAAATAAAAATAAAAAAAAGAATCGATAACTTCTACCGCTTTCAAAAAGGTCAATGGAAGCTGAAATAATGGACAACTACCTCATGGAAGCCAGATACAGTATACCAAACAGTACTTAGCAGAGTTAGGAATGAGTGCTTATGAAATACAGTAACATTTTGTCATAATATTTCAGAAACTGCATGGCTGGTTTCTTGCACTCTTTTGCTCTAATACACCACCTGCTTTAGGATTTATATTCAAAAACATTATGTCTCCATAATCCCAAAAACGTCAGTCTTCTTGGAAAGTGGTTTGTTCCTTTGTAAGGGAAAGAGAACAAACGTTCTCAAACAACGGTTTCTCAATTTCTTTTTCCTCTGGGAAGGGATTGTGGATTCGCAGGAATATCTGAGCATTTCTGTAATCAGAAAGCAGCGACTTTCTACAAATGTTTACATTAGATTACATTTGGCAAAAAAAAAAGTACAGAATCGTAGACATAAATATGGAAATCGTCATCAAACTTAATGAAGTACACAGATGGTTTAGCTTCAACTTGATGAATAACCATGCCAGTCTTTTTTGAGCCATCTTCTTTGGCATATTCCACTTGCTTTCCCACCAGACTGTCCACAACCTCCCCTGGTTCTCTTTCAGCTGGAGGGGAATCATTTGAGTCTGGCATGATCCGAAGATCTCCTTCTTTATAGTCATCTAAAATTTGATACATATATTAGACTGGGTCCTTTTCATAGGTTATATAATAATAAAACCATGTGTTCATAATAGGTGCTCGTGCTAATACCATCCCTCGCCACTCATCCTTGGAACCATCCTCTGTTTCAAACATATGCTCCACTGCTTTACCAATCATTGTGTCAGCCAAATGGGCATCACTGATTCGGGATGAGGCAACTCTGTTTGGTAGAACTTCAAGAGCAGACACCCTTTCATCCTTGTGAAGCTCAAGTCCATAGACACAATCAAATTCATCATACTTTATAAGATAGAGGGAGGGATTCACTGGTACTTGATCCAGAACTGTTCCTTTCCACTGGGTTATTGGCCCACTGCCCTCTTTCCTCCCATGCTGTATTCTACAGCCTACAATATTTCACCTTGGCTGGGAGATTGGTTTACTTGGTCCCATATTGTTTCGATGTTTCTTATGAGATGTACTTTTCTTCATCATATTTGCAGAAACACTTGCATGTGCTGCATCAGCTCTTGATCGCTGAGTGGCAGCCTTTCCAAATGGAGTCTTCATTCATCTGTGTATTAAAGGGCAGCAGGGCTGCTGGACTAGGGTGAAAACCACTCCAAGTTTGTTGTAGTCCTTCCAGTCTACATGAAAAAGAACCCCTTCCTTTCCACCTTTCAGAAAAACTCTGACCCTCAATTGCTCTGATCAGAAGTCACTTATCTGGGGCAGATAAGATGTGTTTCCCTCCACTCCCCCTGCAGTTGCCCCAATTTGTCAGACTCCATCACCACCACTGTGCGCTGCTATGGAAGAGCAGCTCCCGCCTCACTCCCCCTGAACTTCCAAGCCCTCCGCTCAGACACTCCAGCGCTAGTTCCCTTCCCTCACCCCCTCCCTCTCCACACACTGCCAGATTTGGAGCTGGCTGCTACTATACGGCCGCCTGTCACTCTGCTGCCAGGACCAGGCCTCGCCTTCCTGCCAAATACTGATCCCTCCAGAGCTGCATACTGTATACTGTACTGTACGACGTGTGTTATACACCTTGTGATTATACACCCTGTAATCTGTACTGAGCGATGTGTGAGATACACCTGGTAATATCTGTGCTCAGTGTGCTGCATTGTGGGGACCACCAGTATATAAATATAGTAGTACAGTACAGTAGGCATTGCTGTATCTTGCAGCTCTGTGTCACTGCAAGTATCCATTCCATATCTGTGCTGCATTGTTGTGAGCAGTATATAGTAGGACAGTGCAGCATTTTGCTTACCAGCAGTATACATATAGTACAGTAGCAGTACAGTAGGCCATTGCTGTATCTTGCAGCTCTGTGTCACTTCTAGTATCCTGATCAGTGCTTAATATCTGTGCTCAGTGTCAGTGCTGCATTGTGGTGACCAGTATACTACAGTACAATAGTCCAGTGCTGTTCTCGCTGCTCAGTGTCAGTTCTCCGTAGTATTATCAGTGATCAGTATAATCAGTTCTCAGTATAATCAGTGCGCTATTAGATGTGTGCCCGTTTTCCGCCATTAGTGCAGTGGGATTTAGACAATTGATGAAGTTATTGTGTCCCCGGTACAAAATCCCATCTAGATTCCACTTCACTAGGCAGGCGATAGCGAGATTTTACCAATTAATATCAGTGATTTATAATTATTAATTACAGTGATCTTGCCAAATAATTCCAGTGATTTTCTAATTTTCTTCCAGTGATTTGGACCAATAATACCATTGATTAGAACGAATAATTCCAGTGATTTTGTCATTTTCTTCCAGTGATTTGGACCAATAATACCATTGATTAGAACGAATAATTCCTGTGATATTGAGGTGTTTGTGTCGCTTAACTTAGCCGTCCAGCGACCACAGTGCACCTCTTTTTCTCTTTTCTTTGCATCATGTGCTGTTTGGGGCCAATTTTTTTAAGTGCCATCCTGTCTGACACTGCAGTGCCACTCCTAGATGGGCCATATGCTTGTGCCGCCCTCTTGGGTCGCTTAGCTTAGTCATCCAGCGACCTCGGTGCAAATTTTAGGACTAAAAATAGTATTGTGAGGTGTTCAGAATAGTCTGGAAATGAGTGGAAATTGTGGTTATCGAGGTTAATAATACTATAGGATCAAAATTACCCCCAAATTCTATGATTTAAGCTGTTTTTGAGGGGTTTTTGAAAAAAAACAGCCGAATCCGACAAAAATTTTTCAGGGAGGTTTTGCCAAAACGCGTCCGAATCCAAAACATGGCCGCAGAACCGAATCTAAAACCAAAACACAGAACCTGAAAAATTTCCGGTGCACATCTCTAATTCCTATGTGTAGCAGAGCTGCTCAAAATCAGTTTGTGCATTCTCTCCGCAGCACAGGACTTTTCCAATGTGATTGAATCCTGCTGATAGAGTCCGACGCTGACGTCAGACACCCTCCCTGAAAACGCTTGAGCCCGCCTGCGTTTTTCCAGACACTCCCTGACCATTTTCACTCCCTGAAAACGGTCAGTTGCCACCCACAAATGGCCTCTTCCTGTCAATCACCTTGTGAATGCCCGTGTGAATGGATCCTTCGCACCATCCCACCGCTGACTGCCAATGCCCATTGTAGCTATCTGACGCGCCTGCATATTGCGGTTCAGATGCAAGCGCAGTTCGGATCTGATCGCCCACTGAGCGAAAACGCTCAGCAGAGATCAGATCTGAATGACCCCCCAAAATGCTCTGCTTCTGGACTTTTCTCTTAATTTCTGAAAACGCACAGCTGCAATCAGATCTGAATGAACCCCAAAATGCTCTGCTTCTGGACTTTTCTCTTAATTTATGATTGCCGACACCTGTTTTGAACAGTTAAAGGGTAAGAAAGGTGTTTCAGTATAGGTGATGAAAATCATTAATTAAGAGGGAAATCCAGGACCAGAGCATTCTGTCCCTCCTGGAGAGGGTCATGTTGGGAGGTATGTAATCACCTGTGCCCAACCAGATAGAGGGCCCAGTGGGGGCCCAGTTCTGCTGCACTCACCTCCTCCCCTCTTTACTGGGCAGCAGCAGCCTGCCCGGAGTATTTAGCCAGCCCTGCTCTCTGACAGTTTTGTCAGAGCTCACAGTTTGCTGGAAATGCCCTTTATACAGCCTTGTTGGCAGGCCCCCCTGGGACTCACAAGACCCTTGTGGTAAATCTGCAACTGTGCGCAATAATGAACATACATATTTTTGTGTGTTGACAGTTGATTTTGCTCCAGAGATCTCTTGGCTATTTCTCTTCATAAATTAAATAGGCACTTCGAGGTGTGGGTATAAGTGGCAAGATTAATGATGACTATTGCTCTTACACATGTAAACAGTGTGGTGGTGCAATGCATATACATTAACATATGTGCATAACTTCATTATCATACTGTTTTGATATTTATCTGCATTCTGAATATGGCCACATACACACCTACGTGAGACTCAGAATAAGAACCTCCTACACACACCTGCCTACAACTATATTACATATTACATAAATAGATTAAGATAATAATAAACACTTCACTTTAATTTTTTTTTGTGACTGTCAGGAGTTCCGCATTTAGTTAAGAACTTCCAGCTTTCCCAATCAGAACATGCAAAGTTTTCCACCCGGGGTGGACCACGGTGGCTGCGAAACATGGCGTGTGGCTGTCTGCCTTAGCAGCTAGGCTGCATAGGCCTACACTAAACATGCGTAATCAGCGATGCTTTCGAGTGTGTGCTAGGGGGCTAGATCTGGCATGTGGGGCGGAATTGTCCTGTGTTGGGCGTCCCCCCACATGTCAGTGTAATGGATTGTAGATGTGTGATTTTTTGCACATCGACGGTCCATGCTGAATTAGGCTCATATTCTGCTACCAAAATGGAACTGTCTGACCACAGCATTATACAGTAAGTCTAACAGAGTGTGTAGTGTTTTTCATAGCAAAAAATTCTTTAGGTGCTGAGTATGCTAGGTGTTTTAAGAAGAGATTAAGTAGGGTTAGGTTTTACTCGGTTGTACTCGGATTTATTCGGTTCTCAAAACAGCATCTTATTGGCTCACGGATGTCACGTGTTTTGGATAACCAATAGGAAAAACTCGGATAAAACCTGACTGGCATTAATTCTGGTGTTAAATCCGAACCCGCTCATCTCTAGATTTAAGCATCTGCTCAAATACCCCTTTCAGGTCTCTAATGCCGGATCCCACCCAGGAATTGGAAACGGGTCCTCCCTGGATGGGATCCAGCATTGGAGTCTCTGCACTGGCTTTCTAACCCAGCAAAATGCCGGGTCGGCTGCCTTCGCGGCGGGGAGCGGTGCCCTTTCACATCGCACACTGACCCATGTCGACCCGGGTTGATACCGGGTTATTTTTGCGATGTGAAAGGGGTATAAGTGACCATCCTCTCTGCACATGTTACATCTGCCCCACCTGCAGTGTAGCAATGTTTTGCCCAATTACTTCATTTTTTGGTTTGCTAACAAACCTGAGTAAGGCCCTATGTTCATGTGTTTTTTTAAATTGATGCCTCAGCTCTGTATTATATTCATGGTTTTCCGTATTTTCTGCATATCTAAACGTCTATATTGTATTATGTTCATTATTTCAGTAAAGCACGAGGTGAGTTTTGATTACCAGTTATCATTTCACTTGTGTGGCTGGGCCGGCCTGGCAGAGTGAAGGGCAATGCTAGGGCAGGGAATCCCTGTACCCAGGGCTGGATAACCCTTAAGGCACTGGCGTATTTATAATGGGTGCAGCGTGTGCAGTACACACAGGCTCCCGGGGTTCAGAGGGGCCCACACTGCACACCCTGCACCCATTATTTGTTATACATACCCTCCGGAGTCCAGCGGCGCAGCAGCAGCACTGCAGAAATCACTGGGAAAATGGCACGGCGCAATTTTACTGTTGTTTCACGCATGCGTAGTAGGAAAATCACTGGGAAAATGAGCGTTGCACCATTTTCCCGGAGATCTGTGCATGCGCTCTAGACTCTGGGACAGCATTCCCTAGTGACCAGAGTCACAGTGCTGCCACTGGCCAGAGAGGAGGCGGCACTGGCGGAGCATGCACACGGACTTTCTCCTCTCTAACTATACCCCTGCCTTTAGGCTACTATTACATCTGCATCAGCTGCACACCTAAGTAATCTATACTGATAAGAATGTCTAAATGAATATGGTATTCATCTTTAAAGAGGTATGTCTGTAGGGCTCTACCTTTAAAATATGTAAAAAATAATTACATGTGTAGATAAATGGTTGAAATACATTTCATGTACATAATCCCACAAAAATAATATTGTGAAAATTAGCAATATTAAAAGTTCCAGGTGGAGCTGTATCAAGCCTTTTAGAGAGACAAAGTTGTGAGATATAACGTACCAACCGATCAGCTCTAAAATGACAATTAGAAGCTAATTGGTAGGTACAGCACTTTGGGACTAATTCAGACCTGATCATAGATGTGCTAAATGTAGCACATCTACAATCAGTCACACAGACATGCGGGGGGACGCCCAGCACAGGGCTAGTCAGGCCTCTCATGTCAGGCCTGACCCCCCTGCACAAGTACAAAACCATTGCACATCGGCATTGCTTTTGTACTTTAGGAGTAGCTCCCAGCCAGCGCAGCTCCTGTGCATCGGCAGGTGCTACTCATCACTGTGAGAGTCACAGCGGGCCGCCCCCCCGCAACGGTCCAGACACGCCTGCATTGCCCGGGCCGGGCCCCCTAAACGGTGACCAAATGCAGCAGGCCCGCCCCCGACCATCCTGCGGCCGCCTCTGCCTGTCAATTAGGCAGAGGCGATCACAGGGCTGCGCAGGTGCATGCGCAGTTCAGACCTGATCGGCTGCTGTGAGAAAATGTACAGCAGCGATCAGGTCTGAATTAGGCCCTTTATCTCCTTCCAATTAATTTCTCTACAAGGCATGATCCATTTCCCCCCAGTGCTATATAGACTCTTCAAATAAGGAAATCATGTGGCAGAACAAATGATAATACTTTATTTATTTGACCCACTTGGACGGGTGAGTGTGTGTGTGTGTGGTCATATGGTACACCAGGAAAGTTCCCAGTGGGCTGGATGTCCTTTGGTCCCTCTGACAGCTAAACTACTTTCTTTTCTTTTTTGAGATCTGACACCTGTTAGAGGCATGCTCTGCACTCCCTCTGTTACTGGACCTTAGCCACAAGGCACTAGAACCCAGCAACTCTCCATGAAGGCATGACCTCCAACATGCACCTCCTGTGCATGTGCAGCATTCCCCTGTGTCTTCTCTCTGCCAGCACTTGAAAATGGGTATGTCATGGGCGCTGGTTGTGTGTCTGGGGCTGAGCCACAATCTGTCTCCATCTGTCTGTACTGGGACTGCAGGGTGAGGGTCCCACTCACCATGGGGGAGACCAGTGAGAACACATGGGCACCCAGATATGGTGTTTTGATGTGAAATTCACCTGCTGAATGTGGAACACCAGGAGCCATGGAGCTCAAGAGTACAGGACCCTATGCACTGCCATAGAGACAACTGTGCTGCTGGCTGGGATAAACAGATCAGAATGACTGGTGCAACACAGCAGCATCTATGAAAGTGTACTCCCAGGCTCCATGGCCGTGCCATACAGCAACCTTTCCCCGTGCTCTGCTCATGTCAGCTACTATTTGAAGTTCTATAGATGAGAAGTGGACTTCACATGGTACATAATCCCTATCTTCCTGGCAACCTCCCCCTCATACACACACACTCACACACTCACAAATCCAGGGTCCCATGAAGCACCCCACCCCCTCACATCTTGAGATCCAGGAGGTACCACCTGCCCTTACACATCCAGAGACCATCTATGTCCTTGCACTCCAGGGTCCCTGCAGGGTCCCACTCACCATGGGGGAGACCAGTGAGAACACATGGGCACCCAGATATGGTGTTTTGATGTGAAATTTGCCTGCTGAATGTGGAACACCAGGGGCCATGGAGCTCAAGAGTACAGGACCCTATGCACTGCCATAGAGACAACTGTGCTGCTGGCTGGGATAAACAGATCAGAATGACTGGTGCAACACAGCAACATCTATGAAAGTGTACTCCCAGGCTCCATGGCCGTGCCATACAGCAAACTTTCCCCGTGCTCTGCTCATGTCAGCTACTATTTGAAGTTCTATAGATGAGAAGTGGACCTCACATGGTACATAATCCCTATCTTCCTGGCAACCCCCCCCCCCACACACACACACACTCACACACTCACAAATCCAGGGTCCCATGAAGCACCCCACCCCCTCACATCTTGAGATCCAGGAGGTACCACCTGCCCTTACACATCCAGAGACCATCTATGTCCTTGCACTCCAGGGTCCCTGCAGGTACCCTCTATTTCCCTACCTCAAGATACCACCTCTGTCTCTGCAAATCCAGGGACAATGCATGCACCACCTGTACTTACCACATCCAAAGACTATCTATGCCCCCTCACATCCAGAGACCAAACACCCTCAATATGCCCACATCCGCAGTCTTTCTGACTCTATAAATACAGGTTCCCTCTATACACTCTCTGTTCCCCCAAATCCAGGGACTATTTATGTCCCTATCCAGTGACCCTACTGTTACTCCAAATACAAAACCTGTTTCTGTACAACCGAAGACTCCATCTGACTGATTTATTGTAGGTGATGATCTAGAGAGGAATGTGTCAGGGTTAGCATCTGGTGTGTTCCAGGCTGTGTGTCTAGATTAGGAGAAAATGTTGCAGTGGAATGCAATAAATGTGGAGGTCTGATATAGTTTCTTTGCATGGATCTGCTAACAGCTTGGAACTGCAAGTCTCCTATAATGAAAATAGGATATGGAGGGTAATGGATCTCAGAGGCCTGGGATGATATAGCCAGTTCTGGTGATTTACCAGAGGGATAAAAGTCAGGACTGGGGCTGGTACAAAAGAGAGCTAGGTAGAGTGCTGGCTAGTTCCAGTGAGAGTGTAGGATGAACACTGTCTGGTCTCTGTGATAATGTAGGCTGAACACTGGGTGGTTCCAGTGAGAGTGCAGGCTGAACACTAGCTGTACTCGATAAGAATGCAAGCTGAACACTGGCTGGCCTCAGAGAGAATGCAGACTGTACATTGGCTGGAATCAGTGAGAATGCCGACTGTACTCAAGGATTTTTGTGGTTGTGGTCCATGTTAGTCTTTGTGTGTGTGTGTGTGTGTGTTTGTTTGTGTGTGTGTGTGTGTGTGTGTGTGTGTGTGTGTGTGTTTGTGTGTGGGGGGAGTGTGGTTATATGGAATATAGATGTTTTGTCACAGCAGCTTAAAAGCCAATGAGTGTTGAGTTTTTGAGCCACTAGACTGCAAAGCATATATAAACCAATAACTTCCACACAGGTGTAGTGATATACTAATCCCATCTACTTTGGTGTTGGTTCACCTATAGTTTATTTGGTGCCGCACACATAAGGCCACTTCTAGACTTTTTCCATGGCCACTTTCAGTTCCCAATCTGCCCCTGAACTCACTTGAAACAAATTATTGAAGCTGTTCTTAAAGGCTTCATTAATTTAATTTCAAGGAGAGCAGAGCGGGATTGGTAATATGAAAATGTGGTAGGCCCACCCACTGGGTGGTGCTAGATAGGTAAATCTTTTGGCAGAGTGTTCCTTTTTAGATTTTCCTGGGTGCACACCCTAATGAAATGTACTTTGCATGACTATGCCAGTTGTTATCTTAAACTTTGTATAGGGAAGCTTTTAAGAAGCTGTCTCTCGGGATCCCGGCAGTCAGAACACAGGGTGGGTTATGGTAAGGGGCTAGGGAAGAGGGGAGAACATACCTACCACACCCCAATTGGGATTTCACACATCTGGATTCCGGTGTCAGTATTGTGACTGCCGGCATCCCGTCTGGTGGTCTATCATACTTATCTCCTTTGCTTAAACTGTAAGGAACATTTTATAACTCAACTAAGCTTGTTGTCTAGACTGAAACACACAGTACTCTTATTTAAAAAAGATTTTTATGCCTTTGCTCCAAAATCAAACATTTACAAATCCAGTTCTAGAAATCATGTGAGAATATACAGGCCCTGCTCATACCTTGATTTTTACAATCAATTTTTGTAATAATCAAACTTTAAGCTCATGAGAGTATATTTACTTTTTAGAAGTGTAGATGTTGTCCATAGCAACATATTTATCCATCAGTAATGTGAAAAAATAGCAAAATATTAGTTGTACCTTGAGTTTCAAGTAAAACAAAAAACTTATTTTGAACTGAGCAACATGTGCATTGAATTCTCTGTTATAGCATGTTGCAAAAGTTTTTGTTAATGCTTGGGTCATATATAAAATTAGATTTCCCCAATTTGTTTTAGTATATTTATAAAGTTATTAATAATATATTCAGACTAAGCAAAAACTGCTTGATTCGTTAGATAACAGTTCAAGAAAAGCAATCCTGATTTACTGTATAGCAATTGTGCAATACGGATGGTGTAATGGTTAGCATTACTGCCTCACAGCACTGAGGTCATGGGTTCAATTCCCACCATGGCCCTAACTTGCGTTAGTTTCCTCCGGGTACTCCAGTTTCCTCCCACAATCCAAAAATATACTGGTAGGTTAATTGGCTCCCAACAAAATTAACCATAGCATGAATGTGTGTGCATCTACATGTGATAGGGAATATAGATTGTAACCTCCACTGGGGCAGGGACTGATGTGAATGGCTAAATATTCTCTGTAAAGCGCTGCGGAATGTGTGTGCGCTATATAAATAACTGGTAATAATAAATGAATAATGATAACATTATATAATCTAATACAGAAACATGGTTCTTTGTTAAAGAATTTGATAGAAAAGTTTTTGCATTTTCTTCATTAGGGAAATTCAAGTTAAAATATAGACACAACTCCATATTATTTGTTACAACTGTGGGAAACGTTTTATAATATTATATGTATTAATATTTATTATTATAATTTTAATTATTATTATTATTATTATTATTATTATTATTAAGGTGAAGTCAAATACTATAAATAACAAAATGTTAAATTAGCACTTGCGGGCAAATCCAATATGCTTGTCATTCATATTAAATTTATATCAACTTCAGAGACATTTATCATCATTACTCTTTCATTGAAATGTTACAGTTTCTCTGCCTGGAGGAGGCAATGTACTTAATGTGACTTTTTATGAAGCTAACCTGCTACATTGGTTAGATGCTGTACTTCAATACTTGTATTAAATAGGATATATTTCAGGTACATCATTTAGAATTTAAATGAAGTTATGGTCGAAATGAAAGTAAAATGGTTTAGAAAGTTTTCCACATTTTTTGGATTATAAACACATAGGCTACTTTAGCAATATAGAACACATTTTCTCTAAATATAATACTTATACAGGGCTGGATTAAGCCTTGAGGTGACCAGGGCACTTAAGACAGGGGGGCCCTGTGGAAGTGGGGTTAGGGGTGTATATTAAGTTGTACAAAACCCCCAACATGACCCATTCCAGGAGGGACAAAATGTTCTCTACCTGGACTTCCCTCTTAATACATGATTGGTGTCACCTGTGTTAAGCTATTTAATTGTTAAGAAAGGTGTTTCAACACAGGTGATTACAAACATAATTTAAGAAGGAAGTCTAAGTAAAGAGCATTTTGTCTCTCCTGGAATTGGTCATGTTGGGATGTATGGATTGTGTAAATTAAATTTAAACAAATGGTGTATATTAGATTTAAACTAGTCGTTTAGTAATGCCTAATCACTGTTTATTGCTCTACCTAACTGAAATACAACTATTTTCTAACACAAGACCAAGACACCCAGGCAGGAGAAGCTGAGATCTCTGTCTCACTTACAGCTCTCACCATCCTCCTACATCTCTCCTGTGGTTGGAATGCTCCGTCTGTATCTCATGAAAACTGATACTCCGGTATCACTGCCTGCACTGCATACTGTCCTGATCGCATCCCTGCTTCCTGGTTTCTTCTGCATAAGACGGAAAGCTAGTGATGTCAGTTTGCTCTGGCCGGGGGGCCCCTTGACAAAGGGGAGCCTGGGGTACAGAATGCCCTGGACCCCCGTCTTAATCTGGCTATGTAGTTATTAATGACTTTCATAGTCCATTTTAATATACAGTACAGTCCAACTTTATTATCAAGTACAGTTGAAAATCTATCAACATAGTTTATTAATTAACTTCAGTTGATCTATTTCAAATTGAAGTTAAATTAAATGGCCCGGTCTTAAGACATGAAGGGGTATATTGTCTAAAAGTCGATTTTAATCGATTTCTGGATGGTGGTTGGTCAATTTTTGATTGATTTTTTGTTTCAGGGTCTAAATCACACATTTACGAACAGATGATTTTTGACATCCTTTAAAAAAAATATTTATTAAAAATCGATTTGGATCAATTTTGGGTTGATGTTTGGTCGATCTTTGGTTGACTTTGTATTTCAGGGTCTCAATGGCACATTTACTAACAAATTATTTTTGACATTTTTCTTTAAACAATGTCAAAAATCAATAGCAAATATTATTATAAATAAAAACATAAAAATATTACTATTACAATTTTTAGACAATTAGGTACACAATAACAATACAAATAAAAAAAGCTTTACATCTTCTAAAACTATACAAAGCAATTTGAAGTTATACTTTACATCCACACCCTATTTTGATGAAATTAATTAGTAATGCAAATAAGAGGTGATGTCTTATTTAAACTAAATTATAAATGAAAATCTCTTTAATAACGTTCTGAACTGATCGCACGCTGCAGTTTATCACAGCAGTGTGATCGGGTCTGAACTGCGCATACACCAGCGCCACAGTGGGCCGGCGCATGCCAGATGGCCGAAGGCTGTCGCTGCGCTACGATCGCTGGGCGGGGGGCGGAACGGCGATGTATGGCTGCCATTTTGTGGGCGCGGTCCAGCCAACGCAGGCATGGCCGGACCATGCGGGGGGTACACAGATTTTCTTGGTCTTCCTGGAGCTCTCCATAAGCAATTAGCAAAATAATATACAATGCTATTGTACTCAATCTTTCTTGGTTCTCCACATTCTGCTCTCACCATTAAGGGCACCAGCGGAGCTTACCTGGGCCCATGTGAAGGCCTTGGTCATTGGCAGAAGCACCTCTCACCAGCCCAGCACACTATGCTGTATCCTGGTGTACAGGCGGTCCAGGCAGGCTACTCTATATCAGGCAGGCTACACTCTTTCTCTGCATTATGTGCCCACTGCCACTGCTCTGCTATACAATGTCCAATAATAGTATTAGGAGGATGGGGTATCACACTAATCATTCCAATAGAACTGCATTATTTCCACAGCACATTGCATAGTTATTTTTTAGCATTTTGGGGAGAGGATAAGGCAGCTCCATCCCTGATTTGGCCATACACCCCCATACCTGGGCCAGTCCTTGCTCTATGTGACCTATGAAAACCAGACAATACCAAAGATAACCAGACAATACTGGGCAGTATCAATTTGTATTACACAGTATCTAACAGAAAAGGTGTAGTGGGAAGTACTAAAATTAGCAACAGTTAAGTGTCAGTAAATAAATACTGTATATATTGAGTCACAGAATGTAAATAAGTGAAAATGCAATTTATTTGGAATAAATGAGTGATAATAACAGAATCAGATTTTTGTTCCTGGGTTCAATTATCTCCATTACATTCTTCATCCAAATCTGGGGAGGCCACTTGTGTCTGTGCAGCACCCAGTATTGATAGTCTGTTTTTCTAGATGCAATGTGTACTGTAGTCCACAGCTCACACTAGCTGTAGTCCACAGATAACACAATGGCCCTGAGAGTCATACTGCCAACTCTAAGTAGTCATCTTTCAAAACTGGTTTAAACTAACATCATGTTACAGATAAGAATGCCTATGAGACTCGTTTTTAAGGTGTGATCACCACATGTTTGGTCCCTGATAAAACACACCTCTTTTTTCCTAATTATTATGTGTTTTCATCAAAGTGATAACTTGCAACTAGAGATGTGTGGCAGGCACGTTTCGTGTTTTGTGTTTTGGTTTTGGTTCTAATTCCCCACTCGTGTTTTGGTTTTGGATTGGTTTTGCCAAAACCACCCTTTCGTGTATTGGTTTTGGTTTTGGTTTTGGATCTGGGTGATTTTTGGAAAAAAACATAAAAACAGCTAAAATCACAGAATTTGGGGGTAATTTTGCTCATACGGTATTATTTACCTCAATAACATTAATCTCCACTCATTTCCAATCTATTCTGAACACCACACACCTCATAATATTGTTTTTAAGCCAAACAGGTTACACCGAGGTGGCTGTATGACTTAGCTAAGCGACACAAGTGTGCTGCACAAACATCTGGCCCATCTAGGAGTAACACTGCAGTGGCAGACAGGATGGCACTTAAAAAAACTAGGCCCCAAACAGCATATCATGCAAAGAAGAAAAAGAGGTGCAAAATGAAATTGTCCTTGGTACCTCCCACCCACCCTTATGTTGTATAAACACGACATGCACGCTTTAACAAACCGATCATTTCAGCGGCAGGGTCTGCCACACGACTGTGGCTGAAATGACTGGTTTGTCTGGGTCCCCACAAAAAAAGAAGCAATCAATCTCTCCTTGCACATCTGGCTCTACAGAGGCAAGATGTCGAACTCATCCTCATCCTCCGATTCCTCACCCCTTTCACTGTGTATATCCTCCTCCTCACAGAGTATGAATTCGTCCCCACTGGAATCCACCATCACAGGTCCCTGTGTACTTTCTGGAGGCAATTGCTGGTAAAGGTCTTCCCAGAGGAATTTATAATTCATTTTGATGAATATCATCTTTTTCACATTTTGTGGAAGTAACCTCCTACGCTGATCGTTGACAAGGTTACCGGCTGCACTAAACATTATTTCGGAGTACACACTGGAGGGGGGGGGGGGGAATTAAGGTAAAATAAAGCAAGTTTGTGCAAGGGCATCCAAATTACCTCTTTTTCCTGCCAGTATACGTATGGACTGTCTGACATGCCTACTTGGATGCTTTCTCACCAGCAGGTCTTTGAACCTCTGCAGACTTGTGTCTGCTGGAAAGAGAGAGACAATGTAGGCTTTAAACCTAGGATCGAGCATGGTGGCCAAAATGTAGTGCTCTGATTTCAACAGATTGACCACCCTTGAATCCTGGCAAAGCAAATGAAGGGCTCCACCCAGAAGTCCCTCATACTTTGCGCAATCGCTCTGTCTTAGCTCCTCCTTCAATTTCTCCAGCTGCTTCTGCAAGAGCCTGATGAGGGGAATGACCTGACTGAAGCTGGCAGTGCCTGAACTGACTTCACGTGTGGCAAGTTCGAAGGGTTGGAGAACCTTGCACAACATGGAAATCATTCTCCACTGTGCTTGAGTCAGGTGCACTCCCCATCCTTTGCCTATATCATAAGTGGATGTATAGGCTTGAATGGCCTTTTGCTGCTCCTCCATCCTCTGAAGCATATAAAGTGTTGAATTCCACCTCGTTACCACCTCTTGCTTCAGGTGATGGCAGGGCAGGTTAAGGAGTATTTGATGGTGCTCCAGTCTTTGGCACGCAGTGGATGAATGCCAAAAGTGGCCCGCAATTTTTCGGCCCACTGACAGCATCTCCTGCATGCCCCTGTAATTTTTAAAAAATTCTGCACCACCAAATTAATTGTATGTGCAAAACATGGGACGTGCTGGAATTTGCCAAGATGTCATGCATGCACAATATTGGTGGCATTGTCCGATATCACAAATCCCCAGGAGAGTCTAATTGGGGTAAGCCATTGTGCAATGATGTCCCTCAGTTCCATAAGAGGTTTTCAGTGGTGTGCCTCTTATGGAAAGTGGTGATACACTAGCCTGTCTAGGAACGAGTTGGCATTTGTGAGATGCTGCTACTGGTGCCGCTGCTGTTGTTGCTGCGGGAGGCCATATATCTACCCAGTGAGCTGTCAAAGTCATATAGTCCTTAGTGTGCCCTATTCCACTTGTCCAGATGTCCGTGGATAAGTGGACAGTTGGTACAACTGCATTTCTTAGGACACTGAGGACACTTTTTCTGATGTTTCTGTACATTCTCGGTATCGCCTGCCTAGTTAAGTGGAACCTAAATGGGATTTGATACTGGGGACACAGTAGCTCAAACAATTCTCTAAGTCCCACTGATTTAATGACGGATACTGGACGCACATCTAACACCAACATAGCTGTCAAGGCCTCACTTTTCCGCTTTGCAAAATGATGACTGCTGTCATATTTAATCTTTCTCACAAAGGACTGTTGGACAGTCAATTACTTAGTTGAAGGAGTACAGGTGGTCTTCCGACTTCTCCTCTGGGATGACGATCGACTCCCAGCAGCAACAACAGCAGCGGCAGCAACAGCAGGGGTACCATTCAAGGATCCTCTGGAGTATTCCCGGTTAGGAGGGGACTCCTCAGCCTTGCCAGTGACATGGCCTGCAGGACTACTGACATTCCTGACTGAGGAGGAAGTTGACATTGAGGGAGTTGGTGGTGTGGCTTGCAGGAGCTTGTGTTCAAGAGGAAGAAGGGATTTAGGTGTCAGTGGACTGCTTACACTCTTACCCAAAGTTTCACAACTTGACACTGACTTATGATGAATACACAGCAGGTGACATATAAGGGAAGATGTTTCTAGGTAGTTAACATCGTTACCCCTACTTATTACAGATTAAAAGAGGCAACACATGGCTTGACACCTGTTGTCCGGATTTGTGGAGAAATAATTCCACACCGAAGAGGTGGCTTTTTTAGTATTTTGCCTAGGCATCACAATGGGCTTATTCATCCCACGGACAACAGGTTTCTCCCCCGGTGCCTTATTTAAACAAACCACATCATCATCAGAATCCTTATAGTCAACTTCCTCCTCAGCGCCAGCAACACCCGTATCCTCATCCTGGTGTAATTCAACAGTGACATCTTCAATTTAACTGTCAGAAACTGGACTGTGGGTGCTCCTTCCAGCACTTGCAGAGGGTGTGCAAATGGTGGAAGGAGCCACCTCTTCCCGTCCAGTGTTGGGAAGGTCAGGCATCGCAACCGCTGACACACTTGGACTCTCCTTGGGGATTTGTTATATAATCTTAGAATGCACAGTTCTTTGCTGTGCTTTTTCCAGCTTAACTCTTATCATTTGTCTAGCAGAAGGATGAGGGCTTCCATCGTCATGTGAAGCTGAACCACTAGTCATGAACATAGGCCAGGGCCTTTAGCTGTTGCTTGCCACTCTGTCGTAAATGGCATATTGGCAAGTTTACGTTTCTCCTCGGACCATTTAAACTTCTTTTTTTGCGTCTTTTTACTGAACTTTGGCTTTTTGGATTTTTCATGCCCTCTACTATAACACTGGGCATCGGCCTTGGCAGATGACGTTGATGGGATTTCATCGTCTACGGTATGTCATGAATAGTGGCATCAGCTTCAGCACTAGGAGGGAGTGGTTCTTGATATTTCCCTATTTTATCCTCCAAATTTTAGTTCTCAATTATTTTTCTGGAGTTATATAACAATATGCAGTACAGGAGAGCGTACCTCTACACCACACAGGGCAAACTCTTAATAACCCCTTTATTTGTTGTAAATAATATACAGCACAGGACAGCACCACTGAACTTATATAGCAGCACCACTGGACAGTACTTATATGGAATTATTTGGACTTATATGGAATTATACGGCAGGATCACTGGACTTATACGCCAGTACCACTGGACTTATACGGCAGGATCACTGGACTTAAACGCCAGTACCTCTGGAATTATACGGCAGGATCACTGGAATTATACGGCAGGATCACTGGATTTATATGGCAGGATCACTGCAATTATATGGCAAGATCACTGGAATTATACTGCAGGATCACTGGACTTATACACAATACCACTGGAATTATACAGCAGGATCACTGGAATTATACGGCAGGATCACTGGACTTATACGGCAGGATCACTGCAATTATACGGCAGGATCACTGGAGTTATACAGCAGGATCACTGGGTTTATACACCAGTACCACTGGAATTATATGGCAGGATCACTGGAATTATACGGCAGGATCACTGGATTTATATGGCAGGATCACTGCAATTATACCGCAGGAACACTGGAATTAAACAGCAGGATCACTAGATTTATATGGCAGTACCGCTGGACATATACGTCAGTATCACTGGATATATACGGCAGTATCACTGGACATATACCGCAGTATCACTGGACTGGATTTATACGCCGGTACCACTGTAATTTTACAGCAGGATCACTGGATTTATATGCCAGTACCACTGGAATTATACGCCAGGATCACTGGAATTATATGGCAGAATCACTGGACTTATATTGCAGTATCACTGGAATTATACGCCAGTACCACTGGATTTATACGCCAGTACCCAAGGAATTATATGGCCGGATCACTGGACTTATACAGCAGGATCACTGCAATTATAAGGCAGGATCACTGGAATTATAAAACAGGATCACTGGATTTATATGCCACTACCGCTGGACATATAAGGCAGTACCGCTGGACATATACAGCAGTATCAATGGACATATGCAGCAGGATCACTGGACTTATATGACAGGATCAATGTAATTATACGGCAGGATCACTGGAATTATACGGCAGGATCACTGGATTTATATGGCAGGATCACTGCAATTATATGGCAAGATCACTGGAATTATACTGCAGGATCACTGGATTTATACGCAATACCACTGGAATTATACAGCAGGATCACTGGAATTATACGGCAGGATCACTGGACTTATACGGCAGGATCACTGCAATTATACGGCAGGATCACTGGAGTTATACAGCAGGATCACTGGGTTTATATACCAGTACCACTGGAATTATATGGCAGGATCACTGGAATTATACGGCAGGATCACTGGATTTATATGGCAGGATCACTGCAATAATACCGCAGGAACACTGGAATTAAACAGCAGGATCACTAGATTTATATGGCAGTACCGCTGGACATATACGTCAGTATCACTGGATATATACGGCAGTATCACTGGACATATACCGCAGTATCACTGGACTGGATTTATACGCCGGTACCACTGTAATTTTACAGCAGGATCACTGGATTTATATGCCAGTACCACTGGAATTATACGCCAGGATCACTGGAATTATATGGCAGAATCACTGGACTTACATTGCAGTATCACTGGAATTATACGCCAGTACCACTGGATTTATATGCCAGTACCCAAGGAATTATATGGCCGGATCACTGGACTTATACAGCAGGATCACTGCAATTATAAGGCAGGATCACTGGAATTATAAAACAGGATCACTGGATTTATATGCCACTACCGCTGGACATATAAGGCAGTACCGCTGGACATATACAGCAGTATCAATGGACATATGCAGCAGGATCACTGGACTTATATGACAGGATCAATGTAATTATACGGCAGGATCACTGTAATTATTCTGCAGGATCACTGGAATTATACGGCAGGATAACAGGAATTATATGGCACGATAACTGGGTTTATACGGCAGTATCAATGGACATATACGGCAGGATCACTGGACATATTTTGGCAGTACCACTGGACATATATATGGTAGCACAGGGATACCACCACTGGACTGATGCGGGACAACACAGCACCACTGCAATGGGCTGGACTTATACAGCAGCACTGGACATATGGCAGCAGAGTACACCACCACTGTGACTGGACTGATGCAGCACAACACAGCACCACTGGACTGGACTTATACAGCAGCACTGGACATATGGCAGCAGAGGACACAACCATTGTGTCTGGACAGATGCAACACAAGACATGGACACTGAGGACACTGAGGACAGAGACACATCCTCTCTCTACACTCTTCAATGCCGAAGTGAAAATGGCGGGGACGCACGGCTCCTTATTTGGAATCCAAACCCTGCGAGAATCCGACAGCGGGATGATGACGTTTTGCCTCGTTCTGGTTTCCGAGTCAGGTGGGAAATCCCGAGCCTGACTCGGATCCGGGCTCGGATAGGGTTTGGTTCTCTGAGAACCAAACCCGCTCATTTCTACTTGCAACCTATTTCTTCTAAACCAGAGGTTCTCAAACTCGGTCCTCGGGGGCACACACAGTGCATGTTTTGCAGGTAACCCAGCAGGTGCACAGGTGTATTAATTACTTACTGACACATTTTAAAAGGTCCACAGGTGGAGCTAATTATTTTACTTGCGATTCTGTGAGGAGACCTGCAAAACATGCACTGTGTGTGCCCCCGAGGACCGAGTTTGAGAACCTCTGTTCTAAACTTACCTCAATGAAGTCCAGTATCGGCAGCCACATTGCCAACACTTGGGCCCCTACACGATTATTATTGATGAGTATGTCAATGTGTCAAACATCCACAATTCTAAAGACTACTCTACTTAGAATGGGATTCCTCAGCTGCCTCTACTCTCATGTGTGTCAGTTTGTGGGTATAAAACAAAGTGTGAGTTAATGTTTATCACACACACACGTATGGCTGGATTTAAAATGCAGTACAATGATGTTTAACTGGCAGGGACGCCAAATGAGCTGGATCTACAATGTGATGTATGAAAACATAGAGAAATGTTTTTCATTACAGGTACACTCTGGACCCTCCTCTTTTCCATCACTCTGCTCCTTTCCTCACACTCTGGCCCCACCACTTCTCCATTACCCTACTTACTTCACAACTGCTTAGGGCATCATATTGGTTAGGTCCGGCTCTGCTCCTGATTCAAATCTGCAACCAGGACACCCTATTTAAGTCTCTCCAGGTCCATCTCTTATTGCCAGTGCAACTTCTGATGATCCTGCTTGTCCACCCTGACCACAGATTTTTAGAGTTTGGCTCCACAGAGTTGGTTCCAGCTGTTACTGTGTTCAAATTAAGTTCCAGCTATAGGGGTGCACTACATGTCCCAGCCTGTTGTAGTAGGGAACTACAAAATTCAGCAGGTTCATGTTGTAACAGTGCCCTACAAGTATCAGTCTGTTCCCGTGAAGAGTGCAAAGTTGCACTGCTAATTTCAGTCTGTTCCTGTTGTAGCAGTGCACTACAAATTATAGTCTATTCTTGTAAGAATGCACTACAAGTCTTAGTCTGTTTCTGCTGTGGCAGTTACTGTAGCTACAAACCCAGCCTGATCCTGTTTTGACTGTGGACCACAGATCTCAACCTGTTCCTGCTACCTTCTTCAGTCAGAAACTCTACATTATTCTACTGTATCCCAGTTGAGAACTATCCATACTATCATCTGAACATACAGTAAGACTGTTTACAGATTTTCCCCTATGTGTGGGTAATCATCATCCTGCTGAGTTAGCTATCTCCTGTGCCTGCTGTACCCAGTCTCCATCCTGTTGAGTCATCAACTTCTTTGTACTAAATTGAGTTCCCACCAGTACATAAGCACTCCTCTGTTCTCCAGGTGTAATGGAATTCATAACCCGCAAGAATCCGATTCCGGCCGGATGACGTTTTGCCTCGAAGAAGAATTCGATTCTGGAAGGAAAAACCGAGCCGCTGCTTGGGATAACTCGTATCCCAGAAGTTCCTTGGAATCCGAACCACTCAACTCTAATTGTGACCCAGTTTTTAATTCCATGTACAGTTATAGCAGAACAATTAGCAAATTTCATGTGCAGTATAGAACTCAGCTGTTCTTGTCTGCACTCTAAAAAAATTTTTCATCAATACCTGTAGGAATATCATTCAGATATATTATTTAAATTTGGGATTTTTCTTAAAAAAATCTACATATGTTAGCAATGATCAGATAAGATAAAGATTGGATAAAAGAAATGTACCTATACATTATTATGTAGAAGCTTCAGTAGAATTCACAGTTTTCCAAAAGTACATGGGGAACATAATGTGCTCTCTTTTATCTATGTCATGCAATATTTGCATATAACTGACTGCCTAACATAATTGTCAAGGGCAAATGTAAAAATCAAGTATAATGGAAGTATTAAGTGAGTCATTTTGACAGGTTCATAAATCATTAAGCCAATTTAAGAGTTTGCAGAAGAAGAAAATACATTACATGACCAAAAATAACATTTACTTTTATTAATGGACCCATATATTATAAAAAAACATTATTGACATAACGTAAATAAACTACCATTTTAATGACATATTGGGCATTAAAGCTAGACTTATTCAGTGTTGGGAGGAAAAAAAGAATCAAATTTGCAGCTTGTTGCAGTGCAAATGGGGCATATTTAAGATGTGCAGAGATACTTTGTGGGTTATGCAAAAGGTTCCGAGATCTATTAAAAGTGGCAATTAGTTATGACTAATTTTGCCTTATAATTGATTGCCACTTTAAATATAGTGAAATTAAACCATTTCTGTAATCTCAGAACCTATTACCCTCTCAGGATCATATTTAATTAGCCTGTTAATTAACTGTGGGTTAATTGGTTGTCTGGGGATATTCAATTACAGACAGCAGCAACCTACTGTATGATAATCCCCCAGGCTGCACTAAAAGCAGATTTCTGTTCAAGCCTGAGGGAGACTCCAACAGAAATTTGTGGTAAGTGCCCTTATCGCAGGTGCTACGAACATACTAACTCATAGCTCTGGGTACCTATCCCAAAACCTATGGGTTATTGCGAGTTAGCCGCAGTTTTACTGCACAAGGAAAAGGGGTTGTAATTTAATAGCTTTAGGCATAAAAACTCAAGGCTACCACCCTATTCATCATTATGTAGATTACCAAGGATAATTGAATCCAGCCCTCAGAGTTGGCAGGGGCAACTGAGGTACATGCCTAGGGGCGGCACTTGCTGGGGGGACTTGGACGCTTGGGTTGGTACTGTCATCCTGAAAAGTACCAGTAACTGCAAAATATTTCACTGTACTGTACCATAAGCCATCTTGAATGGAGTGTAAATGGATAGGACATGCACATACTGCCCTTGTAAGCTGTCTTACTTAGTAAATATGTATACATACAGCCCTGTTGCAGTACAACATGGTTCTTTTGCTTTACTCCTAACTGTGAATCATCCCATTCCCCACAAATACCATATACAATATATATGGTCTGTAGGTACAGCAAGAACTACAATCCACAATTATTCCTGTGTCCTTGCACCACTATATAGTGCTTACATATATTACACTCAACTGCTAGTGAGCTGTATGACACCCAGCTCTGCTAAAGTTCTGCTCCATGAGTACCAGCTTGTAATAGTGAGTATGGTTGTACCTGCTATCTACTGTATCAATAAAGTAAGTAATTGCACTGGCTGTTCACAGTTTGAGTCATCCACTGGTGTGTGCCTATATAACTCAGCAATACCTGTACACACATAGTGTCATTTACAACATATTTATCATGCAGTGATAACCTTTTTCCTCCCATTTTCCATGGTAAGAGGTGTTATCCTAGGGTAGTGCAATTATCAAAGGGGTTCTCGGATGACCTTCTACTTACCATACTCCAGTTGTTGTTGTACCATACTAGCATCCTCAATTTCTATTATAGCATCATCACCATCTTTACTTGTACTCTCATCCCCACATTTGCAGAGGGTGCAGAAATGGTGAAAGGAGACTTCTCTACATGTACAGTATAAGCAATGTCACACATAGCAAATGTGGACACCTCTGAACTGTGAACACACAATCTGTACTTTAGACTTAGTGTTCTTTTTTGGGGGGGGGCGGCACTGATTTGTCAGTTTTTAATGTGACACCTCTACCCTCTTTTTAACATTGTGCAATATTTTGAGTTCACGTTCCTTTTCCTAAACTTTCTTCCCCCTGGACTAGCTTTAGTAGATGTTGCAGTACTATCATTACTGGCAACAGCCATAGCACTAGTACTTGGTTGCTGTTTCTGCTCTTCTATCAATTGAATGTGATCCATAATGCTTCAGTGCTAATACTTATTAATGCAGTGGCTTGGAACCTACTGTGCTTTATTGAACACACAACTGTTGTATAAAACAATATGTTTTTTAAATTTTTTAACAAATGACATCACACTGTAGACTCACAGGGGGAAATTTACTAAGCTCCCGATTTTGACCGAGATGCCGTTTTTTCATCAAAGTGTCATCTCGGTAATTTACTAAACACTAATCACGGCAGAGATGAGGGCATTCGTAATTTTTTGCAAGTCCAAGTAAAAAATTACGAATGAATACACCATCGGTCAAAACGCGGCTGTTTAAGTATGAATCTCGGTCATTTACTAAGAAGTGCAAAGCAAAAAAAAAACAAACACTGCCGTGAAAAATTACAACTCGTAAAAAAGTGCTAAAAAAAAACAGACCTTTTTTTTTTATTCGTGATTGGATAGGCATGCACGGATCCATGAGATCCGTGCATGTATATCAGTGGGAAGGGGTGGGAAAGTGCTTATTTTTTCAAAAAAAATTGCGTGGGGTCCCCCCTCCTAAGCATAACCAGCCTCGGGCTCTTTGAGCCGATCCTGGTTGCAGAAATATGGGAAAAAAAATGACAGGGGTTCCCCCATATTTAAGCAACCAGCATCGGGCTCTGCGCCTGGTCCTGGTCCCAAAAATACGGGGGACAAAAAGAGTAGGGGTCCCCCGTATTTTTAAAACCAGCACCGGGCTCCACTAGCTGGACAGATAATGCCACAGCCGGGGGTCACTTTTATATAGTGCCCTGCGGCCGTGGCATCAAAAATCCAACTAGTCACTCCTGGCCGGGGTACCCTGGGGGAGTGGGGACCCCTTAAATCAAGGGGTCCCCCCCCCAGCCACCCAAGGGCCAGGGGTGAAGCCCGAGGCTGTCCCCCCCCATCCAATGGGCTGCGGATGGGGAGGCTGATAGCCTTTGTTGTAAAAGAAAAGATATTGTTTTTAGTAGCAGTACTACAAGGCCCAGCAAGCCTCCCCCGCATGCTGGTACTTGGAGAACCACAAGTACCAGCATGCGACGGAAAAACGGGCCCGCTGGTACCTGTAGTACTACTACTAAAAAAATACCCAAAAAAAGACAAGACACACACACCGTGAAAGTATAATTTTATTACATACATACACACATACATACATACTTACCTTAAGTTCCCACGCAGGTCGGTCCTCTTCTCCAGTAGAATCCAAGGGGTACCTGTTGAAGAAATTATACTCACGAGATCCAGGGGTCCAGGCTCCTCGGGAAATCCAGGGGTAATCCACGTACTTGAAAAAAAAAAAAAACGGTGTCCCGACCACGAACTGAAAGGGGACCCATGTTTGCACATGGGTCACCTTTCCACGAATGCCAGAAACCCACTTTGACTTCTGTCTAAGTGGGTTTCTTCAGCCAATCAGGGAGCGCCACGTTGTAGCACTCTCCTGGTCAGCTGTGTGCTCCTGTCCTCACTGACAGGCAGCACACGGCAGTGTTACAATGTAGCGCCTATGCGCTACATTGTAACCAATGCTGGGAACTTTCTGCTCAGCGGTGACGTCACTTTAGGTCAACCGCAGGGCAGAAAGTTCCCATCATTGGTTACAATGTAGCGCATAGGCGCTACATTGTAACACTGCCGTGTGCTGCCTGTCAGTGAGGACAGGAGCACACAGCTGATCAGGAGAGTGCTACAACGTGGCGCTCCCTGATTGGCTGAAGAAACCCACTTAGACAGAAGTCAAAGTGGGTTTCTGGCATTCGTGGAAAGGTGGCCCATGTGCAAACATGGGTCCCCTTTCAGTTCGTGGTCGGGACACCGTTTTTTTTTTTTTTTCAAGTACGTGGATTACCCCTGGATTTCCCGAGGAGCCTGGACCCCTGGATCTCGTGAGTATAATTTCTTCAACAGGTACCCCTTGGATTCTACTGG
This sequence comes from Pseudophryne corroboree, assembly GCF_028390025.1. Taxonomy (NCBI): domain Eukaryota; kingdom Metazoa; phylum Chordata; class Amphibia; order Anura; family Myobatrachidae; genus Pseudophryne; species Pseudophryne corroboree. The sequence goes on along the minus strand of NC_086444.1, from coordinate 1,003,507,308 downwards.
AGAAGAGGACCGACCTGCGTGGGAACTTAAGGTAAGTATGTATGTATGTGTGTATGTATGTAATAAAATTATACTTTAACGGTGTGTGTGTCTTGTCTTTTTTTGGGTATTTTTTTAGTAGTAGTACTACAGGTACCAGTGGGCCCGTTTTTCCATCGCATGCTGGTACTTGTGGTTCTCCAAGTACCAGCATGCGGGGGAGGCTTGCTGGGCCTTGTAGTACTGCTACTAAAAACAATATCTTTTCTTTTACAACAAAGGCTATCAGCCTCCCCATCCGCAGCCCATTGGATGGGGGGGGACAGCCTCGGGCTTCACCCCTGGCCCTTGGGTGGCTGGGGGGGGGACCCCTTGATTGAAGGGGTCCCCACTCCCCCAGGGTACCCCGGCCAGGAGTGACTAGTTGGATTTTTGATGCCACGGCCGCAGGGCACTATATAAAAGTGACCCCCGGCTGTGGCATTATCTGTCCAGCTAGTGGAGCCCGGTGCTGGTTTTAAAAATACGGGGGACCCCTACTCTTTTTGTCCCCCGTATTTTTGGAACCAGGACCAGGCGCAGAGCCCGATGCTGGTTGCTTAAATATGGGGGAACCCCTGTCATTTTTTTTCCCATATTTCGGCAACCAGGATCGGCTCAAAGAGCCCGAGGCTGGTTATGCTTAGGAGGGGGGACCCCACGCAATTTTTTTTTTAAATTTTACAGTGTTTAATTAAAAAAAAAAAAAAAATAGAACCCCAGCACGGATCACACAGATCCGGCCGAGATTAATTGTAAAAAAGTCGGCAGTGTTTTGCTAATCACTGCCGTAAAAAACACAAAAAAAACACGAATGACATCGACATCGGAAGAAAAGAAAAACCCGAATACGACAGCTTAGTAAATCCATCGTAACAAATTCAAAAAGTTGCAGTTTTACACTTTCGATGTCATTCGTGATTTAACTTTGACCTGAAATGGGAAAATACGAATCTTAGTAAATTTACCCCACAGTGCTTATATCAATTAATGCAGTGGCACAACAACTACTGAGCTTTATCACACACACAAGTTATAAAAAAAATAAAAACAACCCTTTGTTTTGTTTTTTTCACAAATGATTTCACACTGCAAACTCACAGCGCTTATATTTATTAACACAGTGGCACAGCACCTACTGAGCTTTATTAAACACGCACGAACAACAAAACAGCAGCTTTTTTTTCTGTTTTTTCACAAATGACAACAACTTCCCCAAAAACTTTTGCGGGCATCAGTGTGGAGTTTGCACCATAAAGGGTTAATGCTGCCCTGTATTAGAAGCTCTGGGCTGCAATGTAGGCAGTGGCAAAAACACCAATGTGCACTAAGGGTTAATGCTGCCCCTGTGTTACGAGCTTTGGGCTGCAGTGACAAAAACACCAGAGTGCAAAAAGGGTTAATGCTGCCCCTGTATTATATATTTGGAGCTCTGGGATGCACTGCGGGCCGTAACAAAAAAATTACAGTGTGCACAAAGGTTTAATGCTGCATTATGGGCCTAATTCTGTATGGATTACAGTTTCTGCTATAAAGCAGTTTCTGCGATCAAATAGTTGTCACCCAGAAATAGAGGAGAAAATGCCCATCATAAAATTTGTGAATGCATTGCAATATAAGGGGTGATCACAAATGATACGCAATTACAGTAACATCGAAGATGTTTCCTATCTGCGCCAGGCAATGTCGTCCACAATTTTTGCTAAACAAGAGGCTGGAAGTGGTCATCACTGACGTCAGAGTCCTCCTTAAAAATGCCTGGGCACGCCTACATTTTTTTAAACACATCCAGAAAACGTCAGTATTCCTCCCAGAAATGCTGGCTTCCTGTCACTCAAACAGAGGCTGCATTGCGATCACAATGTGTATGCATTTTCTGCATACAGTGCGTGCACAATGCAAATGCTGCACATGCAGTCATTTGATAATCGGCCAGATTGCGAATAACAAATTTTGCAATCCAACCTGAATTAGGCCCTATATTAGGAGTTCTGTGCTGCAGCTGCACTGTGGGCAGTGACAGAAAATACACCACTGTGCAGTTGCACCAAGGATTAATGCTGAGCACCAGTATGACATACGGAGGATTACAGCACCTTGGGACACACTCAGACAATAGATGTAACTATAAAAAAAATATATATTTTGCTAACTGCCTATCATTTATCTAGCATGACCAATACTAACACTAAGAGCCTCAGTGAGGAGTGTAAAGTCACATAGGTCAGTTGTAAGCTCAGCAGTCATCAGCACACAGCTCTTTGGTGGTCCTGTGTGAAATGGTCAACAAATCACTGTGGGAGGGACTATATTGACTCCAAAACACGCGAGATCCAATGGTGGGAAGATGAATTTTGCCTCGCTTTTGCCTCATTTTAGAATTTGAGCAAGGTGAGAAAACCAGAGCCAGTGCTTGGATTACCTCGGATCCCTGATGTTCGGATGGGCTTGATTTTCAGGAAACCAAGCCCACACATCTCTAATTGTTAACTTACTTTAATTTAGTGTACAGTATTTCTTTAATTGACTTGAATCTCTCTCAGCCTATTATTGTCTAATGGTATTTAGAACCCTGTAAATGTATGTGGGAAAATGCAGTGTTCTTCAGAATATGATCTGTTTACAGATACTATAGCTTGCTGACCTAAGTACTGTATGCCCACATAATGGACCACCCTGACTTTTATTCCATGATAAATGCTTGTTTCTGTTAGAGATGAGCGCCTGAAATTTTTCGGGTTTTGTGTTTTGGTTTTGGGTTCGGTTCCGCGGCCGTGTTTTGGGTTCGAACGCGTTTTGGCAAAACATCACCGAATTATTTTTGTCGGATTCGGGTGTGTTTTGGATTCGGGTGTTTTTTTCCAAAAACACTAAAAAACAGCTTAAATCATAGAATTTGGGGGTCATTTTGATCCCAAAGTATTATTAACCTCAAAAACCATAATTTACACTCATTTTCAGTCTATTCTGAATACCTCACACCTCACAATATTATTTTTAGTCCTAAAATTTGCACCGAGGTCGCTGTGTGAGTAAGATAAGCGACCCTAGTGGCCGACTCAAACACCGGGCCCATCTAGGAGTGGCACTGCAGTGTCACGCAGGATGTCCCTTCCAAAAAACCCTCCCCAAACAGCACATGACGCAAAGAAAAAAAGAGGCGCAATGAGGTAGCTGTGTGAGTAAGATTAGCGACCCTAGTGGCCGACACAAACACCGGGCCCATCTAGGAGTGGCACTGCAGTGTCACGCAGGATGGCCCTTCCAAAAAACCCTCCCCAAACAGCACATGACGCAAAGAAAAAAAGAGGCGCAATGAGGTAGCTGTGTGAGTAAGATTAGCGACCCTAGTGGCCGACACAAACACCGGGCCCATCTAGGAGTGGCACTGCAGTGTCACGCAGGATGGCCCTTCCAAAAAACCCTCCCCAAACAGCACATGACGCAAAGAAAAAAAGAGGCGCAATGAGGTAGCTGACTGTGTGAGAAAGATTAGCGACCCTAGTGGCCGACACAAACACCGGGCCCATCTAGGAGTGGCACTGCAGTGTCACGCAGGATGTCCCTTCCAAAAAACCCTCCCCAAACAGCACATGACGCAAAGAAAAAAAGAGGCGCAATGAGGTAGCTGTGTGAGTAAGATTAGCGACCCTAGTGGCCGACACAAACACCGGGCCCATCTAGGAGTGGCACTGCAGTGTCACGCAGGATGTCCCTTCCAAAAAACCCTCCCCAATCAGCACATGATGCAAAGAAAAAGAAAAGAAAAAAGAGGTGCAAGATGGAATTATCCTTGGGCCCTCCCACCCACCCTTATGTTGTATAAACAAAACAGGACATGCACACTTTAACCAACCCATCATTTCAGTGACAGGGTCTGCCACACGACTGTGACTGATATGACGGGTTGGTTTGGACCCCCCCCAAAAAAGAAGCAATTAATCTCTCCTTGCACAAACTGGCTCTACAGAGGCAAGATGTCCACCTCATCTTCACCCTCCGATATATCACCGTGTACATCCCCCTCCTCACAGATTATCAATTCGTCCCCACTGGAATCCACCATCTCAGCTCCCTGTGTACTTTGTGGAGGCAATTGCTGCTGGTCAATGTCTCCGCGGAGGAATTGATTATAATTCATTTTAATGAACATCATCTTCTCCACATTTTCTGGATGTAACCTCGTACGCCGATTGCTGACAAGGTGAGCGGCGGCACTAAACACTCTTTCGGAGTACACACTTGTGGGAGGGCAACTTAGGTAGAATAAAGCCAGTTTGTGCAAGGGCCTCCAAATTGCCTCTTTTTCCTGCCAGTATAAGTACGGACTGTGTGACGTGCCTACTTGGATGCGGTCACTCATATAATCCTCCACCATTCTATCAATGTTGAGAGAATCATATGCAGTGACAGTAGACGACATGTCCGTAATCGTTGTCAGGTCCTTCAGTCCGGACCAGATGTCAGCATCAGCAGTCGCTCCAGACTGCCCTGCATCACCGCCAGCGGGTGGGCTCGGAATTCTGAGCCTTTTCCTCGCACCCCCAGTTGCGGGAGAATGTGAAGGAGGAGATGTTGACAGGTCGCGTTCCGCTTGACTTGACAATTTTGTCACCAGCAGGTCTTTCAACCCCAGCAGACCTGTGTCTGCCGGAAAGAGAGATCCAAGGTAGGCTTTAAATCTAGGATCGAGCACGGTGGCCAAAATGTAGTGCTCTGATTTCAACAGATTGACCACCCGTGAATCCTTGTTAAGCGAATTAAGGGCTGCATCCACAAGTCCCACATGCCTAGCGGAATCGCTCCGTGTTAGCTCCTTCTTCAATGCCTCCAGCTTCTTCTGCAAAAGCCTGATGAGGGGAATGACCTGACTCAGGCTGGCAGTGTCTGAACTGACTTCACGTGTGGCAAGTTCAAAGGGCATCAGAACCTTGCACAACGTTGAAATCATTCTCCACTGCACTTGAGACAGGTGCATTCCATCTCCTATATCGTGCTCAATTGTATAGGCTTGAATGGCCTTTTGCTGCTCCTCCAACCTCTGAAGCATATAGAGGGTTGAATTCCACCTCGTTACCACTTCTTGCTTCAGATGATGGCAGGGCAGGTTCAGTAGTTTTTGGTGGTGCTCCAGTCTTCTGTACGTGGTGCCTGTACGCCGAAAGTGTCCCGCAATTTTTCTGGCCACCGACAGCATCTCTTGCACGCCCCTGTCGTTTTTTAAAAAATTCTGCACCACCAAATTCAAGGTATGTGCAAAACATGGGACGTGCTGGAATTTGCCCATATTTAATGCACACACAATATTGCTGGCGTTGTCCGATGCCACAAATCCACAGGAGAGTCCAATTGGGGTAAGCCATTCCGCGATGATCTTCCTCAGTTGCCGTAAGAGGTTTTCAGCTGTGTGCGTATTCTGGAAAGCGGTGATACAAAGCGTAGCCTGCCTAGGAAAGAGTTGGCGTTTGCGAGATGCTGCTACTGGTGCCGCCGCTGCTGTTCTTGCGGCGGGAGTCCATACATCTACCCAGTGGGCTGTCACAGTCATATAGTCCTGACCCTGCCCTGCTCCACTTGTCCACATGTCCGTGGTTAAGTGGACATTGGGTACAGCTGCATTTTTTAGGACACTGGTGACTCTTTTTCTGAGGTCTGTGTACATTTTCGGTATCGCCTGCCTAGAGAAATGGAACCTAGATGGTATTTGGTACCGGGGACACAGTACCTCCAACAAGTCTCTAGTTGGCTCTGCAGTAATGATGGATACCGGAACCACGTTTCTCACCACCCAGGATGCCAAGGCCTCAGTTATCCGCTTTGCAGTAGGATGACTGCTGTGATATTTCATCTTCCTCGCAAAGGACTGTTGAACAGTCAATTGCTTACTGGAAGTAGTACAAGTGGGCTTACGACTTCCCCTCTGGGATGACCATCGACTCCCAGCGGCAACAACAGCAGCGCCAGCAGCAGTAGGCGTTACACGCAAGGATGCATCGGAGGAATCCCAGGCAGGAGAGGATTCGTCAGACTTGCCAGTGACATGGCCTGCAGGACTATTGGCATTCCTGGGGAAGGAGGAAATTGACACTGAGGGAGTTGGTGGGGTGGTTTGCGTGAGCTTGGTTACAAGAGGAAGGGATTTACTGGTCAGTGGACTGCTTCCGCTGTCACCCAAAGTTTTTGAACTTGTCACTGACTTATTATGAATGCGCTGCAGGTGACGTATAAGGGAGGATGTTCCGAGGTGGTTAACGTCCTTACCCCTACTTATTACAGCTTGACAAAGGGAACACACGGCTTGACACCTGTTGTCCGCATTTCTGGTGAAATACCTCCACACCGAAGAGCTGATTTTTTTGGTATTTTCACCTGGCATGTCAACGGCCATATTCCTCCCACGGACAACAGGTGTCTCCCCGGGTGCCTGACTTAAACAAACCACCTCACCATCAGAATCCTTCTGGTCAATTTCCTCCCCAGCGCCAGCAACACCCATATCCTCCTCATCCTGGTGTACTTCAACACTGACATCTTCAATCTGACTATCAGGAACTGGACTGCGGGTGCTCCTTCCAGCACTTGCAGGGGGCATGCAAATAGTGGAAGGCGCATGCTCTTCACGTCCAGTGTTGGGAAGGTCAGGCATCGCAACCGACACAATTGGACTCTCCTTGTGGATTTGGGATTTCAAAGAACGCACAGTTCTTTGCGGTGCTTTTGCCAGCTTGAGTCTTTTCAGTTTTCTAGCGAGAGGCTGAGTGCTTCCATCCTCATGTGAAGCTGAACCACTAGCCATGAACATAGGCCAGGGCCTCAGCCGTTCCTTGCCACTCCGTGTGGTAAATGGCATATTGGCAAGTTTACGCTTCTCCTCCGACAATTTTATTTTAGGTTTTGGAGTCCTTTTTTTTCTGATATTTGGTGTTTTGGATTTGACATGCTCTGTACTATGACATTGGGCATCGGCCTTGGCAGACGACGTTGCTGGCATTTCATCGTCTCGGCCATGACTAGTGGCAGCAGCTTCAGCACGAGGTGGAAGTGGATCTTGATCTTTCCCTAATTTTGGAACCTCAACTTTTTTGTTCTCCATATTTTATAGGCAGAACTAAAAGGCACCTCAGGTAAACAATGGAGATGGATGGATTGGATACTAGTATACAATTATGGACGGACTGCCACGGTTAGGTGGTATAAAAAAACCACGGTTAGGTGGTATATATTGTAATACAATTATGGATGGACGGACTGCCTGCCGAGTGCCGACACAGAGGTAGCCACAGCCGTGAACTACCGCACTGTACACTGGTTGATAAAGAGATAGTAGTATACTCGTAACAACTAGTATGACTGACTATGACGGTATAAAGAATGAAAAAAAAAACCACGGTTAGGTGGTATATATTGTAATACAATTATGGATGGACGGACTGCCTGCCGAGTTCCGACACAGAGGTAGCCACAGCCGTGAACTACCGCACTGTACACTGGTTGATAAAGAGATAGTAGTATACTCGTAACAACTAGTATGACTGACTATGACGGTATAAAGAATGAAAAAAAAAACACGGTTAGGTGGTATATATTATAATACAATTATGGATGGACGGACTGCCTGCCGACTGCCGACACAGAGGTAGCCACAGCCGTGAACTACCGCACTGTACACTGGTTGATAAAGAGATAGTAGTATACTCGTAACAACTAGTATGACACTATGACGGTATAAAGAATGAAAAAAAAACCACGGTTAGGTGGTATATATTATAATAATACAATTATGGATGGACGGACTGCCTGCCGAGTTCCGACACAGAGGTAGCCACAGCCGTGAACTACCGCACTGTACACTGGTTGATAAAGAGATAGTAGTATACTCGTAACAACTAGTATGACTGACTATGACGGTATAAAGAATGAAAAAAAAACCACGGTTAGGTGGTATATATTGTAATACAATTATGGATGGACGGACTGCCTGCCGAGTTCCGACACAGAGGTAGCCACAGCCGTGAACTACCGCACTGTACACTGGTTGATAAAGAGATAGTAGTATACTCGTAACAACTAGTATGACTGACTATGACGGTATAAAGAATGAAAAAAAAACCACGGTTAGGTGGTATATATTGTAATACAATTATGGATGGACGGACTGCCTGCCGAGTTCCGACACAGAGGTAGCCACAGCCGTGAACTACCGCACTGTACACTGGTTGATAAAGAGATAGTAGTATACTCGTAACAACTAGTATGACTGACTATGACGGTATAAAGAATGAAAAAAAAACCACGGTTAGGTGGTATATATTATAATACAATTATGGATGGACGGACTGCCTGCCGACTGCCGACACAGAGGTAGCCACAGCCGTGAACTACCGCACTGTACACTGGTTGATAAAGAGATAGTAGTATACTCGTAACAACTAGTATGACACTATGACGGTATAAAGAATGAAAAAAAAACCACGGTTAGGTGGTATATATTATAATACAATTATGGATGGACGGACTGCCTGCCGACTGCCGACACAGAGGTAGCCACAGCCGTGAACTACCGCACTGTACACTGGTTGATAAAGAGATAGTAGTATACTCGTAACAACTAGTATGACTGACTATGACGGTATAAAGAATGAAAAAAAAACCACGGTTAGGTGGTATATATTATAATACAATTATGGATGGACGGACTGCCTGCCGACTGCCGACACAGAGGTAGCCACAGCCGTGAACTACCGCACTGTACACTGGTTGATAAAGAGATAGTAGTATACTCGTAACAACTAGTATGACACTATGACGGTATAAAGAATGAAAAAAAAAACACGGTTAGGTGGTATATATTATAATACAATTATGGATGGACGGACTGCCTGCCGACTGCCGACACAGAGGTAGCCACAGCCGTGAACTACCGCACTGTACACTGGTTGATAAAGAGATAGTAGTATACTCGTAACAACTAGTATGACACTATGACGGTATAAAGAATGAAAAAAAAACCACGGTTAGGTGGTATATATTATAATAATACAATTATGGATGGACGGACTGCCTGCCGACTGCCGACACAGAGGTAGCCACAGCCGTGAACTACCGCACTGTACACTGGTTGATAAAGAGATAGTAGTATACTCGTAACAACTAGTATGACTATGACGACGGTATAAAGAAAGAAAAAAAAATACCACGGTTAGGTGGTATATAATTATACAATTATGGATGGACGGACTGCCTGCCGAGTGCCGACTGCCGACACAGAGGTAGCCACAGCCGTGAACTACCGCACTGTACTGTGTCTGCTGCTAATATAGACTGGTTGATAAAGAGATAGTATACAACAATATACTACTATACTGGTGGTCAGGCACTGGTCACCACTAGTCACACTGGCAGTGGCACTCCTGCAGCAAAAGTGTGCACTGTTTAATTTTAAATTAATATAATATTATGTACTCCTGGCTCCTGCTATAACAACCTGCAGTGCTCCCCAGTCTCCCCCACAATTATTATAAGCTTTTATACATTGATGTGCAGCACACTGGGCTGAGCTGAGTGCACACAGACTGAGTCACACTGTGTGACTGCTGTGTATCGTTTTTTTCAGGCAGAGAACGGATATAGCAGAGAACGGATATATTAAATAAAAGTTAACTTAACAACAACTGCACTGGTCACTGTGGTAAACTCTGTCTGCACAATCTCTCTCTCTCTCTCTCTCTTCTAATCTATTCTAATGGAGAGGACGCCAGCCACGTCCTCTCCCTATCAATCTCAATGCACGTGTGAAAATGGCGGCGACGCGCGGCTCCTTATATAGAATCCGAGTCTCGCGAGAATCCGACAGCGTCATGATGACGTTCGGGCGCGCTCGGGTTAACCGAGCAAGGCGGGAAGATCCGAGTCGCTCGGACCCGTGAAAAAAAAAGTGAAGTTCGTGCGGGTTCGGATTCAAAGAAACCGAACCCGCTCATCTCTAGTTTCTGTATGATTCACTCCATTCATATTGCTCCAAAATGCTTTTCCCTCTATTTATTATTCCAGGCATATACAGTGCAGAACATCTCTTTTCAACTTATAAATAAATAATAATTTTACCTTTAAGGGTCTGACTTTCTAAACGTATCTGATGTATTTTAAAAGACAAATGTATTTCATAAAGAATTCAATTGCACAAAATAAGGTTTTCATATCCTATGCTCAAGAAAAGTTGAAATTGTTTCCAAAAAATAGATTACCTGTCATAGAGCGGAAGGATGTGTCTTGATGATAAGGCTTCCAACCAACTATTGACTGCCTAGATTTACTACTTGATAATGGGATATTTAAATGTAAAGCTATCATTACAATTCTTGCTAATAAATGTAGTGATGGACAGGAAAAGTTATTTGCAAGCATTATTAGTAAAAAGATGTTCTTTGCACATTTGACTCCACATTGGTCTTGCTGATTGATTTGTGAATTTTAAATTGTACTTTGTACTTTATCTTTGTACATTTTTATGGTGAGCCTTAACTTAAGGTCTTATAAATACCCCCTCCTTAAAACAATTGTACATAGATGTGTCCAGCAGTGATCCAAATCAAAGCCATTTATAATTTACAATGTCACAGTTTAATGTTTCAGTTCAATATAATTTGTAAAAAGTAACAGTAGTGCTCGCACCTTTATGACAAGTGTAGTCTACTCTGGCTTCATAATTAAGGCATTCTCAGTTCAGCATACTCGTAGTGACAAAACAACCACTATTGCAGTGGAAAAATGTTTTAGCATTAATATTTATCTTATTGCTACATTATATCCACCAGTAAAAAATATGACCATGACCATTAAATTACAGATTATGAGGGGTTGCATTGCTAAGCGATGTGACAGCAATAACCCCGGTCCCGTCGGCAATGCGCATGCACAGGTCACGTCCTGTGCTAGCAGCCAAAGCGATCTGACCACATTGGCTGCAAACGCCTCTGTTTGATTGACAGGCAGAGGCGTTCATAGGGTGGGCAGCGAGGGAGCATTGTGGGAGCAGCGCGGGCAAAACGGGGGGCGGGCTAGCTGCATTTTTGAGGCCGCTGCGTGACGTCACACATAGCCAATCCAATCAAGAAAATGGTGGTGGACCGCCTGCATACGCAACCTAGCTGTGGCTGTAGGGGATCTTCCACAGTTGCTGCGACCACAATTAAGCTGCAGTCACAGCCGCTGGGCAGTCCATTCAGCATGCTGGGTGGCCTCGCCCTGAGATGGGCAGCTACCAGCATGCGATAGAAAGGATTGTAGATTCTGTTTTTTTTTTTAATCATATATTTTATTGAATTTTCAAAAGTACAGTGAACAATTCAAATTATTGCAATAAATGAGCCACTTAAAGCATATAGAAAGTCCAGTAATACAAAATAAGAGTAGAAAGTATTGTACAATCATATCCAACAATAGCCAAGGAGAGAAAGTTTTCCTTTAGTATAATACTGTCAGAGCATAATGTACCTTTTGGAACATAGTCAAAGAAGAAAAAAGAAAAAGAGAACCATCCGACAGATTGTGAAATGTCTCAACCATTTTTGGACACATGTGAGAGCATATCCAATCAAAACATAACCATACAAAGATCGAGGGGGGGGGGGACAACAAACACATAAAGGGGAAGAGGGGATGGGAAAGAGGTGGAAAGGGGGAAAAAAAAATCATCTGAAGACCGGTGTTCTATTCTGACAAGTTAGTGTTGTCAGACGAAATCTAAATAAATAAATTTTCAACCTAGGACAAATGTCCTGTATCAGTAGAAAGTCTCCTAAGTAAGTTCCATGAAGTATTTTCAAATAATTGAAGAATATGGTTCTGCGAATGCTCGTCTAATATATTAATAAAATATTCCCATTTACGATAGAATTTTTCGACACCAAGTTCAATGTCAGGTATAGTAGAGTGTCTATCATAATATAATATTTGCAACAATTTGTGTTTGACTTCTGATATGGAGGGAGCAGAATGTTGGGCCCAATGGATAAGAACAATTTTTTTAGCAACCGTAACAATCGTGATTAGCAAACAGAGTTTTGCTTTCTTATTTGGGCCTAAATCCTAGTTTTTAAAATTTCCACATAGACATGCTAAAGGGTCAGGGAGTACAGTGGTAGAGAACATGGAGTTGATTAGTTGGATCAATTTATTCCAGAACTTTTTTATTTTACCACATTCCCATATGCAATGAATAAATGTGGCATGAGACATTGAGCATTTAATGCAGGCCCCGGTTTCACGGGTTGTCATATAGCTCCTTTGAGCAGGGGAGATATACGCTCTATGTATCATTCTAATATGGACCTCTTGTAAATAAGAAGATTTTTAAAGAAGTGTCATATTGAGAGAGCAGGTCTGACAATAGGTTGATACCCGGGACGTCTATGGACCATTTCTGTAGAGAGGATTCCCAATGGGATGAGGCTGAAATGGAAGCTAGGGGTTCATACAATAAGCTAATTTTGTACGGTACAGAGGAAATAAGTTTAAGGAGAGAAGCAAATGTTGACATCTCTTTATCCGTGGTCGATGGGGTGGGTAGGGATTGAATGTAATGACGTGTTTGGAGATACATATAAAAATGATGAGATGGGATAGAATATCTGGATTGGAGGTCAGTGAACGAAAATAAGTTGCCACCAGGATCAAATACTTTCGCTATCGAGGCCAGGCCTTTCTCCTTCCACTGAAGAAAAGAGACATTACATAAAGAAGGGGGGAAAGCAGGATTTCCCCATAGTGACGTGTACGGGGAATAGCTAGGATTAGCGTGGAATTTCCTATTTATTATAGACCAGGACCAATATGTGTCCATAAATAATGGATTATTTTTAATGAAAGTCGGAATATCAGACAATTTAGAGTGCAACAGGGCATTTGGAGAATAGGGTGAGAATAACGCAGAATCCAAATGATTATCAGTGTAGGAACTAGTGTCGAGTAACCAATCACTAATATATCGAAAAAATATAGCATTAGAATATAAAGTTAGGTCAGGGAAGCCGAGGCCTCCATGCTTACGGGGAAGTCGTAATTTGGAGTAGGCTATTCGAGGACGTTTCCCTTGCCACAGAAAGCGGGAAAAGAAAGAGTTCAAAATTTGAACATCTTTCTTGAGAAGTCTGATCGGCAGCATCTGCATTACATAAAAGATTTTTGGAAATAAAATACTCTTAATGGCTGCTAATCTGCCTAGGAGGGAAATGGGTAAAGACATCCAATTGTCTAGGTAGGTTTTAATCTTGGCAATGATTGGGGTAAAATTAAGTTTATAAAGGTCAGATAAATCTGCCGAAATATGTATACCCAGATATTTAACCGAGGTTTGAGAAATATGAAAGGATTGGAGAATAGGAAGTGATTGAAAAAACGAGGGTGGGCCATGGATAGGGAGAATCACTAATTTGTCTAGGTTGACTTTATAGCCAGAAATTGATCCAAAAGAAGAAATGAGGTTTAGGACAGCTGGAAGAGAGGAAGTTGGGTTAGAAAGAAAAAGAACCATGTCGTCTACGTATAATGATACCTTTAGTTGTTTGGAATGGATAGTAATGCCTTCAACTGACGTTGAGTTACGTATTGCAATCGCTAGTGGTTCTATGGCTATAGCAAATAAAAGGGGGGATAGAGGGCAACCCTGTCTCGTTCCACGGGAAATAGAAAAGGATGTCGAAAGCGAGCCATTACAGGAAATTTGTGACTGGGGGGAATGGTATAGTGTTTGTAGAATGGATATGAAAATGGGGGGGAAACCAAACAAGCGCAGAGTGGAGAAAAGATAGTTCCATTTTACTAAATCAAACGCCTTTTCGGCATCAAAAGAAACAATCATCTTAGGGGGGGCAGAATTAAGAGAGATCGAGTGATGAATCATTGCCAAGATTTTACGGACATTGACAACTGAGTGTCTACCTGAAATTAAGCCAGTCTGGTCCGGGTGTATAATCTGAGGTAGATATTGTTTCAGTATGTCGGCTAAAATCTTAGTAATCAATTTGTAATCATAATTTAGTAAGGAAATTGGTCTGTATGATCCTGGTAGGGATAGATCTTTACCCGGTTTAGGGAGCAATTTAATGATTGCAGAGTTAAAGTAAAGAGGTACAAATTGAGTACTGATTATATTATTATAAAATGCCACCAAATTTTCCCCAAACCTAGGTAGTAAAATCTTATAGAATTCCGCTGTTAGGCCATCCGGACCAGGGGCTTTTAGGGGTTTGGAATATTGAATAGCTCTCGTGACTTCATCAATGGAGACAGGGGCCTCCAATAAATGAGAGAATTCCTCAGGAAACTGTGGAAGGGAGGGAAACGTCCAAGAATGAGAGGGATCATGAGTAAGTAAGGGAGGATTATCGTGATGAGGGTCAGAATATATTTTTTCATAGAAAGATTTCATAACATCAGTGATATGGTCACTCGAGTTTATTAAAAAACCATCCTCACGGCGGAGGGGGTGAACTAGCATTTGTGGCTGCGAGCCTCTTAGGAGATTGGAAAGAAGGCATCCTGTCTTGTTTCCAAATTTGTGAAATTTGTAGTTAGTAGCGAAAAGTGATCTTTCGCTTTTAAGTTTAAAATATTCATCAAAGTGAACTTTCGCTGTAGTATATGCTAATTTATTAGATGGTGAAGGGGCAGATTTATATGCTTGGTAGGACTCAGTCAATTTGGATTGTAAGTCTAAATAAGATGTGGCTAATCGTTTGTTCTCAGCTGCAACATACGAGATAATGACACCCCGAAGGAATGCCTTGCCCATTTGCCAGAATAAAGAAGGATTTGAGGACTCACAATCCAAATTAGCATGTTTAAAGTCCATCCATGCGGACTCGATTTTCTGACGAAATGTCACAGATTGCGCCAGATAATTGGGACATTTCCAGAGTCTAAAAGGGCCTCTATCTATTGAAGTCTGTAGGGTAATCCAGACTAGCGCATGGTCCGACAAACCTATAGGTTCAATGGAGGCTTCATGTATTTTGGGAAATAAGGAGGTGGCTAATAGAATATAGTCAATGCGAGAAAGAGTTTGATGTGCCGCCGACAGGCATGTATAGTCCTTTTCGGTCGGATGTAGTGCACGCCAAACATCAACCAAGCAGAGTTCTTTAGAAAGGGCCGGGATCCCTAATTTTGGGAGGAGGGAGGGTGATTTTTGTGATGTGGATTTGTCTAGTGTAGGAGAGATTAGGTTAAAATCCCCAAGTAAAATGATGGGGCTAGAGCTATATGGTAACAATCTGGCAAGTAAGTTGGTAAAAAAGGACTTCCTATCAACATTCGGTGCATAGATCGTACATAAAACATATGGGGCATTATTGAGTAAAATTTCTACAATCAAATAACGACCTTCAGGATCGATCACTGAAGTAGAGATAGAGATGGGTAAGGATTTTTTGACCAAAATGACTACTCCACGTGATTTGGAATTGAATGGAGCAGCTACTAATAATTTCCAACCTAGTATCTGTAACTTCAGTGATTTCGAGTGAGTTAAATGTGTTTCTTGAAGGCAAACATTGTCTGACTTAATTTTAGAGATATAAGTAAGTATCTTACATCTTTTAGCTGGGGAATTGATTCCTCCCACATTCCACGTACCTATTCGTACTGACATTTACGTGATGGGGGGGTTAAACAAGGACCAGAAAAGAACATCCAGACTCAACCTGTCAATCAAAAAGCGAAAGGGAGGGGGGGAGGGGGAAGGAACAAGAGGAAAAAAACAAACAGACAGACAGGGGAAAAAAGACGAATAACAAATGCAAAACAGAACAAATAATGTCAACATCATTAGAAGAATGATAAGCAATATATGAGTATACCAACAAAATATAATACAATGCGCTTGAAGAGCCTTGGTAAGTATAGTGTAGTAAAGCAAAATTGTGCAGGCCTCAAACATAGTTAGGAAATAATACCGATGACTGTTAAACCTAAACCTAAACATCCGAAAATGTGTGAGGCTATCAGAATAAGACTAGTCATGTTCGGTGAGTAAGAGCCATGAGAGGGCGCAGTGGTATAAACTAATCTAAACACCATGTAAATTAGTGAGTAGAAAGAGGAGGATCAGTAATGTCAGCTGGAAAGGTAGAACTTCCAGCTTCAGCCAAGAAAGCTTCAGCATCAGCGGGGGTATTGAAATCTTTGTTAGATGTTCCATCGAATAGTCGAAGTCTGGCTGGATAAATTAGAGCGAATTTCCTGTGATCAGCTACTAAACGGGAGCATATTGGAGAGAAGGCTTTTCGTGCTCGGGATAATTCAACTGAGAAATCTTGGAATAGGTATAGTCTAGCTGATTCCCATAAAATAGGGTTTTTATTGCAGGAGGCCGACCACAATGTCTGTTTATGTAAATAGTTAAGACAACGAAAAAGGACAACCCGAGGGCGGATAGTAGTAGAGGGCGAATGGTGACCCACTCTGTGAACTCTTTCTATGACGAGGTCGCGGCATTCAGATTCAACCCCCAAAATGGTCGGTAGAGTAGAACGCACAAAGTGGGCTAGGGCTGGGCCCTTAACTGATTCTGGTAGACCCACGAGACGAATGTTATTTCTTCTTGACGGATTCTCCAGGTCATCTACTTTATTCCAGAGGTGGTAATTATCCTTCTCCAGTTGGGAACTACATGAGTAAGATGAGAAACGTCTTTAAACAAGGTGCCAACTCTGTGTTCCGTTTCTTCAACACGATGAGTGAGTCGGTTTAATTGCGAGGTGATATCCGATACTGCTTGTGATAATAGTGGCCCCATGGTTGCCTTGATAGCCTCCACCACATCATTATAAGTAACATAGGTGTCTGAAGGAGAAACCGACTTTTTGGCAGCCGGAGACAAAGCCATGGTATCCGCGTCAGAAGTCATATTTGCGTCTGCTCTATGTTTCTCTTGGCGTTGTTGAAGAGGCTGCGTGGATGCAGAGGATGTGAGGTATTTTTCCATATAGGCAATAATAATGACAAAAGAGGCTAGTGTCGGAGTTGTAGTGACACCATCTAATTGATCAAGCTGAGGCCTGCTAGGAAGGCTTTTAGCGCATTACATAAGCATAGTTACATATCAAAACTTGTGGGTGAATTTTCCTGTGAATGCATCCCTGGCAGAGTAAGTAGATATCTCAAACTGTGTTGTAATGAAGGACTGTAGTCTGACCAGCAGCACCGCAGGTTCCTCCACAATGTACTGAGAATCACAGGTATTGAAATTGGGATATTCAGCTTTGTAGATATAGAGATCACAGGAAATGTGGGGTAGGAGTGGATGATGGTAGAATCCACAGGTAGCAACAGACCGGGCGCTCAGGGGTGCTGCAGATAAAATGATACGGTATATGGTAATATATTAAACTGAGGTATAAGTCCAGCCAGTGAAATATGTCTTTGTAATGCTGATGTGAGACTTGTAGTATCCAGCAACACTGCCAAAGAAAACAGCACTGGGAGGGAGGGTTATCAGGGATATGGAGTAAAGTTAGGCAGGTATGATGTTTAAGTGCTGGGGAAAACTTGCAAGATTGAAAGAAAATGGCTGCCGCTGCAGCAGAGGCCTGTGTGAGTACTCCGCGGCTTAAAGTGATTCTCACCTCCCTTATAGTGGTGCAGGGCTAGCTGCCCTGTGTGTCAGCGAAGTCTGCTGGGTCCCTGAAGGGGAGACAGGCTCTGTGAGGCTGCAGGGTGGTGTGGCAGCGGCGTCCGCGGCTCCGTTTCTCTGCGATCTCCGGCGTGGAGCTCAGCCGCCAGGCAGACGTGAAAATCAAGTCCCCGGCTTAACAGAAGACGAAGGCCGCAACCCTCATAGACCTCTTGTAGCGTCTCCCAGCTCTGCAGCTCGTCGTCGAGGTGTCCGCTGGTGGTAGGAGGCAGAGGGTTTAGGGCTGGGGCACAATCACAGGGCTGTTTTAGGCAAAAGCGGCACTTTTATTTGAGGCAAGGCAGGAGCTCTGCAGAAATGCTGCTGTCTTCCTTCCCGGTCAGGCCACGCCCCCTGCAGATTCTGTTTTTTACCAGAGTCTGCAGTCCTTACTGAATATCTTCCTGTAAGCCCCAATACCTAAAACAATTTTATTTTATCTTTTCCTGTTTAACTAAATGCATATTTATTAACAGAAAAACATTGAAAAATACTTAACTGCAGAACAGTGAGTAGATTTAAACAAGCTAGGGCTTGTGACTTAAACTTCCCTTCATTCCAGAGACACATGTGACAAAGTGGTGATCTCCACAAGCACTGTATAGCTTTTCATATTTTATATAATCCCTTCCTGCCCACCAGTCCCAATGCTCATTCTTGTTTATGTGTTGCTAATTTTGTCTTCGTAATCTCAAAAGTCCTGACGTAACCTCTGCCCTTTGTAATTTGGTGTTAGAAGTGGCATCAAGTTAAGTGCTGGAAATTGGGGTTGAAGATTGCTATCATGAAGGTCCTTGTCCAATTGCTCATTTCACTTCAGCTAAAGATACAACAGCAAGAACAGCAGAAGGTGCAGCAATCAAAAAACTGTAATTTAAAGAATATTGGGTTTGATTGTTAGTTGCACTCATTGCTGATGTCAATGCAGTTCAGCGATTTTTTTGCTACTGTGCTAGTGCGAGAATCACTGAAAAACTTGTGCGGTGCATGCATTATACAGACTGTATTCACAAAGTTGATTTTGCGATTGAGACACATAGTATCAGAAATATCTTGGAGTTCATGTTCCTAGGTGGTTACTGGGAGGTGGAAAGGCACACACACAACTATTGTCCATCATATGGGCATGTTATGGGAGTATCAAAAGCATGTCAGTGAAAGTGGTTGCATACACAGACTCTCAGCTGCTCACATAGGAGGCCATACATATATATCCTCACCATAAGAGGCTATACATATATATTCTCACCATCTCAGAAGAAAAATACCTTTTCAACCGAAAAGAAACCAGCACACCACCAGTATTTAAAGTGCATCAAGTGCTTATATTAGCAGCAGGATTGTAGTTACAAGCAGTAAGTTCTAGTGAGGATTGACATATGTTCACCACAATACTTTACATGTCCCCCTGGTTTACAGGCATGGAGCCTCAGCCCCCTCTGCCTGACAGCTGTTTCGGTGGACATTCGTTAACACATAGGTCCGGGAACTTATCCCAGATAGGTTTACTTCTGATAGCAGGTAAAATTTATCTGCCGGGAAAAAGGGCTCTAAATGAATATCCCTGTGCGATAAAGTCCAAGGCCACCACCTTTTTTTGACACCTGGAAAATTACTGGGTCTAATTATATCCACCCCTATAACTTGTTACATGTTCATTCACTTGTTACATGTACATGTTCATTATACCCTCTTCATGGGCTGTCCACACTCATTCTAAAATTAGGCATTTGGAAAATCCCCTCAAGATATTCTGTGTTTGCGCTTGGTGGATGACATACTGTATTTTCGTTATGAGCTTGGCAGCTTAAACCAGCAGCAGGGAGCTCCAATAGATGGTAATGAGGGATATCAGATGAATCTGCGATGTATTTACTGCTGGATGATGCTAATGCTTACTGTGGGCCTATTCATCGTCAATCTCCTTGATTTTCCAAGTCAATGACTTGCATCTGCAATTGTAAAATGCATTCACATAATAGTTAATTAAGGGTGTGTACAGAAGAAGATACACCCTGAGTAAAGAGTCATGGAAATTGCGACAGTATTAAACCATCTTTGACAACAACAGTTTTTAATGCTTTTACAATGAATGACGTTATCGGTTCCATTTCAAATCTCAGCAATATTTGCTAAATCTTTACAACACTCATAAACAAACTGTCAATAATTACGAAGAGCATTATCTTAAGTCATATTTCTAGTTTACAGCTTTCAAACTTTCTGCATGCTAAACATTCTCAAAACAAGTTGCACACAAGTTATACACTTTGCATGCATATAAAAATGTAATTAATAAAAAAAGATAAAAAAATACTAAACTCAAACATTAATACCACTATCTGATTCTACAATATTACCAGTAACACAATGTTAAGGCCCATACACACTATGCAATTTGCTCTGTGAGCAACAATGCATAGTTTTTCCCCTGCCAACTTGGGCCTTCGGCATTATGCGTACACACTCTTCGATATCATTAACAATATCGCTCAGTGATGTCACACTGTGGCTGCCCGGGCATGCAGTTTTGAATGATGAGTCCAATTGAGCTACATGCACAGCCAACAGCAGGGTCTGTAGCATACACACTGGGCGATATTACAAATGAAATCGATCAGAAGGGGGAAAATTAATGATATTGTCTGTTTTATCAGAAGGTATGTTTGTGTGCACTTTTACTTTAAACTATGTTTACACTAGAGATGAGCGGGTTCGGTTCTCAGAGAACCAAACCCTCCCAAACATCATGTTCCAAGCCAGAATCCGAGTCTGGCTTGGGACTCCCCACCAGATTTGGAAGCCAGAATGAGGCAAAACATCATCATCACCCTGTTGGATTCTGGCGGGTGTTGGATTCCATATAAACAGCCGTGTATCACAGCCATTTTCACTCCGGACTTGGAGAGCGAGGGAGAGAAACCTCTGTCTCTCTGGGGGTGGTGACATCAGGTGGGGTCAATGTGTGCCCTGTAGGGGTGCTGTTCCTGTCACTGTGGTGTCCCTGTGCTGTTAGGGATGCTGTCTGGGCTATCACTAGTGCTTCATGTGCTGCTAGGGGTGTTGCTGTCCTGGCTGTCACTGTGTTGAACAAGGGGAAGGGGCACTGTCCTCCTGTATGTTGTAAAAATACAGGGGTGTTGGATGTAAAAAATCTGGGGTGCAGTGAAAATAAATGTACACAGGCCCTGTATTGTATGCTATAAACATTCTGGGGTGCTGTTGTTAAAATAAAAGTACACTGGCACTGTTTTGTATGCTGCAAAGATTCTGGGGTGCTGTTGTTAAAATAAAAGTACACTGGTCCTGTCCTGTATGCTGTAAAAATTCTGAGGTGCAGTGAAAAAAAATGTACTCTGGCCCTGTCATGTATGCTGTAACAATTCTGGTGTGCAGTAAAAAATAAATGTACACTGGACCTGTCTTGTATGCTGTAAAAATTCTGGGGTGCTATTGTTAAAATAAAAGTACACTGGCCCTGTCTTGTATGCTGTAAACATTGTGGGGTGCTGTTGTTAAAATAAAAGTACACAGGCCTTGTCTTGTATGCTGTAAAAACTCTAGGGTGCAGTGAAAATAAATGTACACTGGACCTGTCTGGTATGCTGTAAAAATTATGGGGTGCAGTAAAAATAAATGTACACTGGCCGTCTTGTATGCTGAAAAATACAGGGGTGCAGTGAAAATAAATCTATGCTGGCCCTGTCTTGTATGCCGTAAACCTACAGGGGTGCTGTTGTTAAAATAAAAGTACACTGGTCCTGTATGCTGTAAAAATACAGTGGTGCTGTTGTTAAAATAAAAGTACACTGGTCCTGTATGCTGTAAAAATACAGGGGTGCTGTTGTTAAAATAAAAGTACACTGGTCCTGTATGCTGTAAAAATACAAGGGCGCTGTTGCTAAAATAAAAGTACATGGTCCTGTATGCTGTATAAATACAGGGGTGCTGTTCTTAAAATAAAAGTACACTGGTCCTGTATGCTGTAATAATACAGTGGTGCTGTTCTTAAAATAAAAGTACACTGGTCCTGTATGCTGTACAAATACAGGGGTGCTGATGTTAAAATAAAAGTACACTGGTCCTGTATGCTGTAAAAATACAGTGGTGCTGTTGTTAAAATAAAAGTACACTGGTCCTGTATGCTGTAAAAATACAGGGGTGCTGTTGTTAAAATAAAAGTACACTGGTCCTGTAGGCTGTAAAAATACTGGGGTGCTGTTGTTAAAATAAAAGTACATGGTCCTGTAAGCTGTACAAATACAGGGGTGCTGTTCTTAAAATAAAAGTACACTGGTCCTGTATGCTGTAAAAATACAGTGGTGCTGTTGTTAAAATAAAAGTACACTGGTCCTGGATGCTGTAAAAATTTGTGGGTGCTGTTGTTAAAATAAATGTACACTGGTCCTGTATGCTGTAAAAATACAGGGGTGCTGTTGTTAAAATAAAAGTACACTGGTCCTGTATGTTATAAAATACAGGGGTGCAATGAATATAAATGTACACTGTCTCTGTCTTCTATGCTGTAGAAATACAGATGTGTTGTGAAAATATAGGGGTGCTGGCACTGTCCACGGTTGCGATTTCTAGGTCTGACCTTCACAACACTGTATGGGAAGAGGAGGCTCCTACCACCATTTGCACGCCCTCTGCAAGTGCTGGGAGGAGCACTGCCAGTCCAGTTGCTCATATTGAGATTGAGGATGTCACTGTAGAAGTACTCCAGGATGAGAAGGATATTGGTGTAGCTGGCGCTGAAAAGGATGTTGACAATGAGGATTCTGATGGTGATGTGGTTTGTTTGAATAAGGCACCAGTAGAGACAGTTGTTGGCCATGGGATAAAAAACCCTGTTGTCATGCTTGGACAAAATACCAAAAAAAGCCACTACTTCAGTGTGGAATTGTTTCTCCACAAATCCTGACAACAGATGTCAAGCCATCTGCTGCCTTTGTCAATCCATAATAAGTAGGGGTAAGGATGTTAACCACCTAGCAACATCCTTCCTTATATGTCACCTGCAGTGCATTCATCATGTCATTGTCAAGTTCAGACACTTTGGGTAATAGCGTAAGCAGTCTACTGACACCTAAATGATGTGGTTTGTTTGAATATTATTTCTGTGAGGATGAGGATGTAAACACTGAAGGAGGGGGTCTTAGGATGAGGACAACATCTTGCCTCTGTAGAGCCAGTCTGTGCAAGGAGAGATTAATTGCTTATTTTTTGGTGGTGGCCCAAACCAACCAATAATTTCAGCCGCAGTCATGTGACAGACTCTGTCACTGAAATGATTGTTTTGTTAAAGTGTGCATGTCCTGTTTATAGAACATAAGGGTGGGTGGGCCCAAGGACAATTCCATCTTGCATGTCTTTTCTTTTCACATCATTCCAGGGGGCTGTACTGTATGGGGTGCTGCCCCTCTGCCATTTAAGTCCAAGGGTGCTATTACCTGTCTGCTGTGCTGTGTAATTCTCCATGGCTGCTGCCTATGTTGTATAAGTCCAGGAGTGCTGCCGTATAAGTCCAGGGGTGCTGCTGTACTTTATCATAGGTTTAAATGAAAGCCTAGAACAGAAACAAGTTTCAACATCACAACAGATTTCTGAAAACATAGCCGCAAAGGTGGAAATGGAAATTGGCATTTTGACTAAGTGTTTTTTAATAAAGTGGGGAGAGACCACATTTGTCGCCAAAGTCAGTGTTACTCAGAAGAAACAGAATCAGAATCCATCACAACTGCCGGAGAGGTAAAATAGAAATTTTCTGCCGGAGCATTAGAGCGAGGTTCTTCTCAATTATTTCATGTTAGGGACTCACTCAAATGAATGGCTCCAATTAGTCAACCTTCATTTTGATTTATTATTGATGTTTCACATTTTGGATTATTTTTCTAAGGGCTGAGTAGGGTTATCGCAAGATGTTGCGGTGGAAGAAGAACAGAGTTTCAGTGATCTTGCATTGCATCAGCTTTCCATTGCACTGCAGCACCAGATGGGCCAAGAGCACCTGTGAGGCACAAACAGTTACTGAATAAGGCACAGTATGGAGTCTCATGGTGTCTTACAGCCAGGAAGATGTCTGGCTTGCCAGGCTGAGGCATGCTGGGGGCACAGAGGTTAGCATTGCTATCTCCCACAGTCCTACTTATAATATGAAATTATTTTCAAAAGTAGAGTGGTAAGCTCCACTAGGGCAGGGGCTGAATAACAAAAAAATTCACTGCACAGTCCTGCTTAGTACTGTACCGAACCCACCTGAACTCAACTTGCCCCATCCAGGGCTGCTGTGTGGTCTCAGGAGGGGCTGCTAAACAATCTAAGGGGCTGCTTTATTTAAAAATAAAATATGAATAAATTAAACAAGACACACAGTTATGCTCACATGCATGTAACTGGGGCACAGGTATGCTCACATGCATGTAACTGGGAGCTGTGAAAAACAAAAATTAGGCATCTGGCTCAAAATATGTAAATAAAAATTCAACAAAAAAAACCCAAGAGATTTTCACAAAATAAGTCTCCGGACTCCGTGAACGAGAAAATATCCAATCTTGATCTTGTGGTATACACCAGTTTATTTGCATCCCAGCATTAAATCCAAGATTATCTTAATCCCTGAAAATGGAGAAGGGCATATGCGAATTCAGGGGCTTTGGCCCCTAGTTTTTCAATTTGTCCAATAATGTGGTAATTATATATTTGCTTGGTTGAAGTCCTTTCTGTTTCACACCAATATAGAAGTGGAGGTGAAAGTCTGTGTGTTGTTCCTGATTGCGTGTGCCTCTCTAATTTTTAATCACCTTCTTGACACTGTCCTCTTCCTCTTGCCTCTTCTCATAATGTGAAAAGTCATCAAAGAAGGAGGTGGTATGTTTGTAGCTAGCTATGATTTGGAGAACTTGGCAAACTTTTTCCAGTGGGACCACCTGTTGCTGAAATGATGGGTTTATTAAACTGTGCATCTGTCGCTCCCCTGAAAGTGGATTGTGGCACCACAAGTGCCAGCATGTCCCTGTGTGATCTATAGACATGCAGCATACAGCTGTGGCACTACAGATCCCAGCCTGCCCTTTTATATTGAGACAGACTTGCAGGCCACAGCTAAAGAGTTTAACAGAGGGTTAATGCAGCCCACATCTGAAAATAATTGGCTACCTGCAGGGAGAGAATGGAACCTTGCTCTAGACAGGACAGGGGGGAGGAAAGGAGCTCCTGTTTTGGTAGGAAAAAGTGTGCTGAAGTGTGTGCAAGTGGTACACTGTGAGGGGAAAAGTGCAATTGGGACTAAGAGGTGAGCAGCCATATTACTAGCCTCCACAGCTACCAGTGAGTAATCCCAGGGGAAAGAGCAGCCCTGCATTTAAGAGGGAGACTGCAGCAGCAGTATGAGAAAACCTCCCTGTGAAACAGCTAGTAGAGTTCAGCAGCACAGGCTAATATAAGAAGGGAAGCCCTGCAGGGAAGAGGGTTCATTTTGGGAAGCAGTTATCCCCAATATGTGTTACAGCATCTGTGAGCCCAGTACCAGCATCAGCCCTGTAGCCCAGAGGGGAGATCCCAGCAGCCGCATAGCCTAGCCTACAGTTAAAACATAGTTTTGCAAGAGCCAGCCTGCATGCCAGCAGAGAAGTAAATTTGCATAGGGATACAGCCCTGTATTAAGAACGCAGTCGGCCTTAAAGACATCATTGCACTTAAAGACACAGTTGCAGTAAAAGTCATAGCCTCATGAAGAAGAAAGCAGCCCCGTGACTCACAGCATAGCGGAGGCCCAGGCAACTGCTCAGGAGTCCGAAGAGAGTAGCCCTGTGGCCCGGGTGCAGCAGAGGTCCGGGCAACTGCTCAGTGACTGCCGAAGTATGCCAGATCGAGACCGCGCTTAAATGGAAGACCGCATTCTTCCGCCGTGAGTAACCGATATGCCCCGTACCTTGGTCCATTTAAGGGAATGCCTTTAGCCAGTATAACTTATCTTCTTTATTTAACAGAGTCCTCCCATCTTTGTCCATAGTGAGAGACAAAATACATTGTGCATTTATACACCCACATTTATGTTGCTATCCAAGGGTCCATTGTACCATACTTACCTACTTTCTGGCAGCTCTCTCCGGGAGAGAGCTGCCAGGACGGCTCAGTGGAGGGGCTGGGCAATGTCGAGAGGAGGGGGCGGAGGAGGCGGAACGGGGCAGGGAGGAGGCAGAACGGGACGGGGAGGAGGCGGAACGAGGGCGGGGTTACAGCGTCACACGTTTAAATCACGCCCCCCGCTCTGTAATGCCGCGATAACCGGCATTTTACAGCAGGGGGCGTGAGTATGATGACGCGATTCAACAAGAATCGCATCATGTACTGTCCGGACCGCCCACTTTACTCTCAAAGTGGGTGGCCGGGCAGGGAGGAACTGGAAAAACCGGGAGACTTGCCTGCTCTTCCGTGGGGCCAGGAGGGTCACCCGATTTTCGGGAGCCTCCCGGCCATTCCGGGAGAGTAGGCAAGTATGCATTGTACAGCTTGTTACTTCATGCTATTCTGCCACTTCTCCTTGTTTGCATATTATATAAAACGAACATTTCTGCTATTTCTCCTTTGCCATTGCGGAGTGACACCACCTAACTTTAATTGCTCATGTAGTGACCCTTTGTCAAAAATCCTGTGCACAGGTAGAGGAGGAACACTTTTGCAGGACGCTAGTTTCATAACGGGTACCCGACACATATCCAGGTATATGGTTTGATTTATTGAATGTTATAATATTGCTGATGCATATTATTGAGGTGTTTTGATGTATTTATGATATTGAATGTGTTATGGTCCATTATTGTCACAAACGTTAATATGTTGAAAAGCACATTGTCATGTGGTGCGTATGCTTAGGAAGGGCCTAATTCAGAGTTGATGGCAGCAGCAATTTTGTTAGCAGTTGGCCAAAACCATGTGCACTGCAGGAGGGGCAGATATAACATTTGCAGAGAGAGTTAGATTTGGGTGGGTTATTTTGTTTCTGTGCAGGGTAAATACTGGCTACTTTATTTTTACACTGCAATTTAGATTTCAGTTTGAATACACCCCACCCAAATCTAACTCTCTGCACATGTTATATCTGCCCCTCCTGCAGTGCACATAGGGGGTAATTCCAAGTTGATAGCAGCAGGATTTTTGTTAGCAATTGGGCAAAACCATGTGCACTGCAGGGGAGGCAGATATAACATGTGCAGAGAGAGTTAGATTTGGGTGGGGTGTGTTCAATCTGCAATCTAATTTGCAGTGTAAAAATAAAGCAGCCAGTATTTACCCTGCACAGAAACAATATAACCCACCCAAATCTAACTCTCTCTGCACATGTTATATCTGCCTCCCCTGCAGTGCACCTGGTTTTGCCCAATTGCTATCAAAAATCCTGCTGCGATCAACTTGGAATTACCCCCATGGTTTTTCCCAACTGCTAACAAAATTGCTGCTGCGATCAGAGCCGGCCATAGGCATAGGCAAACTAGGCAATTGCCTAGGGCATTTTATATGCCTAGGGGCATCAGCAGCTTCTGCTGATTAAAATTATATGCGGCATGCCTATATTCTGTATGTAGCATTTCATATGCAGATACAGCCACAGTCTCACACAGTATATAGGCATGCTGCATATCAATTTAATCAGCAGAAGCTGTTTGTGCATCCTAGCCAATAGCAATGCAAATAAGATGCATTTTCATTAAAAAAAGGTGCCCGACATTAGCATTGATGCAAGATTTATGAGGACACATCTGTATCCAAGCAGAGGCAGAGGTCACAGTGTTAGTGGCAGTGTGAGTGGGTTGGTTGTGCAGTAGTGTTCACAATATGTGTAAGGAGCATTATGTGTGTCATGTAAAAATGCATTAATAATGTGCAACATGTGTAAAGGGGCACTATGTGTGTCACTGTGTATAAGGGCATTAATAATGTGTGGCATATGTGTAACAGGGTACTACTGTATGTGTGTCATTATGTGTATAGGGGCACTAATACTGTGCAGCAAATGTGTAGGGGGCACTATGTGTGTCATGATGTGTATAAGGGCATTAATGTGCGGCATATGTGTAAGGGACATTATGTGTAAAATGGCATTAAAAAAGGTTGTCATAATGTGTAAGGTGCATTATGTTTATAAGGACATTAATGTGTCTCATGTGTAAGGGGCATTACTGTGTGGAATTGTGTACAAATGCATTACTAATGTGTGGCATTATGTGTATAAGGTGCTCTAATATGTGGTTTGGCATATAGAAAGGGCACTACTGTGTCATCTAATGTGAATAAAGAGCAATAGGGTGTGGTGTAATGTGAATAAGGAGCAATTCAGTGTGATGTAATGTGAATAAGGGGCTCTACTGTTAGGAGTAACGTTTATAAGGTAAAGTGATACTACTGTGGGATGTAATATGAATTATGGACACTATCCCAAGATAAAATGTGAATAAAGTTGCACTACTGTGTGGTGTAGGTTACTATTGTGCGGCCATGCCCCTTGCCAGCAAAACACACCCCTTTTTGAGCTGTGCGCCAAATGTGCGAACTGTTCCTATTTAAATTATAGGGGGTACAAACACCAAAATAAGGACTGCTATGGGTGAGGGGTGATGGTGCTGGGAAAGAGGTGCAAGGTCAGAGGCGGAACCAGCGGTAGTGCTAGGGGGCACCAGCCAAAATCTTGCCTAGGGCATCATATTGGTTAGGGCCGGCTCTGGCTGCGATCAACTCAGAATTATGTCCCAAAACGTGAAAAAATAACATAGAGAGTTAGATTTGGGTGTGGTGTGTTCAATCTGCAATCTAATTTGCAGTGTAAAAATAAAGCAGCCAGTATTATTTACCCTGCACAGATATAAAATAACCCACCCAAATCTAACTCTTTCTGCACATGTTATATCTGCCTCCCCTGCAGCGCACATGGTTTTGCCCAACTGCTAAAAAAAATCCTGCTGCGATCAACTTGGAATTACCCCCACAGTCTGTGCATGGTATTTAGCCATTGTTATTTGCGATAGTGAATATCATACTTGTATATTTCCTTAGTAAATGTTATCCTGCATCATGGAGGTCATTCCGAGTTGTTCGCTCATTGCCGATTTTCGTAAACGGAGCGATTAATGAGAAAATGCGCATGGTACGCAGAGCGCATGCGCTAAGTATTTTAGCTCAAAACTTAGTAGATTTACTCACGGCAGAATGAAGAATTTTCATCGTTGAAGTGATCGGAGTGTGATTGACAGGAAGTGGGTGTTTCTGGGCGGAATCTGACTGTTTTCAGGGAGTGTGCGGA
Source organism: Pseudophryne corroboree (assembly GCF_028390025.1). Lineage (NCBI taxonomy): Eukaryota > Metazoa > Chordata > Amphibia > Anura > Myobatrachidae > Pseudophryne > Pseudophryne corroboree. The sequence continues at coordinate 1,003,478,320 of NC_086444.1, read as the reverse complement.
AAAACGCAGGCGTGCCAGGAAAAATGCGGGAGTGTCTGGAGAAATGGGGGAGTGGCTGTCCGAACGCAGGGCATGTTTGTGACGTCAAACCAGGAACGAAACGGGCTGAGCTGATCGCAGTGTAGGAGTAAGTCTCGAGCTACTCAGAAACTGCTAAGAATTTTCTATTCACAATTCTGCTAATCTTTCGTTCGCAATTCTGCTAAGCGAAGATACACTCCCAGAGGGCGGCGGCCTAGCATGTGCACTACTGCTAAAATCTGCTAGCGAGCGAACAACTCGGAATCACCCCCCATATTGTGATTTGCCATAGTCAATATGCAGGGTAGTGCTTTTTGCTAGTTCACTGCATGCTTTATACGTATGTCATGATCCGTTGAAAAGTCTCTGATAAGTGTGTTATTTAACTTCTGCCGACCCTCTAATAAAAACTAATTCCTTTTGAGACGAGACCTGACTCAGCGTGTCTTCAAGTGTTCCGACAATTCTCACCTCTCTGCATTATGCTGCTTGAAAAAGGCTAATAAAAAGCCGAAACGTTGCTATGCTAAGCAAGGCTATTGGAATTATTGATTCGGTTGATTAAGTCCGCAGAGTGCCGTGTTTTTGGACTGTATTCTGACTGTCACCAATGAGCACCGCGGCGGGATGATAGATGAAGTGTGAGTGCCGGTTACATGCTTGATATATATATATATATATATATATATACTGTGTATATATATATATATATATGGAAACCCTCACAGGAAAATCCTGCATTTTCCTCTGGACCGCAGTAATGGGGATCAATGCATAGCGATGGGATGGTGCAAAAAAAGCGATCGCACGGGCGATCGCAAGGTGACTGAGAGGAAGAGGGTGTTTGTGGGTGGTAACTGACCATTTTCAGGGAGTGTCTTGAAAAAAACAGGTGTGTCCAAGTGTTGGAAGAGAGGGTGTCTGACGTCAAATCTGGTCGTGGACAGGCTGAAGTGATCGCAGTACCTAAGTAAGTCCCGGGCTGCGCAGAGACTGCAAAAAAATCATTTTGTGCAGCTCTGCTACACATGTGTTCGCACACTTGCACAGCTAAAATACACTGCCCCAGTGATCGCAGGGCTGCAAAAATCACTGCCCAGCGATCAGGTCTGAATTACCTCCTTAGTTTGAATTGTGAATTGAGCAAGGATTTTTTTTTTGTTAAACAATCTCCAGCAGTGACCTCTAGTGAACACTTCACAAACAACAACCAGTGTATTTAATCATGCATTTCCCAGAAAAAAATGTGATATACAGTTCAACTACAGTACTACTGGAATACAGGCTGTGAAAATTAATATAAATTCACCCTTTTCTGGGCTGTAATAATGTTGGCATCAGTTTGGCGAGCTGTAGATTGACAGCACATTTAAAGGTTCATTTTTACCAGAACAAGAGAGCATTTGGAATTAAACACTTTCATTTCCTTAATATCAACTTTCCAACACCTTTTAACGGTTTAGTAAGTTTCATATTGGCATTCAAAAGTAAAATGGAATTAGCCAACTTTGAAAGAGCAGGTTACAAAAATTCTTTAGTTTTTCCGGTTTGTTTTAGCGAATATTTGTACTGAACTAAGGGCCTAATTCAGCATGGATCGCTATTCAGAGAAATTGCAAATTGAGCGATTATCGAATGACTGCGCATACATAGCGTTAGCATTGTGCATGCGCGAGGGGTAATAGCAACAGAAATTGCGTACTCCTACTAATCGCAATGTAGCCGCTGTTTGACTGACAGGAAGCCGGCATTTATGGGCGGAAACCTGTCATTATCTGGTGTGTCAGAAAAAACGCAGGCGTGTCCAGGCATTTCTCAGGGAGGGTCTCTGACGTCAGCGCAGACCACTTCCAGGCCATCTCAGTCACAGACCTACTTACATTTGCTCAGACGGCAAAAAATCTTTGATGTTCCTGAAATTGCGTATGCATCTGCAAATGGACAGCGATCTGCGATGCATTCACACATTTGCAGGGGGCATTTTTTCTTTCTGTCGGGGCAACGCCTTTCTACTCACAGACAACTGCAATTTTGCAGATTAGCGATACATGCTGATTTAGGCCCTAATTTCCCTCTCCCAAACTACAGATGTGTCCTTTTTCATCTTACATGCAATACATACGTGCACATGAATCGTGGTAGGGATAAGCCACACCAAACTGCATACAGCCGCACACGTGATTTCCCCATGCAATGTGCACAAGCCGCGATCATGTTCCCACAATGCATGCAATGCGTGTAAGATGAGAAAAGACACAACTGTATATGTCAAACACTGGAGGTTAGCTTACAACCTTTACTCTACTTTAACTATCAGTATGAAATACTGTACCTACAATCAAAATCCAGACGGTCAAAATCCCGACAACAGTTGACCGACGGTCAAAATCCCGACAAGGCCAAAATACTGAGAAGATCAAAATATTGACATTTAAAATACTGACAAGGTCAAAATACTGACATTTAAATTGTCGACATCTCAAAAAGTCGACAAGTTTTTCATAGATTTTTGGTGTATATGTCAACGTAGGTTGACATGGACACCGTGTAAGTGTATTGCATCCCCTCGCATGGCTCACGCTTCGGGCACAGAGCCGAGCACAGCAAGGCACACTATTATATTCCCCCTCCATGTTCACCGGGATGATAAAGAATGAACAAGTCAGTTTAAAAAAAAAAACCTTGAAAAACTCATGTTGACTTTTTGACCTGTCAACATTTTAAATGTTGGTATTTTGACCTTGACGGTATTTTAAAATTCTGTATTTTGACCATGGCAGGATTTTGACCTTGTCGGGATTTTGACCATTGGTCAATAGTTGTCGGAATTTTGACCGTCGGGATTTTGATTGTAGATAAATTGACCACATCCCCCCTTTATCCTAGTGCACAATATAAAACAAAGAGTACCAGCAAGCATCCAAATGATGGCCATAGAATACAGGGAGCATCCTTCTGACCTCCATATTATAAAGGGATCATCCAAGTAATCACTAAATAAAAAAATAAAAAAAAAATAACCAGTGCCGTAACTAGACATTTTGCCACTGTGTGCAAGAAACAGCATCGGCGCACCCCTATATTTAAAATAGAGATGTGCACCGGAAATTTTTCGGGTTTTGTGTTTTGGTTTTGGATTCGGTTCTGCGGCCGTGTTTTGGATTCGGACGCGTTTTGGCAAAACCTCCCGTAAAATTATTTGTCAGATTCGGGTGTGTTTTTGATTCGGGTGTTTTTTTTTTCAAAAAACCCTCAAAAACAGCTTAATTCATAGAATTTGGGGGTAATTTTGATCCTATAGTATTATTAACCTCAATAACCACAATGTCCACTCATTTCCTGTCTATTCTGAACACCTCACACCTCACAATACTAATTTTAGTCCTAAAATTTGTACCAAGGTCGCTGGATGACTAAGCAAAACGACCCAAGAGGGCGGCACAAACACATGGCCCATCTAGGAATGGCACTGCAGTGTAAGACAGGATGGCACTTAAAAAAATTGTCCCCAAACAGCACATGATGCAAGAAAAGACGGTAAGCTAAGCGTCACAAACACCTCAATATCACAGGAATTATTTATTCTAATCAATGGTATTATTGGTCCAAATCACTGGAAGAAAATGACAAAATCACAGGAATTATTCATTCTAATCAATGGTATTATTGGTCCAAATCACTGGAAGAAAATGACAAAATCACTGGAATTATTTGTTCTAATCAATGGTATTATTGGTCCAAATCACTGGAAGAAAATGACAAAATCACTGCAATTATTCTTAAACATTTGTAGAAAGTCGCTGCTTTCTGATTACAGAAATGCTCAGATATTCCTGCGAATCCACAATCCCTTCTCAGAGGAAAAAGAAATTGAGAAACCGTTGTTTGAGAACGTTTGTTCTCTTTCCCTTACAAAGGAACAAACCACTTTCCAAGAAGACTGACGTTTTTGGGATTATGGAGACATAATGTTTTTGAATATAAATCCTAAAGCAGGTGGTGTATTAGAGCAAAAGAGTGCAAGAGACCAGCCATGCAGTTTCTGAAATATTATGACAAAATGTTACTTGTTTTCATAAGCACTCATTCCTAACTCTGCTAAGTACTGTTTGGTATACTGTATCTGGCTTCCATGAGGTAGTTGTCCATTATTTCAGCTTCCATTGACCTTTTTGAAGGCGGTAGAAGTTATCGATTCTTTTTTTATTTTCCCCTATTTTGAATTTTCTCCTGCATAGCCCAGTAAAATGTTGCAATGTTAAGAATTGACTTGTGCCTTCTGGGGGTCCACTTCTTCACCAAACCCAGCCAAATCTCATCCTAACCCTCTGTTCCACATTCTCTATGTACCCCATCTGTGTCACCCATGTCTGTCTACCCCTCCCCTTTATATTGTAAGCTCTCACGAGCAGGGCCCTCTTCCCTCATGTGCTTATCCTTTGTCTTACTTTAATAATCTTCAACTGTACCACATCCAGCAGCCTTCTGCCACCTGATACTTATTCCAGTGTCATCTGCTGATGTAACTATGTGTATTTACCCTGAACTTGTCCTATACTGTCATCAACTGTAAGTTGCTGTGTTCCTGTTTGATTATTTATGTACTCTGTAATTGGGTGCTGCAGAACCCTTGTGGCGCCATATAAATAAAGCATAATAATAATAATAATAATACAGGGTGTATAATCCCCAGGTGTATCTCACACATCGCTCAGTACAGATTACAGGATGTATAATCACCAGGTGTATAACACACGTTGCACAGTACAGTAAACATACTGGTCACAACAATGCAGCAGATATTGAAAACTGATCAGGATACTAGAAGTGACACAGAGCTGCAAGATACTGGTGACAGGTACCAGTGAATGACCACATCATGTATATAGGTGACAGATATAAAGTTACATTGTGCGGGAATCCAGTATACGTTCTGTCCCCAGGTACCAGTTAATGACCACATCATGTATATAGATGACAGATATAAAGTTACATTGTGGGGGAATCAAGTATACGTTCTGTCACCAGGTACTAGTGAATGGCCACATCACGTATATACTTATGCTGGTGGTCCCCAATCCCCACAATGCAGCACACTGATCAGATATTTGCAGCACACTGAGCACAGATATGGAGCGTTTTCAGGCAGAGTACGTAGATATTTTCAGCACACTGAGCACAGATTATTTGCAGCACACTGAGCACAGATATTTGCAGCACACTGTGCACAGATTACGGAGCTTTTCAGGGAGAGAACGCTGCCACGTCCTCTCCGTTCAATCTCCAATGCACGAGTGAAAATGACGGCAACGCGCGGCTCCTTATATAGAATACAGGTTGAGTATCCCTTATCCAAAATGCTTGGGATCAGAGGTATTTTGGACATCGGATTTTTCCGTATTTTGGAATAATTGCATACCATAATACACAGGAAACATACACCCGCCATCTGCAAGCAATAGATGTTAACCAACCAAGCACGCCTCAGGAAAGTACCCCGCCACCTCAAATGTCACCACACCCACAATTGAGCCAAACAACCCCCCCGCAACAACCTTAACCATCATTTTGGGTGACATGGAACCAACAACAGGCACAGAATATTGATTGCCTACGCACACACACCCAATACCTAGCCAGTCTGCCCCATCATCTCCCGAGACTGTGTAGGAACGCAAGCAGGCTCAATGTCCAGCTATGCAGAGTCGCAAACAGTATGGAGCAGAGGAGAGCAGATAACAGCCAACTTATTGTTACCTTTCAGCGCATAATGGATGAGCAACACTGCCATCAACAGGCCCTCATTCAGTTAATTCAAAGTAATCAAATTATATCAGAAACCATGTCTCACATCATAGACAACAACACAACAGCCACAACACAACTTACGGCAACCCTGGCTAACCTCAGTCAAAATATTAATTTGTTGGCACAACACCAACAAGGTTCCACCTCAGGGACCAACACAGACCCCAATTTCATCACCAGTTCGAAGATCAAGCCGAACCCGCTCCACTGCCCAAACCAAACCCACGTCAGCCACCAAAGAACAGCCTAAGAAATAGGCCACCCTACAGCTGGAGACACATTGTTGACAAAAGTAGGTCTACACAATAGCAGTTATTTGTAATGAAAACACATGTTGTACAGTAATAAATGTGAAAAGTGATTGATGTGCAATGTGTTATGTGCAAAAAAACTGTCAGTGTAAGAGGAAAATTCTTAGAGTTAACACTCACATGTGTTGGGAATATTCTAGCATCATTACTAACATGAACATTTACCACATCACAGCCATAATTATATGTAAACAATTTTGTAAGGTTGGTGTTAGTCAATGTATGTTTGGCTAATTGGCACACATTACTCAATGTCCATTATGTTGTGCTAATGAGGTAACATATTTCAAACACAGCTTTAGAAGAAAGTCGACACAAAACAAACACAAACAATAGGCTAAACAATAATGGTTGTTAGTGCATACTAAATTATTCAGTAGTATTGTGGCAAACATTACCTTTGAATGTTAAAAATAAACTTTTGACATTATAAACACATAATTACTAAACAAAAAGTGCATAAAAAATAGCTAAGTAACTGATACCCAACAGTTAGACGTAAACACATATCAAGCAAATAAACAACACTCAGCTGACTAGCTCAAGAGGGAGCAAGAGCCACATTACTACAGAAAATACATTGGTTTGCCTTAATTGTTCATATACAAAGCACACAGGCAAATTTACTTACCACTAAAATGTGCCAAAATCAGGTCTTGCCTTACCTGCCTCCCTATATTTGTACTCACAGTGTTGCCAGATGTTTCTAACTCCTCTGCTTGCTGACTGTTTTCTTCATCATCTTCATCATCATCATCATCATGTGGCAGATGTTGCTGCAAACACATGTTATGAAGAAAACAGCAGCAGAACACAATCCTAGTCACCTTTAAGGGACTATACAACAAAAGCCCGGCAGACTTATCCAGACACCGAAACCTTGATTTCAGTACACCAAAACATCGTTCTATCACATTCCGCGTAGACTTATGTGCATGATTGTAATTGTGTTCAGCAGGGGAATCAGGGTCGGACAATGGAGTCAGAAGCCAAGAGTAGCAGCCATAACCCCCATCACCTGAAAAACAGAGATTAGCAGCATTGTAAAATATTGATGCACAAACATAGTGCTAACATAATGTGCAGGTTGAGGTAAGCACAAAATTAAACACAAATACTTGGTACATACCCAGCAGCCATCCATCCGGCATTTCTCCAGCCTCAAATTTATCAAAGAGGGATGACTGACTGAGGATGAAGGAGTCATGGCAGCCACCAGGGTAACCCGCAACAACACTCATAATTTTGAGATTTGCATCACAAACCACCTGGACATTAGTTGATTGCCCAAAATGTCTATTTATATAAATATATTGCCTGCCCCTAGGTGGTCTCAGCTCAACGTGTGTGCAATCTATGGCACCCAGCACATTTGGCATGCCAGCAAGCTCATAGAAAGCTACCTTGACTGCATGCCACTGAGACTCCTAGGTAGGGAAGCAGATAGAGGCATCTATGTGGGGTTCAAATGCATCCAAAACCTGAGTGTACAGTCAAAAATATAAGGTGAGTGTCTTAAGCACTTTGTTTAAATATACTGTTATAAATTCACATTACACAATACAGAAAAGGGGCATAGAGGAGTATGTATGGTTTGCCTCACCTGATTTAAATATTTTGAAAAGGTGGTCTGTGAGATTCCTATTACATCGCCTGTCACAGCCTGAAAGCTGCCAGTAGCCATAAAGTGCAACACAGCCAGGAGTTTGTGCAGGCCTGAGACAGAGCGAGAGCGTGCTGTCTCAGGGTCTAGGTCCAGTTTGACTAGGTCATACAGACGGAAAATGTTGGTCCTATTTAGCCTGAACATCTGTATGACCTGGTCAACGGCCAATGCGTTTAAGTTCAAACGCCCCCTAAAAAACCGAGGCCTGTGCAGCCTCTGCGGCACCTGTACATCCTGCTGACCATGTTCAGTTTCCTGGCCCTGGTTTCTTGTAGCCTCATGGAGCAGTCTCAGGAATCCCACAGCAAAACCAAATTCACTGCTACACACGATTTGATTTGGAAAATGTGCTGGCCCACATTTTAAAGGCCCAAAAATGCAGGTGTGATTAATGATGAAGTCGGAACACATGTAAACACGCTTCTCAAAAGCAGGTCTACTTTTTTCCCGTGTTTTTTTTACGAATTGTATTTTTCTTACGACCGCAAATGCTATTTCACGGTAGAGATTTCAAATACGAATGCATAGTAAATGACCGAGTTCTATACCTAAACAGCCGCGTTTGACCGATGGTGTATTCATTCGTATTTTTACAACACAGCCGTAAAAAAATACGAATGCCCTCATAACTGCCGAGATTTGAGTTTAGTAAATTCCCGAGATGACACTTTGAGCAAAAAACACCAAATCGGTCAAAATCGGGAGCTTAGTAAATATACCCCATGGAAATGGATACTTGCAGTGACACAGAGCTGCAAGATACAGCAATGGCCTACTGTACACAACTATATACTGTTGGGTCATTAAAATGCTGCACTGTAATACTATATATACTGCTCACAAAAATGCAGCACAGATATGGAATGGATACTTGCAGTGACACAGAGCTGCAAGATACAGCAATGGCCTACTGTTCACAACTATGGTGGTCATTCCGAGTTGATCGCTCGTTATTTTTTTTCGCAACGGAGCGATTAGTCGCTAATGCGCATGTGCAATGTCCGCAGTGCGACAGCGCCAAGTAAATTTGCTATTAAGTTAGGTATTTTACTCACGGCATTACAAGGTTTTTTCTTCGTTCTGGTGATCGTAGTGTGATTGACAGGAAGTGGGTGTTTCTGGGCGGAAACTGGCCGTTTTATGGGTGTGTTTGAAAAAACGCTGCAGTTTCTGGGAAAAACGCGGGAGTGTCTGAAGAAACGGGGGAGTGTCTGGGCGAACGCTGGGTGTGTTTGTGACGTCAAACCAGGAACGAAACTGACTGAACTGATCGCAGTGGCAGAGTAAGTCTCGAGCTACTCAGAAACTGCTAAGAACTGTCTATTCGCAAATCTGCTAATCTTTCGTTCGCAAATCTACTAGGCTAAGATTCACTCCCAGTAGGCGGCGGCTTAGCGTGTGCAAAGCTGCTAAAAGCAGCTTGCGATCGAACAACTCGGAATGAGGGCCTTTATACTGTTAGTTTACCAAAATGCTCCACTGTAATACTATATATTAGAGATGTGCACCAGACATTTTTCGGGTTTTGGGTTTGGACTCTGTTCCGCGGCCGTGTTTTGGATTCGGACGCGTTTTGGCAAAACCTCCCGTAAATTTTTTTGGCAGATTCGGGTGTTTCTTTTTCAAAAACCGCTCAAAAACAGCTTAAATCATAGAAATTGGGGGTCATTTTGATCATATAGTATTATTAACTACAATAACCGCAATTTCCACTCATTTCCAGTCTATTCTGAACACCTCACAACTCAAAAAACTATTTTTAGTCCTAAAATTTGCACCGAGGTCGCTCGATGACTAAGCAAAGCGACCCAAGAGGGCGGCACAAACACCTGGCCCATCTAGGAGTGGCACTGCAGTGTCAGACAGGATGGCACTTCAAAAAAATGGCCCCAAACAGCACATGATGCAAAAAAAGAGAAAAAGAGGTGCACTGTGGTCGCTGGACGGCTAAGCTAAGCGACACAAACACCTCAATATCACTGGAATTATTCATTCTAATCAATAGTATTATTGATCCAAATCAATGGAAGAAAATGACAAAATCACTGGAATTATTTGTTCTAATCAATGGTATTATTGGTCCAAATCACTGGAAGAAAATGGAATGGATGGATACTTGCAGTGACACAGAGCTGCAAGATACAGCAATGGCCTACTGTACACAACTATATACTGTTGGGCCACCAAAATTCTGCACTGTAATACTATATATACTGCTCACAAAAATGCCGCACAGATATGGAATGGATACTTGCAGTGACACAGAGCTGCAAGATACAGCAATGGCCTACTGTACAACTATGTACTGTTAGTCACTAAAATGCTGCACTGTAATACTATATATATACTGCTCACAAAAATGCTGCACAGATATGGAATGGATACTTGCAGTGACACAGAGCTGCAAGATACAGCAATGGCCTACTGTACACATCTATATACTCTTGGGTCACCAAAATGCTGCACTGTAATACTATATATACTTCTCACAAAAATGCCGCACAGATATGGAATGGATACTTGCAGTGACACAGAGCTGCAAGATACAGCAATGGCCTACTGTACAACTATATACTGTTAGTCACCAAAATGCTGCACTGTAATACTATATATATATATATATATATATATATACTGCTCACAAAAATGCCGCACAGATATGGAATGTATACTTGCAGTGACACAGAGCTGCAAGATACAGCAATGGCCTACTGTACAACTATATACTGTTAGTCACCAAAATGCTGCACTGTAATACTATATATATATATATATATATATATACTGCTCACAAAAATGCCGCACAGATATGGAATGGATACTTGCAGTGACACAGAGCTGCAAGATACAGCAATGGCCTACTGTACAACTATATACTGTTAGTCACTAAAATGCTGCACTGTAATACTATATATATACTGCTCACAAAAATGCTGCACAGCTATGGAATGGATACTTGCAGTGACACAGAGCTGCAAGATACAGCAATGGCCTACTGTACAACTATATAATGTTAGTCACCAAAATGCTGCACTGTAATACTATATATATACTGCTCACAAAATGCTACACAGATATGGAATGGATACTTGCAGTGACACAGAGCTGCAAGATACAGCAATGGCCTACTGTACAACTATATACTGTTAGTCACCAAAATGCTGCCCTGTAACACTATATATATATATATATATATATATATACTGCTCACAAAAATGCCGCACAGATATGGAATGGATACTTGCAGTGACACAGAGCTGCAAGATACAGCAATGGCCTACTGTACTGTACTACTATAATTATTATATAGATGACAGATATAAAGTAACATTGTGGGGGAATCCAGTATACATTCTGTCACCAGGTACCAGTGAATGACCACATCATGTGTATAGATGACAGATATAAAGTTACATTGTGGGGGAATCCAGTATACGTTCTGTCACCAGGTACCAGTGAATGACCACATCATGTATATAGGTGACAGATATAAAGTTACATTGTGGGGGAATCCAGTATACGTTCTGTCACCAGGTACCAGTGAATGACCACATCATATATATAGGTGACAGATATAAAGTTGCATTGTGTGGGAATCCAGTATACGTTCTGTCACCAGGTACCAGTGAATGACCACATCATGTATATAGGTAACAGATATAACGTTACATTGTGGGTGAATCCAGTATACTTTCTGTCACCAGGTACCAGTGAATGACCACATCATGTATATAGGTGACAGATATAAAGTTACATTGTGGGAGAATCCAGTATACGTTCTGTCACCAGGTACCAGTGAATGACCACATCATGTATATATAAGTGGCAGATATAAAGTTACATTGTGAGAGAATCCAGTATACGTTCTGTCACCAGGTACCAGTGAATGACCACATCATGTATATAGGTGACAGATATAATGTTACATTGTGGGGGAATCCAGTATACGTTCTGTCACCAGGTACCAGTGAATGACCACATCATGTATATAGGTGACAGATATAAAGTTACATTGTGGGGGAATCCATTATACGTTCTGTTACCAGGTACTAGTGAATGACCACATCATGTATATATAGGTGACTGATATAACGTTACATTGTGGGGGAATCCAGTGTACATTCTGTCACCAGGTACCAGTGAATGACCACATCATGTATATAGGTGACAGAGCGTATACTGGATTCCCCCACAATGTAACTTTATATCAGTCACCTATATATACATGATGTGGTCATTCACTGGTACCTGGTGACAGAACGTATACTGGATTCCCCCACAATGTAACTTTATGTCAACAGGTACCAGTGAATGACCACATCATGTATATAGGTGACAGATATAAAGTTACATTGTGAGGGAATCCAGTATACGTTCTGTCACCAGGTACCAGCGAAAGACCACATTTGGTTTTGAGAACCGAGTAAAACTGAGTAAAACCGAATCCGCTCATCACTAGTATATAGGTGACAGATATAAAGTTACATTGTGGGGGAATCCAGTATACGTTCTGTCACCAGGTACCAGTGAATGACCACATCATGTATATAGGTGACAGATATAACGTTACATTGTGGGGGAATCCAGAATACGTTCTGTCACCAGGTACCAGTGAATGACCACATCATGTGTATAGGTGACAGATATAAAGTTACATTGTGGGGGAATACAGTATACGTTCTGTCACCAGGTACCATTGAATGACCACATCATGTATATAGGTGACAGATATAACGTTACATTGTGGTGGAATCCAGTATACGTTCTGTCACCAGGTACCAGTGAATGACCACACCATGTATATAGGTGACAGATATTAAGTTACATTGTGGGGGAATCCAGTATACGTTCTGTCACCAGGTACCAGTGAATGACCACATCATGTATATAGGTGACAGATATAACGTTACATTGTGGGGGAATCCAGTGTACATTCTGTCACCAGGTACCAGTGAATGACCACATCATGTATATAGGTGACAGATAGAACGTATACTGGATTCCCCCACAATGTAACTTTATATCAGTCACCTGTATATACATGATGTGGTCATTCACTGGTACCTGGTGACAGAACGTATACTGGATTCCCCCACAATGTAACTTTATGTCACCAGGTACCAGTGAATGACCACATCATGTAAATAGGTGACAGATATAAAGTTACATTGTGAGGGAATCCAGTATACGTTCTGTCACCAGGTTCCAGTGAATGACCACATCATGTATATAGATGACAGATATAATGTTACATTGTGGGGGAATCCAGTATACGTTCTGTCACCAGGTACCAGTGAATGGCCACATCATGTATATACTTATACTGGTGGTCCCCAGTCCCCACAATGCAGCACACTGATCAGATATTTGCAGCACACTGAGCACAGATATGGAGCGTTTTCAGGCAGAGTACGTAGATATTTTCAGCACACTTAGCACAGATTATTTGCAGCACACTGAGCACAGATATTTTCAGCACACTGAGCACAGATTACGGAGCTTTTCAGGGAGAGAACACTGCCACGTCCTCTCCGTTCAATCTCCAATGCACGAGTGAAAATGGCGGATACGCGCGGCTCCTTATATAGAATACGAATCTCGCGAGAATCCGACAGCAGGATGATGACGTTCGGGCACGTTCTGGTTAACCGAGCAAGGCGGGAATATTCGACTCTGCCTCGGAACCGTGTAAAATGGGTGAAGTTCGGGGGGGGTTCGGATCTCGAGGAACTGAACCCGCTCATCTATACTATATATACTGCTCACAAAAATGCAACACAGATATGGAATGGATACTTGCAGTGACACAGAGCTGCAAGATACAGCAATGGCCTACTGTACACAACTATATACTGTTGGGTCACCAAAATGCTGCACTATAATACTATATATACTGCTCACAAAAATGCAGCACAGATATGGAATGGATACTTGCAGTGTCACAGAGCTGCAAGATACAGCAATGGCCTACTGTACACAACTATATTCTGTTGGGTCACCAAAATGCTGCACTGTAATACTATATATACTGCTCACAAAAATGCAGCACAGATATGGAATGTATACTTGCAGTGACACAGAGCTGCAAGATACAGCAATGGCCTACTGTACACATCTATATACTGTTGGGTCACCAAAATGCTGCACTGTAATACTATATATACTGCTCACAAAAATGCTGCACAGATATGAAATGGATACTTGCAGTGACACAGAGCTGCAAGATACAGCAATGGCCTACTGTACACAACTATATACTGTTGGGTCACCAAAATGCTCCACTGTAATACTATATATTAGAGATGTGCACCAGACATTTTTCGGGTTTTGTGTTTTGGTTTTGGATTCGGCTCTGCGGCCGTGTTTTGGATTCGGACGCGTTTTGGCAAAACCTCCCTGAAATTTTTTTGTCAGATTTCGGGTGTGTTTTGGATTCGGGTGTTTTATTTCAAAACTCCCTCATAAACAGCTTAAATCATAGAATTTGAGGGTGATTTTGATCATATAGTATTATTAACTACAATAACCACAATTTCCACTCATTTCCAGTCTATTCTGAACACCTCACACCTCAAAATGCTATTTTTAGTCCTGAAATTTGCACCGAGGTTGCTGGATGACTAAGCAAAGCGACCCAAGAGGGCGGCACAAACACCTGGCCCATCTAGGAGTGGCACTGCAGTGTCAGACAGGATGGCACTTCAAAAAATTGGCCCCAAACAGCACATGATGAAAAGAAAATAGAAAAAGAGGTGCACAGTGGTCACTTGACGGCTAAGCTAAGCGACACAAACACCTCAATATCACAGGAATTATTTATTCTAATCAATGGTATTATTGGTCCAAATCACTGGAAGAAAATGACAAGATCACTGGAATTATTTGTTCTAATCAATGGTATTATTGGTCCAAATCACTGGAATTATTTGTTCTAATCAATGGTATTATTGGTCCAAATCACTGGAAGAAAATGACAAAATCACTGGAATTATTTGTTCTAAACAATGGTGTTATTGGTCCAAATCTCTGGAAGAAAATGGAATGGATGGATACTTGCAGTGACACAGAGCTACAAGACACAGCAATGGCCTACTGTACACAACTATATACTGTTGGGTCACCAAAATGCTGCACTGTAATACTATATATATACTGCTCACAAAAATGCAGCACAGATATGGAATGGATACTTCCAGTGACACAGAGTTGCAATATGCAGCAATGGCCTACTGTACAACTATATACTGTTAGTCACCAAAATGCTGCACTGTAATACTATATATATACTGCTCACAAAAATGCAGCACAGATATGGAATGGATACTTGCAGTGACACAGAGCTGCAAGATACAGCAATGGCCTACTGTACTGTATTACTATAATTATTATATAGATGACAGATATAAAGTTACATTGTGGGGGAATCCAGTATACATTCTGTCACCGGGTACCAGTGAATGACCACATCATGTATATTGATGACAGATATAAAGTTACATTGTGGGGGAATCCAGTATACATTATGTCACCAGGTACCAGTGAATGACCACATCATGTATATAGGTGACAGATATAAAGTTACATTGTGAGCGAATCCAGTATACGTTCTGTCACAGGTACCAGTGAATGACCACATCATGTATATAGGTGACAGATATAAAGTTACATTGTGGGGGAATCCAGTATACGTTCTGTCACCAGGTACCAGTGAATGACCACATAATGTTTATAGGTGACAGATATAAAGTTACATTGTGGGGGAATCCAGTATACATTCTGTCAACAGGTACCAGTGAATGGCCACATGATGTATATACTTATACTGGTGGTCCCCAATCCCCACAATGCAGCACACTGATCAGATATTTGCAGCACACTGAGCACAGATATGGAGCGTTTTCAGGCAGAGAACGTAGATATTTTCAGCACACAGAGTACAGATTATTTGCAGCACACTGAGCACAGATATTTTCAGCACACTGAGCACAGATTATTTGCAGCACACTGAGCACAGATATTTGCAGCACACTGAGCACAGATTACGGAGCTTTTCAGGGAGAGAACGCTGCCACGTCCTCTCCGTTCAATCTCCAATGCACGAGTGAAAATGGAGGCGACGAGCGGCTCCTTATATAGAACACGAATCTCGCGGGAATCCGACAGCGGGATGATGACGTTCGGGCGCGTTCTGGTTAACCGAGCAAGTTGGGAAAATTCGAGTCTGCCTCGGAACCGTGTAAAATGGGTGAAGTTCGGGGGGTTCGGATATCGAGGAACCGAACCCGCTCATCTCTACTATGTATACTGCTCACAAAAATGCAACACAGATATGGAATGGATACTTGCAGTGACACAAAGCTGCAATATACAGCAATGGCCTACTGTACACAACTATATACTGTTGGGTCACCAAAATGCTGCACTGCAATACTATATATACTGCTCACAAAAATGCAGCACAGATATGGAATGGATACTTGCAGTGACACAGAGCTGCAAGATACAGAAATGGCCAACTGTACACAACTATATACTGTTGGGTCACCAAAACGCTGCACTGTAATACTATATATACTGCTCACAAAAATGCAGCACAGATATGGAATGGATATTTGCAGTGACACAGAGCTGCAAGATACAGCAATGGCATACTGTACACAACTATATACTGTTGGGTCACCAAAATGCTGCACTGTAATACTATATATATACTGCTCACAAAAATGCTGCACAGATATGGAATGGATACTTGCAGTGACACAGAGCTGCAAGATACAGCAATGGCCTACTGTACTGTACTACTATAAGTATAATTATATACTGGTGGTCCCCAGTCCCCACAATAAAGCACACTAAACACAGATATTTGCAACACACTGAGCACAAATATGGAGCGTTTTCAGGTAGAGAACGTAGATATTTTCAGCACACTGAGCACAGATATTTGCAGAACACTGAGCACAGATTACAGAGCTTTTCAGGGAGAGAACGCAGCCACGTCCTCTCCGTTCAATCTCCAAAGCACGAGTGAAAATGACGGCAACGCGCAGCTCTTTATATAGAATACGAATCTCGCGAGAATCCGACAGCGGGATGATGACGTTCGGGCGCGTTCGGGTTAACCGAGCAAGGGCGGGAATATCCGAGGCTGCCTCGGAACCGTGCAAAATGGGTGAAGTTCGGGGGGGTTCGGATCTCGACGAACCGAACCCTCTCATCTCTAATTTAAAATAGGGCCAGTGGCAAAAATATAGGGGAGTGGGTTTATGGGGAAGGGGAGTGGCTATAAATAAATACCAATTCATATTACGCTGCACAGTAGTCACCATTATTCAAATTACACTGTACAGTAGCGCCACCGTCACACATTACGCCAGGTAGAGCCTCATTTTACACATTACGGCAAGCAGAGCTCCCTTTTACACATTACGGCAGGTGGAGCCCACCTTTTTATACATTACAGTAGCAGAGTCCCCATTTTTACTAGAGATGAGCGGGTTCGGTTCACCGAGAACCAAACCCCCCCCCCCCCCCCCGAACTTCACATGGTTTACACGGGTCCGAGGAAGCCTCGGTTCTTCCCGCCTTAATCGCAAATCCTGAACGGGGGAAACGTCATCATCCCGCTGTCGGATTTTCGCAAGATTTCGGATTCCATATAAAGAGCCGCGCGTCGCCGCCATTTTCACTCGTGCATTGCAGATTGAGCGTAGAGGACGTGGCTATGTTCTCTGCCTGAAAAGCCCATTATCAGCTAATATCAGCTCAATATCAGTGCTCAGTATCAGTGCTGCATTGTGGTGACCAGTATATAATACTGCAGTACAATAGTCCATTGCTGTATCTTGCTGCTCCGTGTCAGTTCTATTATACTCAACAGTGCTCAGTATCTGTGCTGAGTATCAGTTCTGCATTGTGGTGACCAGTATATAATACTGCAGTACAATGGGGGTCATTCCGAGTTGTTCGCTCGCAAGCTGTTTTTAGCAGATTTACTCACGCTAAGCCGCCGCCTACTGGGAGTGAATCTTAGCATCATAAAATTGCGAACGACGTATTCGCAATATTGCGATTACACCTCTCTTAGCAGTTTCTGAGTAGCTCCAGACTTACTCGGCATCTGCGATCAGTTCAGTGCTTGTCGTTCCTGGTTTGACGTCATAAACACACCCAGCGTTTGCCCAGACACTCCTCCGTTTCTCCAGCCACTCCCGCGTTTTTCCCAGAAACGGTAGCGTTTTTTCACACACACCCATAAAACGTCCAGTTTCCGCCCAGAAACACCCACTTCCTGTCAATCACATTACGATCGCCTGAACGATGAAAAAGCCGTGAGTAAAATTCCTAACTTCTTAGCAAGTTCTATTATCCTCAACAGTGCTCAGTATCTGTGCTGAGTATCAGTGCTGCATTGTGGTGACCAGTATATAATACTGCAGTACAAGAGTCCATTGCTGTATCTTGCTGCTCCGTGTCGGTTCTATTATCCTCAACAGTGCTCAATATCTGTGCTGAGCATCAGTGCTGCATTGTGGTGACCAGTATACAATACTGCAGTACAATAGTCCATTGCTGTATCTTGCTGCTCCGTGTCAGTTCTATTATCCTCAACAGTGCTCAACATCTGTGCTGAGTATCAGTGCTGCATTGTGGTGACCAGTATACAATACTGCAGTACAATAGTCCATTGCTGTATCTTGCTGCTCCGTGTCAGTTCTATTATCCTCAACAGTGCTCAGTATCTGTGCTGAGTATCAGTGCTGCATTGTGGTGACCGGTATATAATACTGCAGTACAATAGTTAATTGCTGTATCTTGCTGCTCCGTATCAGTTCTGTTATCCTCAACAGTGCTCAATATCTGTGCTCAGTATCCGTTCTGCATTGTGGTGACCAGTATATAATACTGCAGTACAATAGTCGATTGCTGTATCTTGCTGCTCCGTATCAGTTCTATTATCCTCAACAGTGCTCAATATCTGTACTCAGTATCAGTGCTGCATTGTGGTGACCAGTATATAATACTGCAGTATATCATACAAGAATGTCTCACAGCGCTAGTACTAAATTTTTTATTTGATATTTATTCTAAAACAAACCTTAATAGTTATTAGGAATACAGATATTAATCAGCTGCTGAATGTTAATTGTGCTAGTGTAAGCACAAAATCAGTGGTTCCCCTTTAAGAAAGGGGGATTACCAGCTAGACAATATAAGAAAAGAACACTCGGCGCTAGTTAAGAACCTTCCAGACTCCAAATAAAGTGAATTCACATGTATACATAAAAACACCTGTAGAATACTGTGCAAATCAGTATTCTCAGATTGTCCAATAACTGCTTGTAGAGAGACGGAATAATCAGATGTAGTAATCACCGCTTGTTGTTACAAAGTCTCAAAACGGCTCCTTGTGTTATTACACTGAACACTCGTTGTTACAAAGTCTCAAGCAATTCCTTTTGCATAGATAATAGTAACAGTTCCTGATTTCCTGGCTAAATGGTAAAAACTCTCACCCTCCGTCTTACACGTAGACGGATCCAGCTGGAGATACACTGCACTGCGGGTCAGGTGCGGCTAGGGAGCTCCGGACGTCTCCGGCCCCCAACGTATGAAATGCCGCTGCAGTCCCAAATGAAGCCGCTGATGTAATTTCGCTGGCGTCCGGCGTGGTGCAGTGATTCTTAGGTGATAACCGCAATGAATGATATTGTCATCAGATGTCCCTTCTTTCCTCTGACTAGTTTCGCTCGTCACTGGAGCTTCCTCATAGAGTAATACTGATTTGCACATCAATTAATAAGTATATCCCCTATTGCACATATTGTGGTTATTATATACGCATGAGAGCTGATCCATATTTTATTTTAGGTGCATATAGAAAACCGGCTTTTGAAAATAAGAATTAATTAGAGTTGTTATATTTATATATGCATATGATAGCTTTTTTATTAGATTAAGAATTTTATGTGGTTCCATCTACTAATTAGAGATTTATGTGACTAATCTAATCCGGAATAAAAAGGTGTTTTTATGTATACATGTGAATTCACTTTATTTGGAGTCTGGAAGGTTCTTAAATAGCGCAGAGTGTTCTTTTCTTATAATACTGCAGTACAATAGTCCATTGCTGTATCTTGCTGCTCCGTGTCAGTTCTATTATCCTCAACAGTGCTCAATATCTGTGCTCAGTATCAGTGCTGCATTGTGGTGACTAAAAGTGCAGTGTCTTGTGCTGCATCTTGCTGCTGTAGGGTGCTGTGGTAGTGTCCTGTCACTGTGCATAGGTCATCATAATTCCAGTCACAGTGATATCTGGTATCTATCTAGTGATATCTAATTCCAGACATTACTGCCGTCTAATTCCAGATATATTACTGGCATATAATTCCACACATTAAAAAATGGAGAACAAAAATTTGGAGGGTAAAATAGGGAAAGATCAAGATCCACTTCCTCCTAGCGCTGAAGCTGCTGCCACTAGTCATGGCAGAGACGATGAAATGCCATCAACGTCGTCTGCCAAGGTCGATGTCCAATGTCATAGTAGAGAGCATGTAAAATCCAAAAAACAAAATTAAGTAAAATGACCCAAAAATCTAAATTAAAAGCGTCTGAGGAGAAGCGTAAACTTGCCAATATGCCATTTACAACACGGAGTGGCAAAGAACGGCTAAGGCCCTGGCCTATTTTCATGGTTAGTGGTACAGCTTCACATGACGATGGAAGCCCTCATACTCTCGCTAGAAAAATGAAAAGAGTTAAGCTGGCAAAAGCACAGCAAAGAAATGTGCGTTCTAAGTTGGTATCACAAATCCTCAAGGAGAGTCAAAGTCTTTCGGCGGTTGCAATGCCTGACCTTCCCTACACTGGACGGCAAGAGGTGGCTCCTTCCACCATTTGCACGCCCCCTGCAAGTGCTGGTAGGAGCACCCACAGTCCAGTTCCTGACATTCAAATTGAAGATGTCTCTGTAAAAGTACACCAGGATGAGGATATGGGTGTTGCTGGCGCTGAGGAGAAAATTGACATGGAGGATTCTGATGGTGACGTGGTTTGTTTAGACAGGCATCCGGGGAGACACCTGTTGTCTGTAGGATAAATAAGGCCATTGACATGCCTGGTCAAAATACAAAAAAAAAAAAATCACCTCTTTGGTGTGGAATTATTTCAAAAGAAATGCGGATAACTGGTGTCAAGCCATGTGTTGCCTTTGTCAAGCTGTAATAAGTAGTGGTAAGGACGTTAACCACCTAGGAACATCCTCCCTTATACGTCACCTGGAGCGCATTCATCAGAAGTCATTGACAAGTTCAAAAACTTTGGGTGACAGCGGAAGCAGTCCACTGACAACTAAATCCCTTCTTCCTCTTGTACCCAAGCTCCTGCAAACCACCCCACCAACTCCCTCAGTGTCAATTTACTCCATAGACAGGAACGCCAATAGTCCTGCAGGCCATGTCACTGGCAAGTCTGATGAGTCCTCTCCTAACTGGGATTCCTCCGATGGATCCTTGAGTGTAACGCCTACTGCTGCTTTCGCTGCTGTTGTTGCTGCTGGGAGTTAATCGTCATCCCAGAGGGGAAGTCGGAAGACCACTTGTACTACTTCCAGTTAGAAACTGACTGTCCAACAGTCCTTTGCGAGGAAGATGAAATATCACAGCAGTCATCCTGTTGCAAAGGGAATAACTCAGGCCTTCACAACTATGCTGGTGTTAGATGTGCGTCCGGTATCCACCGGTAGTTCACAGGGACTTAGATAATTGCTTGAGGTAGTGTGTCCCCGGTACCAAATACCATCTAGGTTCCACTTCGCTAGGCAGGCGATACCGAGAATGTCCACAGATTTCAGAAAAGAGTCACCAGTGTCCTAAAAAATGCAGTTGTACCCAATGTCCACTTAACCACGGACATGTGGACAAGAGGAGCAGGGCAGACTAAGGACTATATGACTGTGACAGCCCACTGGGTAGATGTATTGCCTCCCGCAGCAACAACAGCAGCGGCAGCACCAGTAGCAGCATCTTGCAAACGCCAACTCGTTCCTAGGCAGGCTACGCTTTGTATCACCGCTTTCCATAAGAGGCACACAGCTGACAACCTCTTACGGAAACTGAGGAACATCATCGCACATTGGTTTACCCCAATTGGACCCTCCTGGGGATTTGTGACATCGGACAATACCACCAATATTGTGCGTGCGTTACATGTGGGCATATTCCAGCACGTCCCATGTGTTTCACATACAATGAATTTGGTTTTGCAGAATTTTTTAAAAAATGACAGGGGCATGCAAGAGATGCTGTCGGTGGCCCGAAGAATTGCGGGCCACTTTTGGCATTCAGCCACCACGTGCCGAAGACTGGAGCACTAGCAAACACTCCTGAACATGCCCTGCCATCAGCTGAAGCAAGAGGTGGTAACTAAGTGGCAGTGACGTGCGGTGAGGTCATTGGCTGGGGAGGCACTGAGATTTTATGTTATATATATATATATATATATATATATATATACACATACACACACACACACAGTGGTCGAAGTGGAAATTTTCAACTGGGGGTAAGGAAAAGTGAAGGTTGCAATCATGCGCGCGCCTCCGGAAAAGGGGGTGTGGCCACTCAAACAGGGGTGTGTCCTTCAGTGTAGTAGGATTCCTTATACTATCTAGTACTGGCGCCCCTTTCACCTGATACCACACAGTATACGCCGAAATTCACATTACAGCACATGTTATGAGCCAAAATTCACATTACAGCACACGTTATAAGCCAAAATTCACATTACAGCACACCGTATGACCTGAAATTCATGTTTTACCACACAGTATGAGCCGAAATTCACATTACAGCACATGGTATGAGCCCAAATTCACATTACAGCACACGGTATGAGGCGAAATTCACATTACAGCACACAGTATGACCCGAAATTCATATTTTATCACACAGTATGACCCGAAATTCACATTACAGCACACGGTATGAGCCTAAATTCATATTTTACCACACGGTATGAGCCAAAATTCACATTACAGCACACGGTATGAGCCAAAATTCACATTACAGCACACAGTATGAGCCGAAATTCACATTACAGCACACGGTATGAGCCAAAATTCAGATTATAGCAAACAGTATGACCCGAAATACATATTTTACCACACAGTATGAGCCGAAATTCACATTACAGTACACGGTATGAGACAAAATTCAGATTATAGCAAACAGTATGACCCGAAATTCATATTTTACCACACAGTATGAGCCGAAATTCACATTACAGCACACGGTATGAGCCAAAATTCAGATTATAGCAAATAGTATGACCCGAAATTCATATTTTACCACACAGTATGAGCCAAAATTCACATTACAGCACACGGTATGAGCCAAAATTCAGATTATAGCAAACAGTATGACCCGAAATTCATATTTTACCGCACAGTATGAGCCGAAATTCACATTACAGCACACGGTATGAACCGAAATTCACATTACAGCACACGGTATGACCCGAAATTCACATTACAGCACACGGTATGACCCAAAATTCACATTATAGCACACGGTATGACCCACAATTCAGGGACAGGGAGAGAGAGTGACAGCAGGGACTGAGAGAGTGACAGCAGGGACTGAGAGAGTGACAGCAGGGACTGAGAGAGTGACAGCAGGGACTTAGGGAAGCAGGGGAACATTACCTGATATGTGCAGCGGAGGTGCGGAAGGGACTGTGGTTGTCGGTGGCAGATGAGCCCATGGTCTGCGGGGGATGCGGCGGTACTAAGCCGTCCTTTGTTGCTGCGGTGTTGATGTCCCTCTGTTGTCTGCGGTGGTCAGCTTTCAGTGGCGGTGCAGCGTGCGGCAGTGAGTGCTGGTCAGCAGTGGGCGGCGGGCAGCTGTGATACAAATATATAATTTTTTTCCATTTATTTTATTTATTTTTCCCTGTCCCTGCGTCCAAGTAATCTGTGCCCAGATCACTTGGAATGCAGCTCACCCCCAGATCACTTGGACTGCAGCTCACCCCCAGATCATCTGGGGGTGAGCTGCAGTCCAAGTGATCTGGGGGTGAGCTGGCCAGACACTTCCCACCCCACCGCACAACTGCCCCCCCCCCTGCGCCTCCTCGCCTGGGTGGTCAGGTACCAGTGCTGCAGGCACCGCTGCGCTGTCCCCAGCTCAGGTGCTCCAGTTATCTCCGGAGCTGCCGCTGCTGTAGGCAGCTCCAATAACGGGTCCCGCCGCCTGTAGTGGCGGCTCCACTGTAGCGCCGGGTCCCGCAGCAGCTGCAGCTCAGTGCCTATGGGTGATTGGACCAGCGGATCCAGTACTGGATCCGCTGTCCAATCACATCTGCCTCGCTGCCAGGGGCGGGTTTCCCCTGTCAACGAGGCACTGGCATATGTGCCGCTTCCCCTGCAGTTTTTTAATGGTTTTTCACAGCCCCGAGCTTGGCCCGCCCCCCTTTCTCTCCCCCTTTCCAGTGGGAAGGTGACAATACGCTCCGGCTGTCATCGCAGGCTATGGAAAACAGCTGCGGGAGGCTGCGGGAGGCTGCGCTATGCTGCGACGAGTACGCATCACAGCAACGCCACACTATGCAGCCTCCCGCAGCAAGGATGTTGGAGGACACTTTTGTATATATGTGTGTGCGTGTGGTGTGTGAATATATATATATATATATATATATACACACACACGTACATAAATACACACACATACATAAATATACACACATATGTACAGTTTATATTTCTCTGACGTCCTAGTGGATGCTGGGAACTCCGTAAGGACCATGGGGAATAGCGGGCTCCGAAGGAGGCTGGGCCCTCTAGAAAGAATTATGACTACCTGGTGTGCACTGGCTCCTCCCACTATGACCCTCCTCCAAGCCTCAGTTAGATTTTGTGCCCGGCCGAGGTTGGATGCACACTAGGGGCTCTCCTGAGCCTTTAGAGAGAAAGTATAGAAATTAGGTTTTTTATTTTCAGTGAGACCTGCTGGCAACAGGCTCACTGCAGCGAGGGACTAAGGGGAGAAGAAGCGAACCTGCCTGCTTGCAGCCAGCTTGGGCTTCTTAGGCTACTGGACACCATTAGCTCCAGAGGGATCGACCGCATGGAACTGGCCTTGGTGTTCGGTCCCGGAGCCGCGCCGCCGTCCCCCTTACAGAGCCAGAAGCAAGAAGAGGTCCGGAAAATCGGCGGCAGAAGACATCAGTCTTCACCAAGGTAGCGCACAGCACTGCAGCTGTGCGCCATTGCTCCTCACACACACTTCACACTCCGGTCACTGAGGGTGCAGGGCGCTGGGGGGGGGGGGGGCGCCCTGAGATGCAATAAATACACCTTGGCTGGCAAAAATACCACAATATATAGCCCCAGAGGCTATATATGTGGAAAATACCCCTGCCAGAATATAGAAAAAAGCGGGAGAATAGTCAGCGGAAAAGGGGCGGAGCTATCTCCCTCAGCACACTGGCGCCATTTCTCCCTCACAGCTCCGCTGGAAGGAAGCTCCCTGGCTCTCCCCTGCAGTCTACACTACAGAAAAGGGTAAAAAAGAGAGGGGGGGCACTAAATTTAGGCGCAGTATACAGTTATATAGAAAAAGCAGCTATAGGGGACATAACTCAGTTAGTCCTTGCATTATATAGTGCTCTGGTGTGTGCTGGCATACTCTCACTCTGTCCCCCCAAATGGCTTTTGTGGGTCCTGTCCTCTGTTAGAGCATTCCCTGTGTGTGTGCGGTGTGTCGGTACGGCTGTGTCGACATGTTTGATGAGGATAATGAGGTGGAGACGGAGCAGATGCCTTTAGGAGGGATGTCACCCCCTGCGGGGCAGACACCTGAGTGGATGTGCTTATGGAAAGAAATGAGTGCACGTATAGACTCTTTACATAAGAAATTTGACGACATGCCAAATGTGGGACAGCCGACTTCTCAGCTCGTGCCTGTCCAGGCGTCTCAAAGGTCATCAGGGGCTCTGAAACGCCCGCTACATCAGACCGCAGATGTCGACACTGATACTGACACCAGTGTCGATGACGATGAGTTTAACCTGATGCCCACTAAGGCCATTCACTGCATGATTGAGGCAATGAAAGAGGTGTTACACATTTCTGATATAAATACAGGTACCACTAAAAAGGGTATTATGTTTGGGGAGAAAAAACTACCCGTAGTTTTTCCCCCATCAGATGAATTAAATGAAGTGTGTGAAGAAGCGTGGGCTTTCCCTGATAAAAAATTGGTAATTCCTAAGAAGGTACTAATGGCGTTCCCTTTCCCGCCAGAGGATAGGTCACGTTGGGAAACACCCCCTAGGGTGGATAAAGCGCTCACACGTTTGTCTAAAAAGGTGGCACTACCATCTCCGGATACGGCCGCCTTCAAGGAACCTGCTGATAGAAAGCAGGAGGCGATCCTGAAGTCTGTATACACACACTCAGGCATTATACTTAGGCCAGCTATTGCATCAGCATGGATGTGCAGTGCTGCCGCTGCGTGGTCAGATAAACTGTCAGAGAATATTCACACACTAGACAGAGACACGATCCTGTTAACCATAGACCATATCAAAGACTCAGTCTTATATATGAGAGATGCACAGAGGGAAATCTGCCGGCTGGCATCAAAAGTAAGTGCATTGTCCATTTCTGCTAGGAGAGGCTTATGGACTCGCCAGTGGACAGGAGATGCAGATTCTAAAAGGCTCATGGAAGTTTTGCCTTATAAGGGTGAGGAATTATTTGGGGATGGTCTCTCGGACCTAGTTTCCACAGCAACGTCTGGGAAGTCAGCATTTTTACCCCATGTCCCCTCACAGCCTAAGAAGGCGCCGTTTTATCAGGTTCAGTCCTTTCGGACCCAGAAAAACAAGCGTGGAAAAGGCGGGTCTTTTCTGTCCAGAGGCAGAGGTAGGGGAAAAAGGCTGCAACAAACAGCAGGTTCCCAGGAGCAAAAGTCCTCCCCCGCTTCTTCTTCCAAGTCCGCCGCATGACGGTGGGGCTCCACAGGCGGAGCCAGGTACGGTGGGGGGCCGCCTCAAGAATTTCAGCGATCAGTGGGCTCGCTCACAGGTGGATCCCTGGATCCTTCAAATAGTATCTCAAGGGTACAAACTGGAATTCGAGGCGTTTCCACCCCACCGGTTCCTAAAATCTGCCTTGCCGATTGCTCCCTCGGACAGGGAGGCGGTGCTAGCGGCAATTCACAAGCTGTATTCCCAGCAGGTGATAATCAAGGTACCCCTACTTCAACAAGGCCGGGGTTACTATTCCACACTATTTGTGGTGCCGAAACCGGACGGTTCGGTGAGACCCATTCTAAATTTGAAATCCTTGAACACATACATAAAAAAATTCAAGTTCAAGATGGAATCGCTCAGGGCGGTTATTGCAAGCCTGGAGGAGGGGGATTACATGGTATCCCTGGACATCAAAGATGCTTACTTGCATGTCCTTATTTACCATCCTCACCAGGAGTACCTCAGATTTGTGGTACAGGATTGCCATTACCAATTCCAGACGCTGCCGTTTGGACTGTCCACGGCACCGAGGGTATTTACCAAGGTTATGGCGGAAATGATGATACTCCTTCGAAAAAAGGGAGTTTTAATTATCCCGTACTTGGACGATCTCCTAATAAAGGCGAGGTCCAAGGAACAGTTGTTGGTGGGAGTAGCACTATCTCAGGAAGTGCTGCACCAGCACGGCTGGATTCTGAATATCCCAAAGTCACAGCTGGTTCCGACGACACGTCTACTGTTCCTGGGTATGATTCTGGATACAGTCCAGAAAAAAGTATTTCTCCCGGAGGAGAAAGCCAGGGAGTTGTCATCTCTAGTCAGAGACCTCCTGAAACCAAAACAGGTATCGGTGCATCACTGCACGAGGGTTCTGGGAAAGATGGTAGCTTCTTACGAAGCAATTCCCTTCGGCAGGTTCCATGCCAGAATCTTTCAGTGGGACCTGTTGGACAAATGGTCCGGATCGCATCTTCAGATGCATCGCTTAATAACCCTGTCTCCAAGAACCAGGGTGTCTCTACTGTGGTGGCTGCAGAGTGCCCATCTTCTAGAGGGCCGCAGGTTAGGCATACAAGACTGGGTCCTGGTGACCACGGATGCCAGCCTTCGAGGCTGGGGGGCAGTCACACGGGGAAGAAACTTCCAAGGACTATGGTCGAGTCAGGAGACTTCCCTTCACATAAATATTCTGGAACTAAGGGCCATTTACAATGCCCTAAGTCAAGCAAAATCCCTGCTCCTACACCAGCTGGTGCTGATCCAGTCAGACAACATCACGGCAGTCGCCCATGTAAATCGACAGGGCGGCACAAGAAGCAGGATGGCAATGGCAGAAGCCACAAGAATTCTCCGATGGGCGGAGAATCATGTACTAGCACTGTCAGCAGTGTTCATTCCGGGAGTGGACAACTGGGAAGCAGACTTCCTCAGCAGACACGACCTCCACCCGGGAGAGTGGGGACTTCATCCAGAAGTCTTCCAGATGCTGGTAAACCGTTGGGAAAAACCACAGGTGGACATGATGGCGTCCCGCCTCAACAAAAAGTTAAAAAGATATTGCGCAAGGTCAAGGGACCCTCAGGCGATAGCTGTGGACGCTCTAGTGACACCGTGGGTGTACCAGTCGGTTTATGTGTTCCCTCCTCTGCCTCTCATACCGAAGGTATTGAGAATAATAAGAAAGCGAGGAGTAAACACAATTCTTGTGGTTCCGGATTGGCCAAGACGAGCGTGGTACCCGGAACTTCAAGAGATGATCTCAGAGGACCCGTGGCCTCTGCCGCTCAGACAAGACCTGCTACAGCAGGGGCCCTGTCTGTTCCAAGACTTACCGCGGCTGCGTTTGACGGCATGGCGGTTGAACGCCGGATCCTGGAAAAAGGTATTCCGGAAGAAGTCATTCCTACGCTTATTAAAGCCAGGAAAGATGTTACGGCAAATCATTATCACCGCATATGGCGGAAATATGTTGCATGGTGCGAGGCCGAAAAGGCCCCAACAGAGGAATTTCAACTAGGTCGATTTCTGCATTTCCTGCAAGCAGGAGTGAATATGGGCCTAAAACTAGGCTCCATTAAAGTACAGATCTCGGCTCTGTCGATTTTCTTTCAAAAAGAACTAGCTTCAGTACCTGAAGTTCAGACGTTTGTGAAAGGAGTGCTGCATATTCAGCCCCCGTTTGTGCCTCCTGTGGCACCTTGGGATCTCAACGTGGTGATGAGTTTCTTAAAATCACATTGGTTTGAGCCACTAAAAACCGTGGATCTGAAATATCTCACGTGGAAAGTGGTCATGTTATTGGCCTTGGCTTCAGCCAGGCGAGTGTCAGAATTGGCGGCTTTATCATGTAAAAGCCCTTATCTGATTTTCCATATGGATAGGGCAGAATTGAGGACTCGTCCCAAGTTTCTCCCTAAGGTGGTGTCAGCGTTTCACCTGAACCAGCCTATTGTGGTGCCTGCGGCTACTAGGGATTTGGAGGACTCCAAGTTGCTAGACGTTGTCAGGGCCCTGAAAATATATGTTTCCAGGACGGCTGGAGTCAGAAAATCTGACTCGCTGTTTATCCTGTATGCACCCAACAAGCTGGGTGCTCCTGCTTCTAAGCAGACTATTGCTCGCTGGATTTGTAGTACAATTCAGCTTGCACATTCTGTGGCAGGCCTGCCACAGCCAAAATCTGTAAATACCCATTCCACAAGGAAGGTGGGCTCATCTTGGGCGGCTGCCCGAGGGGTCTCGGCTTTACAACTTTGCCGAGCTGCTACTTGGTCAGGGGCAAACACGTTTGCAAAATTTTACAAATTTGATACCCTGGCTGAGGAGGACCTGGAGTTCTCTCATTCGGTGCTGCAGAGTCATCCGCACTCTCCCGCCCGTTTGGGAGCTTTGGTATAATCCCCATGGTCCTTACGGAGTTCCCAGCATCCACTAGGACGTCAGAGAAAATAAGAATTTACTTACCGATAATTCTATTTCTCGTAGTCCGTAGTGGATGCTGGGCGCCCATCCCAAGTGCGGATTGTCTGCAATACTTGTAAATAGTTATTGTTAACTAAAGGGTTATTGTTGAGCCATCTGTTGAGAGGCTCTGTTGTTTTCATGCTGTAAAACTGGATATAGTATCACGAGTTGTACGCTGTGATGGGTGTGGCTGGTATGAGTCTTACCCGGGATTCAAAATCCTTCCTTATTATGTCAGCTCGTCCGGGCACAGTGTCCTAACTGAGGCTTGGAGGAGGGTCATAGTGGGAGGAGCCAGTGCACACCAGGTAGTCATAATTCTTTCTAGAGTGCCCAGCCTCCTTCGGAGCCCGCTATTCCCCATGGTCCTTACGGAGTTCCCAGCATCCACTACGGACTACGAGAAATAGAATTACCGGTGAGTAAATTCTTATTATATATATATATACTTTTTTTGCAGGAGGAACTACAACTACAAGTACTTTATTTTGGAGCAATAATAATAAATACTTACAAGTATCTGGGGGGTCTGTCAGGGGACCCCCCTGCATGAGCTAGTGCAGCGCATACAGTCCCCTGTGTTCCACACCCACTTCCCCGTGTGTCCCCGCAGACAGCGCGCACAGACCCCTGTGTTCCCCCTTCCCCCTGGTCCAGAGGGAACACAAGGGTCTGTGCGCGCCGTCTGCGGGGACACACAGGGAAGGGGGTGTGGAACACAGGGGACTGTGTGCGCTGGCAGTGAGGACACCAGGGGGATGGGGGAACAAACTTACTGAGTCAGGGTAAGTCGGGATGCAGTGCCCTCCTAAATGTCCAGGGTAAATGATAGGGCCGGCCCTCCCACTGCCCAATCATATGTTCTTTAGTCACAGGGGCGTGCTTTCAGATGAGCTGAAAGCACGCCCCTGTCAAAGCGGCACTGCTATTAGGTGCCGCTTGTTAGGCTTTTTTCAATGGGCTTTCACTGCCCAGTGCTTGGCCCCGCCCCCCGCTTCCGGACATTTCTCGCAGACGGCTGGAGGCACCGTGAAAGGTGCCTCCGATACACATTTAAAATAGTTTTTTTTATAGGGTCAAATTATTAAAATAATACACAGCCTAAAGAAGATACTTATGGCACAGAATATGTCATAAGTATCTTCTTTGTATTATTTTAATCATTAATGACAGGGGAGGCACTGCCTCCCCTGCCTCCCCTGACTGCACGTCCCTGCTAAGTGGAATTCAACCCTCTATATGCTTCAGAGGATGGAGGAGCAGCAAATGGCCATTCAAGCCTATACATCTGCCTACGATATAGGCAAAGGAGGGAGAATGCACCTGACTCAAGCGCAGTGGAGAATGATTTCAATGTTTCATTCGCTTAACCAGGATTCATGGGTGGTCAATCTGTTGAAATCAGAGCACTACATTTTGGCCACCGTGCTCGATCCTAGGTTTAAAGCCTACGTTGTATATCTCTTTCCAGCAGACACAAGTCTGCAGATGTTCAAAGACCTGCTGGTGAGACAATTGTCAAGTCAAGCGGAACGTGACCTGCCAACAGCTCCTCCTTCATTTTCTCCCGCCACTGGAGCTGCCAGGAAAAGGATAACATTTCCAAAATCACCCGCTGGTGGTGATGCAGGGCAGTCAGGAGCGATAGACTACATCTGGTCCAGACTGAAGGACCTGTCAACGATTACTGACATGTCGTCTACTGTCACTGCATATGATTCTGTCACCATTGAAATAATGGTGGAGGATTATATGAGTGACAGCATCCAAGTAGGCATGTTAGACAGTCCGTACGTATACTGGCAGGAAAAAGAAGCAATTTGGAGGCTTTATTTTACCTATGTTGCCCCCCCCTCCAGTGTGTACTCCAAAAGAGTGTTTAGTGCAGCCGGTCACCTTGTCAGCGATCGGCGTAGGAGGTTACTTCCAGAAAATTTGGAGAAACTGATGTTGATCAAAATGAATTATAACCAATTCCTCCGTGGAGACATTTACCAGCAATTGACTCCAGAAAGTACACAGGGACCTGTGATGGTGGATTCCAGTGGGGACAAATTAATACTCTGTGAGGAGGGGGATGTACACAGTGAAAAGGGTGAGGAATCGGACGATGAGGAGGAGGTGGACATCCCGCCTCTGTAGAGCCAGTTTGTGCAAGGAGAGATTGATTGCTTCTTTTTTGGTCGGGGTCCAAACCAACCAATTATTTCAGCCACAGTCGTGTGGCAGACCCTGTAGCGTAAATGATGGGTTTGTTAAAGTGTGCATGTCCTGTTTATACAACATAAGGGTGGGTGGGAGGGCCCAGTGGGTGGGAGGGCCCAAGGACAATTCCATCTTGCACCTCTTTTTTATTTTATTTATCTTTGCATCGTGCTGTTTGGGGACTATTTTTTTAAGTGCCATCCTGTCTGACACTGCAGTGCCACTCCTAGATGGGCCAGGTGTTTGTGCCGCCCACTTGGGTCGCTTAGCTTAGTCATCCAGCGACCTCGGTGCAAATTTTAGGACTAAAAATAATATTTTGAGTTGTGAGGTGTTCAGAATAGACTGGAAATGAGTGAAAATTGTGGTTATTGAGGTTAATAATACTATAGGATCAAAATTACCCCCAAATTCTATGATTTAAGCTGTTTTTGAGGTTTTGTTTTTTTAAAAACATCCAAATCCAAAACACACCCGAATCCGACAAATATTCTTAAGGGAGGTTTTGCCAAAACGCTTCCGAATCCAAAACACGACCGCAGAACCGAATCCAAAACCAAACCACAAAACCCGAAAAATGCCCGCTGCACATCTCTACTTTTTACACATTACAGCAAGAGTCCCCCTTTTTTACACATTACGCAGGTAGAGCTCCCTTTTTGCACATTACGGCAGTCAGAGTCCCCCCTTTACACATTATGGCAGCAGAGTCCCCCTTTTTACACATCACGGTAGCAGAGTCCACTTTTTTACACATTACGGCAGCAGAGTCCCCTTTTTACACGTTACAGCAGCAGAGCCCCTTTTTACACATTACGGCAGATATAAGTATTTTTGGAATAATATCACTTACAAGTGCCTCCAGGAAGAAGACCAGGTAATGGGCTGTAGTTATAGGATGCAGCAGTCAGTGGAGGGACTGAGGCAGTTGGAGGTTACAGCAGCACAACAGCATAAGTACACAGCAAAAGAGCACAACCCGCGATTCACGGGTCTTTTAAGGGGGCGGATACAAATTCCGGAGGGGGAAGCTTAAATGCGGCCCACGGCTATTTAAAAGATCAGAACCCCCCCTGCATGCAGGGCAGCGCTGGAAGACAGGAGGCAGTGAGAGAGAGCGGGCAGCGGCCGTGCGTGTGGTGCTGCCAGATGGTGCACACACAGTGCAGTTGTGCTGTGTGCAAGGCACCACTGCCACAAGCCTAGTTACGGCCATAAAAATAACACATCAGACGGCCCACTGAGGGCACTGGCTTACTATGAAAAAGCACCAGTAAGGCATGTGGCAAGTCTGCCAGTGATCACATATAACCCTGTGATTAGATTTACATTTCTTCCAGTCATATGCATACTGAACTGTATACTGTATAATGTAGTCTAGTGCCCAGGACTTCAGGACTTTTAGGATCTAATGAATCATGCCTATATTGTCTATATATTTTTTTAAGTTGAGTAAAACACAGTGCACTGATGCATAATATGGAAACTAGAAAACTATGATTTGTAATTATGTTTTGTTTGTTTTGCAAATATTAATTATCTTGACAAGGAAGGGTTCCTTGGCATTTGTGCTATAATAGTAGCACTTTGTTTAATATTTTTACAAAGCATAAAGCTGCATTTTGTTGTTGCTATACAATGTTTGTTATGTTTGTAAAACAGACAAATGAATGGCCAGATAACATTATTGAAGTAGTTGTTAATAATATTAACTATTGAAAAAATGTGTCTGAAATGATTTGCCAGAAGTGAATTTGAGATACACAACTTAATGTTTTACATAATAGAGATGTGCGACGGGCACATTTCGTGTTTTGGTTTTGGTTCTGGTTACATCCTCGTGTTTTGGATCTGGATTGGTTTTGCCAAAATCATCCTTTCGTGTTTTGGTTTTGGATCTGGATGATTTTTGAAAAAAACATTAAAAAAGCTAAAATCACAGAATGTTGATCATTTTGATCCTATGGTATTAATAACCTCAATAGCATTAATTTCCACTTATTTCCAGTCTATTCCAGTCTATCTAATGAATCATGCCTATATTGTCTATATATTTTTTTAAGTTGAGTAAAACACAGTGCACTGATGCATAATATGGAAACTAGAAAACTATGATTTGTAATTATGTTTTGTTTGTTTTGCAAATATTAATTATCTTGACAAGGAAGGGTTCCTTGGCATTTGTGCTATAATAGTAGCACTTTGTTTAATATTTTTACAAAGCATAAAGCTGCATTTTGTTGTTGCTATACAATGTTTGTTATGTTTGTAAAACAGACAAATGAATGGCCAGATAACATTATTGAAGTAGTTGTTAATAATATTAACTATTGAAAAAATGTGTCTGAAATGATTTGCCAGAAGTGAATTTGAGATACACAACTTAATGTTTTACATAATAGAGATGTGCGACGGGCACATTTCGTGTTTTGGTTTTGGTTCTGGTTACATCCTCGTGTTTTGGATCTGGATTGGTTTTGCCAAAATCATCCTTTCGTGTTTTGGTTTTGGATCTGGATGATTTTTGAAAAAAACATTAAAAAAGCTAAAATCACAGAATGTTGATCATTTTGATCCTATGGTATTAATAACCTCAATAGCATTAATTTCCACTTATTTCCAGTCTATTCCGAACACCTCATACCTCACAATATTGTTTTTAGGCCAAAAGGTTGCACTGGGGTGGATGTAAGACTAGAGATGTGCCCCGGAAATTTTTTGAGTTTTGTGTTATCGTTTTGGATTCGGTTCCGCGGCCGTGTTTTAGATTCTGACGTGTTTTGGCAAAACCTCCCTGAAATTTTTTTGTCGGATTCGGGTGTGTTTTGAATTCTGGTGTTTTTTTTCAAAACCCCTCAAAAACAGCTTAAATCATATAATTTGGAGGTAATTTTGATCCTGTTGTATTATTAACCTCAATAACCATAATTTCCACTCATTTCCAGTCTATTCTGAACACCTCACACCTCACAATACTATTTTTAGTCCTAAAATTTGCACCGAGGTCGCTGGATGACTAAGCAAAGTGACCCAAGAGGGCGGCACAAACACCTGTCCCATCTAGGAGTGGCACTGCATTGTCAGACAGGATGGCACTTAAAAAAATTGGCCCCAAACAGCACATGATCCAAAGAAAAGAGAAAAAGAGGTGCACTCTGGTCGCTGGACGGCTAAGCTAAGCAACACAAACACCTCAGTATCACAGGAATTATTAATTCTAATCAATGGTATTATTGGTCCAAATCACTGGAAGAAAATGACAAAATCACTGGAATTATTCGTTCTAATCAATGGTATTATTGGTCCAAATCACTGGAAAAAAATGACAAAATCACTGGAATTATTCGTTCTAATCAATGGTATTATTGGTCCAAATCACTGGAAGAAAATGGCAAAATCACTGAAATTATTCGTAAACATTTGTAGAAAGTCGCTGCTTTATGATTACAGAAATGCTCAGATATTCCTGCGAATCCACAATATCTTCCCAGAGAAAAAAGAAATTGAGAAACCGTTGTTTGAGAACGTTTGTTCTCTTTCCCTTACAAAGGAACAAACCACTTTCCAAGAAGACTGACGTTTTTTGGATTATGGAGACATAATGTTTTTGAATATAAATCCTAAAGCAGGTGGTGTATTAGAGCAAAAGAGTGCAAGAGACCAGCCATGCAGTTTCTGAAATATTATGACAAAATGTTACTGTATTTCATAAGCACTCATTCCTAACTCTGCTAAGTACTGTTTGGTATACTGTATCTGGCTTCCATTAGGTAGTTGTCCATTATTTAAGCTTCCATTGACCTTTTTGAAAGCGGTAGAAGTTATCGATTCTTCCCCCCCCCCCCCCTAATTTTTAATTTTCTCCTACATAGCCCAGTAAAATGTTGCAATGTTTAGTATTGACTTGTGCCTTCTGGGGGTCCACTTCTTCACCGAACCCAGCTAAATCTCATCCTAACCCTCTGTTCCACGTTCTCTATGTACCCCATCTGTGTCACCCATGTCTGTCTACCCCTCCCCTTTAGATTGTAAGCTCTCATGAGCAGAGCCCTCTTTCCTCATGTGCTTATCCTTTGTTTTACTTTAATAATCTTCAACTGAACCACATCCAGCAGTCTTCTGCCACCTGATACTTATTCCAGTGTCATCTGCTGATGTAACTATGTGTATTTACCCTGTACTTGTCCTATACTGTCATCAACTGTAAGTTGCTGTTTTCCTGTTTGATTATTTATGTACTCTGTAATTGGGCGCTGCAGAACCCTTGTGGCGCCATATAAATAAAGGATAATAATAATAATAATAATAATAATAATAATAATAATATAGGGTGTATAATCCCCAGGTGTATCTCACACATCACACAGTACAATATATAGGGTGTATAATCACCAGGTGTATAAGACTAGTCGCACAGTACAGTATACATACTGGTCACAACAATGCAGCAGATATTGAGTACTGATCAGGATACTAGAAGTGACACAGAGCTACAAAATAGAGCAATGGCCTACTGTACTGTACTATATATGTATACTGCTGGTCACCAAAATGCTGCACTGTCATACTATATACTGCTCACAATAATGCAGCACAGATATGGAATGGATACTTGCAGTGACACAGAGCTGCAAGATACAGCAATGGCATACTGTACACAACTATATACTGTTGGGTCACCAAAACGCTGCACTGTAATACTATATATACTGCTCACAAAAATTCAGCACAGATATGGAATGGATACTTGCAGTGACACACAGCTGAAAGATACAGCAATGGCCTACTGTACACAACTATATACTGTTGGGTCACCAAAATGCTGCACTGTAATACTATATATACTGCTCACAAAAATGCAGCACAGATATGGAATGGATACTTGCAGTGACACAGAGCTGCAAGATACAGCAATGGCCTACTGTACACAACTATAAACTGTTGGGTCACCAAAATGCTGCACTGTAATACTATATATACTTCTCACAAAAATGCAGCACAGATATGGAATGGATACTTGCAGTGACACAGAGCTGCAAGATACAGCAATGGCCTTCTGTACACAACTATATACTGTTGGGTCACCAAACTGCTGCACTATAATACTATATATACTGCTCAGAAAAATGCTGCACAGATATGGAATGGATACGTGCAGTGACACAGAGCTGCAAGATACAGCAATGGCCTACTGTTCTGTACTACTATAAGTATAATTATATACTGGTAGTCCCCAGTCCCCACAGTAAAGCACACTGAGCACAGATATTTGCAGCACACTGAGCACAGATATGGAGTGTTTTCAGGCAGAGAACGTAGATATTTTCAGCACATTGGGGACAGATATTTGCAGCACACTGAGCACAGATTACGGAGCTTTTCAGGGAGAGAACGCAGCCACGTCCTCTCCGTTCAATCTCCAATGCACGAGTAAAAATGGTGGCGACGCGCGGCTCTTTATATAGAATACGAATCTCGCGAGAATCCGACAGCGGGATGATGACGTTCGGGCGCGTTCGGGTTAACTGAGCAAGGCGGGAAGATCCGAGGCTGCATCGGAACCGTGTAAAATGTGTGAAGTTCGGGGAGGTTCGGATCTCGGAGAACCGAACCCGCTCATCTCTATGTAAGACTAAGCTAAGCGACACAAGTGTGGCACAAACACCTGGCCCATCTAGGAGTGCCACTGCAGTTGCAGACAGGATGGCACTTAAAAAACTAGGCCCCAAACAGCACATCATGCAAAGAAGAAAAAGAGGTGCAATGAGGTAGCTGTATGACTAAGCTAAGCGACAAAAGTGTGCGGCACAGACACCTGGCCCATCTAGGAGTGGTACTGCAGTTGCAGACAGGATGGCACATAAAAAACCTAGGCCCCAAAACAGCACATCATGCAAAGAAGTAATAGAGGTGCAATGAAGTAGCTGCATGACTAAGCTAAGTGACAAAAGTGTGTGGCACAAACACCTGGCCCATCTAGGAGTGGCACTGCAGTTGCAGACAGGATGGCACTTAAAACAACTAGGCCCCAAACAGCACATCTTGCAAAGAAGAAAAAGAGGTGCAATGAGGTAGCTGTATGACTAAGCTAAGCAGCACAAGTGTGTGGCACAAACAACATGGGATGTGCTGGAATTTGCCCAGATGTAATACATGCACAATATTGGTGACACAGGAGAGCGTACCCCTAAACCACACACACGGCAAAGCCTGTAAAATTAATTTGGATAATAATAACCCTTTTATTTGGAGCTATTATAAAAAAATGCAGCACAGGCAAGCATACCCCTACACCACACAGGGCAAACCCTGTAAAAATTATTTGGATAATAATATAAGTAATGTATATAAGCCTTTTATTTGCAGTAAATAATATACAGCACAGGACACCACCACTGGACTGATGCAGCACAAGACACCACCACTGGACTGATGCAACACAAGACAGCACCACTGGACTAGACTTAAACGGCCGTGCCCCTGGACATATATGGCAGTACCCCTGGAGTTGTACTGCAGAGTCAGCCAGGATGGCACTTAAAAAACTAGTCCCCAAACAGCACATGAAGCAAATAAGAAAAAGAGGTGTAAGATGGAATTGTCCTTGGGCCCTCCCACTTACCCTTATATTGTATAAGCAGGACATGCACACTTTAACAAACCCATCACGACTGTGGCTGAAATGACTGTTTTTTTTCTTGGCCCCCACCAAAAAAGAAGCAATCAATCTCTCCTTGCACAAACTGGCTCTACAGAGGCAAGATGTTGACCTCATATCCTCCGATTCCTCACCCCTTTCAGTGAGTACATTCTCCTCCTCACAGAGTATTAATTCGTCCCCACTGGAATCCACCATCACAGGTCCCTGTGTACTTTCTGGAGGCAATTGCTGGTAAAGGTGTTCCCAGAGGAATTTATAATTCATTTTGATGAATATCATTTTCTCTACATTTTGTGGAAGTAACCTCCTACACCGATCGCTGACAAGCTTACTGGCTGCACTAAACACTCTGGAAGGGGGACAACTTAGGTAAAATAAGGCCAGTTTGTGCAAGGGCATCCAAATTGCCTCTTTTTCCTGCCAGTATACATACGGACTGTCTGACATGCCTACTTTGATGCTGTCACTCATATAATCCTCCACCATTCTTTCAATGGTGACAGAATCATATGCAGTGACAGTAGACATGTCAGTAATCATTGGCAGGTCCTTCAGTCTGGACCAGATGTCAGCACTCGCTCCTGACTGCCCTGCATCACCGCCAGTGGATGGGCTAGTAAATTTAATCCTTTTCCTGGTAGCCCCAGCTACCGTAGCCGTAGCAGTAAAAAATGAAGGAGAAGCTGTTGAGGGGTCATGTTTTACTTGAGTTGACAATTTCCTCACCAGCAGGTCTTTGAACCTCTGCAGACTTGTGTCTGCCGGAAAGAGAGATACAACGTAGGCTTTAAACCTAGGATCAAGCACGGTGGCAAAAATGTAGTGCTCTGATTTCAACAGATTGACCACCCTTGAATCCTGTCAAAGCGAATGAAGGGCTCCATCCAGAAGTCCAACATACTTTGCGGAATCGCTCCGTATTAGCTCCTCCTTCAATTTCTCCAGCTGCTTCTGCAAAAGCCTGATGAGGGGACTGACCTGACTGAAGCTAGCAGTGTCTGAACTGACTTCACGTGTGGCAAGTTCGAAGGGTTGGAGAACCTTGCACAAGACGGAAATCATTCTCCACTGTGCTAGAGTCAGGTGCATTCACTCTCCTTTGCCTATATCGTAGGTGGATGTATAGGCTTGAATGGCCTTTTGCTGCTCCTCCATCCTCTGAAGCATATAGAGGGTTGAATTCCACCTCGTTGCCACCTCTTGCTTCAGGTGATGGCAGGACAGGTTCAGGAGTGTTTGATGGCACTCTAGTCTTCGGCACGTGGTGGCTGAATGCCGAAAATGGTGCACAATTTTTCGGGCCACCGACAGCATCTCCTTTGCACCCCTGTCATTTAAAAAAAAAAATCTGCATCACCAAATTAATTGTATGTGCAAAACATGGGACGTGCTGGAATTTGCCAAGATGTAAGGCACACACAATATTGGTGGCATTGTCCGATATCAAAAATCCCCAGGAGAGTCTAATTGGGGTAAGCTATTGTGCGATGATGTCCCTCAGTTTCCATATGAGGTTGTCAGCGGTGTGTCTCTTACGGAAAGCAGTGATACATAATGTAGTCTGCCTGGGAACGAGTTGGTATTTGTGAGATCCTGCTACTGGTGCCGCTGCTGTTGTTGCTGCGGGAGGCAATACATCTGTCTCAGTCATATAGTCCTTAGTGTGCCCTGTTCCACTTGTCCACATGTTCATGGGTAAGTGGACAGTGGGTACAACTGCATTTTTTAGGACACTGAGGACACTTTTTCTGACATCTCTGTACATTCTCGGTATCGCCTACCTAGTGAAGTGGAACCTAGATGGGATTTGGTACTGGGGACACACTACCTCAAACAATTCATTAAGTCCCTGTGAACTAATGGTGGATACTGGATGCACGTCTAACACCAATATAGCTGTCAAGGCCTCAGTTATCCACTTTGCAACAGGATGACTGCTGTGATATTTCATCTTCCTCGCAAAGGACTGTTGGACAGTCAATTGCTTAGTTGAAGTAGTACAAATGATCTTCCGACTTCCCCTCTGGGATGACGATCGACTCCCAGCAGCAACAGCAGGCATACCACTCAAGGATCCTCGGAAGGAATCCTGGTTAGGAGAGGACTCCTCAGTCTTG
The DNA here is from genome assembly GCF_028390025.1 of Pseudophryne corroboree. Classification (NCBI taxonomy): domain Eukaryota; kingdom Metazoa; phylum Chordata; class Amphibia; order Anura; family Myobatrachidae; genus Pseudophryne; species Pseudophryne corroboree. The sequence goes on along the minus strand of NC_086444.1, from coordinate 1,003,437,529 downwards.
CCAGTGACATGGCCTTCAGGACTACTGATGTTCCTGACTGAGGAGGTAGTTGACGTTGAGGGAGTTGATGGTGTGGCTTGCAGGAGCTTGGGTACAAGAGGAAGAAGGGATTTAGGTGTCAGAGGACTACTTACGCTCTTACCCAAAGTTTCACAACTTGACACTGACTACTGATGAATGCACAGCAGGTGACATATAAGGGAGGATGTTCCTAGGTTGTTAACATCCTTACCCCTACTTATTACAGATTGACAGAGGCAACACACGGCTTGACACCTCTTGTCCGGATTTGTGGAGAAATAATTCCACACTGAAGAGGTGGCTTTTTTGGTATTTTGTCCAGGCATCACAATGGGCTTATTCATCCTACGGACAACAGGACTCTCCCCCGATGCCTGATTTAAACAAACCATATCACCATTAGAATCCTCATCGTTAACTTCCTCCTCAGCGCCAGCAACACCCATATCCTCATCCTGGTGTACTTCAACAATAACATCTTCAATTTGAATATCAGGAACTGGACTGTGGGTGCTCCTTCCAGCGCTTGCAGGGGGTGTGAAAATGGTGGCAGGAGCTACCTCTTCCCTTCCAGTGTTGGGGAGGTCAGACATCGCAACCGCCAACACACTTGGACTCTCCTTGAGGATTTGTGATACCATCTTAGAACTCACAGTTCTTTGCTGTCCTTTTGCCAGCTTAACTATTATTATTTTTCTAGCTGGAAGATGAGAGCTTCCATCATCATGTGAAGCTGAACCACTAGTTATGAACATAGGCCAGGGCCTTAGCCGTTTCTTGCCACTCCGTGTCGTTAATGGCATATTGGCAAGTTTACGTTTCTCCTCAGACCATTTAAATGTATTTTTATGGGTCATTTTACTGAACTTTTGCTTTTTCGATTTTACATGCCCTCTACTATGATATTGGGCATCGGCCTTGGCAGATGACATTGATGGCATTTCATCGTGATGTCAACTCCTCATCACTCTTTGTGCTCAACAGGTATGATTCGTGGAACTGCACATCCCAGCAAGTTGTACTGCATTTGTTGATTATGTCAAATGAATATCATGATTGAATAGTTTAGGTATATTGAAAAAGCGAGATTTTTTTTGTATGTTTTTCTCTTTGTAAAGATATAGTTGGCTGCCTTATTGGTATGTAATGTCTGTTTTTCTAAGCTAATTTATGGCCTTAGCTTAAAGGGGGATTGTATTGGGTGGAGTTTGCAATCATTGCATTCACATGGCTATTGTTCCTATTTAAAGTCTAGTATACGGCTGGATAGCCATCGGCTGGTAGTGCTTCCATAGAAGTGCTGACATAAAAGTGTTATTATTAAAATAGCGTTATACCTGCGTTAAACCGAAGGAAAACAGAAGGGAAACATCAACACACCAACACTACCACAAATGGACTGCCTTAATGCCTCAAAGTATGTAATTCATCTTATGCATATTATCTGTTTTTAAAAACCAATGAAAAGGCATCCGCAATCTGCTCACTACAGTTCTCTCTTATGCAAACTTATGTATGTTTCTTGATGTAATGATTTCTTGTAAATGTCATTGCATGTTTGGGGAAGTTGCTCGGTGAAACAGTTTATTATTGCATACTGACTGGTGTTTACCTCCTTTGAACATTTACCCATTGTGGTCAGGTGTACTATATCTTTATATTTAGTAAGGTGTAGTCATGGTGTAAAGGACAGAGTATGATTACTGATTAGTAAAAGAAAACAAATACTGAGCAACATCCCCAAACAGGTAATTTCAACTTTAAACTTGTCATTTATTTTGTACGCTCTGGACATGGCTACTAATAACAAATGCACAGACAAAATTCTTAAAGCTATGTCTACAAATGCTAGGAGCTTAGGAGACAAAATTCCAGAGCTAATTGCGATAATGACAAGGGATAACCTGGATTTTGTGGCAATTACAGAGTCTTGGTGCAATGAGAAGCATGACTGGGACTTAGCTATACCAGGATACAATAAATTTAGGAAGGATAAAATAGGAAGAATAGGAGGAGGGGTAGCAATGTATGTGAAAAAAAGCATAAATGCTACTTTAATACAAAATATTGGAGCCAAAACTGAGGCCCTTTGGGTCACCATAGAAACTGTGAAGAAGGACATTATTCGCATTGGGGTGATCTATAGACCACCAGGCCAGGGGCAGGATTTGGACAGGAACCTATTGTTAGACATCTCTAAAATGGCTTTAAAGGGAGAAGTCATAATCATGGGAGACTTTAATTTACCTGATGTAAATTGGGAAGGATCTTTTGCAAGTTCAGCTACAAGTGCCAAATTTCTACATTCCTTACATGGAGCATCTCTCAAGCAATTGGTGAGGGTGCCCACTCGCAAAGACTCAATATTAGATTTAATTCTTACAAATGGTGATAGGATATCTGATATATATGTGGGTGAGCACCTGGGATCCAGTGATCATCAAGCAGTATGGTTCAGTATAAAGACAGGATCCAACTCCTGCCACACAAAAACAAAGGTGTTGGATTTTAGAAATGCTGACTTTGCAAAAATGGGGAGATGTTTAAGTGATTCATTGGCAGACTGGAGGAACTTGGAAGGAGTGCAGGAGAGGTGGTAAAAACTGAAAAGTGCAATACTAAGTGCAACAGACCTTTGTATCAAAATGGTTAGGAAAAGCACCAGGAAAAGGAAGCCAGTGTGGTTCACAAAAGAAGTATCAACTAGTGTGAAAGCAAAAAAGATGGCTTTTAGGAAATACAAACAGACTCAAAATAATAACGACAAAGAGGTTTATCTGGACAGACGGAAGGATGCTAAGAAAGTGATCAGACGTGCAAAGGCAGAAGCTGAGGAGACAATGGCCCAGTCAGTAGATAAAGGGGGCTTAACTTTTTTTAAGTATATAAGTGAAAGGAGAAAATCAAATGGAGGAATAATAAGACTTAAGACAGAGAGTGAGCATTTGGTGGAGGGAGACAAGGCAATAGCAGATCACCTAAATAATTATTTTTGCTCAGTATTTACTACAGAAGAAGGGATGGGGCCACAGTTAAGTTGCAAGGACATTCATAAAAATAAGGTAGATGAAAATACATTTACAGAGGAGAAGGTCCTAACAGAACTTTCAAAACTAAAAGTGGATAAATCAATGGGACCAGATGGGATACACCCAAGGATACTCAAAGAGCTAAAAGATGTGCTGGTTACACCTTTAACAGAATTATTTAACCAGTCACTAAATACAGGGGACTGGAAAAGAGCAAATGTAGTTCCACTGCACAAAAGTGGAAGCAAGGAAGAAGTAAGTAACTACAGACCAGTAAGCCTTACATCAGTAGTAGGGAAAGTAATGGAAAAACTATTAAAAGAAAGAGTAGTGGAATATCTTAAATCAAACAACTTACAGGATCCAAAACAGCAAGGATTTACTTGTGGGAGATCATGCCAAACAAATCTTATTGACTTTTTTGACTCTGTGATGAAAATAATAGATCAAGGGGGAGCTGTAGATGTAGCATATCTAGACTTTAGTAAGGCATTTGACACTGTCCCACATCGCAAACTGCTAAATAAACTTGAAAGCCTGGGGGTGGATTATAAATCAGTTAAATGGATAAGAACCTGGTTGCAGGATAGGAAACAGACAGTCGTAGTTAATGGAGTGCAATCTATGGAGGGAAATGTTACCAGTGGAGTACCCCAGGGATCTGTACTTGGTCCAGTTCTCTTTAATATCTTTGTTGGTGACATTGCAGATGGTATTGAAGGGAAGATATGCCTTTTTGCAGATGATACAAAGATATGCAACAGGGTAGACACACCGGGAGGGGTCAAACAAATGATTAATGACCTAGGTAGGCTTGAGAAATGGTCAAGAACGTGGCAACTACAGTTTAATGCTAAAAAATGCAAAATCATGCACTTGGGTCTCAAAAACCCAAAGGCTAAGTATAGTATCAAGGGTACTATAATGGAAACTACTGAGGAGGAAAGATATTTAGGAGTCACTATTTCAAGTGACTTGAAGGCAGGAAAGCAATGCAACAAAGCAATGAGAAAGGCAAGTCAGATGCTTGGTAGCATAGGGAGAAGAATCAGCAGCAGGAAAAAAGAAGTGATAATGCCACTGTATAGGTCATTGGTATGGCCCCATCTGGAATACTGTGTCCAGTTCTGGAGACCCTATCTCCAGAAGGATATAAATACATTAGAGAGTGTACAAAGAAGGGCAACTAAAATGGTGCATGGCCTACATCACAAAACTTACCCGGAAAGGCTAAAAGATCTTAACATGTATAGTTTGGAGGAGAGAAAGGAAAGGGGGACATGACAGAAACTTTCAAATATATCAAGGGTCTTAACAAAGTTCAGGAGGTAAACATTCTTCAAAGGAAAAGAAGTATTAGAACTCGAGGGCATACATTGAGACTGGAGGGGGGGAGGTTCAGGGGAAATTTAAGGAAAAATTACTTCACAGAAAGGGTAGTGGATAAGTGGAATAGCCTCCCATCAGAGGTGGTAGAGGCTAAGACTGTAGGGCAATTTAAACATGCTTGGGACAGGCATATGAATATCCTTACAAAGAATTAAGGTTAAAAAAGGGCTGAGATTGCCTAAAGGATAAAATAAAAAAGGAGCAGACTAGATGGGCCAAGTGGTTCTTATCTGCCGTCAAATTCTATGTTTCTATGTTTCTATGACTAGTGGCAGCAGCTTCAGCACTAGGAGGCAGTGGTTCGTGATCTTTCCCTATTTTATCCTCCAAATTTTTGTTCTTCATTATTTTTCTGGAGTTATATAACACAATATGTGGCACAGGAGAGCGTACCCCTACAAGACACAGGGCAAACCCAATAAAATGTATATTTGTATTAAATGTTAATAACTAGAGATGAGCGCCTGAAATTTTTCGGGCTTTGTGTTTTGGTTTTGGGTTCGGTTCCACGGCCGTGTTTTGGGTTCGAACGCGTTTTGGCAAAACCTCACCGAATTTTTTTTGTCGGATTCGGGTGTGTTTTGGATTCGGGTGTTTTTTTCAAAAAACACTAAAAAACAGCTTAAATCATAGAATTTGGGGGTCATTTTGATCCCAAAGTATTATTAACCTCAAAAACCATAATTTACACTCATTTTCAGTCTATTCTGAATACCTCACACCTCACAATATTATTTTTAGTCCTAAAATTTGCACCGAGGTCGCTGTGTGAGTAAGATAAGCGACCCTAGTGGCCGACACAAACACCGGGCCCATCTAGGAGTGGCACTGCAGTGTCACGCAGGATGTCCCTTCCAAAAAACCCTCCCCAAACAGCACATGACGCAAAGAAAAAAAGAGGCGCAATGAGGTAGCTGTGTGAGTAAGATTAGCGACCCTAGTGGCCGACACAAACACCGGGCCCATCTAGGAGTGGCACTGCAGTGTCACGCAGGATGGCCCTTCCAAAAAACCCTCCCCAAACAGCACATGACGCAAAGAAAAAAAGAGGCGCAATGAGGTAGCTGTGTGAGTAAGATTAGCGACCCTAGTGGCCGACACAAACACCGGGCCCATCTAGGAGTGGCACTGCAGTGTCACGCAGGATGTCCCTTCCAAAAAACCCTCCCCAAACAGCACATGACGCAAAGAAAAAAAGAGGCGCAATGAGGTAGCTGTGTGAGTAAGATTAGCGACCCTAGTGGCCGACACAAACACCGGGCCCATCTAGGAGTGGCACTGCAGTGTCACGCAGGATGTCCCTTCCAAAAAACCCTCCCCAAACAGCACATGACGCAAAGAAAAAAAGAGGCGCAATGAGGTAGCTGACTGTGTGAGTAAGATTAGCGACCCTAGTGGCCGACACAAACACCGGGCCCATTTAGGAGTGGCACTGCAGTGTCACGCAGGATGTCCCTTCCAAAAAACCCTCCCCAATCAGCACATGATGCAAAGAAAAAGAAAAGAAAAAAGAGGTGCAAGATGGAATTGTCCTTGGGCCCTCCCACCCATCCTTATGTTGTATAAACAAAACAGGACATGCACACTTTAACCAACCCATCATTTCAGTGACAGGGTCTGCCACACGACTGTGACTGATATGACGGGTTGGTTTGGACCCCCCCCAAAAAAGAAGCAATTAATCTCTCCTTGCACAAACTGGCTCTACAGAGGCAAGATGTCCACCTCATCATCACCCTCCGATATATCACCGTGTACATCCCCCTCCTCACAGATTATCAATTCGTCCCCACTGGAATCCACCATCTCAGCTCCCTGTGTACTTTGTGGAGGCAATTGCTGCTGGTCAATGTCTCCGCGGAGGAATTGATTATAATTCATTTTAATGAACATCATCTTCTCCACATTTTCTGGATGTAACCTCGTACGCCGATTGCTGACAAGGTGAGCGGCGGCACTAAACACTCTTTCGGAGTACACACTTGTGGGAGGGCAACTTAGGTAGAATAAAGCCAGTTTGTGCAAGGGCCTCCAAATTGCCTCTTTTTCCTGCCAGTATAAGTACGGACTGTGTGACGTGCCTACTTGGATGCGGTCACTCATATAATCCTCCACCATTCTATCAATGTTGAGAGAATCATATGCAGTGACAGTAGACGACATGTCCGTAATCGTTGTCAGGTCCTTCAGTCCGGACCAGATGTCAGCATCAGCAGTCGCTCCAGACTGCCCTGCATCACCGCCAGCGGGTGGGCTCGGAATTCTGAGCCTTTTCCTCGCACCCCCAGTTGCGGGAGAATGTGAAGGAGGAGATGTTGACAGGTCGCGTTCCGCTTGACTTGACAATTTTGTCACCAGCAGGTCTTTCAACCCCAGCAGACTTGTGTCTGCCGGAAAGAGAGATCCAAGGTAGGCTTTAAATCTAGGATCGAGCACGGTGGCCAAAATGTAGTGCTCTGATTTCAACAGATTGACCACCCGTGAATCCTTGTTAAGCGAATTAAGGGCTCCATCCACAAGTCCCACATGCCTAGCGGAATCGCTCCGTGTTAGCTCCTCCTTCAATGTCTCCAGCTTCTTCTGCAAAAGCCTGATGAGGGGAATGACCTGACTCAGGCTGGCAGTGTCTGAACTGACTTCACGTGTGGCAAGTTCAAAGGGCATCAGAACCTTGCACAACGTTGAAATCATTCTCCACTGCGCCTGAGACAGGTGCATTCCACCTACTATATCGTGCTCAATTGTATAGGCTTGAATGGCCTTTTGCTGCTCCTCCAACCTCTGAAGCATATAGAGGGTTGAATTCCACCTCGTTACCACTTCTTGCTTCAGATGATGGCAGGGCAGGTTCAGTAGTTTTTGGTGGTGCTCCAGTCTTCTGTACGTGGTGCCTGTACGCTGAAAGTGTCCCGCAATTCTTCTGGCCACCGACAGCATCTCTTGCACGCCCCTGTCGTTTTTTAAAAAATTCTGCACCACCAAATTCAAGGTATGTGCAAAACATGGGACGTGCTGGAATTTGCCCATATTTAATGCACACACAATATTGCTGGCGTTGTCCGATGCCACAAATCCACAGGAGAGTCCAATTGGGGTAAGCCATTCCGCGATGATCTTCCTCAGTTGCCGTAAGAGGTTTTCAGCTGTGTGCGTATTCTGGAAAGCGGTGATACAAAGCGTAGCCTGCCTAGGAAAGAGTTGGCGTTTGCGAGATGCTGCTACTGGTGCCGCCGCTGCTGTTCTTGCGGCGGGAGTCCATACATCTACCCAGTGGGCTGTCACAGTCATATAGTCCTGACCCTGCCCTGCTCCACTTGTCCACATGTCCGTGGTTAAGTGGACATTGGGTACAACTGCATTTTTTAGGACACTGGTGAGTCTTTTTCTGACGTCCGTGTACATTCTCGGTATCGCCTGCCTAGAGAAGTGGAACCTAGATGGTATTTGGTAACGGGGGCACACTGCCTCAATAAATTGTCTAGTTCCCTGTGAACTAACGGCGGATACCGGACGCACGTCTAACACCAACATAGTTGTCAAGGCCTCAGTTATCCGCTTTGCAGCAGGATGACTGCTGTGATATTTCATCTTCCTCGCAAAGGACTGTTGAACAGTCAATTGCTTACTGGAAGTAGTACAAGTGGGCTTACGACTTCCCCTCTGGGATGACCATCGACTCCCAGCAGCAACAACAGCAGCGCCAGCAGCAGTAGGCGTTACACGCAAGGATGCATCGGAGGAATCCCAGGCAGGAGAGGAATCGTCAGAATTGCCAGTGACATGGCCTGCAGGACTATTGGCAATCCTGGGGAAGGAGGAAATTGACACTGAGGGAGTTGGTGGGGTGGTTTGCGTGAGCTTGGTTACAAGAGGAAGGGATTTACTGGTCAGTGGACTGCTTCCGCTGTCACCCAAAGTTTTTGAACTTGTCACTGACTTATTATGAATGCGCTGCAGGTGACGTATAAGGGAGGATGTTCCGAGGTGGTTAACGTCCTTACCCCTACTTATTACAGCTTGACAAAGGGAACACACGGCTTGACACCTGTTGTCCGCATTTCTGGTGAAATACCTCCACACCGAAGAGCTGATTTTTTTGGTATTTTCACCTGGCATGTCAACGGCCATATTCCTCCCACGGACAACAGGTGTCTCCCCGGGTGCCTGACTTAAACAAACCACCTCACCATCAGAATCCTCCTGGTCAATTTCCTCCCCAGCGCCAGCAACACCCATATCCTCCTCATCCTGGTGTACTTCAACACTGACATCTTCAATCTGACTATCAGGAACTGGACTGCGGGTGCTCCTTCCAGCACTTGCAGGGGGCGTGCAAATGGTGGAAGGCGCATGCTCTTCACGTCCAGTGTTGGGAAGGTCAGGCATCGCAACCGACACAATTGGACTCTCCTTGTGGATTTGGGATTTCGAAGAATGCACAGTTCTTTGCTGTGCTGCTTTTGCCAGCTTGAGTCTTTTCATTTTTCTAGCGAGAGGCTGAGTGCTTCCATCCTCATGTGAAGCTGAACCACTAGCCATGAACATAGGCCAGGGCCTCAGCCGTTCCTTGCCACTCCGTGTCGTAAATGGCATATTGGCAAGTTTACGCTTCTCCTCCGACAATTTTATTTTAGGTTTTGGAGTCCTTTTTTTGCTGATATTTGGTGTTTTGGATTTGACATGCTCTGTACTATGACATTGGGCATCGGCCTTGGCAGACGACGTTGCTGGCATTTCATCGTCTCGGCCATGACTAGTGGCAGCAGCTTCAGCACGAGGTGGAAGTGGATCTTGATCTTTCCCTAATTTTGGAACCTCAACATTTTTGTTCTCCATATTTTAATAGGCACAACTAAAAGGCACCTCAGGTAAACAATGGAGATGGATACTAGTATACAATTATGGACCGCCTGCCGAGTGCAGACACAGAGGTAGCCACAGCCGTGAACTACCGTACTGTACTGTGTCTGCTGCTAATATAGACTGGTTGATAAAGAGATGTCTATGTAACTATGTATGTATAAAGAAGAAAGAAAAAAAAACCACGGTTAGGTGGTATACAATTATGGACGGACTGCCTGCCGAGTGCAGACACAGAGGTAGCCACAGCCGTGAACTACCGTACTGTACTGTGTCTGCTTCTAATATAGACTGGTTGATAAAGAGATGTCTATGTAACTATGTATGTATAAAGAAGAAAGAAAAAAAAACCACGGTTAGGTGGTATACAATTATGGACGGACTGCCTGCCGAGTGCAGACACAGAGGTAGCCACAGCCGTGAACTACCGTACTGTACTGTGTCTGCTGCTAATATAGACTGGTTGATAAAGAGATGTCGTAGTAGTATGTATGTATAAAGAAGAAAAAAAAACCACGGTTAGGTGGTATATACAATTATGGACGGGCTGCCGAGTGCCGACACAGAGGTAGCCACAGCCGTGAACTACCGCACTGTACTGTGTCTGCTGCTAATATATAGACTGGTTGATAAAGAGATAGTATACTCGTAACTAGTATGTATGTATAAAGAAAGAAAAAAAAACCACGGTTAGGTGGTATATACAATTATGGACGGGCTGCCGAGTGCCGACACAGAGGTAGCCACAGCCGTGAACTACCGCACTGTACTGTGTCTGCTGCTAATATAGACTGGTTGATAAATAGATAGTATACTCGTAACTAGTATGTATGTATAAAGAAAGAAAAAAAAACCACGGTTAGGTGGTATGTACAATTATGGACGGGCTGCCGAGTGCCGACACAGAGGTAGCCACAGCCGTGAACTACCGCACTGTACTGTGTCTGCTGCTAATATAGACTGGTTGATAAAGAGATAGTATACTCGTAACTAGTATGACTATAAAGAAAGAAAAAAAAACCACGGTTAGGTGGTATATACAATTATGGACGGGCTGCCGAGTGCCGACACAGAGGTAGCCACAGCCGTGAACTACCGCACTGTACTGTGTCTGCTGCTAATATATAGACTGTTTGATAAAGAGATAGTATACTCGTAACTAGTATGTATGTATAAAGAAAGAAAAAAAAACCACGGTTAGGTGGTATATACAATTATGGACGGGCTGCCGAGTGCCGACACAGAGGTAGCCACAGCCGTGAACTACCGCACTGTACTGTGTCTGCTGCTAATATAGACTGGTTGATAAAGAGATAGTATACTCGTAACTAGTATGTATGTATAAAGAAAGAAAAAAAAAACACGGTTAGGTGGTATATACAATTATGGACGGGCTGCCGAGTGCCGACACAGAGGTAGCCACAGCCGTGAACTACCGCACTGTACTGTGTCTGCTGCTAATATATAGACTGGTTGATAAAGAGATAGTATACTCGTAACTAGTATGTATGTATAAAGAAAGAAAAAAAAACCACGGTTAGGTGGTATATACAATTATGGACGGGCTGCCGAGTGCCGACACAGAGGTAGCCACAGCCGTGAACTACCGCACTGTACTGTGTCTGCTGCTAATATAGACTGGTTGATAAAGAGATAGTATACTCGTAACTAGTATGTATGTATAAAGAAAGAAAAAAAAACCACGGTTAGGTGGTATATACAATTATGGACGGGCTGCCGAGTGCCGACACAGAGGTAGCCACAGCCGTGAACTACCGCACTGTACTGTGTCTGCTGCTAATATATAGACTGGTTGATAAAGAGATAGTATACTCGTAACTAGTATGTATGTATAAAGAAAGAAAAAAAAACCACGGTTAGGTGGTATATACAATTATGGACGGGCTGCCGAGTGCCGACACAGAGGTAGCCACAGCCGTGAACTACCGCACTGTACTGTGTCTGCTGCTAATATATAGACTGGTTGATAAAGAGATAGTATACTCGTAACTAGTATGTATGTATAAAGAAAGAAAAAAAAACCACGGTTAGGTGGTATATACAATTATGGACGGGCTGCCGAGTGCCGACACAGAGGTAGCCACAGCCGTGAACTACCGCACTGTACTGTGTCTGCTGCTAATATAGACTGGTTGATAAAGAGATAGTATACTCGTAACTAGTATGTATGTATAAAGAAAGAAAAAAAAACCACAGTTAGGTGGTATATACAATTATGGACGGGCTGCCGAGTGCCGACACAGAGGTAGCCACAGCCGTGAACTACCGCACTGTACTGTGTCTGCTGCTAATATAGACTGGTTGATAAAGAGATAGTATACTCGTAACTAGTATGACTATAAAGAAAGAAAAAAAAACCACGGTTAGGTGGTATATACAATTATGGACGGGCTGCCGAGTGCCGACACAGAGGTAGCCACAGCCGTGAACTACCGCACTGTACTGTGTCTGCTGCTAATATAGACTGGTTGATAAAGAGATAGTATACTACTAATATTATATATACTGGTGGTCAGGTCACTGGTCACTAGTCACACTGGCAGTGGCACTCCTGCAGCAAAAGTGTGCACTGTTTAATTTTAATATAATATTATGTACTCCTGGCTCCTGCTATAACCTATAACTGGCACTGCAGTGCTCCCCAGTCTCCCCCACAATTATAAGCTGTGTGAGCTGAGCACAGTCAGATATATATATACATTGATGCAGCACACTGGGCTGAGCAGTGCACACAGATATGGTATGTGACTGAGTCACTGTGTGTATCGTTTTTTTCAGGCAGAGAACGGATATATTAAATAAAGCAAACAACTGCACTGTCTGGTGGTCACTGTGGTCGTCAGTCACTAAACTCTGCACTCTCTTCTACAGTATCACAGCCTCAGGTCAATCTCTCTCTCTCTCTCTCAACCCTAATCTAAATGGAGAGGACGCCAGCCACGTCCTCTCCCTATCAATCTCAATGCACGTGTGAAAATGGCGGCGACGCGCGGCTCCTTATATAGAATCCGAGTCTCGCGAGAATCCGACAGCGTCATGATGACGTTCGGGCGCGCTCGGGTTAACCGAGCAAGGCGGGAGGATCCGAGTCTGCTCGGACCCGTGAAAAAAACATGAAGTTCGTGCGGGTTCGGATTCAGAGAAACCGAACCCGCTCATCTCTATTAATAACCCCTTTATTTGGAGTAAATAATATACAGCACAGGACACTACCACTGGTCTGATGCAGGACAACACAGCGACACTGTAAGGGACTTATACAGCAGCACTGGACATATGGCAGCAGAGGACACCACCACTGTGACTGGTCACTGGACTGACTTATGCACAGGATACTACCACTGGTCTGATGCAGGACAACACAGCAACACTGTAAGGGACTTATTATACAGCAGCACTGGACATATGGCAGCAGAGTATACCACTGTGACTGGTCACTGGACGGATTGATGCACAGGACCCAACCACTGTTCTCATTCAGGACAACACAGCGACACTGTAAGGGACTTATTATACAGCTGCACTGGACATATGGCAGCAGAGGAACCCACCACTGTGACTGGTCACTGGACTGACTGATACACAGGACACTACCACTGGTCTGATGCAGGACAACACAGCAAACCTTTAAGGGACTTATTATACAGCAGCACTGGACATATGGTAGCAGAGGACACCACCACTGTGACTGGTCACTGGACTGACTGATGCACAGGACACTACCACTGGTCTGATGCAGGACAACACAGCAACATTGTAAGGGACTTATTATACAGCAGCACTGGACATATGGCAGCAGAGGATCCAACCACTATGACTGGTCACTGGACTGACTGATACACAGGACACTACCACTGGTCTGATGCAGGACAACACAGCAAACCTTTAAGGGACTTATTATACAGCAGCACTGGACATATGGTAGCAGAGGACACCACCACTGTGACTGGTCACTGGACTGACTGATGCACAGGACACTACCACTGGTCTGATGCAGGACAACACAGCAACATTGTAAGGGACTTATTATACAGCAGCACTGGACATATGGCAGAAGAGGACACCACCACTTTGACTGGTCACTGGAATGACCGATGCTGCTAAGCCACTACACTGGATTGAGCAGCACAAGATAGCACTGTAATCGCCTCCCCACTTTCACACCTGCACAGACACGGTAACACGTGCTCTCACTACACTCTCCAGGACTGGAGTGAAAATGGTGGCGACGCATGGCTCCTTGTTTGGTATCCAAGCCCCACGAGAATCCGACAGCGGGATGATGACGTTTTGCCTCGTTCTGGTTACTGTGTCAGAATCCGGGCTCAGGAAGTGAAGTTCGGTTGGGTTCGGTTCTCTGGGAACCGAACCTGCTCATCTCTAATACATAAGCATGTACTGCAGTAAGCTCAAAACATATTGATCTTTTCAATGCACATTAAAACATCTTTTAAGTTTTACAGAGTTTATGCCATCAGTTTTTCTTTTATGTTCCTTCCACCATCTATTTTCTACAGTTTTGTGATTTAGATAAAGACTTCAAGTCTTGCTTTTACAACATATACCAATTATTCGAATAAAAGTGAAATATAAAACATGATTTAAATGGTAGCTAAAAGCATAACAACAATTTATAAATTCAGCTTTATTGGTCCCTTGTGATTTCCCTGCACTTGACAGTATTCACAATCATGTTTTTGCTGAAGATGACATTTTTAAAGAATGTCATAAAAACAATGATTTTTAATTGAAACACTAACCTGGGCAGCACAATGTAAATAGCATGCAAATGGCAAATTCAACTGAGAAGCAAAAACAGTTATGTACAAGGGGCCTTATTCAGGTTTGTTAGCAAACCTAAAAAGCACACTAATAGGCAAAACCATGTTGCACTGCAGGGGAGGTAGATGTAACATGTGCAGAGAGCGTTAGATTTGGGTGGGGTGTGTTCAAACTGACCTAAATTGCAGTGTAAAAATAAATCAGCCAATATTTACCCTGCACAGAAACAATATAATCAACCCGAATCTAACCCTCTCTGCACATGTTACATCTGACCCACCTGTACTGCAACATGGTTTTGCCCATAAGTGTGTATTTATGGTTTGCTAACAAACCTGAATAAGGCCCTAAGAACGCTATTTAGTGTTTATCTGCGGTATAGTTCTCATGCATTAATATTATATGCATGCTTCATGTTTTAAATGTTAGTATGGTGACAGTATAGCAGCTCACAGTAACTAAGCAACGGGACCCCTGGCAGCTGGCATCACGTCTGCCGTGGCTTGGTCAGTATGGAACCGGGAGAGGGTGCCGTGGGCTCACATGGGTGATATGTATCTATAAAAGGTAAGAAAATGTGCGATTGTATTGTTCCTGACAAAATTTTTTATTAAAATGTAAACGTTGAACTTAAAAGGAGGTCTCAGTACCGTTCGATATTTTATAAAAGTCCTATAAGTGCCACTGCCATTTGCTGCTATATACTGTATATATATATATATATATATATGTGTGTGTGTGTGTGTGTGGGTATATATATATATATATATATATATATATATGTGTGTATATATATATATATATATATATATATTAGTTTTGCAAGGATCGGCGGCACTCAGGCAGTCTTTCAAATCGTTTTAAAAAGGCATAAGTTTATTGTTCCAACGGCGTTTCGGGGATATACCCCGTCGGCAGGGACAGTACATCACCATGTGACAGTACACCAGGGACAGTACATCAGTGTGTACAATTTGTTGATTAAAGAAGAAGCAGCTCCAGCTTTTACTTACCTTCTGGCAATGTTCCCAAGCCTACTCCATGGAAGGGGGTAAAAGTGATTGCGACCCCTACGTAACAGTAGCTATATAGTAGGTCTTTTACGTTTTAGGATAAAATGTCTGAAAAACTGGTTCTTAATGCATGATTTCCTTTTGCAGTATTGATGTTGTAAGCTTTTAAATGTGCACGGTTGCCTAACTTCATGAAAAAAATATCATGCATTACGTATCTCTCGTTTTCAGCTATTTCATCAAA
This sequence comes from Pseudophryne corroboree, assembly GCF_028390025.1. Classification (NCBI taxonomy): domain Eukaryota; kingdom Metazoa; phylum Chordata; class Amphibia; order Anura; family Myobatrachidae; genus Pseudophryne; species Pseudophryne corroboree. The sequence continues at coordinate 1,003,422,170 of NC_086444.1, read as the reverse complement.
AAAATGTAAAGAGCTATGTGGTGTTCACTAGTGTTCATAATAAACCATCCCTTCTGAGCGCCTGAAAATAAGTAATATGGCAGCTCTTGTTGATGTTCACAAATTGGAAGATATTAGCAAAGATAATGTGCACAACAACGTACACAAAATAATTGCTGGAAATAGATGGAACAGTTGGCTAAGCAGGCTTTAGATTACTAAGAAGGCAGCAATTGTTTTTGAAAAAGATTGTTGTGTTTTAACAAACTTGTGACAGTCACTCCAATTGGATAAATTGCTTCTGATTAGTTTTATTTACAATAACAGTGCAGTATCTTTAACTTTTCTTCATTTCAGTGACATTAAGCGTTTCCATAGTAACTTATGTTTTGTTAAATATGTGAACTGGATTGGTTATTTAAAATGTCATGTTTGGAACAATTTTCAAAATGACATTTACAAAGTGCAATGGCAGAATTCACTTTGATTCACATCACTAGCAACAACAATAAATACACTGCACGAAGTATATACATTTTTTAAATATGTATTTCTAACTTGTCAAGTCTGAAAATAAAAGCAATATCAATTCACCTAGTTTCTTCCTTAAAGTGGATAGTATGGTAAGCCTGTAAACACACACACATACAGTGATATATATATATATATATATATATATATATACACTAGCTGGAGTACCCGGCGTTGCCCGGGATTTTAAGACTGTCTGTTTACAAAAATACATGTAAATATTAAACACACAGTATAAATAACATTGTAGATAGCTGAATACCCGTGCTTCGCTACGGGATGGGGATGGTAAATTAGAATGATAGTTGTTTGTTAATTTACATTAGCTGGAGATCTAGTATATAGGCATATCTTGCTTCCCAGACGCACTTTGAGTAGTGGCCAGACCCCTTTTTGGTCCCCCAAGGGACCCTGCTCTTCCCACTATACAACTCTTAGTCTGTGGCTTCCTGCTGCCTCCATTCCCCTCCTCACATCATGTCAGTGCCCCTGTGAAATTATCAATTTATTTACAGTTTCTTATTTAGCACAGCACATTATGTATCTCCTGATATACTCTGTGCTGCTGGGGGACCGTGCTTCTTCCACTATATAACTCTCAGTGTGTGGGTTCATGCTACCTCCATTCCCCTCCTCACATCATGTCACTTCCCATGTCACATGCAGCCCTGTCATCACTGACATGTATCATGCATGTCCTGATATAGTCTGTGCTGCTGGACCACCCCTAGGGGCGCTAGTGGTGTGTTACCCCCGCAGTGTTTGTTCCCAGAGTGTAAGTATTATGTGTAGCAAGTTTGGTGTAAATTGCTCTAGGCATTCTAGAGTTATGCTGTCTGCTGAAAAACTATGTGCTGCTGCCTCACCCCTAGGGGTGCTAGGGGTGTCTTACCCCCACAGTGTTTGTTCCCAGTTTGTAAGTCACATGTGTACCAAGTTTGTTGTAATTTGGTCTAGGCATTCTGGAGTTATGCTGTTGCCTTAAATACTCTGTGCTGCTGTCCCACCCCTAGGGGTGCTAGGGGTGTCTAACCCCCACAGTGTTTGTTCCCAGATTGTAAGTCAGATGTGTACCAAGTTGTCTGTAAAATTTCATGATCTTCGCTTGTAAACTGTGGATTTGTATAGAAAGCTAGAAGGACAGACACATTTTCATTTTTATATATTAGATATATATTTCATTTATACATTTAATGTAATTTATATTAGTTGTATGTATGTATATACAATAACAATACAATTACATATATTCATATACATGATTATACAGGGTAACACAATACAGGGCCGAAACTAGGATTTTCGGCACCCGGGGCAAGGCAATAATTTAGCGCCCCCCCCCCCCCCCCCCAAAAAAAAAAAAACACATAAAAAATAATAATTTTATACATTATATATATATATATATATATATATATATATAAGAATTACATAAATAAAAATACAAAATTTAAAAATACATTCCAAACTAGACCACACAGTAGTGCACCCTTATTCTCATTACAATGCACCGTAGTACCCCTCATTAACATATATATATATATATATATATATATATATAGCCAGTTCTATGCTCCGGCACTAGGAAATGCCCCGGCAATGGGGCTGACTTGCTCCGGTGCCCTCCTCCAGGTATAACTACCAGATGGATACCAGCTAGGACAAATGAGGCGGCACTCAGAGTCTTCACACAAATGAAAAAGTGTAATAGTGCTTCAACGTTTCGGAGTCTCCCCCTTCCTGATGAAGGGGGAGACCCCGAAACGTTGAAGCACTATTACACTTTTTCATTTGTGTGAAGACTCTGAGTGCCGCCTCATTTGTCCTAGCTGGTATATATATATATATATATATATATATAAAATATATTCTATCAAACGAGGTGCGGCACTCACGGGTCCTAAATAATGTAAGAAGAATGCAGCAGGTTTTCCTGTCAACATTTCATTTATTCATATACTGTACATTACGTTGTGTCCTGACAAAATTTACATGAATAAATGAAACGTTGACAAGCCAGGAAAACCTGCTGCAGTACATACTGCTTACATATGGACCCGTGACTGCTGCATTTCGTTTGATGGGCTATATGCACTTAAATTAATGGCACCCGGGCACACTGCTGGTGCAGATAGGGGATGACCATATAGGTTGGCCCCAAGAAAAAGAAGAAAGGCTGGCACAGAGAGGGGAAGGGAGGAGAGGCTGGCACAGAGAGGGGAAGGGAGGAGAGGCTGGCACAGAGAGGAAAAGGGGAGAGAGGCTGGCACAGAAAGGAAAAAACAGAAGGCTGGCACAGAGGAGAAAAGTGCACAGAGGGTCTGACATGGGCAGTAACACAAAGAGAATGATTAAAAACAAAAACTTACATGCTAGAGGAGCTGATTTGAGACCAGGGGCATGGTACTGTACATGAGCCAGCTCAACAGTCCATCAGCTTCCTACAGGGCTGACATACTGAAGGCCACTGGGAGCTGCAGCTGCTCTTGCCAAATACGCAGGAAGGGGGGGGGTGAGAGTGTTCCCTCCTGAGGCTCACACACTGTGAGGAGACACCCACTGTGGACAAAGAAGCAGCCCAGCCACTCTTAATGATTGCATATTCTTACTAGCACAGTTAGAGCAGCCAGGAAGTTTGTTATACCTGTCTTCCGGCTGCACGCTGCGGGGGGGGGGGGGGGTCGGCTGGACGGCAGCCCTCGGCACTTCCTATTACCGGGGCTTTAATATTAAATTCTGCACTGTGGCTGTGTGTCCATGTTCACTCCACAGCAGCCCCGCTAGCCCGATCACAGCCCGTGTCTAATTAGTATGGCACAGGCGGCACTTGCAATGAATTGGTGCAAGAGGGGGTGGAGTTCTGGGTAATCATACCCCCGCCCTCCTGCTTGTGTCAGAATTACCGGCTCTAGTCTCTTGGTTTCCGCTCTCCTGTTTGTCGGGTGCTGGCAGGCGCGCTACCTTGTCTATTGGTAAAACTGGCCCTGGCTGCGGAAGATGATCGCGGCGGGTGGGGGTGGAGAAGTAGCTGACTAAGGGAGCCGGGTAGAGGTCCTCGGCCGTGCCCCCTCAAATCCAGCGCCCGGGGCACGTGACCCCTTAGCCCCCCCCCCTAGTTACGGCTCTGCACAATAATACAATAAAAAAACAAAGTGAAGGGTATTGGGGAAGGCAAGAGCAGGATAGAGCTGCTCACTAGTAAATAGCAAGTAATGAAAATTTGAATGTGGTAATGGAGTGAGAGGGGAGTCCCCTTGTTGGATCTACTGCTTGTCCATTTATTGGGTAAAGGTTCAACTTTCACTTATCCTATACCCAAGAAGTGGATGGGAAAACAGGAAAGAGTTGCTGCTGGGGACTTGGACATAGGAGAACAAAAGCACTCTGCAGGGGCATATAGAGAGTGGAGGGGGCCTATGTGCAGTCTCCATCAGGCCCCTCTACTCTCTACTCTCTAGCTGGCAACTCAGCAGACTGAGCACTAGGGTCACTGACACTTTACCATAGTCTAGGGCGCATGCGCATGTCTCATGGAAAATGGCATAGCGGGCATTTTCTCTGTGATTTTCCTTTAGTGCATGTGCAAAATGCTAGGAAAATGGCTGTCGCACCATTTTCCTGGTTATTGGGCAGTACTGCTGCAGCTGCCATGGGACACTGGAGGGGTAACTATTCAAGAAATGGGTGCAGGGTGTGTGGTGTGGGTCTGCCTATACCCAGGAACCTATGTGCACTACACATCTTGCATCCATTAGTAAGTAATAGTGCTAAGTAGAAAGAATGAGTGAGGCAGTCTTAGCCCCTGAGGGCTTACAGTCTGAGATTGATCAGTACAATCAGGATAGTGAACCTGGAAAAGTGAGTAATGCTATGAGGCAGACACAAAAAAAACAACAACAGTTTTAGCAGGGGCAGATTAAGAGAAGGCAGGCCCATGTGCAGCTTACTTACAGGCCCCACTTCACTTGCAGATGGATTTCCTGAGTAGACTCTGCATGCAGATTGCATGCAGCAATCTCTGGCGAGGGTGTCATAGTGATCTCTGTAATGTGCAAGCACAGATCTATGGAAACTTGGCACTATTTCTATGTTCCAAATAATATCTAAAGTACAGACAGAGAGGTACGTATTGTGAATAAGTGTGTGCAACCCCCCCCCTTTCCACAAGAGCAGTTGGGAAAGACATCGCCTACCTATTCAAACCGACCTATGACCTCTCCTGTACTGTAAAAGTGCATTCCTGTGTCCAATGGACAAAGGGATTACAGTATCTATTGTATTGCTTTTGGAAGAAGTGTATAAAGAGAGCCTGCTTCTAGCCTGGTCAGACACAAGGCTCAAAACGTTATCTATCAGATGGCGGAGGACCAGACCGGGTAGCGCAAGCGAATACACTCACATATGTAACATTGACTGTAGCCATTTACTCTGTTATATTGTATTGTATTGTATATATTGTAACCCCCTTTCAGCAATAATCCACTGTGGTGTCGGAACCCAGCTGTTAAATCACAATTGATGTCGTGTCTTCATTGCCCTGCTAAGGTTTAAAGTGTTTTATCATTGCATTGCATTACTGTGAAGGTTTAAAGTGTAATAGCATCACACTGCATTGCTGCATAAGGTTTAAAGTGTAATAGCATCACACTGCATTGCTGCATAAGGTTTAAAGTGTAATAGCATCACACTGCATTGCTGCATAAGGTTTAAAGTGTAATAGCATTGCATTGCATTACTGTAAAGGTTTAAAGTGTATCTCTGGGTGTGTGCGCGCTGTGTGTACTTTGTACCCCCAGTGCAGCGTTTGTACGCTAAGTCCGTACAGTGATACGGGACTCCGTATGCAAACAGTGTATAAAGTACGTAGCGTGTGTACTAAGTTTAGCGGCCGCAGCGGCTCCATGGTAAAGTGTATTCTAAGTGTGTATAAGGTATAGCTTTCTTTCCTGTAAGATAATCGACATTATCACATCACACAGTTAAGACCTTAACCTTGATAACTTTACAAACTTGTATGTCTTTGGTTGGAACCCAGGAATCTCCACAATTTAATCTTTCCATTGTACAGTACCAAGTATTGAAAACTCTTATGAAAACATTATTAATAATTCAATTATTCTTACATTTTTCTTTGGAATGATGGGATAGAAAAGATGATAGCTGCTAGTCTACAGAAATATGGATTGTGGCTGGATATAGCACAGCTCAAACAGTGAGAAAATTGTTGTGGGGATAAAGGGGGGAATGGGAGGAGAGGGGCTTTTAATAAAGAAAGAAGGTTTGTAATAGGTTGCACGAACAAAAGCTGTGTTGAAGAGAAATGGAGAATAAAGTAAAAATGTTATGTGAATGGGGGGGTGGTAGAAAAGAAAATGGGTGTACCAAATGACTCTATGGTGTAGGTGTTCAAACTGATAGTCATGGATTTATGAATATGTTTAACCAATCATTTCAGAAATAGAGGAGTCACAGTGCTCTCTATTAGGTTAGTCTCTAAGAGAATGCCCTTCGGTATACCTTCCAAGATAGTATACTCCCACTATAATGGAGGACCCTACTGAAGGTAGGGTTCCAGGTTGTTCTTCAGGAACACCTTTTGCATAAACTGCCTAATCTTGGAGTTTATGCCACCCCTTAGCCCAGTATACAGAAGATAGTTTGACTGTTTGTCTTTCAATCAATAGGGAATGTGTATCCCTCTTAAAAGTCACATGCACCCTTGAATCCAAATATACATATAAAATCAACTGGAGTTGCCATAATAAATGTCACATACAGATGTCTAGGGTCGCAGACAGCAGTGTATGGTCACAACCTGGTGGCATCCTGCCAGTGTAGACCACTTACTGGTTCCCTTCCAGGTATACTTCCCCTCCCTGTATCAGTGCTGTTCAGATATAATGGGTACAATTATGTTTCCCAGTGATGTGGGAGGTGGGCACTAACTCACCTACCACAATTTCATTATCTATTGATGGCACTATTATCTCCTCTAGCCCCCAAATGTGCTGTCTTGGAGTAATCCTTGACTATTCCCTCTCCTTCAAACCACACATTCAGTACCTTTCACAAATCTGCAATTTTCATTTAAAAAATATTTCCAGGATCAGACCAGGGATGCTACTAAAACCCTTATCCACCCACTTGTCATCTCCATATTGGACTACTTAAATTTCCTATTTTGTGGCATCCCTGAAAAATGCCTCTCTCCACTCCAATCTAGTATCAATGCCACATCCCGACTCATCTTTCTCACCAAACATACTCATTCCATCTCCACTTTCTAACAAGCCCTTCACTGGCTCTTCCTCTTTGCATGTGGTCTCCCCTGACCACTGATTACTTCCTCCCACTCCTACCTTCAAGATTTCTCATGCGCTGATCCCTATCTCTAGAATTCTCTACCTCTCCCTATCAGACTCTCCACCTCTCTACAAAACTCTAAATGGGATCTCAAGACCCAATTCTTCACCAAGTCAACTCTTTTCCTAATCCTCTGCTACATGCTCACTGTCTACCTCATTTGTGTCAACTGTCTGTCTGCCTCACCCCCCTTAAGAATGTAAGCTCTCACGAGCAGGGCCCTCTTCCCTCATGTGCCTTTCCTTATCTTACTTAAACCATCTTCTACTCCATACTCCCTTTGATGTCACCTAATCCCTCAGTTTTTTGCCACCCTAATACTTATTTCAGTGTCGTCTGCTGATGCAGTTATGTTTATATACCATGTACTTGTCTTACATTGTCTTAAATTGTAAGTCACATTTTTACTTCTTTTGCTTATTTGTTTACATACTCTGTAATTGGGCACTATAATAATAATACTGTAAATAAAGTACAGTAATTCAAGTCATACATACAGTAGTGATGTGCTACAGAGACACAGTGATACTGTAGCATCCCTTACAAATAAACGGTGGGCTCCAAGGACGCGGTTTGAAATTATCACTTTGAATCAGGACACAAAAAAATCTGCCTCTATAAAGAGCTGAGTGTGAGCCTTTTCATGCAAGCCAATAAGTATACTGATTATACTGTACTGTACAGTATATAGATTGGGTGCTCGCAATCTCTTATTCTTATCGACACAGAAAACTGTTATTTTTGCATTGAGCTGACTGCACAATTTGCTAAAAAAAAAATCATTGCAATCAGTGACATTATTTATTATTTATTTATTACCAGTTATTTATATAGCGCACACATATTCCGCAACACATTACAGAGAGTATTTGGCCACACACATCCCTGCCCCAGTGGAGCTTACGATCTACATTCCCTACCACATGCACAAGCACACACATTCACTCTATGGTTAATTTTGTCAGGAGCCATTTAACCTATCAGTATATTTTTGGATTGTGTGAGGATACCGAAGTACCCGGAGGAAACCCACGCAAGCACAGGGACAATATACAAACTTCACACAGTTAGGGCCATGGTGGGAATCAAACCAATGACTTTAGTGCTGTGAGGCAGTAACACTAACCATTTCACCATCCTTGACATCACTATCACTGCAGGTGTGCAAGCATTGACTGTGTGCCTTCTTTGGTCTAATGGTAGTGTGACTGCTTAGCATATCCTGAACCCCAGGTTCAATTCCTGTAAATTGCAGATGTTTATTTTTACTTATAAAACAATTTAGAATTCTGCTGTTATCAATATTACACTGGATATATATGGGACATAGGACACAAGATAGATATATATATTGTGTCCTATGTCTTGAGTTCTACTATGCATACGGTGACAGTGGTACAAAGACAGAGATCCTACAGTATTCTAAGGGGAGCTGCTGGTCCCCTAAGATGGAGAGACAAAGCTCTGACCAGCAATCTTAAAGGTGGAGCAACCTGGTCAGACGGAAACCATGGTGGCTACAGGCGCTCAGGGACCGCATGAGGAGTAGTAAGTACAAGTACTGTACAGTAATTATTTCTGTACAGTACATTAAGTTAAGTACAGTATAGCCAATCAGTATCCACTGTAATGGCATACTGTTTGACTTAATGTAAATGACAGTGACTTGTGGTGAGGTAAATGGTTGGGAAGGCATTGGCTAGTATCATAGACATATTTACCCACAGTATACTGTATATGATTTGGTTGTGAGATTTGACTATAAACATGATTACAAGAACACAAAGATGATAGTGTATGAATAATACAACTTTGATATTTATAGTGTAAGTTATCTTCTTTGTTTTATTCTAATCAAGTTTGTACTCAAAACTCTGGAGTGTACTGGAGTACAAGGTATGCTTCCCCTGCCTACTCTAACTGCACTGTACTGGTAAATGAGTTCTGTATGTGGTAACGTGAATAAGATGCACTACTGTGTCACATGATGTGAATAATGGTTAATATATTGATGCCGGAATCCTGAGACAAGCTGCAATACCATCAGTCAGAGTCCCGACAGCCACTTGGTTACCCACTTGGGTGGTGGACCACGACACCACCCAGGGAGGAACAGAACCCTGTGGTGACCTACTGTAAGGTTGCTACTGAGCCCGAAGAGTGGCGAGTGCAGCGAGCCTGGGAGGGGACACGCTGCGCTCGCCACTGGCATCCCAGTGTAGTTCTTCTGACCACCAGGATCCCGACCACCAGGATCTCATACTAATCCCGAATAAAGGGCAGTACTGTGGACTAAAGAGAAAAAAGGGCAGTACTGTGACATAACGTGAATGAGCTGCAATACTGTGACATAACATGATGTAACATTAATAATCTGCAGTACCGTGGCGTAACATGAATAAGGTTCACTGCTGTGTGAGGTAACGTGATTAAGCTGTACTACTTGTGACATTAAGTGAATAAGCTGCACTACTGTGATGTAACCACACTGCGACTTTGTTCTTAGAAGTATAAGCAGTGTGACTCCCTGTAGCATGAGTTGTCATTTGTAAAAAAAATATATATATATATACAGTATATTTAAAAAAAATCATTTTTTTGCACAACCTGTGTGCGCTATATCCCACTAGAACTTTGCTCATCTAAGTATAAGCGGTGCGACTCCCCGCAGTGTGAGTTATCATTTGTAAAAATAAAAAAGTAAATAAAAATAAATAAAACGTTTAACAATTGTTCTTTTTTTTTAATAAACATTTTATTGAAGGTTTTCAAGTTTACAAGTTATCAAGGTTCAAGACGAAACATATACTGAGTCTCCGAAGAGGATATATATAAAGTATATAATAAACAGTAACATTAAATGCACCTAACATGGTAGACAGATACAAACACAGAGACAAGACAGAAATACGGAGAGAAAGAAAGGAAAAAAGGGTGGGGTGGGGTGAAGAGAAATAATAATGGTTGAAATGGAGATAGGGTAATAGATAAATCACCTGTAAAAGAGAAGACAGTAACAACTGACATCAATGCAAATGACCTTGACAAATATAAAGATGTAACAACTCAATATTAGTCTATGGTGCTGACGATGACGGAAATCAAGGAAGGCTTCACATAAAAGGACAATTCAATCTCTAATGAGTTTCAAAAGTCCACTTATAATTGACAGCCGGTTGTAGGAGGAATGGGCAATGAAGAAAGCGCTGGAGATATAGTATAATTAAAAGTATGAGAATCAGATAGGAGATTCAAATATGGTCCGGGCCTTTCCCAATCCAATATTCCAAAGAATTTAGAAATCACTTCTGTGTCTACATCGTTCAAGGAATCTATGAAGAAGTCCCATCTGTTGTGAAAGGTTGTGGTAGACTCAGAGACATTTATAATAACGGACCGAAGATCAAAGTATAGATGTTGAAGTAATTTCGATTTCAGCTTGTGTAGTGAAGGAGCAGATTTCTTGATCCAATGTATTAAAATAAGCTTCTTGGCCAGAGTCAAAACTATGACAATAAAGGGGACATATCTGGAAGCGGGCGTTCCCATTTTCTAATTGCCAAATTGAAATAATAGACACGCTTCAGGGGAGGGGGACAGGGACAGTCCAAGCAAGGAGTTTAGATAACATATTGTCTTAGCCCAAAAACGTCTGACTTTAGAACATTCCCAAAAACAATGACACAGTTTAGCATTTGACATGGAGCATTTAATACATTTCCCTGACTCATTAGAGTTCATATGCTTTCGTTATGCCGGAGATATGTAGGCCCTGTGCATACAACGAAAGTGGGTTTCCTGTAAGTAAGCCGAATGTAAATGCCTAGAATACTTGCTATAGTTTAGGAGTATAACCTGTTCCAATCCTGATATAAGAGGGATATCCCCTCTCCAATTGACTAGAAATTTTTGGGAGTGTTGAGAAGAATTTACTTTGGCATTAATTAGAGAAGGGTATAGTTGGTGTAGCGGGCATGCCATTTATTAGTATAATATGTGAGTTGTCACATAGAGGTAAAGAAATCGGTAGAGCCTGTATATAGTGCCTAACTTGTAGATAGAGGTAAAATAGGTTGTTCGGAATAGAGTATAATTGCTGGAGGTCATTGAATGAATAAACTAAGCCCCCCGGGTCAAAGACTCTGTTCACGAGAGCAATTCCTTTTTGTTTCCACATCTGGAAAGAGGGATTGTGTAGGGATGGTGGGAAGGCAAGATTTCCCCAGAGGGGAAGAAAGGGAGAGAATCTGAAGTCTCTCTTCAATTTTTTATGTAAGCTTATCCAGTTAACGTAAGTGTCATGAAAAATAACATGAGTGTAAATGTCCTTTGGGATGGAGAGAGCTTTGAGATGAAGTAATGCTGAGGGAGAATAAGGTTTAAAAATACGTGATCTAATACAATGTCGGAGTATGTGGAAGTCTCCAGCAACTAGTCGCTGGCGTACCGAAAGAAAACAGCGACTGTGTATGATTTAAAGTCAGGAATCTTGAGACCTCCCAGAGACTTAGGAAGTACCAACTTTGAAAGCGCAATTCTAGCCCTTTTGCCTTTCCATAGGAATTTGGTGATAGAAGAATTTATAGTTAAAATGTCTTGATTGTTTAATGCAATAGATAACATCTGTATAGCGTAGAATAGTTTGGGGAAAATTACCTTCTTTACCGCAGCAGCTCTGCCTAGAAGTGAAAGGGGGAGTGAATTCCATGAAGTCATTAAAGCTGTAACCTTGTCTACAAGAGGGGAGAAGTTTACCTTATAAAGTTTGTCTACAGTTCTGGTAATGTGGACTCCAAGATATTTTAGATGGGAAGTGTTAATTTTAATCCTTCAAAAGTTGGGGAGGAATGCAGATCAAGAGAGTAAGTACCTAAAGGGAGGATCTCAGATTTGTCAATATTTACCTTATAACCTGATGTTTTACTAAAGACTTTAATAATGTGCATTATAGTGGGAATAGATTTTAGGGGGTCAGAAACAATAAGCAGAATGTCATCTGCGAAGAGTGAAACTTTTAATTCGTAGGAAGAAATTTTTATGCCCCTAAAAGCAGAAGAGTCATGAAGCATAATAGCCAGCGGCTCTATAGCTATTGCGAACAAAATGGGGGATAAGGGACAGCCCTGTCTAGTGCCTCTGTATAGCTCAAAACAATTAGAAATTTGTCCATTGCACATAATTTGGGAGACTGGGTTGGTGAATAGCGCTTTAATGTACGAAATAAAACGGGGAGAAAATCCAAACCTACCTAACGTATTATATAAATGAGGCCAAAGGACAAGGTCGAAGGCCTTTTCCGTGTCAATTGACATGATAACACCGGAGGGGGCAATGCCAGATGATGTTTGGAGATGTTGGACAGCAGAAATGACCTTCCTGACATTAAGAACCGAGTGTCTACCTGTAATAAATCCGGTTTGATCTGGGTGTATAATAGCAGGCATCACATCCTTGAGTCTATTCGCAATAACTTTAGCCAGTATCTTATAGTCCAAAGTAATGATATAGGTCTATAGGAACCGGGCAAAGATGGATCTCGTCCCGGTTTGGGTAATATTTTAATATAGGCAGCATTAAAATAAAGTGGGGGGGAGGGGTTCCAGACTGTAATATGTGGTTAAAGGCAGCCACCAAAGGATCAAGGATTTCAGAAATCATTAATTTATAGAAGCAGCCTTTAAACCTATCTGGGCCTGGAGCCTTAGATGAGTGTAGAGACTTAATCACTCTAGAGACTTCATCAGATGTCACCGATCTCTCCAGATCCATTTTCATTTCCTCTGTGAGAGAAGGGAATTGGATATCATGCCAACAAGGTGTGGATAATTCAGGAGGAGTACAAATACTCTCCGACTCATGGGGACAAGGGGTATACAGTTCAGAATAAAAGTCTTTCATAATTTGTGTAGCCTGTTTGTTAGTGAATGTAAGAGAGCCGTCTGGGCACTTTAGAGGGTGTACAACTGCTGAGGATCTATTACCATTTAGGATGTTAGTGAGCAATTTCCCAGTTCTGTTACCAAATATATGGTATCTGTAGTGAGTACTATACAGATGTATGTTGCCCTGTTTATTTAAATATGCATTGAAGTGTATCTTAGCCATAGAATACTTCTGTTTATTAGCTTGATTTGACGTACAGCAGCAGGCAGTATAAGCAGTGCATAGTGATTTTTGTAAGTCAACGTACGTTTTAGCGTAGTCTTTATTTAAATTTGCCACATATGAGGTTATATCTCCTCTCAACATAGCTTTAGCTGTCTACGATAGGCAGCCGAGAGGCAGATAATTTCCTTTAAAGTAGGGTTTGAGGTTCTCCATATGTCAACTAAACTTAATTGTTCAGCAATCTGTGGTATACCCAACTTAGGTAGAGTAAAACCTCGCTTAGGGCTAGATGATCTATCTAAGAATACATCAGATATTAAATTAAGGTCTCCGCATACAACTAAGGAGCCATGAGAGTATGGTATGAGTTCAGCAATCAGCCCCATAAAAAATGATTTCTTAAAAACTGTGGGGGCATAAACATTACATAAAATGTAAGGCTTAGAATATAGGGAGATATGGGCAATAACGTATCTTCCTTCTGGATCAGAAGTTATTTTAGTTATCTCAAGGGGAACAGAACGCCTAATTTAAATTACTACTCCTCGCGCTTTAGAGGTGAAGGGAGCACCTGCCACCAGCCTCCATCCTAGCATCTGGAGCTTTAACATTTCAGAGTGCATTAGATGTGCCTCTTGTAAAAATATTAACTGTAGCTTAAGCCTATTACAATACACCAGTACCTTCTTGCGTTTTGCAGGGGAGTTAAAACCTCCTACATTCAGAGATCATACCTTAAGTGTAGACATAGTACTTATAGAAGCTTGGGCCCATCAAAGTCAGGATACCGTATGAATAGAGGTCTAAAAAAAAGAAGAGAAGAGAAGGGGGAGGGAACAAAACATTGAGGGAGAGGGGAGACGATAGACACAAATGGGTGAGACAATAATCTCAAGGAGTAACATGCTCAGCATGTCTAATACAGATACTAAACAATCACATAACTTCTGGAACATTAGAAAAAACAATTGCATGTACAACAGTAGGATAAATCCCATCAATAACCCGGAGCAACACTCCCTCCATGCACGGATAAGGAGGTAGAGAGCTTCCCCTTCCTTGGGCTTGCATCACTAAAGTGTGAGAAACAAGTGTAAAACAAGAGCCCATTCAAGCGCTGTCAGTTATATCAGATTCAGCGGCATTCTCGTTGTCACGAAGGAAATCAGCAGCGTCATCAGGAGTGGTAAAATCAAAATGTTTATCTTTGTAAAAGATGCGCAATTTGGCAGGATACATTAATGCAAACTTTTGCTTGTCAGCAATGAGGCGTGAGCAAATGGGAGAGAAGGCTCTGCGGGCTTTTGTTAACTCGACTGAAAAGTCTTTAAATAAATGCAGAGTTATACCTTCCCATTTTAAAACTGGCTGTTTCCTGGAGGCTCTCCAGATCTCCAGCTTGTGTGTATAGCTGAGGCATTTAAATATGATGACTCTAGGTCGTGTGTCGTGAGGACGTGGAGGGGGGCCAATCCTGTGCACTCTTTCAATAACCATTTCTTGACAGAGATTCTGAATCCCTAAGAGTTGCAGGAGAGTGACCTTAACAAACTGTTCTAGAGATGGCCCCTTAAATGATTCAGGGAGTCCCAACACTGGAATATTATTGCGTCGTGAGCGATTTTCAATTTCTTCAAGCCTGTTGATCATGTTATAAATATCCTTTTCCAGCCTCTTAACGGTACATTGCAGGTCTGCCAAATTGTGGGCTACAGAGCCTATATTGTTTTCAGCATTGGAGACCCTAACAGTGAGCTGATTAATTTGAGTGGCTATGTCACTTATCGCCTTGGTAAGCATCGGACCCACCATGGAAGATATCGCGTCCACCAGATCCCCATATGTCAGGGGAGTGTCATGGTGCCGCTGTGGTGCGGCAGAATCTGTGTCTGGAGAGTCAGCAGCTAGTTTCTTAGGAGCAGGAGAGACTGCAAGCGACTCAGCGTCCGTCGCCATTACAGGGTCTGGGCTCCGTTTTATCTGGCGCAGCGTCTGTTGCGGCTGTGAGGATGTGATGTATTTATCCATCCCCACAAGCAGGGTGTAAGTGGTATATCGCTGGGGAAATGGAGGCTAAAATAGCCTTGTAAAAGTGCAGGTTAAGCCAAACACGGAGAGGAGCAGTGAGGACGCGCTGCTCACTCCATGCAGCCGGAACCGGAAGTCCTGACAATTGTTCTTTAGTTTGCACAACCTGTGTGCACTATACCTCACAGTGATTTTGTTTATGTAATAATAAGCAGTGTGACCCCTGCAGTGTGAGTTGGCATTTGTCTCCATAGTTCATAAACAGGACCTAGAAGTATATTTGTCCCCCAAAAAATATATTTAGATAGAATAGTACTTTTTAGCTTGAGGAGTCTGCACACTGCATGCGCCAAGTATCAAGCATCTATTTTTTCTCTATTTCTCCTCTCCCTGATGTCACATTGAGATAATACATACCTCAGTTTCTGCCTAGGTCACCAATCTATCCAATGCTGGAAACGTGATCCAAATTCATCCAGTAGTTTTTTGTGTGATGCTGTGATGACAAACAAAAATTCAGAAAATGCTGGGTTTTTTCCGTCTCCATACAGTAGTTCCTACACAGTCCCAATGAGTACAGTACATTTCTCCAAAAACATTTCTATATACAGATACAACCATTACAAATTTATTTTAAGTATAGATATTTTTTTGTTTGTTACTGTGCTGTGACTGTGTAATGTCATTGGTCACTGTCATTTTCAGTTGGGCAACAGATGTACAGAATGCCCCTCAATGCAAATGGACTTTTTTCTGTACTGATATTGGTAGTCACTGTAAGTGAACGTGAGCGCACCAGCCATATACTGCATAAGCATTAGTTCTTCTGTACCTGCTTGTTTGCTTGTATGAATAGATGAACACTCAGCTCTTCATAGAGGCAGTCCTTTATATGTCATGACATAAAGTGATTACAGTATATGAAAGAGTGCCTCTGGAGCCCACCGTTTATTTGTAAGGCATGCTTCACTGTAACTTTGTCTCTGCCGCACATCACTGCCAAAATTCTGAAGTCTATGAGCATGGAACAAGTGGTAGTGTGTAAATAACATGAGATTTGTAATGTAAAATATACCATGCTTTATAGCCAGCATAATATTGATAAAATCGATAGCTGCAGTTCATATATTGCTCCACAAATCGGCTCTATCTTGTAGATAGCAGCACCGATAATGACGGGGTCGCACAGTTGCAGTATTTGCCGGTATTAACTACTTTCTTACATGGTGGAGAAGTGGTATCACCACACACACAGTAACATGGGCTGATACCACTTCTCCCCATAACGATTGTTAATACGTCTACTACTTTGTGACACACCAAACATCCTGCCACAGACTTTTGCACAAAATATGCATGTTATTCACATCATTATTGAGACAAAAGTACAATGTATAGGTAACCTGACTACTGACGCTGGCAGTTCTGTAGCTTCTGTGTGATAATCTGTGTAAAAAGACAAAATACATGATCAATATGAGTGACACAAACCATGCCTTGCTCCATGCATCATTATGCTCAATCTGTGATTTTATACCAATTTATTTGTGACATAAATACTAAGTATAGGACATGTACAGTACCTAGGACATGATGTGATGAACATGCAAAATTTGGGAAAAAGTACAAAATTATGGAAAACATAACCCGTTGCATCTTGCATCTCACACCATATAGTGAAAAACACCACGTATATCAGCACACAACTGTTTTTTTAAGATGTTATTGTTATACTGTAGTTATCATTTAAAACAGCAAAACTGTGTTTTTATTACCCTACTTTTTTTGTTTTTGCCCATGTTATTTCCTCCACTTGAGTACATACATTTATTTTCCAAAACTTCCCAAAATGATAAGTACGCCTGGCAGTACATTTGCTGTTTACATACAGTGAGGTAAACTTACTAAGGTGGGAGTTATTTTTATAACTGGTGATGTTGCCCATAGCAACCAATCAGATTCTATTATCTTCTAGAAGCAGCTAGATAAATGTAAAGTAGAATCTGATTGGTTGTTATGAGCAACATCACCGGTTCTTAAAAAACTCCCACTGTAGTAAATTTATCCCAGTACGGTGTATGCGCATTGAGACTCTTCCATACTCAGGGCCTCACCCATCCCAAAAGAAAAGAAGGGGGAGAATTAGGAACTTTCAATTGAAAATGATTGCAAAACATCAATTACCTTGTCCTTTTGCAGAACTCACTGTGTTATTTTTGAGCACTAACTAAAATTGTTTAATCAAAATGTTATATCAAAATGAAGCAATAGTCTTGTCTACAAGATGAAACTGAGCGACAGTTCAAGAAAGCAAATTAAATTGAGTAAAGATTGCTTAACCATAAATTTCTCAGGGGTGGAACTTAAGAATCAATAACTGGCTGCTGATTGGAGTAGCAATAAAATAATTTGATATCAACTCATTAAGTAAAGAACACACAGCAATGCACATTAAAGATCATATTCATAAAATCTTTTATTCAGAGATAAATTTGTATTGACATATATTGTAAATTATCTTTGCAAATGTTTTGTATATGTAGAAACCAAGTAAATTATGGGGCAATAAAATAAAATGCTTTGGACATTCTTCTTCTATCTTGAAAACCCACTGAAGCATTATGAACTAATTGTACATGTTTTACTTTATGTTCCTGTTAGCAAGCAAAGAAAAAAAAAGTCTAATTTACATCAAACTGTAGTGAATTCAAATATGGTCATTTAGCTGACTCCTCACTATATTTGTTTTAGAGTAATTAATTAAAATTTTAGCTAAATAAACTATTAGAATAAGAAACAAGGGTTTCATTTGACTTTATGACCTTTACAAATATAACAGAGAGGATCGTGGGAGTATGAATTAATGGATGAGCTAAACTGCACTTGCACTAGACAATGAAAAACACATTAATAAAATTAATAGTTCTGACCTTAGAACATTTTACTAAAGGAGCTTTTAAGTGTTTTTATTTTATTTATTTTAACAAACTTTAAGATCCAGTGTTTAAAATATGTGTAACTCCCAACACATCTTCATAGATTTAAACTTGTGTATCACAGATAATTGACCAACCTCATTGTGATAATGAGAAAGGTTAGGGAAAGTTTTGTTCTGCTTCCCAGCAATAACATACATATAAGCAATGTTTGTTCAAGGAAAACCACTTGACGCCAATATCTTTTAAATAGCAGAAGTTTTCTTATCGGTTAACTAGAGCATAATGAGCTCAAAACTGGCTTCATTGAAATTTCATACCTTGATAAATACATAACTTAAAATAGAGACTAGAGAGCAGAGATGTGCTAGCCAACGTTATCTGTTTTTTTTGGGTTTTTTTATATAGACACGTCGAGGTCAAGGAAACTACTAACTTTAATATCCATATATTGGTAAATGACTTATAGTGTTGCAGTTGAAGTCTATAGTTGTGGCTAGAACAAAGGACAGCATGCTTAAGTTCCATATATAAATGCACTACATTAAGGTTGCATTTAGAACATATGATGTGTCCAGGACAAAAATACAGAAATTTTGGAGAACTGCATACAGTATTAATGCACTTCATTAGTGTTGCTGTTAGAGCAGTAGCGGATCTTGCCATGGGTAAGCAGGACTTTTGCCCGGGGCACCGCCTTCCGGAGGGCGCCAGCGCTATCCAGAGGGCACCGCACCATGGCAAGATCCACTACTGCTCTGCCCGCTGTGTCCCGCTGCCCGCTGTGTCCCGCTGTGAAGGGATCTAGACGCGTAGCGCCTAGTTTCCCTTCATAGAGAGGACCTTTACTGTGCGGTGCGCGATGATGTCATCGTGCACCGCACAGCATTTCAGCGGCGCTACTCTACTGCACAGGGGGCGTAACTGATCACGTCCCCTGTATGAAGCCACGCCCCTATTTCCCGCCCGGGGTGCAAAAAGGGCTATAACCGGCCCTATGTTAGAGCTATGTATTTTCTCTACATATTTAACAATGTATAAGAGATTGTGTTATGTGCATTTGCCACACACTTTATGGTGTAGTACGTTATGCATATCACATATTTCCCCTACATATCTTATTCAGGCTGACATAGAGAGGGGTGATGATGAGAAGGTCGTCAGCACTAGCTAATCACTTTTGATTGACATATTGTGGATTCACCGATGAAGCTGATTGGTGTTTTTATTTACCTAGCTTATGCATATATTATGATTTTGTGAGCATATATTTTAGCATGTTTTTATTCTCTAATTTGTACACATTAAGGAGAGCTGGACCTTCTGTATACAATAGGTTTTGTGTATTGTGATCACACCTAATGCTGCACCCACAAGCATTACATTTAGGATTCAACGAGATACACTATCAGGGGGAAATTAATTTAGAAGCATAGTTGCCTACACTCCCACATCCTGTTGGAGGCTTCTGTTTAAGTCATAAATCTCCTGCTGCCCTTCTTTTTAGGTCACATCTCCCGGATTCTTCAGATTCTGCTAGGAATGACACTAAGGAGTTTATTTGCAAGAACAGTGATTTACTGTAGCTGCTCAGGAGTCACTGCTGACTACTCTCCCCCCCCTCCCCCCCTGTGTAACCCCTGACAGGACAGAGAGACAGCAGCACATGATCACACACAGGGTCTGATCTGTTCTGTGTCTGTGCATTCAGCCATAGCATACTGCTGCAGCTAGTGAGCTGTTAGGGTAAGATTGTTGTTAGTACTCTTTCTGTAGTTGATGAAGAATTCATACAAGGTCAAATTGCATAGGCATCACATTTATCATATATATTATGCCGAGTAAGAAGATAAGTGAAATATATATTTGCAAACAAATCCTGTACTGCATATAGCAATGTTAGTATCGATACTTGCAAAACTTCCCCAAATAGATTGTTACTAATGTTACATAGAAATATCTTAAGACATACATAGTAACATAGTAACATAGTATTTGAGGTTGAAAAGAGGCAAAATGCCCATTGTGTTCAACCTGTATTCTGTATTAAGTTGAGGAGATTTTACTGTACCTGCTGAAGAATGTTTTTATGACTAGTTAACAACTATAAGTCATGTTACACCCAGATCAACAACGTCATTATTTTAAATGTTGTAACCTTGGATATCCTTTTCAATCAGAAATTCATCCAATTCTTTTTTAAATGCATTTACAGAGTCCACCATTACCACTTTCTCTGGTAAGGAATTCCAAACCCTTATTGCCCTAACAGTAAAGAACCCTTTCCTCCGTTGTGTACGGATTTTTTTTACCTCCAGCCTCAACGAGTGCCCACGTATCCTAAACAGAGTTCTTTTAATAAATAATTCCTCTGATAACTCTTTTTAGTGCCCCTTTACATATTTGACGACATTAATAATGTCTCCTCTTAGACGCCTCTTTTCCAGTGTGCACGTATTCAACCTAGTAAGCCTTTCCTCATAATCCAGTCCCTCTAGCCCTTTAATCAATTTAGTAGCTCGCCTTTGAATCCTTTCGAGTTCCCAGATATTTTTTTTATACAGTGGTGCCCAAAACTGAACACAACATTCCAGGGCCAATATTTACTAAAAAATCGAGTTTATCCGATTTGTGTTTTTTTTTTTTCAAAGTCCCAATCTGGGAATTCACTAAGCACAAATCTCGGCAATGTCTGGTCTATTCGTAATGGATTTAACGGCAAAGTTCTGAAATACGAATGAATAGACCATCGGTCAAACGCGGCTGTTATTTCATACAATACGGGTATTCACTATTCATTTGTATTTGGGTGTTAGTCTCTGAGTGCTCAAGTGCGGGTCTATTTTTTTGCGAATTGTTAAAAAAAGCAGCAAAAAAATAGACCTGCTTTTTCCAGTCGAGTTTGGATAACCATGCACGGATCAGTGAGATCTGTGCATGGTTATCTATGGGAAAGGGTGTGTTTAGTGTAAAAACAGAAAAAAAAATTGCGTGGGGTACCCCCTCCTAAGCACAACCAGCCTCGGGCTCTTTGAGCCGGTCCTGGTTGACAAAATATGGGGGAAAAAATGACAGGGGTTCCCCCATATTTCATCAACCAGCACCGGGCTCTGCGCCTGGTCCTGGTTCAAAAAATACGGGGAACAAAAAGCGTAGGGGTCCCCCGTATTTCTTAAACCAGCACCGGGCTCCACTAGCCAGGTACATAATGCCACAGCCGGGGGACACTTTTATTGTGGTCCCAGCGGCCCTGGCATTACATACCCAACTAGTCACCCCTGGCCGGGGTACCCTGGAGGAGTGGGAACCCCTTAAATCAAGGGGTCCCCCCCTCCAGCCACCCAAGGGCCAGGGGTGAAGCCCGAGGCTGTCCCCCCCATCCAAGGGCGGCGGATGGGGGGCTGATAGCCTTGTGTAAAAAATGAGAATATTGTTTTTAGTAGTAGTACTATAAGTCCCAGCAAGCCTCCCCCACAAGCTGGTACTTGGAGAACCACAAGTACCAGCATGCGGTGGAAAACTGGGCCAGCTGGTACCTGTAGTACTACTACTAAAAAAATACCCAACAAAAAACAAGACACACACACCGTGACAGTATAAGTTTATTACATACATGCACACCTCCAAACATACATACTTACCTATGTTCACACGAGGCTCGGTCCTCTTCTCCATGTAGAATCCTCGGGGTACCTGTGAAAAAAATTATACTCACATAATCCAGTGTTGCTTGTCTTCTTTGTATAATCCACGTACTTGGCAAAACAAAAAAACGGAAACCCGACCACGCTCTGAAAGGGGTCCCATGTTTACACATAGGACCCCTTTCCCCGACTGCCAGTACCCCCCTGACTCCTGTCAAAGAGGGTCCCTTCAGCCAATCAGGGAGCGCCACGTCGTGGCACTCTCCTGATTGGCTGTGTGCTCCTGTAGTGTCTGTGAGGCTGCACACGGCAGAGATACAATGTAGCGCCTATGCGCTCCATTGTATCCAATGGTGGGAACTTTGCGGTCAGCGGTTGACCGAAAGTAACCTCACCGCTGACCGCAAAGTTCCCACCATTGGATACAATGGAGCGCATAGGCGCTACATTGTATCTCTGCCTTGTGCAGCCTCACAGACACTACAGGAGCACACAGCCAATCAGGAGAGTGCCACGACGTGGCGCTCCCTGATTGGCTGAAGGGACCCTCTTTGACAGGAGTCAGGGGGGGTCCTGGCAGTCGGGGAAAGGGGTCCCATGTGTAAACATGGGACCCCTTTCAGTGCGTGGTCGGGTTTCTGTTTTTTTGTTTTGCCAAGAACGTGGATTATACAAAGAAGACAAGCAATACTGGATTATGTGAGTATAATTTTTTTCACAGGTACTCCGAGGATTCTACATGGAGAAGAGGACCGAGCCTCGTGTGAACATAGGTAAGTATGTATGTTTGGAGGTGTGTATGTATGTAATAAACTTATACTGTCACGGTGTGTGTCCTGTTTTTTGTTGGGTATTTTTTAGTAGTAGTACTACAGGTACCAGCGGGCCCGGTTTTCCACCGCATGCTGGTACTTGTGGTTCTCCAAGTACCAGCTTGCGGGGGAGGCTTGCTGGGACTTATAGTACTGCTACTAAAAACAATATTCTCATTTTTTACACAAGGCTATTAGCCCCCCATCCGCTGTCCTTGGATGGGGGGGACAGCCTCGGGCTTCACCCCTGGCCCTTAGGTGGCTGGAGGGGGGGACCCCTTGATTTAAGGGGTTCCCACTCCTCCAGGGTACCCCGGCCAGGGGTGACTAGTTAGGTATGTAATGCCAGGGCCGCCGGGACCACAATAAAAGTGTCCCCCGGCTGTGGCATTATGTTCCTGGCTAGTGGAGCCCGGTGCTGGTTTAAGAAATACAGGGGACCCCTACGCTTTTTGTCCCCCGTATTTTTTAAACCAGGACCAGGGGCAGAGCCCGGTGCTGGTTGATGAAATATGGGGGAACCCCTGTCATTTTTTTCCCCATATTTTGTCAACCAGGACCTTTTTAAGGTACACAATGAAGCCCTGCACGGATCTCACAGATCCGGCCAGGATTCCTTGTGTTTTGTCAGGCAGTGTTTTACTCATCACTCCCGTAAAACACTGCCTGACATTACGAATCACATCGACATCGGAAAATACGAATTTGGAAAAATCGGCAGCTTAGTGAATGATCGTATCAGAATTCAAAAAGTTGCAGTAAAATGCACCCGATACCATTCGAGTTCAAACACCCTTAAAAATGGCAAAAACACAAATCTTTGTAAATATACCCCCAGGTGCGGACGCACCAATGATTTGTACAATGGCAGAATTACATCCTCGTCCCATGTCTCAATTCCCCGTTTTATGCACGGTAGCACCTTACTTGCCTTCTTTACTGCGCTTTGACATTGTATATGGTTATTAAGCTTATTATCAATGAGTACCCCCAAATCTTTTTCCAAAACTGTTACCCCTAGACTTTTCCCATTTAATATGTAGGATGCAAGTTTGTTTTTAGCCCCGAAATGCATAACCTTGCATTTTTCTATATTGAACCTCATTCCCCATTTAGACGCCTAGATTTCAAGTTTAGATAAGTCATTCTGCAGAGACTCCACATCTATTTCTGAATTAATTATCTTACACAGTTTAGTATCATCTGCAAAGATTGAAACTGTGCTTTCCAGGCCTATTTCTAGGTCATTGATTAATATGTTGAACAGTAGTGTCCCAAGTACGGACCCCTGTGGTATTCCGCTGACTACCGGTGTCCAGCTTGAAGACTTTCTGTTGACCACTACTCGCTGTACCCTGTTGTCCAGCCAGTTACTTATCCATGTACAAACAGTTTTTCCTAGGCCAAGCTGCTTTTGTTTGATGATTAGTCTCCTGTGAGGCACTGTATCGAATGCTTTTGCAAAATCTAAGTAGACCACATCCACTGCTGACAAAAGACAAAAAGCATTTAAACATAGACGTGACCATTTGTGAAACTTGACACGCCAATTTGGGCAGAGTATGACAGCAGCGTGCCACGCTTTGCAAGGTACATTCTAATGTAATCTCCCTGATTCTAGTTTTCAAAAGTAGGCAAGTATGATTTAGAAGCAATGGGCAAAAAACTGCTAAACACTGAAATGGAGACATACTGTACATTGCCAAGAAATTAATTGAGTTGCATTGAGGGCAAAGGTGTGTTCTTACTTGATTAAGTTAGGTGGCTTCAGCCAGGCAAAATATCACTTTAAGCTCAAAATCATGGCCAACCATTATTTATATATACCTTTCATTATATGGGCAGTTTGTTTTATTCCTTTACATTTGTATACCTTGCATTAAGGCATAACAAATCATCAATTAAATTGTAGCCTAAATTTATATTTGCTCCAAATGTTTATGCTACGCATAGGTAAGTCAAATGACCTACATACTTTTCTTGTATACTTGCAACATGATTAATGATCTTCCTATTCTTGAATATGTGCTGGTTTAGGATCATTGGGCGCGATGTATTGAAGTCCTCATTCAGAGGTTTTAAAAGGGGGAAATCATGTACTGTACAAGGCTAAACCATGCCTTGTACATGATTGCCTATTTAAAAAAACTTCTGAGTTCGGTCGGCAACCCGCATTGCCACCAAACTCGGACTTCATTATATCCCGCCCATTATCTGAGTTTTTCCCAGACAAAATCTCTTCCTCTACAGGCAGCCCATTCTTAATAGTTATGTTAAAAAAATGTAAAATATTGAAATTTTTTGGCATACAACTATTGATACATACTGTACATAAGAATTCCACCAGAATGATCTAGCAAAACAAATGTGGTAGAAACATCTGCTGAATTGTATGTCAATTGTTGCTTTCATACTGCACGGATTGAGCACTGTTATAGAGGTACTTTGTCCTGCAATAAAATAATGAAATATGAAAAAATAAATGATGATGGTGTACCAATGGAACTGTATTATATAAATATTAGACGCACTTCTTCATCAAATCCAGCCATCTTTCATCCTACAGTATCCCTCTGTTTCTTGCTCACTATTTACCCAATCTGTGTCACCCCTGTTTAGGGGCAGCTCCAGAGAACATATTTTATATTAATGATCCATTATAAAGGTTAATCAATCTGTCTCAGCACTGGCCTGCACTTAATCAGTACAGAACTAACTGCTTTTAAAAATGACAAATTTATATAGGTACTGGAGAAAATTCCAGCCATGTCTCTGACAATTTCCCTTTTATGTAATGCTGTCGGTCAGTAGGTTTTTTCTGTTTTTGGTCAAAACACAAAGATGATTTCCTGTAATTTTGTGCTAAAATAGGAACAATGTGTTGTGTCTTTGAACCCTAACTGCTTTACAAACAAGACAGCCTGTTGAAAGCTTACAAGGCTTAGTGCAAAAATGCATGAAAAATTAGATCTCCTCCAAACCATTCATGGAATCATGTCCATACTAAAAATGGTTAGGACCTAGGGCATTTATTTATAACAAAAAGACCTTTATTTGGAGAACAAGCTCAATAAGCCCATATTGTTGCCCCTAAGGTGTATTGTGCCTCAAAATTCACCAATGCCAATTTTTTCTATTGTGATCTCCAACCCAACTTATTACCCTGGCCAGTAAGCACCTCTCCACCCAGTAAATGAATAAATGAAAAATGCACCACAGACCAAATACACATGGCCGGATTAACAATGGGGCGGATGGAGCTGCAGCTTCAAGCCCCCGATTGAAAATAGGCCCACAGAGCTCCCTGCAGTGCAGGCAGTAGCCAGTGCTGACAGGAAAAAAATAATTCCCTGTCAGGACATACAGCAGTACACTCACCTCTGGCTGCTAATCACCCGCACCCCAAACTGTTTGGCCTGTGTCCTGACCTCTGGCACCACACCACGGAAAGATGAAACTGCTTTGGACGGGCATGTGGGTGGAGCCTCGGAGATAGCACCAAGATAGCAACCTCCTGTCAAGGCCCTTCCCCTCTTTCATGAGGCATGTTATTGTTGGGAAGCTGCAGCAGAAATGGTATGCTGCAGCAAAAGCATTAATGTTTTGATGGACAAGGGGGCGGTACCTCGTGTTGCAAGGGGGCAGGGCTTTGGACAGGCATGGGGCGGAGCCTCAGAGATAGCTTCCCAACAATAACATGCCTCATGAAAGAGGGGAGGGGTCTTGGCAGGAGACTGCTGTCTTTTAGGAGATCTGGGTGATGTCAGAGCTGAGGGGGCATGCAAAACCATGTGAGTAGCAGCCCACACCAGGCCCTTAGGTCTCCTATGTAAGTGGTATCTATGTCAGTAAGTTTTGAGTGGTGTGTTTGTGTGTGTGTCAGTAAGTAAGTAGTGTCTGTCAGTAAGTAGTGTCAGTAGGTTTTGCATTGTGTGTGTGTCAGTAAGTAGTGTCAGTAAGTTTTGTATTGTGTCTGTGTCAGTACGTTTTGCATTGTGTGTGTGTGTGTGTGTGTGTGTGTGTGAGTAAGTAGTGTCTGTCAGTAAGTGGGGTCTGTGTAAGTTTTGTGTTGTGCCGTGTGTGTCAGTAAGTAGTATGTGTCAGTATTTTTTGTGTTGTGTGTGTGTCAGTCAGTCCTACAAGTGTGGTGGCACTCTCCGGTATGGCGTCCCTTTAACAATGT
The DNA here is from genome assembly GCF_028390025.1 of Pseudophryne corroboree. Lineage (NCBI taxonomy): Eukaryota > Metazoa > Chordata > Amphibia > Anura > Myobatrachidae > Pseudophryne > Pseudophryne corroboree. The sequence goes on along the minus strand of NC_086444.1, from coordinate 1,003,395,586 downwards.
GTCCACCAGTACGCCATACCCCCACCACACTGTAAAACACTACCACCAAGCTCCTAGGTCTTGCTTGGAGGCACCGCCAGCACCTTCTTTCTTTTCCAGGAAAAGGACTGCTGAGAGCGTGAAGGTGATGTCATCACCCTCCCGCACCTGGCAGACTGGCAGAGAAAAAGTGACGGTGGGGTGCTGGCCTAGCGGGGAGTGGGTGGTATTCAGTATACCGGTTGTTGGGATCCCGGTGCACAGTATACCGGCGCTGGAATACCGACATCCGGCATACCGACACCTTTTCACCCTCTTGGGGGTCCACGAACCCCCTAGAGGGAGAATAAATAGCGTGGTGCGCCAACGTGCCCGCAGTATGGCGAGCACAGCGAGCCCGCAAGGGGCTCATTTGTGCTTGCCCACTGTCGACAAGCTGGCGGTCGGGAACCCGGCACCGGTATGCTGTCTCGAGGGGACCTGGCCACTGACAACTCATACTACACCTCGGTGAGTAACTCTAATGGTTGGGACCCCTCCCCACAAGTACAATGAGGCGGCACTCCCGAGTTTTGCTGGTGCAGTAAGATTTATTAATCCAAAATCTTACTTAATAAATATTACTGCACCAGCAAGACTCGGGAATGCTGCCTCATTGTACTCTGTCCACAGCTTGAAAACCCGAAGGAGGGCACTGAAGCAAATATTCACATCATAGCAGGATGAGTGCTTGGTACACAGCTTATATATAATATTTTTTATTCTATAACCAGTGTCACATTCTGCTGTCCTTGTCTCTGTAGTCCACAGGTACAGGGGGTGTCTGTGCCATGGATTCACATAATATATAACCACTCCAGTGTCACATATTCACATCCCTTAATGACATGTGACCATGCCAATGGTGCGCAGGCACAGTACCACTGAGAAAAAAATTCTGTGTGCACCACTAGTGTCAGTAAGAAGTGTCTGTCAGTAAGTAGTGTCTGTGTCAGTACATTTTGCATGGTGTCTGTGTCAGTAAGTTTTGTGTTGTGTTTGTGTGTCAGTAAGTAGAGTCTGTCAGTAAGTGGTGTCTGTGTCAGTAAGTTTTGTGTTGTGTGTGTGTGTGTGTGTCATTAAGTAGTATTTTTGTCAGCATATTTTGCATTTTGTGTGTGTGTGTGTGTGTGTGTGTGTGTGTGTGTGTGTATGTGTGTGTGTGTGTGTGTGTGTGTGTGTGTGTCAGTAAGTGATGTGTCAGTAAGTTTTGTGTTGTGCCGTTTGTGTGTCAGTATGTAGTGTCTGTCAGTAAGTGGTGTCTATGTCAGTTAGTTTTGTGTTGTGTGTGTGTCAGTAATAGTAATGAGCGGGTTCGGTTCGTCGGAATCCGAACCCCCCCGAACTTCATCCATTTTACACGGTTCCGAGGCAGATTCGAATCTTCCCGCCTTGCTCGGTTAACCCGAGCGCGCCCGAACGTCATCATCCCGCTGTCGGATTCTCGCGAGATTCGGATTCTATATAAGGAGCCGCGCGTCGCCGCCATTTTTCACTTGTGCATTGGAAATGATAGTGAGAGGACGTGGCTGGCGTCCTCTCAGTTTTATTCAGGTGGCTGCAAATATCTGTGCTCACTGCTTTATTGTGGGGACTGGGGACCAGCAGTATTATATAGAAGGAGTACAGTGCAGAGTTTTGCTGATCAGTGACCACCAGTATTATACGTTCTCTGCCTGAAAAACGCTCCATATCTGTGCTCAGTGTGCGGCATATATCTGTGCTCACACTGCTTTATTGTGGGGCCTGGGGACCACCAGTATTATATAGGAGGAGTACAGTGCAGAGTTTTGCTGACCAGTGACCACCAGTATTATACGTTCTCTGCCTGAAAAACGCTCCATATCTGTGCTCAGTGTGCTGTGCGGCATATATCTGTGCTCACACTGCTTTATTGTGGGGACTGGGGACCACCAGTATTATATAGGAGGAGTACAGTGCAGAGTTTTGCTGACCAGTGACCACCAGTATTATACGTTCTCTGCCTGAAAAACGCTCCATATCTGTGCTCAGTGTGCTGCATATATCTGTGCTCACACTGCTTTATTGTGGGGACTGGGGACCACCAGTATTATATAGGAGGAGTACAGTGCAGAGTTTTGCTGACCAGTGACCACCAGTATTATACGTTCTCTGCCTGAAAAACGCTCCATATCTGTGCTCAGTGTGCTGTGCTGCATATATCTGTGCTCACACTGCTTTATTGTGGGGACTGGGGACCACCAGTATTATATAGGAGGAGTACAGTGCAGAGTTTTGCTGACCAGTGACCACCAGTATTATACGTTCTCTGCCTGAAAAACGCTCCATATCTGTGCTGCATTGTAGTATATAGTAGGAGTGCAGTGCATAATTTTGCTGACCACCAGTATATAATATATAGCAGTACGGTACAGAAGGCCACTGCTCTACCTACCTCTGTGTCGTGAAGTATACTATCCATACATACCTGTGGTGCATTTCAGTTTTGCACAGTTTGCTGACCACCAGTATATAATATATAGCAGTAAGGTACAGAAGGCCACTGCTCTACCCACCTCTGTGTCGTCAAGTATACTATGCATCCATACCTGTGGTGCATTTCAGTTTTGCACAGTTTGCTGACCACCAGTATATAATATATAGCAGTACGGTACAGAAGGCCACTGCTCTACCTACCTCTGTGTCGTCAAGTATACTATCCATCCATACCTGTGGTGCATTTCAGTTTTGCACAGTTTGCTGACCACCAGTATATAGTATATAGCAGTACGGTACAGTAGGCCACTGCTCTACCTACCTCTGTGTCGTCAAGTATACTATCCATCCATACCTGTGGGGCATTTCAGTTTTGCACAGTTTGCTGACCACCAGTATATAGTTTATAGCAGTATGGTACAGTAGGCCACTGCTCTATCTACCTCTGTGTCGTCAAGTATACTATCCATCCATACCTGTGGTGCATTTCAGTTGTGCGCAGTATATATAGTAGTAGGCCATTGCTATTGATACTGGCATATAATTCCACACATTAAAAAAGGGAGAACAAAAATGTGGAGGGTAAAATAGGGAAAGATCAAGATCCACTTCCACCTCGTGCTGAAGCTGCTGCCACTAGTCATGGCCGAGACGATGAAATGCCATCAACGTCGTCTGCCAAGGCCGATGCCCAATGTCATAGTAGAGAGCATGTAAAATCCAAAAAACAAAAGTTCAGTAAAATGACCCAAAAATCAAAATTGAAAGCGTCTGAGGAGAAGCGTAAACTTGCCAATATGCCATTTACGACACGGGCCAATATTTACTAATTTTCGTGTTTGATTCGGTTTGTGTAGTGTTTAAACTCATTTTGTATCGGGTGCATTTTCATGCAACTTTTTGAATCCATATACGCAAAGTTTCGAAGCAGTCGACTTTATGCTTTTCGAGTTTTCCCGATGTCGATGCCAGTCGCTTTTTTTTTGCCACATTTACAGCCGTCATTGTCATTTGCGTACGTGTTTTTGTTGGATTAGCAGTTTTTTTCCTAAGTTAAACGCGGCAGGGTTTTTTTTCCCCGCGGCCGCATTTTCACTTTCAGTTTCGATTTTCATCCCCGTTCGTGATTGGTTGTGTTTCAGATGGTAGGAGTGTCTGTGCGCAACCATATAAATACGCCTCAAACCGTCCGCACCTCATGGGTTTAGTTAGTGGTGAGGAGGAGGGAGGTTGTGCTGTGGAGGTAGGTGAATTTGTGATTTGTTGAGGAGTGTTGGTAGCGATTTCTGAGTGTGGTATTGTGTTTGAAAGTCATCTTGTCATTCTTGTTGTCTTGAATTTTGTGGTTTTGTCTCATTTTTAGTCCAAGTTATTTTTCTTTATAGTCCCTTGTCAGTGTTTGTGTGTGGGTGTGTGTGTGTGTGTGTGTGTGTGTGTGTGTGTGTGTGTGTGTGTGTGTGTGTGTGAGTTGTGTAGTGGTGGAGTGTGTTGTTTGTCTTTTTTTTTCCTGTGTTAACTGTGTAGAAACACAATTATGTGTGACTCATAGGTGGAGGGTGTGAGTGAGGGGGAGGAGGTCGGTCAGGTGGAGGAGGTGAGTGTTAGTGAGGTGGAGGAGGTGGGTGAGGTTGCTGAAGCAGCCCCAAGTGACAGTGACAGTCAGAGTGCTCCGCAGCCACGCACCACTACTAAGACTGGGCGGAATGTTAAGTTTAGTTTTGCAGAAAATGTGGCATTGGTGCGTGAGCTGATGAAGTATCAGAGGCAGCTATTTGGCCCTGAGTCTGCCAAGGTGCCAACACGGAGGAAGACAGTGTTGTGGTCGAAAGTAGTTGCTGCTGTCAATAGTGAGGGGGTGGTCAAGCGGACGGAGGACACATGCCGCAAACGGTACTATGACATAAAGCGACGTGTCAAGTCCAAAATGGCCAAGGAGGCCAAGTCTGCTCGGAAAACGGTGGTGGCCAGCCCTATATAGCAAGTTATCTGGAGTATGAGGAGCCCATGCGGAGTGTAATACCTCCTGAAGTTGTCTCTGCAACCCATGTCTGGGATTCAGATAGGCCAAGGAAGAATGGTGAGCATGTGTTTGTTTTTTTTATTTTTGGGGGTTAAAATGTTTTATTTGGTAATCAGTGTCATGTGACGTTGCATATTACTCCCATCTTCAAGTGTGTGTCTGCAAATTCATTGTTTTGGGTCATGTGTTAGCTAAAAGCCAATGTAACATCTTACTTTATTGTATGTCATGTGTTTTTCAAACAGATATTTTGCATGTGTAGTTTGGACTTGGTGTGTCTGTGATTTGTCCTGCAATAATGTGTTCCTTTTGGTTTTTTTTATTTTTAAAACATTATGACTATGTTTTTTATATGTGTTTCATGTTTTTTTTAAGTTAACAAATTCGTTGTCATGTTAGAGGCTGGAGTACTGGAAAGTTGTTTTTAAACCACTTACATGTGTAATGTCATCTTTAGAGAATGTTATTGTTTTTTTTATTTTATTTGGCTTGTATTTGTACCGTGACACCATACTGCATATTTTTTTGCAAAAAAATTAGTTTTTTTTATTTTTGGGACATATACTGGTAATGTGTCTTTGGAGTGCCACATCACAGAGCAAATTAGATATTGCATCTGTAATATTTTTAAAATCAATACAAAATGAAGTTGTCTTTAAAAAAAAAAAAAAACCTTTCCTTGAACTTGTGGCCTATGTCAGTGTCCTGTACATGTTTGGCTGTCTTGATGTTGCCATAGTGCATATGTGTTTTGGTTGTTTTTTGTGTTTAATTTTTGGCTTTCTGGTCCTTATGTTTGTTTGAATTCAAAACCAAGCATTTCTAAATGTAAAACTGTTTATAAGCATAATGGGTGGATGTATACACAATAGCATGATTTATGAATATTTCTCATTTTATACAGTGTCTGAAAAAAGCAGTACTACTCGTCGGCCAGTAAATCCTAACACATCTGATGATGATGATGATGATGCTGCGGAAGCAGGTAAAGTGTCCATTGTAGTATAGGGTATGCTTGTAAAGGAATGGCCATAACAAAATTGCACTTTCATTAAAAGGTCCATCAAAAGAAGTATGGAGCAGCAGAAGTGGCTCTTCTGGAAGACATCACCACAAGAAACCTGTGGCGGAAAAGAAAGCAAGGTCGTCTGTCCCGGCACAAACACAGCAGGCTACCCCGCCACGAAGATTATGGTCCGTATGTTCGGTGCCCCCACTCCAAATTATGGACACACCTCCAAGACGTCATCCACACTCCCCTCATCTTGATTGTGAGTATCAAACTGGAATCAAAGTGAAAAATGTCAGAACATAATCATAATCAGTCATAACCGCATTAAGTCAAAACACTTCCAAAACAAAAATACTTACCGCAGTAAGTAAAAGCTGAAATGGAATCCAAACTAAATGTCCTTGTCCACATCCAGTAAAGATATGTATGTCCACTTGAGTCATACAGTATGACATTGGGTATAAGATGCTGCAAAAAAAAGCATGTTTTTTTTGTGACAATTTTTTTTTTGTTCTGAAACTCTCATGTGTGCTTGAGGTTACATTGCAAAATACATTCAAAAACATTACTATGTTTGTTGGAACAAATCTATAAGGTAACACATTATGTATTCCAATGTTTTTTTATGGTGGAGTATGTGTGAGCTCCATTAAAACTAAAGTGTTTGCTTTCACAATTAAGTAACCAGACACATTTGCCACAAACAGGCATATGTATGCATTTAAGCTATGAGTGATGATGTTGCTAGGCAGAATAGTTGTAAGCAACAGTGAATGACATGTGTTCCATGTGTAGTGTTTTTTAATAATTTCACAAACATATGGATAGCTAACGTAGATATGTTTAATATTTCAACTTCGAGTCCTGGGACCAGCATCCCTCCGCAACAACACCAACACAGTGACATGGAGGAGACAAACATCTTAGAAATGCTGCCATTAATGCAAGGAATGAGCCCCCCACCACCTGTGAGTACACCACCACAGCAAAGCACACCACCACCACAACACAGCCCAACAACACCAGGAACACAAGGCCCTGATCAGGTGTTTTGGACTATTTGGGCTAGACAGCAGGCCACTAATGAAGATTGCCTGCGTAAGCAGACACAAATGTTTGCAAGCCTACAATCTCACCTCAGAAGAATCTCAAGAAATCTGAGTCGACAAAATGAGCAAACAACCAGAATAGGCTATACCATGGAAGTCATGCGTACAGACATTACACAGGCCATGGGCAACTTACAGCGCATAATGGAAGAACAGCACAGACTTATGGAAGAACAGCACAGACAACAGCAAAGTTATATGAACATTTTTCAAAACAGTCAAAAGATTAATGAAAGTTTAATCAGAATAGTAGACAATCAAAATGCTGCTACACGTGAACTCAATGCCACTCTCACTAACCTGAATGAAACTCTCAGATGCATGCACCAACAGCAAACAACCAGCAGTTCTGGTACGACTACTCCAAATATCACGCCAGTCTCATCACCACCAAGACGGTCCACCAGAGCATGCCAACATGACAGTGCTAAAGGCAAAGGCTAGGACAAGCAGCCACCCAAAAAAATGTAAAAAAACAAGCTAGACATTTGTGATAATTAACACAAAATAGTTTGCAAGTGTTTTTGATGGTTTTCAAAATATCACACTTAGCTCCTTGACCCTTTTTTTAACATCATTAATTATAAGTGGGCCAAAATAATCGAAAAAAATATTACGCACATTTATTCCTTTACTTTTTTTTAGGATATTGGAGGAGGAAAAAGTTGATGTAGCCACACATACATGTTAGCAGGAAGTAAACTGACCACTTGATTTTTTTCTAATCATTACTCTTTCTAGATTCCAATCATTCTCTTTGCCTGCAGACAATCCAAATTACAATGTTAGTGATACATATCTTAGCTATCTTATCTATACAACATTACAAGATGAACTCAATTGAGTGGCGTAAAAAGCTTGTAATATGTTGCCTTTGTTTTGTTTATAAAACATTGTCCAAATGAATGTCAGTATTGTTGGGACATGTTTGTGTGTGTGTTAAAAATTATTAAGCATGTTTTTACACATGATGCATAAACAAACAAATATGTACTTTTACCCTTTAAAAAAAAATGTACAATAATGTATATGTGTGGAAAACTGTGTATTTACTTACACATCATCAAGTTTACAGCATCAAACATGAGTAAAAAAAATAATTCAAGATTATAGTAAGTTTGTGAGTCTTAAATATGATGGTGCATCACACATAGGGACACATGTTTTCCTCAAGGCTAACATATTATATGTTGAGGACTGTTTTTTGTGAACACAGGTTCTCAAACTCGGCCATCAGGAACCCACACAGTGCATGTTTTGCAGGTCTACTCACAGAATCACAAGTGACATAATTAGCTCCACCTGTGAACCTTTTAACATATGTCTGTGAGTAATTCATACACCTGTGCTTCTACTGTGTTACTTGAAAAACATGCACTGTGTGTGGTCCTGAGGGCCGAGTTTGTGAACCTGTGCATTAGGACATTACACACAATGATAAAGTAAAATACTAAATGGTTGATGTTGGCTTGTAAGAAATTAGCACTGCAAGATTTCGAGCACTTATCCAGACTTAATGCATGCCACTCATAATCTGTTGTTTTGATATTAAAAAAATACACAACACACATGCAACATTTTTTAAGCATATAGCGAGGGTATGTTTGTATGTGTCAAGGAGACAGACACATTCAGAGTAATGGATTTTGGCAAAAAACACAAAACATCTATTTATGAAGACACAACAAATGAAATAAGCAAACCAAGCTTACCTTAGAAATAGCGATTTATGATCTGTTGCCTAACCTGCCTCCCTACATCAGTACTCCAAGTATCACCAGATGTCTCTAATTCCTCTGCTTGCTGGCTGCTTTCTTCCTCCTCCTCCTCCTCCTCCTCAACATGTGGCAGATGTTGTTGCAAACACATGTTATGAAGAAAGCAGCAGCAGAACACAATTTGAGTCACCTTGGAGGGACTATACAACAAAAGTCCACCAGACTTATCCAGACACCGAAACCTAGATTTCAGCACACCAAAACATCTTTCTATCACATTCTGCGTAGACTTATGTGCATTATTGTAATTGTGTTCAGCAGGGGTATCAGGTCGGGACAATGGAGTTAGAAGCCAAGAGTAACAGCCATATCCTCCATCACCTAAAAGACAGATATAGTAACGTGAATCATGTTAAGATACAGCAACACATAAGTAACACACTGTGGGGCAGATGTATTAACCTGTAGAAGGCATAAGGAAGAGAAAAACAAGTGATATGTGCAAGGTAAAAAAGGCAGCAGACAATCTGTTCCTATATGTTAATTTACATATTGGAGCAGATTGGCAGGTGCCTTTATCACCTTGCACAGATCACTGGTTTCTCACTTTCTTATGCCTTCTACAGGTTAATACATCTGCCCCTGTATTTGGACAAAGTATACGCAGGCCTACACATATCAAATTACATACCCAGCAGCCATCAATCTGGCATTTGTCCGTCCTAAAACTTATCAAAGAGGGATGACTGACTGAGGATGAAGGAGTCATGGCAGCCCCCAGGGTAACCAGCAACAACACTCATTATTTTGAGATTTGCATCACAAACCACCTGCACATTTGTGGAGTGTTGAAAATGGCGGTTAGTATATATGTGCTGCCTGCCCCTAGGTAGTCTCAGCTGAATGTGTGTGCAATCTATGGCTCCAAGCACATTGGGCATGCCAGCCAGCTCATAGAAATCTACCCTGACGGCATGCCACTGAGACTCCTGGGTAGGGAAGCAGATTGAGGCCTCGATGTGGGGCTGCAAAACAGCCAAAACCTGTGTGAACATTTTAACGAACAATAAACTTAATATTTTATGACAGAACTGGCCACCGAGAAATTAAAACAAACACAAAACAGAAGAGGTTGTTAGGTATACATCACCTGTATTAAGATTCTTGAAAATGAGGGCTGTGAGATTCCTATGACATACCCAGACACAGCCTGAAAGCTGCCAGTAGCCATAAAGTGCAACACAGCCAGGAGTTTGTGCAGGCCTGAGACAGGGCGAGAGTGTGCTGTCTCAGGGTCTAGGCCCAGTTTGACAAGGTCATACAGACGGAAAATGTTGTTACGATTTAGACGGAACATCTGTATGACCTTATCATCGGACAATGCGTTCAAGTTTAAACACCCCCTAAAAAAATGAGGCCTGCGCAGCCTCCGCGGAACCGATACAACCTGCTGACCATGTTCATTTTCTTGGCCCTGGGTACTTACAGGCTGATGTCTGAGTCGGAGGAATCCCACAGCACACAAAAGATCACTGGCCCACAGTCCTGCTGCCATTTCTGAGTGTAGGCGTATTGAAATGGGCCTAACATCCTTTTATAGGCATCCTAATTCAGGTGTGAGTGATTTTTTATTTGCAACACATGTAAACACGACTGAAAAAAGCAGGTCTATTTTTTTGCCGCTTTTTTTAACGAATCGCAAAAAAATATGACCGCATTTGAGCACTCAGAGACTAACACCCAAATACGAATGAATAGTGAATTCCCGTATTCTATGAAATTACAGCCGCGTTTGACCGATGGTCTATTCATTCATATTTCGGGACGTTGTCAGTCAAACCATTACGAATAGACCAGACATTGCCGAGATTGGTGATTAGTGAATTCCCGGATTGGGACTTAGAAAAAAAAAAACAAATCGACCAAACTCGGATTTTTAGTAAATATTGGCCACGGAGTGGCAAGGAACGGCTGAGGCCCTGGCCTATGTTCATGGCTAGTGGTTCAGATTCACATGAGGATGTAAGCACTCATCCTCCCGCTAGAAAACTGCAGTGCCACTCCTAGATGGGCCAGGTGTTTGTGTCGGCCACTTGGGTCGCTTAGCTTAGTCACACAGCTACCTCATTGCGCCTCTTTTTTTCTTTGCATCATGTGCTGTTTGGGGACTATTTTTTTGAAGTGCCATCCTGCCTGACACTGCAGTGCCACTCCTAGATGGGCCAGGTGTTTGTGTCGGCCACTTGGGTCGCTTAGCTTAGTCACACAGCTACTTCATTGCGCCTCTTTTTTTCTTTGCATCATGTGCTGTTTGGGTACTATTTTTTTGAAGTGCAATCCTGCCTGACACTGCAGTGCCACTCCTAGATGGGCCAGGTGTTTGTGTCAGCCACTTGTGTCGCTTAGCTTAGCCATCCAGCGACCTTGGTGCACCTCTTTTTTTCTTTGCATCATGTGCTGTTTGGGGACTTTTTTTTAAATCTGCCATCCTGTCTGACACTGCAGTGCCACTCCTAGATGGGCCAGGTGTTTGTCGGCCACTTGGGTCGCTTAGCTTAGTCACACAGCTACCTCATTGTGCCTCTTTTTTTCTTTGCATCATGTGCTGTTTGGGGACTATTTTTTTGAAGTGCCATCCTGCCTGACACTGCAGTGCCACTCCTAGATGGGCTAGGTGTTTGTGTCGGCCACTTGGGTCGCTTAGCTTTGTCATCCAGCGACTTCGGTGCAAATTTTAAGACTAAAAATAATATTTGTGAGGTGTGAGGTGTTCAGAATAGACTGAAAATGAGTGGAAATTATGGTTATTGAGGTTAATAATACTATGTGATCAAAATGACCCCCAAATTCTATGATTTAAGCTGTTTTTGAGGGTTTTTTGTAAAAACACACCCGAATCTGACAAAAAATTTTTTACGGGAGGTTTTGCCAAAACGCGGCAAATCCAAAACACGGCCGCGGAACCGAATCCAAAACCAAAACACAAAACCCGAAAAATTTCCGGTGCACATCACTAGTCAGTAAGTAGTGTCTGTCAGTAAGTAGTGTCTGTCAGTAAGTGGTGTCTGTGTCAGTAATACCCCTTTCACACTGCAAAAATAACCTGGTATATTGCCGGGTCGACACGTTTCGATGTGCGTTGTGAAAGGGGTCATGGACGAATTCTGGGTCGCCTATCCCGGTAATTCAACCCGGGTTATATACCGGGTCAGGTGCAGTCTGAACGGGTTACCAAGGTCGATGCAACCCGGGACCCGTTCACTGCATAGGGTGTGGCGGTGCGGAGATGATCTCATCTCCCAGCGCTGCCTCCGCACCCGCCATGGATGGCAACCCGACTAAGCAAATTGCCAGGTCGGGTTGGCAGTGTGTAGGGTCCAATGCCGGGTCCCACCCAGGAATGGACCCATTTCCAATTCCCAGGTGGGACCTGGCATTGTGATGTGAGAGTGGTATAAGTATTGTGTTGTGTATGTCAGTAAGTAATGTCTGTGTCAGTAAGTTTATCTATGTTGTGCGTGTGTGTCAGTCAGTAATATCTATCAGTAAGTGGTGTCTGTGTCGGTAAGTTTTATGTTGTGCGTGTGTGTTAGTAAGTAGTGTCTGTCAGTAAGTTGTGATTGTGTCAGTGAGCTTTGTGTGTGTGTGTGTGTGTCAGTAAGTAGTGTTTGTCAATAAGTGGTGACTGTGTCACTCACATGGCATAGGCGCCACACACCCTATTTAGACCACACCCACACCACAATAATCACCCTATTTAGACCACCCCTACATCACTAGTCACACCACCGCAGCGCTTGTCACACATCCTGCTGAGGCACACAATAAGCCCTTACTAAATTTTAGCTCCAGGCCCATGTGGACCTTCATCTGGCACTGCAAATACATAATGTCTTACTGATAACATATGTTTCTTAGCAAGGGAGGGGAAGTTGGGCACCACAAATAAAGGTGAAAACCATAAAATAAAACTTGTAGGATACCACTAACCAGAGTCTCTGTCCTCCTCTGTTATTATGCCACTCCATTTCCCTGTCTTTATTGCTGCAATAGGGATGTGTAACTACAGGTCAGTAGCTTAGCGGTGGTTCTTTCCCTGAAGTGTTTCGCTCCTTGTAGGGAGCTTTATCAAACCCTGCACGGTTGACTCTGACCAATAGGAGGCAGTGTGGGGACACATAAGTAAAACTGATTTCGGCACAAGTCCTGGCTGTATCTGAGTATCCATAAGCTCATCTGATTTCTATGCAAACAGAGATGTTAAAGGTGAAGCGCATTCTACAGTGGTGCCATGAATGCCTCATGATATAACTGTCTTACAGTGGAATTAGTGAAAGTAATTCTGCTGTGTCTAGGAAAGAATAATCCTCCACAATTACAACTTTATCTCAAAATCTTTCAATAAATGCTTGAAATGTTTTCATATATATTTGCACTGGCATCTTTTTTATATAAACAAACTTGTGCTTTAAGTTACATGGGCCTTTAAAAGCCATCTACTGTAAAATCATTGAGTTAAGAAAATTTTTTCATTGCCCTTTTGACAAGGCAGAGAAGGTAAAAGATTAATATGCTCATATGTTTTCAATATTCAAATATATAGCATAGCTGTAATTTAATAATGCTGCTACACTTATTAATAAAGCTCTTGCTTATTAAAGAGTCCATACTGCATTTATTTATTTATTTAACTCAGAAAATAGCTAAACAAAATGGTAAAGGTGCTATTATATTAAAATAAACATTTTATTGAATTATACTGTAATTACCAGGGTGTGCTCTCTGCTTAATTGAGTGCATTGATCTCCTGCTGTTTTTAAGGAAGCAGGCTTACTTGTTACAAATCTATTCATAAGAGTACTCGCCATAGTGTGGTATATAATATATTATGGAATTCTGCATTAAGTGGCATTATATTTGACAGGCAGTACTGTGATAAAAATGAGCTTTAATCAAGATAAATGAGAGATGCTTAGTCATCTCTTTGGTTTGTTGAAACCAACATTTTAAGATTAATACTCAAAGTAATGAATATTTTCCATTTCCTTATTGAAAGCATGTAATTTGATTTGTGCTGCATAATGTGCCCACCTGTGCTGAGAGCATACACCTACCAAAACACTGGGCCTGAAATTAAATTAAACCATTTTCTAATACTGTAAGTTGTGCAGACTTCCTGGGCCAAACAGTAATGCTATTAAGCAAATATATTCTACAAAAATTGTTATTTGTACTAGGTTATGCTTACTTGATAATGTTTAAAAAAAAATGGATTGAAAATATTAATTAATATTAATATTGAAAAATAAAGTGGGTTGAAAATATTACCAAAAGTATTTTCTCATACCAACCATAATATCTATAGGGCAGATTCAATCAGCCCTGACATACTGTATTCAATCTCCGCATCTCCAAACATTAAGCTCGGCACTTAATGCAGATTTTTCCTCTCAGCCACATGAGCTGCAAGTAAAAATCTGTGGTTTACATTATCATGCGGGATAACCCACGGACTCCATCACCTAAAGTGGAATCTATGAATTAACATACCTTACCTGTGGGTTTACCGCACAGGGAAATAGACTGGAATAGCTCTGGGTGTTAAACCCAGAGCTTCATCCATACAGTAAACCATGGGTAACTGAATCTACCCCATAAAAATAATTTATTTTTTATTTTTCTGCTCATAGAAAATAAAACATAATAAATCAAGCAATAATGGTACATTAAATTACATATAATCTGTATCCAAATTGATATATGTGATTATTTTGAGCTAGAATTCTTCCTTTTATTCTTAATTTTCCTGCCTCAAAATGTATTTTACATGCTATACAGTAATGTGAAACAGCAGTGTATTTGAGTGCATTGGATTACACATTAAAGCCATTTTATCAGAATAAGGGTGGAATTGAATTAGATGTGGTAGATTACTGCAGAATAATTGATCTCCTTGGGCTGTCCAATAAACTGTGAAGTCAGGAGTTATTCACCTGCCTCAGCACCTTTAAAACATATTCCAGATAACTCAGGGGTTAATAGGTGCAGCAACCCTGTCAAGGCATTAATGCCAGTAAACCCATGTTAAAGCCTATTAACAAACTACTTTATGGGGCGTTAACAGGACTATCTGGGGAAATCAGGAGTGCAATTGAATAGCCTAGGGCATTTAAGACTGAGGCTACCTCCTATTTCCACCTACGATAATTTACCACAAGTAATAGAATTCACCCCTATATTGCAGAGTGTGCTGTAAAATTGAATCCCCAAATATTCAGTGATTTCACATCAATAATAGCTGAATGAGACAAAGAAGGAGTTATCCAGGTGTTACCTAATGGGGCACATGTCAGACACTCTAATACTCTAATAGTTCTAGACCACTTTGTGCTCCTTTTTGAACTTCTTAAGTCTGTATTTTTAAATCTGTCTCTTGTTTTCAGTTCCCCAGGGGACATATGATATGTACCCTATATATTTAAGGGCTACAAGAGACACACAGTAATATACAAAAATATTGTAAGCATAATCTAGAAATTGAAATAGCAGTTTCCCACACTAGGAAAGAAGCTTATGCTCGGAAAACGTTACATATGGCTGATTCAGAGGTGGAAGCAGACGTTACCAGGCTGCATTTTTTGGCGATTGGACGTTTGCAACTCTATGCAAATCCCGATACAAAACCCTTCTCTTGCATCTGAATGTGAAAAGACCGAGACACTCACTTTGAGCATCTGTAGACACTGTAATATTGCCTTGTTCATCTTTAGACACCACCATTGGCCACACCATCAAAACTTGCACAAGTCCTTTGGCAGGTGCAGATTTAGGGCCAAATGTAATAGGGTGTGAGTTTTCTCACACATTTTGAAAGTGCAAGTTTGTCCTGCAACTTGCAAATGTAATAGGGTGCGAGTTTTCAGGTTCCCATGTAACTTGCATGTGACTTCTCTGGAGATTCAAACTAGGAAGCGTACGCATTTCGACCTTTGATACAGTAGGTTTCTGAAGAAGACTGGGAAGGAGAGGTGAGTTTGGTTAGTAAAAGGGAAAACAGGATTTTAATACCTACCGGTAAATCCTTTTCCCCTAGTCCAGGCCTGGCCAACCTGTGGCTCTCCAGCTGCTGTGAAACCACAAATCCCAGCATGCCCTGCCACAGTTTTGTTATTAGGGAATGCTAAAACTGTGGCAGGGCATGCTGGGACATGTAGTTCCACAACAGCTGGAGAGCCACAGGTTGGCCAGGCCTGTCCTAGTCCATAGAGGATGCTTGGGTCCACTTCAGTACCATGAGGTATAGACGGTTCCACAGGAGCCATGGGCACTTTAAGACTTTTCTAGAGTGTAAACTGGCTCCTCCCTCTATGCCCCTCCTCCAGACCTCAGTACAGGAACTGTGCCCAGGGAGACGGACATTTCGAGAAAAGGATTTACTTTTAAATTAACAGTGAGATTCATACCAGCTCACACTTCAACCATGCTGCACAACATGGCATTCAACAAACTCATGCCAACGAGCATGAACATTACGTGCTGAAACAACTTAACAAAATAATAACTGCAGGTAAAGTACGCACTGGGCTGGGTGCCCAGCATCCTCTACGGACTAGGAGAAAAGGATTTACCGGTAGGTATTAAAATCCTATTTTCTCATACGTCCTAGAGGATGCTGGGGTCCACTTCAGTACCATGGGGTTATAACATAGCTCCAGTACGGGCGGGAGAGTGCGGATGACCCTGCAGCACCGATTGACCAAACTTGAGGTCCTCATCGGCCAAGTTGTCAAACTTGTAAAATTTAACAAACGTGTTTGCCCCTGACCAAGTAGCTGCTCGGCAAAGTTGTAACGCCGAGACCACCCCGGGCAGCCGCCCAGGATGAGCCCACCTTTCTAGTAGAATGGGCATTCACCAAATTCGGTATCGGCAATCCTGCCGTGGAATGAGTGTGCTGAATTGTACCTCTGATCCAGTGCACAATGGTCTGCTTAGAAGCAGGACACCCAATCTTGTTGGGAGCATACAGGACAAACAGAGCCTCTGTTTTCCGTATCCAAGCTGTTCTTGCAATATAAATTTTCAAAGCTCTGACCACATACAGAGACTTTGACGCAGCGAAGGTGTCAGTAGCCACTGGCATCACAATAGGTTGGTTTATATGGAAAGAAGAAACCACCTTCGAAAGAAATTGCTGACGAGTTCTTAACTCAGCCCTATCTTCATGGAAGATCAAGTAAGGACTCTTGTGAGACAAGGCCCCTAACTCAGACACCCTCCTTGCAGATGACCACTTTCCAAGTGAGAAACTTCAACTCTATCTCCTGCAGAGGTTCAAATCAATCCGATTGAAGGAACTGCAACATATGTTAAGATCCCATGGTGCCACTGGAGGTACAAATGGAGGTTGGATGTGCAGAACCCCTTTCACGAACGTCTGAACTTCTGGAAGGGAGGCCAATTGTTTCTGATACAAAACGGACAAGGACGAAATCTGGACCTTGATTGAACCCAATCTTAGGCCCACATCCACACCTGCCTGCAGAAAATGGAGAATACGTACAAACTGAAACTCTTCCGTAGGAGCCTTCTTGGATTCACACCAAGACACATAGTTTCACCAAATACGGTGGTAATATTTAGACGTTACTCCTTTCCTGGCCTGAATCAGAGTGGGGATGACTTCTTTTGGAATACCCTTTCAGGCTAGGATCTGCCGCTCAACAGCCATGCCGTCAAACGTAGCCGCGGCAGGGTCTTGACACATGCATGGCCTCTGCTGCAGCAGGTCCTCGCGAAGAGGAAGAGGCAGAGGATCTTCTACTAGCAACTCCTGAAGATCTGGATACCAAGCTCTCCTTGGCCAGTCTGGGACAATGAGGATCGCTCGAACCCTTGTTCTTCTTATGATCTTGAACACTTTTGATATTAGTGGAAGTGGAGGAAAGACATACACTGACCGAAACACCCACTGGGTCACCAGCGCATCCACTGCTATTGCTTGAGGGTCTCTCGACCTGTAACAATATCTCTGAAGCTTCTTGTTGAGATGAGATGCCATCATGTCTACTTGAGGAACTCCCCAAAGACCTGTCACCTCTGCAAAGACTTCTTGGTGGAGGCCCCATTCTCCTGGATGGAGATCGTGTCTGCTGAGGAAGTCTGCTTCCCAGTTGTCCACTCCCGGAATGAAAATTGCTGACAGAGCTGTCTTTCTGCCCAGAGGAGGATCTTTGTCACCTCTTCCATCGCCGCTCTGCTTTTTGTTCCGCCCTGACGATTTATGTATGCGACTGCTGTTACATTGTCCAACTGGATCTGTACGGGTTGATCTTGAAGAAGATGCCTCGCTTGTAGAAGGCCGTTGTAAATGGCTCTCAACTCTAGAACGTTTATGTGAAGACAGGTTTCCTGACTTGACCATCTTCCTTGGAAGCTTTCTCCCTGCGTGACTGCACCCCAGCCTTGGAGACTTGCATCCGTGGTTACTAGGACCCAGTCCTGAATCCCGAACCTGCGTTCCTCTAGTAGGTGAGAACTGTGTAGCCACCACAGGAGCGAAATTCTGGCTTTGGGTGACAGGATTATCTTCCGGTGCATGTGTAGGTGGGATCCGGACCACTTGTCCAACAGGTCCCACTGGAATACTCTAACATGGAAACGGCCAAACTGTTTGGCCTCGTAGGCCGTTACCATCTTTCCCAACAACCAAATGCATTGATGAATCGACACTCTTGTTGGTTTCAGAATTTATTTGACCATTCTCTGGATTTACAGAGCATTTTCCACTGGAAGACACTTTTGTGTCTGGTATCATCCCGAGAAAGGACAATCTTGTCGTCAGTTCCAACTGTGACTTTGGAAAATTTATGATCCAACCGTGTAGTTGAAGTACTGTCAGGGAGAGTGCAATGTTCTGCACTAACTTTTCCCTGGACCTCGCTTTTATCAGGAGATCGTTACAGGTAAGGAATTATATTGACTCCTTTCTGTTGAAGGAGGACCATCATCTCCGCCATCACCTTGGTGAACACCCTCAGTGCTGTGGAGAGTCCAAACAGCAATGTCTGAAATTAGTAATGACACTCCTGCATCGTGAATCTCATATAAGCTTGATGTGGAGGATAAATGGGAACATGTAAGTGGGCATCCTTTATGTCCACTGACACCATGAACTCCCCTTCCTTCCTCCAGACTGGAAATCACTGCCCTCAGAGATTCCATCTTGAACTTGAACATTTGCAGGTAGAGATTCAGAGATTTCAGGTTTAGAATCGGTCTGACCAAGCCATCTGGCTTTGGAACTACAAAGAGACTTGAATAAAACCCTTCTCCTTGTGACAAGGGAACCAGGACAATGACTTGATCCTGACATAATTTTTGTATTGCTGCTGCTACTACTTCCCTGTCTGGGAGACAAGCTGGTAAGGCCGATTTGAAAAATCAGCATGGGGGAACGTCTTGAAACTCCAGTTTGAACCCGTGGGACACAGTTTGTAAGATACACGGGTCCAGGCCAGATTGAACCCAGAACTGACTGAAAAGTTTCAGACGTGCCCCCACCTGAGCGGACTCCCGCAAGGGAGCTCCAGCATCATGCTGAAGATTTGGCAGAAGCAGGGGTTGATTTCTGCTCCTGTGATCCTGGAGACGCTGCAGACTTTTTTCCTTTTCCCCTTCCTCTACCCGCAAAGAAAGGCGATCCTTTACCCTTTTTGTATTTATTGGGCCGAAAGGACTGCATCTGAGAGTGATGTGTCTTTTATGCCTGTGCAGGAGCATAAGGCAAGAATGTCGACTTACCTGCGGTAGCCGCAGAAACTAAAGCATCCAGCCCATCTCCAAACAAGGCCTCGCCTTTATACGGGAGAGTCTCCATATTCCTTTTGGAATCTGCGTCAGCATTCCATTGGCGAATCCACAAAGCCCTCCTTGCTGAAATAGCCATGGTAGCGGCTTTTGATCCCAAGAGCCAAATATCTTTCATGGCTTCTAGCATATACGCAGCAGCACCTTTGATATGACCCAACGTTAGGAGAATCTCATCTCTATCTATTGTGTCAATCTCTGATGACAAGTTTTCTGACCACTTTTCAATATCACTACTCACCCACGCACAGGCAATGGTAGGCCTGAGTAGTGTCCCATTGGCCACATAAATAGATTTTAACGTAGTCTCTAACTTGCTGTCTGCCGGCTCCTTTAGGGAAGCCATCCCTGGCGCAGGGAGAATCACCTTTTTTGTTAATCGTGACATGGCACTGTCTAAAACGGGGGGTGACTCCCTCCTCTTCCTGTCCTCTGCTGGGAAAGGATAAGCTACCTGAATTCTTTTGGGAATCTGAAATTTATTTTCAGGGTTTACCCAGACTCCCTCAAAGAGAGTGTTCAGCTCACGAGATGGAGGAAAAGTGACGTTAATTTTCATTTCTTTATAAAAGTAAGCCTTCTCCCGAGGTAAAGGAGGGGGCTCCATAACTTCTAAGACCTCCTTTATAGCAACAATCATGTACTGAATGTTTTTCGCTAATTTTGGATCTATTCCCCTGGAATCACTAGTGTCGACACAGGAATCAGAGTCTGTGTCGGTATCAGTTTTGTACTACTTGTGCAAATGACCTTTTATGTGACCCAGAGGGGTCCCCTGTGGATGAAAAGGCAGAACTATTAAAAATCACATCTTCGACAGATTTTCTCCAGGTTTCTTCATGAGACTCAGACTTATCCAATCTCTTACTAATATGATTCACACTATCACGTAATTCTTTCACCCATTCAGGCTCGTGGTGTGCCAGCAGCGCCACCACATTTCAACTCTGTGTCCCTAAAATGGCTCCCTCAGGGGAAGAGCTCCCTGCCTCAGACATGTCACATACGTGCACAAACACACCACCGGGGCTTATAGGGGACAGACCCACAGTAAAATCTGTCAGAAGGACACAGAATGGATTTGTCAGTTCACAACTCAGCGCTAATAACTAAACTCCCTGTGTAATATAAAATGTCCACAGAGACCTGTAGTGCTTTTATAATGCCAAATTAACAATACAGCACCAATTTGCTGTGCCCCCAACCCAGTTTTTGCACCCTGATACTTGGTTCAGAAGTGGAGGATGACCAGCGTTTCTTCCCCTGCAGCTTGCTTGGAGAAAATGGTGCTGAGCAGTGTACTGGCTGACTGAGGAGGAAGCCCCGCCCCCTGTAATGGCGCATTACCCTCAGAATATATGACTAAAATCTTTATACTGGTGGGGGTGTAGGATTGTGCCGCGGCCCAATATGCTACTTTTTGCCAGTCAGAGTAGGTTTTCATGCTGCCCAGGGCACCCCCCCTTGCGCCCTGCACCCTGTTGTGCGCTGTGTATGGATAGCATGTCCGTGCAGCGTTCCCGCTCGCTGCGCGGTACCTTGAGCCATCACGATGACCGGAGGTCCCTCTTGCAGATCTCCGGTAATAATACTCACGTGTCTACTGACTTCTGGCTCTGTTAGGGGGGTGACGGCGTGCTGTGGGAGTGAGCGCATAGCCGCAGCTAGTGTTCAGTACCCTTCAGGAGCTAATGGTGTCCTGTCAGCAAGAAGCAGAGCCATGAAACTATTTAGGAAGTTGGTTCCTACTTCTTCCCCCTAAGTCCCACAAAAGCAGGGAGACTGTTGCCAGCAGTCTTCCTGAAAATAAAAAACCTAACATAAAGTCTTTCAGTGAAACTCAGTAGAGCTCCACTGGAGTGCAACCAGTCTGCCTGGGCACATTTTCTAAACTGAGGTCTGGAGGAGGGGCATAGAGGGAGGAGCCAGTTCACACTTTAGAAAAGTCTTAAAGTGCCCATGGCTCCTGCGGAACCGTCTATACCCCATGGTACTGAAGTGGACCCCAGCATCCTCTAGGACGTATGAGAAAGTTTTTGGATTGGGATCATCATGTCTTTCAGACTACATACCAGGGGTGAGGAGGGTCAGGAGGAAAAGGAGGAGATGGTGATACCTACTGAGGAGTAGGTGAAGAACAGTGAGGAGACGCAGGAGGGGAAGAAGAGAAGCAGGAGGAGAAGGAAGAGGAGGCAGCAACACCAGCCCGTGTGATGACTCACATAGGGAGGAATGTGAGATTTTCGCATTGGTAAAAATTGTGCTTTTGAGCATGCAATGGTGCAGGTCTTTCATGGCTCCTAGGCCAACATGCACACAAGACCCCCACATCCCTGAAAAAGGCCATGTAGAAAAGTGTGTTGGATGCACTTAATGCTGTCAGCTCTTGCTGTCATGACCACAAAAAAATGAAGACATGCTTCAGTGATGTCAGCATTGCAAGCACAGGCATACTTGACAAAGTTAACAAGAGAAAGGGAAAGAAGACTCTTTTTGTTGGGGCACGCTTGAAAAATATATATGAATATATACAAAATGGTTTATTATAAAATTATATAAATTTTATTGATATACCTTAAAAACAAGAATTGGTACCACTACTCTAGGATGGAGCAGAGCTACTTGACAAGGGTATACAGACAAAAATAGGGGGAGGGGATAAAGGCAGTACAAGCAAAATGTATAGTGAATGAATATAAGCAGGTAATGGATTCAAAAAATATATAGCGGTAGTATACTTATCAAAAAGACTTGACTTGTGTGCTGTTCTGGTCCTGTGCACAGGACCTGGAACCTCCAAACTTGGATGCACGTTTCATCGGGGATTGGTTTGTTCCCCAAGTGTGAAAATACTTAACAAAGTGCCACAAAGGCACGAAATGCGTTGGTGCCTGCACAGGAAGAGACTGGTATTCACACAGAGCCAAACTTCCAAGAACCGTGGTGACGTCATTCTCAGTTGCCGATCGTGGCTAGATGCACTAGTAGCAACCCAGTTCGGAGAAAATATCAATTGTAGGGAAAGACAGGGACAGTTAATACTGAACTGCTACTATATAACGTTAACCATACTGTCTCTTCCCAACTATTCCTGAAAGGGCTGAAAGCATTATGTAACTAATTTTATTTCTACAGGTGCCGCTATTATTTCTATTTACTATTTATATTTACTAACTACTTACATATATTAGCTACCATCCTATCATATATATTTAAACTTAAACAAATGGGCAGCTTTAACTGTCACTATTGCATATATATATATATATATATGTATATATGTATATAGCGAGATATATTTTTGAGATGTTTTGTATAGTACAAGTATTTTTATTTGCCATTATTATTCTTGTGTTCGGATGCCTTTGCCGCTTACCTCACGACCTACGTCTATCGTCTTTGCCAGATCTGTTGGGCTGGTGGCATATTCAGATGAGGAGGATAGCTCCACTGTCCTCATTCCTATAAAGCCACCTTCCCACTGACCCAGCTGCAGCAATGGTCACAGGCCACTGCTGAACCTACCACTCCAAGTGTGGGGGAACTAGCACAGTCCCTCCACACCTTCAGACACCACCAGATGGCATTCATGGATATGCAATCTGACCAAATAGATGTTATCGACCATCAGCTGCAGAAGCTTTACTGCATCACCATAGTGGCCCAGGGGACCTGAACCTGGATGGGCAGTGAGATGAACCCCCACATGTTTACAATGACACAGGCCATGTGAGAGCAAACACATGCTTCCTAAGAGGAATCACAGGTCTTCATCAGCCTGCAAATGGAGCTGGTATCTCAGAGGGCCATTAGGGATGCTATGTCAGCATCTACAGTGAGCTCCCAAACCACCAGTCCTCTAACTGCTTCACTGGTTACTTCCCCTAGATGCAGTGCACACACAGAGAGGTGCACCTACAGAGGCATCTCTCTGTGTGTAAAAATGTATTTATTTATATTATGTTGTTTTTGTGTTTCAAATTGTTTGCTTATTTTTAAATGTTCAGTAAACTGTTTAAACAAATATTTGTGTCTTTCTTTTTATAGTAAATACGTTTTTCATGTTAATTGTTTATTAGTTTTTGGTAATAGTTTTTTATTGTACATGTGGTACATTATTTAGGGGGTACATTAATGGAAATGGGTTTTATAATCAGACATGGGTTTTTTACTCTTACATTTACTGTAGGTATACTATATAGGGTTTTTAAACTTAGATATGTGCTTAGATATGTTTTATTAGTGTAAATGGGCTTTTACATTGATTTGTTTAAGTTAAGTGTCATATTGAACTCACCTATAAAAAGCTGGTGTATTTATAGGACAGTTTTTGGTAAGGTTTTTGGTCCAAGTGTATAACTCGCACTCTATTACACTGTCTGAGTAATAAAAATGAACTAGTTTTGCAGTAAACTCGCACATTTCCAGAACTCGCACCCTATTACATTTGGCCCTTGGCATCTGAGTATGGCCTCCAAAGATGATTACTATACCCAACTGTGATACTGCCATTATACGCCCATATGGTGGACAACCTTTGTGTGTCTTCTCAGCCATTTCTCAGTAACCACCCAGGATTGTCCAACACTTTTCCAAAAATTCTGATACAGTGCATCTCAATTGCAACAGTGCCTTTGTGCGTACACACTGTGTAATGCATGCACCATACAAGTTTTTAAGGATTTTCGCACAGTAGCACGGAAATGCTCAACTATTTTGGCATTGCATGTGACTATGAGTCAGGCCCATTGATGGGTGTGTAACAATAAAAATACTGATCATAGTGTAAAGGGAGAATTCACTTGTTTAAACACTTGCAATGGCAGTCCATCTCACACCCTTCGCCCGAATGATTCACTCCCTGATTCGCACAAAAGTGGGGTAGTGGGCACTTTTGTGCAAGATCCCTCTGCCCTAAAGTATGTCAGTGCCATGCAGATTTGTCTGGGCGAGGTCATCGCCGCCATTTGAATTCCCCCTAAGTCTCAATAAGTGCAGTTATGATACAATAGTGTCATTTATCTAAAGGCGGGATTGCTATATACTGATACAGCAGCTTGTTATAGACAGAAAATGATGAAGGGCAACAGAATCAAATATATTTTTTCCTTATTTCGGGTTTTTGTGTATAATAACATTATTCTTGTATTTTCATATTTGTGCAGATAGATTTTGACGGTATTTATTATTTCATTCATCCTTACACTGTAAACATTTAAAGCGTAATTTGCAGACATTGTTCTACTCCAGCATCCTCCTGTTTTCAGACCCCTAATACTCTGCTATTTAAATAATAATCACAGAAGATAAAGATGCATATTTTCTTCATGCGAGATTTTGTTATGCATTCTAATTTGCTTTTCCTGTGCAATGTTCTATGACATATTCATGACATTGTGTGACTTTGTTTAATGTGTTGTTGCTGAGCATTGACAGGTTTCACTACAGCTATAAATAATGTTCAGACTAATTAGAATCCATCAAGGTACCCATCAAAACAGTGAGACAAATATGATGAAGTATACTCTTTTAAAATAGAGAACACCTGGGCAAAAAATACAGTATTACTGTATCCATACAGTATACAGAATTTAATATACAACTGGGTACACACCAATAAAATCCATGGCCCAATCACCCATAATTACACAGTTTTTAATATTTGTTGGGCCTACTGATGTGTCCTTTTAGGTCTTTGCATGGGGGATGCGTACCACACAGCGGTGGATTAGCATGCCGGGACGCCGGATCGGATTTTATTAGGCCGGTCCGGCGTCCCTTCATGGGCTGCCTGCCACCCCCATGCAGGCCGCCGCCAGCCGTCGTCAGCTGCGATCACTGTAGTGCTTCCTGAAAGCTTCTGCGCATGCGCAGAAGCTCAGTGAAGCACTTTCAAAATGTCTTCCGTCTGAGCTTCTGCGCTTGCGCAGAGCCCCTCCTCCTCCCCATGATGCTGTTGCTGTTAATGTGACCTCCATCCGTCACACGTCATGCGCTGCCTGTTCTCGGCCCGCCTCCCCTCCACCGCATCTCATGTTCCGCGGCGCCTCCCAGTCTGTGCACTGCACAGCCTAGGGGAAAACGCGGGAGCGCGGGCAACCAGCAATTCTGACCGTCAGCCAGTAAGTACTGGTGGTAGTGGACTCAGCACATAAATAATTATATAGTGTCATACTACCTCATATAATATATATATATATTAATATTAGAGATGAGCGGGTTCGGTTCTCCAAGATCCGATCCGAACCCCCCGAACTTCACCTATTTTACACGGTTCCGAGGCAGCCTCGGATCTTCCCGCCTTGCTCGGTTAACCCGAACGCGCCCGAACGTCATCATCCCGCTGTCGGATTCTCGCGAGATTCGTATTCTATATAAAGAGCCGGGTGTCGCCGCCATTTCCAATCGTGCATTGGAGATTGAACGGAGAGGAGGTGGCTGCGTTCTCTCCCTGAAAAGCTCCGTAATCTGTGCTCAGTGTGCTGCAAATATCTGTGCTCAGTATGCTGCAAAATATCTGTGCTCAGTGTGCTGAAAATATCTACGTCTCTGCCTGAAAACGCTCCATATCTATGCTCATTGTGCTGCAAATATCTGTGCTCAGTGTGCTGCATTGTGGGGACTGGGGACCACCAGTATATCATTATAGTAGTACAGTAGGCCATTGCTGTATCTTGCAGCTCTGTGTCAAGTGTACTATCCATATCTGTGCTGCATTATTGTGAGCAGTATATAGTAGGACAGTGCAGCATTTTGGTGACCAGCAGTATACATATAGTACAGTACAGTAGGCCATTGCTGTATCTTGCAGCTCTGTGTCAAGTATACTATCCATATCTGTGCTGCATTATTGTGAGCAGTATATAGTAGGACAGTGCAGCATTTTGGTGACCAGCAGTATACATATAGTACAGTACAGTAGGCCATTGCTGTATCTTGCAGCTCTGTGTCAAGTAAACTATCCATATCTGTGCTGCATTATTGTGAGCAGTAAAGAGTAGAACAGTGCAGCATTTTGGTGACCAGCAGTATAAATATAGTACAATACAGTAGGCCATTGCTGTATCTTGCAGCTCTGTGTCAAATATACTATCCATATCTGTGCTGCATTATTGTGAGCGGGTATATAGTAGGACAGTGCAGCATTTTGGTGACCAGCAGTATACATATAGTACAGTACAGTAGGCCATTGCTGTATCTTGCAGCTCTGTGTCAAGTATACTATCCACATCTGTGCTGCATTATTGTGAGCAGTATATAGTAGGACAGTGCAGCATTTTGGTGACCAGCAGTATACAATATAGTACAGTACAGTAGGCCATTGCTGTATCTTGCAGCTATGTGTCAAGTATACTATCCATATCTGTGCTGCATTATTGTGAGCAGTACATAATAGAACAGTGCATCATTTTGGTGACCAGCAGTATACATATAGTACAGTACAGTAGGCCATTGCTGTATCTTGCAGCTCTGTGTCAAGTAAACTATCCATATCTGTGCTACATTATTGTGAGCAGTAAAGAGTAGAACAGTGCAGCATTTTGGTGACCAGCAGTATAAATATAGTACAATACAGTAGGCCATTGCTGTATCTTGCAGCTCTGTGTCAAATATACTATCCATATCTGTGCTGCATTATTGTGAGCGGGTATATAGTAGGACAGTGCAGCATTTTGGTGACCAGCAGTATACATATAGTACAGTAGGCCATTGCTGTATCTTGCAGCTCTGTGTCAAGTATACTATCCATATCTGTGCTGCATTATTGTGAGCAGTATATAGTAGGACAGTGCAGCATTTTGGTGACCAGCAGTATACATATAGTACAGTACAGTAGGCCATTGCTGTATATTGCAGCTATGTGTCAAGTATACTATCCATATCTGTGCTGCATTATTGTGAGCAGTATATAGTAGAACAGTGCAGCATTTTGGTGACCAGCAGTATACATATAGTATAGTACAGTAGGCCATTGCTGTATCTTGCAGCTCTGTGTCAAGTAAACTATCCATATCTGTGCTGCATTATTGTGAGCAGTAAAGAGTAGAACAGTGCAGCATTTTGGTGACCAGCAGTATAAATATAGTACAATACAGTAGGCCATTGCTCTATCTTGCAGCTCTGTGTCAAATATACTATCCATATCTGTGCTGCATTATTGTGAGCGGGTATATAGTAGGACAGTGCAGCATTTTGGTGACCAGCAGTATACATATAGTACAGTACAGTAGGCCATTGCTGTATCTTGCAGCTCTGTGTCAAGTATACTATCCATATCTGTGCTGCATTATTGTGAGCAGTATATAGTAGGACAGTGCAGCATTTTGGTGACCAGCAGTATACATATAGTACAGTACAGTAGGCCATTGCTGTATCTTGCAGCTCTGTGTCAAGTATACTATCCATATCTGTGCTGCATTGTTGTGAGCAGTATATAGTAGGACAGTGCAGCATTTTGGTGACCAGCAGTATACATATAGTACAGTACAGTAGGCCATTGCTGTATCTTGCAGCTCTGTGTCAAGTATACTATCCATATCTGTGCTGCATTATTGTGAGCAGTATATAGTAGGACAGTGCAGTATTTTGGTGACCAGCAGTAGTAGTACAGACAATACAGTAGGCCATTGCTATTGATATATTACTGGCATATAATTCCACACATTAAAAAATGAAGAACAATAAAGTGGAGGGTAAAATAAGGAAAGATTAAGATCCACTTCCACCTCGTGCTGAAGCTGCTGCCACTAGTCATGGCCGAGATGATGAAATGCCATCAACGTAGTCTGCCAAGGCCGATGCCCAATGTCATAGTAGAGAGCATGTAAAATCCAAAAAACAAAAGTTCAGTAAAATGACCCAAAAATCTAAATTAAAAGCATATGAGAAGAAGCGTAAACTTGGCAATATGCCATTTATGACACGGAGCGGCAAGGAACGGCTGAGGCCCTGGCCTATGTTCATTGCTAGTGGTTCAGCTTCACATGAGGATGGAAGCACTCATCCTCCCGCTAGAAAAATGAAAAGACTTAAGCTGGCAAAAGCACAGCAAAGAACTGTGCGTTCTTCTAAATCACAAATCCCCAAGGAGAGTCCAATTGTATCAGTTGCTATGCCTGACCTTCCCAACACTGGACGGGAAGAGTTGGCGCCTTCCACCATTTGCATGCCCCCTGCAAGTGCTGGAAGGAGCACCCACAGTCCAGTTCCTGATAGTCAAATTGAAGATGTCACTGTTGAAGTACACCAGGATGAGGATATGGGTGTTGCTGGCGCTGAGGAGGAAATTGACAAGGAGGATTCTGATGGTGAGGTGGTTTGTTTAAGTCAGGCACCCGGGGAGACACCCGTTGTCCATGTGATGAGTATGGCCATTGACATGCCTGGTCAAATTACAAAAAAAAAATCACCTCTTCGGTGTGGAATTATTTTAAAAGAAATGCGGACAACAGGTGTCAAGCCGTGTGTTGCCTTTGTCAAGCTGTAATAAGTAGGGGTAAGGACATTAACCACCTAAAAATATCCTCCCTTATACGTCACCTGGAGCACATTCATCAGAAGTCATTGACAAGTTCAAAATCTTTGGGTGACAGCGGAAGCAGTCCACTGACAACTAAATCCCTTCCTCTTGTACCCAAGCTCCTGCAAACCACACCACCAACTCCCTCAGTGTCAATTTCCTACTGAGACAGGAAAGCCAATAGTCCTGCAGGCCATGTCACTGGCAAGTCTGACGAGTCCTCTCCTGCCTGGGATTCCTCCGATGGATCCTTGAGTGTAACGCCTACTGCTCCTGGCTCTGCTGTTGTTGCTGCTGGGAGTCGATCATCATCCCAGAGGTGAAGTCGGAAGACCAATTGTGCTACTTCCAGAAAGCAATTGACTGTCCAACAGTCCTTTGCGATGAAGATGAAATATCACAGCAGTCATCCTGTTGCAAAGCGGATAACTCAGGCCTTGGCAGCTGTGTTGGTGTTAGACGTGCGTCCGGTATCCGCCGTTAGTTCACAGGCAATTAGAGAATTTCTTGAGGTAGTGTGTCCTCGGTACCAAATACCATCTAGGTTCCACTTCTCTAGGTAGGTGATACCGAGAATGTACACAGACATCAGAAAAAGACTCACCAGTGTCCTAAAAAATGCAGTTGTACCCAATGTCCACTTAACCACGGACATGTGGACAAGTGGAGCAGGGCAGACTCAGGACTATATGACTGTGACAGCCCACTGGGTAGATGTATTGCCTCCCAGAGCAAGAACAGCAGCGGTGTCACCATTAGCAGCATCTCACAAATGCCAACGAGTTCCTAGGCAGGCTACGCTTTGTATCACCGCTTTCCATAAGAGGCACACAGCTGACAACCTCTTACGGAAACTGAGGAACATCATCGCAGAATGGCTTACCCCAATTGGACTCTCCTGGGGATTTGTGACATCGGACAACGCCACCAATATTGTGCGTGCATTACATGTGGGCAAATTCCAGCAAGTCCCATGTTTTGCACATACATTGAATTTGGTGGTGCAGAATTATTTAAAAAATGACAGGGGAGTGCAAGAGATGCTGTCGGTGGCCCGAAGAATTGCGGGCCACTTTCGGCATTCAGCCACCGCGTGCCGAAGACTTGAGCACAAGCAAACACTCCTGAACCTTCCCCGCCATCATCTGAAGCAAGAGGTGGTAACGAGGTGGAATTCAACCCTCTATATGCTTCAGAGGATTGAGCAAAAGGCCATTTAAGCCTATACATCTGCCAACGATATAGGCAAAGGAGGGGGAATGTACCTGACTCAAGCACAGTGGAGAATGATTTCAACGTTGTGCAAGGTTCTGCAACCCTTTGAACTTGCCACACGTGAAGTCAGTTAAGACACTGCCAGCCTGAGTCAGGTCATTCCCCTCATCAGGTTTTTGCAGAAGAAGCTGGAAAGATTGAAGGAGGAGCTAATACGGAGCGATTCCGCTAGGCATGTGGGATTTGTGGACGGAGCCCTTCATTCGCTTAACCAGGATTCACAGGTGGTCAATCTGTTAAAATCAGAGCACTACATTTTGGCCACCGTGCTCGATCCTAGATTTAAAGCTTACGTTGTATCTCTCTTTCCGGCAGACACAAGTCTGCAGAGGTTCAAAGACCTGCTGGTGAGAAAATTGTCAAGTCAAGTGGAACGTGACCCGTCAACAGCTCCTCCTTCACATTCTCCCGCAACTGGGGCTGCGAGGAAAAGGCTAAGAATTCCAAGCCCACCCGCTGTCGGTGATGCAAGGCAGTCTGGAGTGAGTGCTGACATCTGGTCCGTACTGAAGGACCTGCCAACGATTACTGACATGTCGTTTACTGTCACTGCATATGATTCTGTCACCATTGAAAGAATGGTGGAGGATTATATGAGTGACAGCATCCAAGTAGGTACATCAGACAATCCGTACGTATACTGGCAGGAAAAAGAGGCAATTTGGAGGCCCTTGCACAAACTGGCTTTATTTTACCTAAGTTGCCATCAGTGTGTACTCCGAAAGAGTGTTTAGTGCGGCCGGTCACCTTGTCAGCGATCGGCGTACGAGGTTACTTCCACAAAATGTGGAGAAGATGATGTTCATCAAAATAAATTATAATCAATTCCGCCAAGAAGAGATTCACCAGCAATTGCCTCCAGAAAGTACACAGGGACCTGAGATGGTGGATTCCAGTGGGGACGAATTAATTACTCTGTGAGGAGGGGGATGTACACAGTGAAAGGGGTGATGAATTGGACGATAAGGAGGAGGTGGACATCTTGCCTCTGTAGAGCCAGTTTGTGCAAGGAGAGATTGATTGCTTCTTTTTTGGTGGGGGCCCAAACCAACCAGTCATTTCAGCGACAGTCGTGTGGCAGACCCTGTGGCTGAAATTATGGGTTTGTTAAAGTGTGCATGTCCTGTTTATACAACATAAGGGTGGGTTGGAAGGGGTTGGTGGGAAGTCCCAAGGACAATTCCATCTTGCACCTCTTTTTTTTATTTATCTTTGCATCATGTGATGTTTGGGGCTAATTTTTGTAAGTGCCATCCTGTCAGACACTGCAGTGCCACTCCTAG